>NC_081250.1:141775929-142375929 GCF_030490865.1 Poecile atricapillus
AAAGAAAGAAGCGAAAGAAAGAAAGAAAGAAAGAAAGAAAGAAAGAAAGAAAGAAAGAAAGAAAGAAAGAAAGAAAGAAAGAAAGAAAGAAAGAAAAGAAAGAAAGAAAGAAAGAAAGAAAGAAAGAAAGAAAGAAGAGAGAAAGAAAATAAAAAAGATAGATCACCAGTTGAGGCTTCAGCTCCATCCAGCTGGGGTGTCCAGGGTCTTAGGCACACACATGGAGCAAGTGCACTGTTCTTTCTCACAGTACCCCTGTATAGACAAGTTTTTTCCACCCTGGAAAAAAGTTTTTCGCTTTCTATGCAAAACAGTTACCATGTGCAGTCTGCTTTTCCAGACCTTTCTGGAAATGGGTGGCAGGCTTTGGGATATTGGTGGTCTCCATCCCCCCCTACAGTCCATGCCCACTTTCTCAACCTCATTCCTGCGCCACTGCTGTACTGTGTTGTGCTTATCTCAGGAGCCAGATCAAGGATTTTTGTCCCAGAAAAGTGCTGCCCTATCTCCAGCCACTCCTGTTCTTTCTCACAGTGTGGTATTACCTACACCCCCTGTTTGTTAATACTGACAAGCCTTGGCTGGGCCCAGAGCCACTCAGCTACCAGTGTTTGAGACATGCACATTAGCTTCCCTATCCTCTAGGCCTCTACACTCACTGTCATGGCTTTTTTAGCACAGCAAGTCCCATGCACTTCAGAAGAAACCTTTTTAAATGTCACACAATAGTCAGACATGGATTGCGCTAAGCTCTGTGCTAAATCTCAGTTTTAAACCTAATTTTAATGACTGGATTATCCCAAAAGAGTAAGATTTAGTAATAAACCGCTAAAATCTGAGAGAAAAAAATGTAAAAACAGCTTTAATGTAGAAACTAATTTAGTAGTGATGGATAAAAACAGTATTAGCAAGAGATAGGTAGGCTCCAGCTGTCATCTTTTCTGATCTCAGATCCAGATCCAAACAAGCATTTGAATTACTAACTGCTCTGCAGATATGGAAGTCTCAGTGAAATCAGCAGGATCTCAGTAGCCAAGTGGAAGCAGGGACAATCTTGTTCCTTCTGTACCAGTTCATGGAAGCCTTTTGTTCCATTTATGCTTTTATGAACTCTAATTCAGAAATTATTTGTGCAGGTATCCAATTTTAAACCTCAGCTGTACTGACTTCACAGCAGGCTGTCAGAGTCAGTTCTGTATAACAACTGGATTCCAGAATCACAGGACAGCTGAGGTAGGAAGGGACCTCTGAGGGTTATCTGTCCAACACTCCTGCTCAACCAGGCCCACAAATAGTCCCTCTGTCTTCACTGAGAGCCCTTCCCAGGTGTGAAGCTAACTAGTCATACACACCTTTCCATGCAAGAGCCTCCAGCAGATCCTACGGGAGGATTTCTGTTCTTGCTGTAAGATGTTTAATTTAGAACGGACAAATAGTCTCGACTGTGGGAGTTTTTCAGTGAGTCACCACCCAAGAATGACTGCAGGCATCTCTCCAGTGGAATGGATATGTCAGCACTGCTACACCGCACTGAGCTCTACTAGCAGACACCTTCTGAAGCAAGATCACTGTGAGAATGTCAATTGTACCTGACCCTAAATAATAGCCATCCGTGACAAAGATTGGAAATTAGAGGTACCTAACTTTTTCAGTGGAATTCCCGTCCAGATTCATGGGCAGAAGTTTAGCTGTCCACATATGCACTAGTACTGCACTCACTCTGCTCCAGGACTTGATTTTGTTGAACAAATGCAACTGTGACATGTTTGATGTGTTCCAGGGCCCCCAGGAGATCTACACAGGGCTGGATGACATGACCCTGCACCCATGAGATGTCACAGGAGCAGTGTCAGAGGTCAAGCACGATCTCCTGAGCTGATATCCCAGAGCACCACACTGATTCAGGCTGTCCTGATCCAGTGCCCTAACACAGGCACCCAGTGCCACCCATAGTGCCCATCTCCAGCTACAGTCCCAAAAGGTGGCAGGTTTCCTTTTGGTCCCACACCATATCTGCCAGCCCCTGCAGGTGCTGTCAAATGCAGCACAGCATCTCAAATGGCACTTGGTGCACAAATGGTATTGGTTTATGTCACTGGAGAGAAGATAACAGCTCACACCAGCTACTTCAGACAGGTTCTTTGTGATGACAAGAGTCACAGACGTGTCTGCTGCTGTTTGTTGGGTATAAAGAGGGTCTGACAACCTCAGATAGAGATATTAATGCAATGCACATCTTCACCTGATCAGATGAGAAACACTCCAAGGAGCACAGTTCCTCATATTGCAGGGGTTTCCTGGGAGATTTTGTTCTTACTGTATAAAACAAAAAATGGTTATTTTTGCATGGTTGGTTTAAACTTTAATATTCTTAATCATAAAAAAGTTGTGAATACCTTTCAATCTGCAGAATGTTTTCTTAACAGCAAAAAATAGAGCAGCTCATTTCAGGAGTGAAAGTCTTCAATTTTTTCACAAAATACCGCATAAGAATTTACTAAATTAAGCTAGAATCATGGGTGAAAGAGAACTGGAATTATTAGATCCCTTAAATAGCAGAAATAGTTTAAGGGGTGAACATAAATAGAATTATGGGCCTCCTCGTAGCCTCTGCCAATGAACACTCTCTCCAATCAAAGTGAATACAAGCTTGATAGGATCAAGAAAAAATGTTATGAGTGGGGTGGCTAATTATTGAATGGAAGGTTGGCAGTGGAACAACTAATGACATCTCAGTACCAAGTCGTTAAAATGGGCATCTCAATGTTGAACTGAAATCTGTAAAGAAAAACTTTAAGACACTTTAAGAAATTCTACATTCCAGGAAGTTAATTCAACATAAATACCTAACACTTATTGCAAGACCCACTTTTAATGTTTTTGCAAGTGGGAGGTGTTTTAAGAGGAACAGTCTTCTGGTCATTAAGGGTATCAAAAAAGTAGTTCATACTATGCTTCTCTTACTTGCCTCTGTAAATTTGGCATGGGCCTTTATATACTGCAAATGTGTATTTTTATGAACTACTAGAGATCATGACATAATTACCAAAATTACCAACAAGAATGACAAGTTAAGCATTGTTTAAATTTAATTAATAACATTAACATTCATGATCAGAATAGCAAAAAAATATAGATAGCAGGATTCTTTTTAAACTTCCAAACCAGAAAGATGAAGACTTATCATGGTAAAGAAAAATCCAGGAAGAGATGAGCTTGTTCAGTTTGATCAAAAGGAGTCCAAGGGACAGCCTAACAGAGGTCAGCAGCCCTGGCTGGGTAGGAACCAGGGGCAGGCACGAGAGGCTCAGGCTGGACTGTGTAGGCAGAGTGGAGAATACCGCCCAGAAAGGTACTCGGATGTTTTCAGTACTCAGGCAAAACAACAGTAGACCTGGACTAAAGTTGTCCTGCTTTGAGCAGGAGCTTGGGTACAGACTTCCAGAACTTCATGCCATCAGATTTGCTGGGATCCCTTGCTTCAGTGGTTGCACAGCCAGACCATTCTTCCAGTCTGATCCTCTGCCCAGCTCACAGGGTGACTGGGCCCCACAGGGATGGGAGCAGAGCTAGTAGGGTATCTGAAAGAAAAACCTCCATGGACATATCCAGTTTTCCCTCATTACTGGAAAAGATGGTAGCAACTCTATTTGTATCAACAGCCTCCTTAAACTAGCATACATAGAGGTAAAAGCAATACCAGTCCCCTTGAGACAATTGTCTCAACAGTTGCAAGTAAGATGAGCTTGTAATATTTGTGTTTGTGTTTCTCTGGAAGAAAAGGTAGGGGAAGGACTGGCAATGACAGGAGCAGCTGCTCTGGCACTGGTGGGAAGGTACCATATAGCATCTGTCATTTTCACCAAATTGACCTTTCTAGGAAAGTGTACCTAGTGACAGCTTGAAATTATGTCTTTGAAAGGGAACAGTAACTGCAAGTATGTGGCATGAGAACAATTAAACACTGTTCTTGCCTCATTCACACCTGCAAAGTGCTCAGTGAAATATACTTCACTCTTTCCCCTTCCTCATGTGAAATGCCTCCAGATGCACATTAAAGGACAACATTCTCATGTGCCTGTTGCAAGATGTGGAGCAGAGAGAGAAGACAGTTTCCAGCGTTCAGAAAATCTTATATTTTTGTATTTGGCCCATTTGAGTCAGTGCTCTCTTAGGAAGGGAGACACACTGCATATGCAGAGCACCATTTAAAATTGTTCACAGTGTGCCCTGGTTATTTTGCAGATGCACAGATTTGAGACTTCAGATGATGATAAAAATCATCTGATCTGACTTGCAGCACTGCAGAAAACCAGGAATCTCTGTGCCATTCTTGTAGCCTATTGGCTAATCCACAGTGGAACTCTGAGGTAGCCTCTGCTTTTTTTTGTAGTGTAGAAAGGGAAGGCATCAGCTATGCACAAATGCTGGAGAGTAGTAAGTGCTCTGTTCTTAATCTCCCCCACATGTATGGGAAAGCAAACGAAAGCCAAGTAAAGAAAATGGGACACAGAGGACCATATTTTCATAGTGCAGCTCTTAAGCTGTCACCCATTACAAGCCCCATGCTCATTAGACCCATTTATGTCACATTTGCACTTGCAGATTGAAGGCCTCTGGTGCAATAACCATTCATTTTATACCAGCAGAGCTTGACACCTGAGGCCAGCAGAGCCCTGCAAGGAGCAGCAACAGCTCTGTGAAAGCCGGGTTTGCTCTCACAAGAATTAAACCAGAGCCCTCTGTTTACCAGACAGGAGACTCTTGTTGTATATGAGATGTTTGCCCACTCACCTGGAAAATGATTCCTGCAGTTCTGGTGGGTTCTGCTGTGTCACAGCTTTTTCCCTCCCGCAGCTATGGCACGTGCAGGCAGCTGCACTGGGGAGCTGGGGAAGAAGCAGGACCACCTCTCTTGCTGGCAAACCACAGCCCAAACATGAAGCTCCAGCAGCTGCTTCACAAGCTGTTGAGCATGAATTACCATCATTTGCAACACAGGGTATTGGAGTAAAATGGCTTCAGTTTCAGGAATCTTCAGTATATCAAGCTATAATTCATGGCAATTCAGCTGCTGCTGCATGGATGGCTGAGCCAATCGTGCAAAAAGTGTTGGGAGTCTTTCCAACTGTTTGAAAACAAGCTGGACACCAGAAGGGTCAATATTGCCCTATTCCAAAAAGCCAGGATGATACATCTTCCTGCACAAATTCAAATTCCAGACACAGAAAATAACTGGGGGAAAAAAATTAGAGATTTATATTGGGAAACACTGGAAAATACGTTACAGCCATGATCAGAGTTACCAGGTCTGTACGGGTCCCAGATGGCAGAAGCCAAAGCCTATCTGTGTTAAAGGAAAATGAGCTTGGATTACAGATATTTTTTAGTTGAAAACTTAGACTATGGAAAGAATAATCTTGGCTATATTTTGCCCATTAAGCTCAGTGAAGTGCTCTGGGATAAGGAAATGAGTGAGAGAATCCCTGGCCAGATTCCACCTTGGCTTCTATTTGCTGCAACCAACTTTGCAGCTAATTCTTGTGTACCCCTCACTCCACCAGAGCATTTACTAAATAACTTTAAGTACATCCCACTCCCATTTAGGCATTAAACTAACACTCAAGTTTTGCTGGCTCAGAGCCCATAGTGAGTAAGAATACTCATGCATATAGCAGTAATCAAAAGAATCAACACCTAATTCTTTGAAGAAAGGCCTCTACCACAAAGGGCTCTTCTTCAGACTGAGAAGAGACAGAGTTTGCTCAGACCTCACCAAGCTCTCAGGCACAATGGTGGGATCCAATTCATTTATGGCAGATAGCTCCAACATAGGTGTCGACATCTGCTCATCACCTCCAACTCCTTTCATAGGGAGCAGAGAGAAATAATGTGCTCTTGTTCTTCATCTGATCACTGTAGGATCTCTCCAGGGCTCCTGTTGAGTCGCATTCAGTTGGTCATAAAAGGGCCAGCTGCAGGCACTGATCACTCCCTTAGATCCCTCAGAGGAGCTGAGACCCAGCCCAGTCGTGAGGGTCAGTGAGGAAACCTGGCCTAGCTCAGTAAAACTGGAGTTGCCACACCACTTTCTGGGGAGCCACCTAAAAATCTCTGTCCCTCAAAAAAAGTCACTGTGAAACTCAAAAGAATCCAGTGAGTCCTGTTCCATACAGGAGCTAATCCTGACCCTGGATGAGCAAGGCAAGAGCTCCATCAGAGGGCCTCCAGCAATAGGGCAACAGCAGAGCCGGGGAGACACCTCTGCCCCTCCACTGCCCACCCAGCGCACAGCTGGGGAACCCCCTCCTCTCCTTTCCCCAGCCCTGCGCCCCGTGGCATGCCCAGAAACTGTCTCCACTGGCCCCATCTGACAGTGACACATTAAATGATGTCACCATGTGGCACAGAGCTGTATTTTGAGGTCCACATCCTGAGGAGATGCTTGGCTGGCTTTGCACAACCAACTTCACTTTCAGGAGATGGAGAATGGACATCACAAGAGCACTGAGCACAATTTTGATGGTGAAATCAGTGAGTTACTCCCAAGGACTCCCACACCTAATGAACCACCCTCCTCCCCAGCCCCATTCATTAGTGTAATGCAGTGCTGAATGCAATGACAATACCCTGAGAGAGGATAAAAAACAGTCAGGAAATGAAGAGTTTAGCCACAATCATGAAGGATTGCTTCTGTGATTGCCAGGGCTCCAGGCTGGAGACAAGTAAGCCAGATGTGCATGTTCACAGCTTGGGTGGCAGCTTGATCAATGGAGATGCCCCAACAGGAATTGTTTGACAGCCCTAAACAGACATACCTTTAATGCTGGCAATGCTGTGGGTTTAGTCCATCCAACCTCTTGCTGAGTTCCTGCTTTCAGGTGAATTTATTCTATTCTTGTGTTTTACCTTTCTGAATTGAAATTGATTTTTTCCTAAGATGATTTCACTTCCTTACAGCTTCTGTTCCCAGAGTAAGGCTTGAATCTCTTCAGGTATGGTAACATGCCCATTGAAAAAATCAAAGTGCAAACAGCTAAGGCAGAGGGCACTAATCCTCTCTCCTCTTGCAGCTAGAGACCCAAGGTCCAAAGAGACCAGTTAGCCAGTGTGACATGGAGTCTGTGACATATTCTGATATTCCCCCGACCTGTATCCTCTAGCATCCTAAACAGAGCAAGGACTGCCACCCACTTGGTTTCCACGTGGCTTGCAAGGTTTTGTGCTTCCTGGGGGAAAGAACAGAATCTCCTGGTTGGAGCTGTGTTGCCTGCTTGGACTACATTGGAGTCATTATGTTGTTTTAACCAGATGTGTATGTGCCTGTGCTGTGTCCACTAGAACCTGGTTTCTAGAAGGTAGGTGCCTGGTTATAAGGTCCTTTGTCAAGTCATGTTGAACACCTTCAGTGCAGATTATTTAAAATCTGCTGGGGTTAGATGTAATCTAGCTCACAGGCTATGGAGATGTCAGAGAAATTCATGAAGCTTGTGAAGGGAAGCAGATACTGTGTTTTACTCAGGTCAGCACAGAATTCTCTCCTCATCCAAAGCAGCTGCAAACAGAGTTGGTGAAAGGCTTCTGGAGAGCAAGTGCTCCACTGACAACTTCCAGATATCTCCCCAGTGAGCAGGGAGGCCCGTATCAAGCATCAGTGGCACATGTGAATAGCTGTAATGGGAGGAAAACACTCAAGTTATGACGTTTGTTTTCAATTCTTTCCTCAAACTCAGCTCCATATGTTGTTACATTTTTCCAGTCTCTGCAAAGTGATTCATGTGGCATGTTGCCTAACACTGCACTGTGTGCCCGTATGAGGTCTCACAAGTGCACAGGGAGAGCTCTGCACTAAGGCAGGTCCCACTCACCAAGGGCCAGACACAGACCACTGTCTGTAGTGCTCCTGCCCTTCTCCAGCTGAACACTGGATATGAGTTCCTGCACTTCCCAGCCCGCAGTGCCTCAGGGCAAACTGTGTTTGAAGTTCCTGTCCCTCCCACAGCTACAGTCCTGCTGTTTCATCCACTTGAGAGAAGATGATGTAACTGGCAGCAAACTCTGTCCTCTTGACCATAGAAGTCCTGCAAATAACCCTCTGGTGTCTCCGACCCAGCACCATACCTGATGCTCCCACATAGATCCCTTTGTCCAATATTTACACAGCAACATGTAAACAGCATCTTCTCTCTGTAAATGTAATTGGAAACTCTCAATTGATTTTGTGCCAAAAAGATATACCATAAAACTCAAAAGGGCTATTAATGAGAAGGATATTAGCTATAAAATCCTATATAAGTCTGCACATAAACATGAGTGAGCATTATGTGAGCAGGAGACAGACATGCCAACCCTGTGTGCTGTTTTCCTGAGGTGATTTTGCTAACATTTGGAGCTCTGGTGTAATAACCTTTCACATAAATATTGCAAGACTCCACTACGTAATTATTCCATCTTGAATGTCATCATCCGTATTTCTCCCAGAATACAAGTGGTTTGGATAATTGTAGGGAATGTTTTTGAGTCAGTTGCTCAGTGCCAGGTTTAATTGCTTTTACAGCAGTATGAGGAGATGTTGGAGGGATGTCAGCTCCAGGGGAGGCAAGGAGATGGAACCACATCCTGGAGGGTGGAGGGACTGCAGTGCAGAGCTGACTGAATTCAGGTATAAGCCAAACCACACCTAAGGTAGTATAGATCTGCTTTCTGTGATGAGGCAATCAGCAGTACGGAGAGGGAGAAGGAGACAGTGATGTTGTTGTACCCCTTAACTTTTGACACAGTCTCCCATTGTGTCTTCATCATCAGAGTGGTGGAATGTGGGGTGGATAAGAGAACAATAAGGCGGGTGGAAAATGGGCAGTGCCACCAGGCTGAGGGAGGTGTAAGCAGCACTGCAAAGTCCAGCTGTTAGCCAGGAACTGGACACATCCCTCAGACCAGTGTAGGGACCACTACTGCTTCTTGTCTCCCCTAATGGGTTGCCTGATGGGACTGGGAACATTCAGCAAGGATGCAGTCACCAAACTGGCATAGGGATACACTGGAGGGCAGGCTGCTGTTCAGAAGAACCTGGAGATGCTGCAAATTGGCTGAAATTTGGGATTTACAGGTTAGAGGCCTTTTCCCAAGTTTCAAGCTTGCATGTGATCCCCAAAGATCCTGCCCAAGTGTTTTAACATCTCTCACCCCAAGTTTTAACTGCCTTGTGTGCCAAAGCCCTTCCCTCCTAATCACGGCATCACTGATAAGAAGCCGTCCTTCACCTTGGGCATTGGGAATCCAAACAACTTCCAGGGTGCCAAGCTGAGATGCTTGGCCTGAGGCCCTTTGGTTTTAACTGAACCAAAAGAGGCATGTTAGACCTGGGACAGCCCTCTCTGGGGAAGCTGAAAGGATTTGGCCCTGATTGAATAGTGACAGAAAGAAAGGAGAGGGAAAAAAAAAAAAACCCACTGTGAAGAAGGAAATTAAGAGGCTGTTCTGCCTCTTAGTTCAGAAACTGAGCCTGACTGTTTTTTCCCTCACCTTGGAAAGTCATTTTAGATACAGATTTGCAGGAAATGAGAGCTTCTAACCTACTTTTTCTCACTGCAGTGTCCAACATTCAGGTATTCCTGACACTCGTATTTTGCCTCAATTGTAACACTCAGCCCTTTAACAGTCCCCAAATGGGAATGTAGCTCCATAGGGGACTTTCAGACCAGAAGTTGTCCCCACTTTCAAGGTGTGTTTTAGCAAGAGACAAAACACCGTGTGCAAGCAGATGGAGGGCTTGGGGACATGCAGCTTCAGCAGGGAAGCCAAGGCTGCCCTGCAGACCCACTGATCGGTGCCTGCCTTGGAGATGTGGCTGGACAGACAAGAATAAACAGGGACCAGAGTCTTCATGCCTTCAAAGAGCACCTTATGTGTGTCAGAAGAAAGAGCTGAGCCTCTCCCCACTCACAGCTAGGAACTACTAGAAGAAAGAGGCTTCACACAAGAAGATGACACCTGGGCATTTCCCTCCGCCTGGGCAGATGTCTGCAAATCACAGCCTTAGGCTCCCACTCACACTGTGAATTCCCAAGTGGGAGGTCTGAGTTCACAGGACCTAAAGCAGGTCACCTGAACACTCACAGGTACACAGTGATGCAGCATTTGAGTCATGGCATTGAAACTTAAGATTTCTGTCTTGATGCATCCATCTGCAAAGTGAGGCTAAGGTATTCACACCCCACCATAAAGCTCCTGAGAGAACACAGGGCTTGAGACCAGGGAAAGTAGCCCACATCATCTCCACATATGCAGCAGTAGGTCCTGCTAGGGGGAGTTTTAGGTGCTGAATCAAGATTAGGAGGAAGAAAAGCGAGTCTTCCCCTTTGCCCTCTCCATATCACACCATTTGTTTTTTTTTTTAAATTTTTTTTCAGGGATAAATTCTCAAAGAAACTTGTTTAAGGCAAGAAGCTGAGGCATTTAATTATGGTGATGCCATTCATAACATGACAGTTAAGCATCTGTTGTATTTTTTATAGTATAATCTTTATTCTATACCAAAAAAATAAAACCCTCTCTGGGCTAATCTGGATGAAGAGCCCTGACACAGGCCCCACAAACAGGTAATCCCTTTCTCCAGTAACTCAGATTTGTCCTCTCTGCAACACACACAGTTTGCATGACCACCCACAGCTCTGAAATTCTGTGGCATAAGTCAAACACCTAGGAAGCATTTATTACATATCACTTGTCTTTCTTCACATCTGGTGATTTAGACCATATCCCTGTGATGGCCTAACCCAAAGTTTTTCAAACATTTTGTACTACTGGACAATGGGTGGATGGGGTTGAGTGAGCTTCACTCAACCCCATCCACTGCTTGCACTACCACGGGCGTTCTCATCTCAGCTTTTCTCAGCCTTTCAATGAGAAATGGCTAAAAGTGATGAGGTTCTGCAGATTAGCTGGATCCCTTACAATGGTCATAGAGAGGGATCCAGGCATAGCCTGGGAACATTAAATGGGTGACAAGACCAAATCCTACAGACAACCACAGCTCTCAAATGTCACCATGATTCCACCATGCTCTTCCACATGCTTTTGAAGGCTTTCAGAAAGAAGTTCTGAGAGAATGATCATTGCAAGAGTCATCCAACATATTGCACTGTGATGCTGCACTGTTAATGGTTTAGTGAAGCATCAAAACCTGCTGATATCAGCTGCTTCACTGTGCAGGTAAGATAAGTTGCAAAACAAGAGAGTTAGCAGAGACCTCGCCAGATACAGGACATAGCCCTGCCCACCAGATAACAAACTCTGCCTTAGAAACTTCCTGACAGATGTTCACAGCCTCTCCCTCCTCCTGACAGGTAGCACCCAGGGCAGGGTGGCACAGCAGTTCCAGAAGCAGCAGTGGCAGTCAGGTTGGCACAGACATCTCCCACTCTTGTCTGCAGTCCTGACTTTAAAGACAAGATTTTCATGTAGCAAGAGATTATGAGTGATTTACCTAAACCAGTACGGGGTAGGGTTATTATTTTCAGAGTCCAGTTCTCCAAGGTCCTGTCCCAACACTTTATCTTAAGCGTTAGATTGTAAATTAAGCTAAAAAACAACTAACCTTCACCAGGTCCATCCCTAAACCCCCACCACTGTGATATACCTGTGAAAAAAATATTGTCCTTTAATAAGCAGTCTTTCCTTGACCAACTAAAAATATCTATTTGTAAAACGCATCTTCAATTTTTTCAAATATTTTTAAGTGCTTTTTGAAGAGATGTGCTCAAGCTATAGTGTGATCTGGAAGTTTATAGAGATGCAAACAAAAAAATCTGCTCCTCAAATCATGCAGCAAAAGACAGCTTGGGTTGGCCTCTGTTGCCTGGGACTGTGCAAGGCTCTCAGGCGCCAGATTTTCACTCTCAGCAGCAGAACAGCTTAGTGAACACAAATATAGGGAAACATGGACTGAAAAGTCCAAGTCAAAGTTCAGTTATTTTGGAATTGTTAATGTGAAAAATAATACTTTATTATAGGAGAAATCCTTGGAGACTTCCTCACACATATTCATCACTCAGAGCAGCTATAAGGAGGTTATTCAAACTTTCCATCCTCACATTAATCGCAGCAACACCTTGGAGTGAATTCCTGCAAGAGGGAGAGCCAGACTGCAGTGGGCACTTTGCATGTATACAATAAAGGAGACAGTCTGCTCTCTTGGAGTTTACAATAAAGTAGATAACAGAAATAAATAGATGAGCACTGAAAGAGCAAGCAGCATAGAAAGCATCAGGTGAAATTACAACACTTTGAGTAAGCTGTGAATGCATGGAAATTACTTTCTAATTGACATTTTTCTGAAACCAACCATACTGCTCGCCTTCAAGTGGACAGAGCCGTATTGCAAAAACCTTCAGTACATTCAGCTCAAGCTTGACAGTTACCATTTAATCCATCCATTAACTGAACTGCTGAGGAAAGAATAAATGGGCCAAAGCATCATGATCTCCAGTGTTATTGTGCTGATTAAAATGTCTGCAAATTACACCTCTGTCACCTGTAACAGTTTTCTTGCCTTGAGTTTAAAGTTTCTTTGTTGTTTCTATGTTCTAAGAGAATAATCTTCTAATGATATTAGAATTCTAAGAAAAAAAAAATCTTCCTTCTTCAGTAGGCACAGGAGGCTTTTCAGCTCACATCTAACAGCAAAACAAAGCAGCTTTTTGGGGAACAGATACCTGCTTTTATGTAATTTTCTCTACTGTGATGAGGCTGAAGTTTGAATTTGACATCTGAGGCCAATGAGAGTTCTCTAGTAGCTCTCACTGCACATAGCTTTATAAAGGAACAGTGTCTTCAGTCTTAGTCTTGAAAAATCTGTGTGTGCTGAGTCCTGGATTCACTTGGACGTGCTGATTTCTAGACCTGCATGCACTGGATCCATGCAAAGCCTTGTATGCAAGTTCTCCAGTTCATGAGGAGCAGTTATAAAGACTGTGCTTGCCCTTTCAGTGGGAGAACGTATCATAAGAAAGAAGGTGGAAAAGACGAAGGAGGAATTTACATTCCTCTATTTTATTCTGTAGAACTATTGAAAACACAGGAAGAGAAAAAACTTGCAAGGACAAGGATCAATTTCAGAAGGAAAGGATATTTCTCAGAGAAGGAGTAGAGGTACTCAGAAAGGCAGAAGGGCGTGGGAAACAAAATGCAACACAGAGGACTAAAGTACATCTCCTTGGACAAATAACCTCTCACAACAGGTCTGCAAGGCGGTCCAAAATGCACTGTAGATCATGTACTGGGTGTTCCCCATGGATCTCCAGCTGGGTCTCCTAGGAACCAGTGCTAAGAGCATCCCAGCACAAGGGAGTCCAGAATCATTTATTATCAACACTCACTCTTTTCTACCTTGTGAGTATATCCAGACATGCCAGAGAAGAGGTCAGAGCTTCTCACTGCTCCCAAGTCCCACAAGACAAATGTAACATATGCCAGGACTACTCGTGAATGTGGTGGGTGCAACACTACCAGCCTGGCTCACTGGGAGAGTCCATAAAACACAAGAGAGGAAAGTTGTGTTGGGAGCTCAGGGATTAGCATCCATGACATTATTTCTAGAAGTGTTACACATTTACCACCACTCCCAGAGTTCAAGGGGAACTGACAGCTCTAAGGGCTTTCTAAAAAACATAGGATAGAATTTTTATTTGCTTTTCCTTATTCAGAGCATGTGAGAATCTCTCATCATTTCATGCATGGGGAAGAGATCGCAACTTTTTCAATGTTTTGGCAGAAAAACAGAAAACTAGGTTAAAATATGTGAATTAAGATTTTATTAGAAAGTCTTCAGTATGAAAACCTCCAGAACTGTATCATTTTAGAGACATTGGTCACAAGGAAAGGGCATTGTTTTCTTTCTTTTTTAAGCACATTAAAAATGGATGAAAATAAGCACATAGCCCTCCTGCAGCTCCCAGCCTGTCCACCCTCTGGGGTTCAGTTGGAAAACTGTGCTTGGAAAACATCTACAAAAATGTTGGCAAATGTATATCAGCTTTTTTCCCAAAAGACCTAACAGGCTTTTATTATCCAAACATATCAGATGGCTTGGAAAATCCACATCTGTACTGAGCTGCCGAATGGGAAATGAGATCAAAATGTGAAACTAAGAACTTCCGATACTTTCTTTGTAAATGACATTAAAACCAGAGGAGAAGGAGGTTTAGATTCTCCATTCCCCCTCATTCCATCAGCTCCTGAAGCCCCAGCAGAAGGAGGCTTTCAGTGAGGAGCTCCGTGCATGGCCAAGGAGATCCTTCCCAGCTAAATACAGAGGAGAGAAATGAAGAGCTGTTATTTCAAGGGGCCAGCCCTGGTGATGGTCTCAGTACCAGCATTTTATTCAAACAGATAAATCAATCTTTGCAACCCAGAAACAAAGAAAAATATGAACAAAGAACTTTCTGCTGGTATTTCTTAAACCAGAGAAAATACTTTCAATATCATTTTAATACTTTTAATATAAGGCCTGTTTTCACCCATTAAGATGAACTTTTTAAGTACAACATGAGTGCTTACTAGAAGGAGTGTTAAGATTAAACTCAGAATACAAGTTTGTGCTCATAGTTTTTTTCTCTCAGGACGTTACAAAAAAAAGTTGCACACTTCCCTTTTTGCTCTGGCAGTGACTGCTGTAGTTATTATTTTCTTCCCTCTCTGCTGCTGATGCCAGCTGAGCATGGAAAGACACACAAATGGAGAAAAGTCACAGGAGAAAATTGACAGGAGAAAAGACTTTTGGAGTGAAAGTTGCCTTAGATCATTTAAAGTTGCTAGGATTAGCTCATTTGAACTCTTATAGAGTTGTGAGAGGTGGTGTTTGGAGATAAATCCAGCTTTTCTTCAGAGATATAGTTCATCCACTATAATAAAGTTTCCACCAGGATGAATCTGAGTTTAGCTTTAGGCTTTCTAGTTCCTGTTGTTGTATGCCAGCAGAGAGTGCTGCTCTGTGCAAGTCTCTGTGTTTCTTGAGCACTCAAGAAGGCAGGTCAGCACTCAAGCTGAATCCTCCCAAAATAGTGGAGAGACTGTTTCTGGAATACAGAAAAAATTAGACACATGCAGCCTAGGGCAATAAAAAATTATGTGAAGTGGGAGTTTTCTTGTGCAAACAACTGACTATTGAGATGGAAAAGCGTCATTAAAGGAGTATAAAACTTACAACCAATTGGATCCACATAAGTATTCAGATCTGAAAAAGTCAGGACAGTCCTGAGATAAGTTTTCTGTATAGTTCCCTTCTGATGTGGAGCTGTGATAACCCACTTGGAGTGAATCATCACCTTATTCCCAGAGCCAGATAACAGGATATACACAGTATCTCACAGTATCTATCTTCATCCAGTTACTAGTCACAAAGCCAACAAATGCTTGATGCATTCCTCATCCCCTCTCCTGGAGTCTGAGTCTGCTAGGGGTTGGGCAGGCTTGTAGGCTATAGTAACAGCACAAATGTCACACTTGTACCTCACCCCAGCACTGGCAGGTGGGGCAGGGGGTGGCAAAGAGGAAACAACCTGTAGGTGTAAAACTTGTCTACTAAAACCCATGCAAACACATCTGATCTGTGTTGAAGAGACAGAGGACAGCATTTAATCAGGCTGGACTTGAACTTGTATCTGAGCTGAGCTACACAAGGCTCCCAAGCCTTACTCTTCCTGTCAGTGATCTAAAGATAAGCTGTGTCAGCCTACAGACTGTTCTTTATATCAAAAATTTGGATTTCCCGTGACCTCAGTGCTGAATTTATGTCACTTCTGGGTGAGTAGGTTCAGAGTTTAGCCAGTGAAGAAGGCTAGTGTGTCATTGTAGCTGAGAAATAGCATCTGTCCAACTGGAGCCAGTGAGATATTTGCCATTTTGCTTCACTGGGATCAGGATTTCAGGCAAAGTGCTTAAGAAAGCAGGCAGTAAGTTGGAAGAGAGGGAAAAGTGTAACCTGGACAGCTCGGGTTTTACCTGTCTATAGGCAAGAAAGGAAAGCTGTAGCTCCTTTGTTACAACCATAGCTAAAACTGCTAAGCTCTGTGGGTAGAAACTGTGCTGTCCTTTATCTTGTGAAACCCCAAGGTCTTCCCCTTTCTCCCAAAACCTATGCAGATCCTGCAGTTTTCATATGGTAAAAAAGTCCATGCTACACTTAGATGTTATGGTCACCAGATGTACCACATTTGCAATGGTCCTCAGATGAAAAAATTACTACAGATTCTGGTAAGACTCAGGTCAGCTGTCACTGAAGTGGTGACACTCTACACCAATCCATGTGTTTCCAGCATCCAGCACACTCAGATCCTCTTTCCCCAAATCTCCAGGATGAAAACCTATTATCAGTAACCAAGTAAAAACCAGGAAGGAGTACTGCCAGGGGCCCTTCTCAAAGATCTCACACACATCCACACCCAGAAAACATTTCTTCTAACCATGGCACACATCACTAGCTAAGTCAACAGGGAATTTCCTCCTGACCATCCTGTTGTTTCTTACTTTCAGCTTCATCACCTTCTCCCCATTAACTTCTTTCCAGCAATTAATTCAGAAAAAATTATTTTGGCACCAGCTTTGATGTTTTAATTGTCCAAAGTTCAGATGAAATTCAAGAGCACCTAAACAGCCTGAAAGATCCACTGCTGTGCTCCTGGCATTTTCCCTGTCCATATTGTGTCAGATGGAAGAAACCAAGCATCTCACCACTGCCTGCATTTCTTATCAGCTGGTTCAATTTTTTTTCCTGTAGGCTGAGCTTTTCATCATGGTTTGCCACCTCAAGTGCAGTCTTACACTCGCATGGTCACACACTTTTTGACAATGGTGAACCCAAGCATGGCCAGCTTGGTGCCTGTGGCAGCGGCCTCAGGGAGACAAGGAGTTACATTGTCCCACCCCAAACCCCTTGTGAAGGGCGGCCCAGGAGTTCTGATTGGGTTTGAGTCCCTGGGGGGTTCTCCCTTGCTGTGTTTCTAATGGTCCCTGACCCTGAACTCCACCCTCAAAGGTGTAAACCCTCGGTTCTGTCCCTCAAAAACCCCTGCTGTGCCTCTGTTCGGGGCTCTCTGTTCTGGACCTGAGTTTGTTCTCATGCTGAATAAATGGTTTCATGAACGGGAGCCCGTCTCGTTGGTGTTTCATGCTGGTCCCCAGAACCCTGCAGCTTCCCTGGACGAGATCCTGAGGTTGCTGACTGCAACAGGTGCCCAGGCAGTGAAATCCTGTATCCATCCCCACCCTGCTGAGGCAGCATTGCTGCATCCCAAAGAAGCCCCTCACCAAACTCAACTCCAATGTCAACTGGGGCCTCTGGGTCTTCTCATAAGACAGGTATTTCCCCATGTAAGACCTGCTGGGACCACAGATGAAGGTGGACTGCATTAGGCATCTGTTTTCCATTCAACCAAGCTGTTTTGAAACAACATTTTTTGCAGAAGCATTAGTGTGTTACCCTCAGCTTCAATGGGAATTTCTATGCCAGAGTAGCAGATGAGGCAGTCCACCACTCTGCCCCTCCCTTTCTTATTTTTTTTAATTTTACAGTACACACAAATATTAACATATCATCCTGATAAAGCTTTGTTTACTGGCATGGTGCCAGCCCCTCTGCAGTGCCTCCTGCTTGGCAGCCTAATCTCCTGAAGTTTGAGGGATGCAGTCCAAATCTCTTAGCAACACTAAATCTCATTCAATTAACTTTGTTGGGGGACAAAATCATTTTGTTACTGCTGCTTGCCAGTCTGCCATATACAATATGCCATCCAGCAGTTAGGCCATGCAGCCTTTAGACACGGCAAGGAGGCACAGCACACTGCAGCACAGCAGCGAGGGCTGTGCTGGTCATCCTGAGCTGCAAAGCAACCCATTAGCCAAAACCTCCAAGTCTTCAGAAAGGTCCACATGGCAACAGATCCAAGCCATGGCTTGGGTTTTATTGGCTTCTATTGATGCCACTTGGGGTCTGCATCCAGCAGAGACTCCTGCTCCAAGCATCACTGCTCCCTCTAGGGATTCACATGCCATCCCTGGCTTGAGACTGATGCATTGAGAGGCTGACCTAGAACAGAGACTAGACAGTTAAAGGGTAAAGTAGGAATTTATTAAAAGGCCTTAAAGGATACACCTTGGGCAATACAAGAGCCTGGTCTGGACTACACCCAAGATGGACCCAAAATGGTCACAAAATGGGTGACCAGTCAAAGAGTCTTACACTTTTATAAATTTTTGTCCATTTGCATATTGGGTTTAATTATCCAATTACAGCTTCAGATTATGAAGTCCTATCCTTCTTGTTTTCTCTCTTCAGTCCATCATTGTTTATGCTTTTGGGCCTGAAACTTGTAATGATTGTCCTTGATATCAATCTAGAAAAGGAATTGTTTTGTCTACCTACTCTGTGAAGAGAGCTCACTAACACTGAATGTGAAGCTCAAAACTACACACCTAGGCAGCTCAGAATCTGAAAAACATAAAAGCTTAAACTTAGGGCATCAAGATGCTGGGGCAGCAGCTGCCAAAGAGATGTCCTGACCCAGCATGGCCCTGCACTGGAACTGGCAAGTGCCAAACACTGAGTGTATGAATACACATCTCCTTCTGGCACTGCTCTATGAATGAAGGACCAAGACATGGCCTCCAAGAGATGTTCTTTTGTACCTGTAAAAAAGCAAGGAAATGTACAGGGATGTCTTGCAAGTCCCCAGAGAAGAAGAAAATGAAACTACTAATCTCAGCTAGAAGATGCTGGGTGCTATATCCTCTGAGGAACGGTGGATGAACATCCTAGGCCTCTCCTACGTGTGAGTTTACACAGTATTTATGCTTAACTGCAACACGTGAATCTTTAATTACAAATCAAAGACATTAAAGGGAAATCAGCTTAGTTCAAATTAATTTTCTTTCCAGAACTAGTCAAAAACAACCAAAAAAGCAGTAATTTGATTCCACCACACAGCAGGTGGCATTATATCCTTCATTAAATCATACAGATATGACTAATATTAATCTTCATTTGTACCACTATATATCAAAATTGGTATCCATTACACCATCCTTAGCACACTAATTATTTTTAAATGTATTTCATGAATGTGTTAAGTCATAAGTAAAAGCAGTGAATAGGACCTGGACAGGAATTAACCCCTCTCCCACCTCCCCTCCAGACAACAGATCCCAGCATTCCTCTAAAAGGTCTGCATCAATATTAGAGCATTAAGGAAAATGTATAGAAAATCTATATTATTTTTCCTTCTATTACTGCCTTCCAAAAACTCTTGAAAATAAATTCACTGTATTGGGGCAGAGGGTTCCCTTATCTTCATCTCTTCTAATCTTTGAAAGAGTCTTTCTGAAACCAGATGGTAATTTACAGGTCATAGGCAGCAAAATGCATGTCCATGCCTTTATAAAGGTATTCCCCTTCATCTCTTATTCTCTTAGTGTGTCCCCCCCACCTTTTCCACTCTTTCCCCAAAATGCCACCCATTTATTGAAAAGCTAAATTCTATCCTCAATCCTGGATAAACACAGTTGCTGGCAGCATGATGTTAAATTTAATTTGTGTCTTGTAATGTAAATGCACCTACAGATTGAAGCAATAGGCACATTGTTTTTATAAATCAAGTTTTACATGCAGTATCTTTTTTCCTCCAGACACTCTCAAAGTGCAGGAAAATCAGTATTTTACAGGGAGCACACAAGTTAACCATCTCTGTTGAAAAATGTCACCATAAATTTGTCACTGGTCTAGGGTGACATTTAAGGTGGCTACTGTGACAAAATATTTTTCACTGAGAAAGCTGCCTTTTTAGGATTTTCAAGATCAGAAAAAAAAACATTTCCCTTTAGTTGTAGTAAATACACATAGCCTAACCTGTAATTTACCATGTTATCCAGGAGCTAGCTTTGCAAATCCAGATTTCTGAAACTCGGAGAAGCTATTACTAGCATGGCCTTGCAGCAAAACAAAATCCTGGAGCTAACCCAGCATGCAGGGAAAATCTGTGTGCTGAGGACCTAAGGGCAGGTGTCTTACTAAGAAAATGATACAAACTCTTGGCTGAGCCCCAGTAGGATAAAGACTCCAAATTGTTTCTGTAGCACTGTGATACTGCATTTATGTTTCTGAGCCTGGTATAGACACACTTTTCTGTGAAAGCAGGAAAATTCCTACTGCCACTGCTGAGATCCATCCAGGTCAATCTCATAAATATTTACCTCAACCTGCAGCAAGCCCAGCTAAGCCTTCCTCCTGGTGTGACGGGGTGAACAATGTGCAGCACAGCCAAGCCAGTGGGTTTGGACTCCAGGGATCTGGCTGTGCCATGAGTCCCTTGCATGGGGTTGCCAAAAGTCTCAGGAGCCCCAGTGTTGGCACTGAATTTAATGAATGCTCGGCCACAGCCAAATCCACTGGAGACCTTGTCTCCAGTTTTCTCAAGCTCTGGTTTCCCACCAATAAATTGGGATAACCATAGGTGCTGTGAAGCTTATGAAGCTAATATTATAAGTACCTTAAGACTCTGTTTTACACAGAGTTACAGAAGGATCTTTATTTTTGAG
The DNA here is from genome assembly GCF_030490865.1 of Poecile atricapillus. Classification (NCBI taxonomy): domain Eukaryota; kingdom Metazoa; phylum Chordata; class Aves; order Passeriformes; family Paridae; genus Poecile; species Poecile atricapillus. Next base: position 141,796,519 of record NC_081250.1, read on the forward strand.
CCTGCACAGCCAAAGACTGGTAAACTGATAACATTCACCTTCAGAAAACAGATTTTTATCTTCTCACATTAAACCTGACCAGGGTAAAACTTGCTTCTGTCCTCCTGCTGTTGAAATATGTTGCCATAAGTGTTTAGTGTAACATCTGACCTGTTTCTCTTGAATCTTCCTAGATTACGGTCAAGTCATTTGCACTTCAATAGTTCAGGGGCTGTACCACAATTTCTGGGGCTGGAAAGTAGCTCAACTGTAAAAATTTGCTGGAGGCTGTAAAATGGCATAAAGAGGCTAAACCAGGGAGTATTTTTAAAGACAGCTTTGGACGGAGAAAATTATTATACTTGAGTCCTTCCCTCTCTGCTCCCTTTTTGGTTGCAAGCCTAAAAGTTATGGAGATCTTCAAGGCTGTCTTTCCAAAACAGCTTAAAGACAAAACTACAGCAACCATTTGCCAGTTCTCTGACTCAACAGGTAAAGCAGAGTCATAAGAGCAAAGTTAAATGGGCTGATCGATAAAGCACTGGGGCTATATTGATTGCATATGTTCAGAAAGGGACAGGGGAGGAAGAGATGTGTGAGGACTGTAAGCCTTATGTACCAGCTGTGCCACAAGGGAAAGGAGAACCTAAAGCAACCAAGGGCTGTGTGCTCTTCCATCAGCACACAGAGCCAGGCAAGGCAGACCCACTATGGTCCCCTAGAGAATACCATCATATAGAACTGCCCACAAAGTCTGAACACTTGAAAGTCTAATACTGTGAAATACTTCTCTGCAGAGTGTACCACTTGGAGCTACATCATTTTCCCCAGACTCCTCCCCACCCCTTCCCAGAACACCTCTCAGCTATAACATATAATTAAATAGCCATGTATTGTTTAAATCCTCATAAACAGCATGAAATAAAATAGAGAAACCAGGCTGCCTGTGAACTTTCCAGGGCTCCAGAGAGGTGGACAATTGTACCACCAGTCCCTCTAGAATTGTGAAATATCCTCATCAATTCTGTTTGCACCATCAGTCTAAGGATGCTGTATTCTACTCTAAGGGACAGATAAAGACACATTCCGAAACACATTCTACAGTAGAGATAAATATACAAGCTGTCTCGGTGAATTAGTTACATGTGCAAATAGCTTCCTGAAGAGCAAACTCAGTTTGACGGTTAAAATCTGATCCAAAATCAGCAGGAGTCACAAAAGAAAAAAAAAAAAAAATTATAAAGTCCCTTACTTTGAACCAGGGGCTCTGAACCAGGTCCTTGGTTAATTGGAAATGGATAACATTGAATATGACACCTGCTGGGCAGTCTTTGGTCACTAATCCTCTCCAGTTGTCCACAAAGGCTTGCAATGTTGTCACCCTTCAGCCAGGCTCAGCAGGGAGGTGAGACATGAATGCCTCAGAAAGTCAAACCACTCACCCCAGCCCTGTTATCATCTGGATGGGGTCGGGCAAAGCCACGGGGGAGCACAGGTGAAGTATGCATTGCCACTGGCCATGCAGCACCTGCCCCCAAGCAGGAAAAAGAGTTTGGTCTCCAGGACTATGGATAAACAGGGTGGGGAAAAAAAAGGACAAAAAAGTCTTAAAAATTCAAAGAATTTCTGCAGAAATAGTGCCAAAAACTGGTGGAAAAGACTTTTCAAAGAAAGTAACTTTCTCTATGGAAACAAATAGATGACTTCTTAAGTGGATGCCCCTGCCAAGCCCTAGCACTGAAGTCCTGTAAAAAGCTCCAGAAAGGGATTTAGCCGGGCTTTTAGGCCAGGACAAATCCCACCGGCTTGTAGCCGAGATACCACTTTCATTAATACAGAAGTTGGTTTTTATTCTTTCTGCCAAAGCAACCTGGCCTGCCTGGTCCCACAGTGAGGTCATAACTCAGGGCTGATCACATCACAGCACGTTGCCATGGCAATGCTTGAACTGTCACAAAGGATGTGCGCTGTGATTTCACAGCAGATGGGCTGTGAGGGAGGAAGCCCTCATTTAAATTTTAAAAATTGCTTTAGTAATTAGCAAGAGCAATAGAAAAAAATAAAAAAAAAGCATTGAAAAGAGAAGAAAAATCCCCAAACTGTCACTCTCAGCAAAGGTTATAGCATTCATGTGGGATCTGCAGGCCATCCACAAGAAAGGCCAAGCTGCTGCTCCAAGTTCACTCAGCTTGTCAGGTCAGTGATAGGTCCAAAAAAGGCTGGAGCCTGCTTAGCTACAGGAGGCCCAGGGCAGTGGTGGGTGAGCAAAGCCCCCCTGGCCCATCAGTGCATTTCAAAGCCAGCCGCCCTTTGCAGGGACCTGACAGGAATGGCAGAGGGCAGGCAGAGGCTGCCAAAGGCTCTATTAAGACACTAACTGCCTGACACGGGAGGAGGTACAGTGGCCTGACTTCAGAAGTTTTTAGCAAGGAGCTGGCTCAGTTACTTCTATGGTCCTTCTTAATGAAGCACGAAGAGCACACAGTCACACAGATGTGCTTGCATCCCTTCAGGGACAAGGTGGATTTTTACTCCTCAAAGGTGTGAGTGAAACACTAAGTTACACTAAGCTCCCTAAGTTTCACAGCCTGGCAGCACTGACCCAGAGCAGCCTATACTGGCTTTGTCCTGCATCCTCAGCAGCTCTCACAGAAAGATACCCCCTTCCCACCTCTTGCCCTGGCACTTGGGAACTGAGATCAACAGTGAACACTGGAGGCAGAGCAGATGGAGCCAAGCTTTCCAGATAGCCATGGTGCAGCCCTGCTCCCTCCTCCCTCCTTGGGTTTCTCCATCCCTGGCAGAGGTGACCTTGAGGAAGAAAAGCCTCAGGTCCCCATCCCCATGGCCACCACAGCTCGCTGCAGAGACGCCGACATCCCCCAGCTCACCACAGAAGCTCTCTTCCACATGACAGCAGCTCAGCAACCTCAAGGCAGAATTAAATCTCTCTCCCTTCTGCCTGCAGCAGGCAAAGCACGTGGTGTTTCGGAGACCTTGGGCTGAGTCCTCATATTTAATGGGGAGAGCAGACTTCAATGCAGCTTGTTCCTTGTTCATTCAGTGACTAACTGTTGATCTCTCTAAGAATAAGCCAGATGGTTCCCGTGATAAGTGATCAGCTCTCCTGGAGTTTTTGAAACAGAAAAAGACAGATGCCTGCGTGCCTCTTGCCAGGACCCATCTTAAGCTCAGGCGATGAGTGCAAATGCTTAGGGAGGTTGTGTTCAGGGGATTCTCTCCATTCAGGCTTATCAACTAATCTTCCCTATCAGCCCTTCTTCCAGGAGGGGAGGCATCTTGCCTTCTGACAGCTTCCCCCAGCTTGAGGGCACTACAAATCATAAGACTAGTCCTTCTAATTGGATCAGACTTTGATATTGTTTTTCTTTTCTGTGCATTCATATTAACATCTCATTTTGCAGACAGCACATCTTATTGGTGCTTACTACCTCAGCTTGTATTTACACACGTCGTGATTGAGAACACCGATAGGAGTGACAAATTATTTTAGCAAAGGAGAAAGCTTACTTTGGGAAGCTGTTCTGCTGGGGTGGGAAAAAAACCCCACCAAGCTAAAGAGCTTTGTTTCTCAGCCATTGATGTGCACACCACCAGTCAAGCACCACTTCCTGCCCTCAGTGCAGAGATCAAGGTCTGCACAAGAAAGGGAAAAAAGGTAGCAGCGCTTGTCTGCTGATTTTTTTTTATTCGTTTTTACCTTAATTTCTCCTTCTGATTGTATAAGAAGCCTGATTCTACTACTGAGCTGGCATTAAAAACAGAGAGCCAGTAAACCGCAATGCCCATGCTGGGTTAGAAGAATGGGGCAGAAGAGGAGATGGGAGCAAGGTGTAAAATTAGCAACAGAAGTGGAGTTTGGTTTTCCTCCCAAAACCAGCTCCAAGGCAGTAGCTTGGCCCACCAGCCAAGGACTGGTTGACCTGCCCTGGGAGAAGTAAACACATGTATTCCAAAGCTCACAGCCTAGCCTGCTGCTACGTCTTGTAGGCAAAACTCCACTTGATCTCATAAAGTTAGGCCAGCATAAAAATGAGAAACATGTAGACATGCACTCAACACAAAACACTTCTTTTACTTGCATGCCTTAGTTGTGGCTCTTAGAGGATGTACAGACCCTTTTAGGACATTTATGCAGTATCTTCAGAGCAAAAGTCAGAGCTGTACCTCCAAGACGGGGAATTAGATCTGTAGTGCTGACTCAGCCTGCAATTTCACAGGATTAAACAGTCAGAAAGAAACCATTAAGCTGAAAAAGACTGAAATATATGGAACAATACATATGTCAGACACTCATATCCACACAGTAAGAAAACTACATATCAGTACACAGTTCATTGTGTCTGACCAAGGCACTACTTCACAGATGAGACTGCAACTTCATCTGAGGGCTCTTTGGAGCAGATGTCACTTTAAAGCCAGAAACAGTACACAGAAGGAACAGAGAGAGCACTAGATTTAAAGCAAGCAAGTACTCTTCCCTCACTTTCCTGGGAAATTGTGCGTGCATGTTCACTCAGTGTGGCTTTCATTGTGTTCTTAATTATAAAGAGAGGCCTTATGCAAAAGAAATTTGAAATTGCAAATTTCCTTTTCTATATTCTGCAAAAGTAATTTCCATTTTGCTATGTTACCCTGTGTCGTGTTAATGTTAGGATTTTATAAATGAATACTGAGACTTAGTAAGAGTATTCAAATTGCATTCATCACTGATACTTCTTTTATTGCATGATTTCCCAAGGAATCAAGGCTTTTGTAATTATAAACTCTAATCTTAAACACCGTTCTCCCATCCCTCAGTAAACCTTTGATCGTTTCACTTAATTTCAATTAAATTTGACAGAATCAGAGCTAACCGACCAACTATAAGTTTCCTAAAAGACAACATCTGAGTAGAGATGCCACACAGCTGTTTGTCCCATTATTCAAGATTCAGAGGAGGAATTCGATGACCAAGTCAAAAAACATTCACAAAACAAACCTCTGTGCACTATATTTTGTACCTCCGTGTGGGAAAACGCCAAATCAGACACAAGCAGGCATTCTTAGTTAGATGACACAGTGTGAGCAGCTTCTCTAGCAGTAACATTGAACACACAGCTGCTCAAAAAGTTGTCCTTAGTTTATTCGTTTAGGATAGTAATAAAAATTGCTCCAATTTTATACCCACATCCTCTTCATCTTAAATACAGCGAATTATGCCTCATTTTTAATGACCTTCCAGTTCCTAATTTGTGTGGCACCAGCCGCGATTTTGGGGAAAGGGGCTAAGCCTCACTGCGGGCCTTACTTGGTGCAGGGATCTCTTTGGCCTCAGGTCAGAATTTCCTTTGTTACAACCCGGACTTAAGGTCTGAAATCCCGAACCTGGCTCCCAGTGACAGCTCGTTTTTGCACTTGAAAGGCAGCATAAGCTGCCATATCACCTAATCAGTCAAAGAGCCTTCTGCATTTGGAAATGCAAAAAAAGCTGAACAGGCCTTAAAGTACATGTCAATTAGGACAACAGCAAGCAGATGATTTTTCACATGCTTTTCCATTGATCTGCCCTTTCAAGAACATTTTATACTCAAAAGTATAGTACTCTTATTAAAACACTTAGGCTTGTCTCTTTTTCTAGATCCTAGAAAAGGAATTTAAGACTTTAAGACAGTAAAAAAAAAAGTGTATCCTGAGGGAAAATCTTTGCACCCAAAAATAACTATTTGCACCCAAGTATTCAAAAATCAAAAACATTTTCAGGGTTGGACAGCTACTGAAGACTTAAACAAAATATATTCAGAAATATTTAAAAGAGGAAGAAATTTCCATTAAAAAAATACCGAAACCACTAACAGGTTTCAGGACAAATACCAGAGTTTGATGAGCATCAGCAAGCTTTAAAGGGCATCTTCCGTGCCCCTAACAAGTGCAGAGAGGATGCCCAAGGTTGTCCCTGCCTGACAGATTCCATAGGGAAAGCAAAGTTAGCAGGAATCTTGGAGCTGGTGGCAGCAAGGAAGGAATCCATCCTGTTATCAAGTACTTACAGAGAGAGACTATACTCAGTCAGGCAGTCAAAAACACGCCTACTCAGATAAGGGTATCCCTGCAAAGAAATCTCTTGACACTGCTTTGACATATTTACGTTCTTCTGCGATTATTCAGTTGCAATAACTTAGAGCTCTTCGTCTGACACTCACACACGAGCCAGTCCCCAGTCCCCAGCCCTACACGGGGAAGGGAAACAAAACGATGCTGGTTAGCGGCTGGTTAGGGTGAGAGCCGCAGCAAGCCGAGATTTAAAGCCTGTAGAGCGCTGAGTATAAAATTAAAATATTAATCTAATGCGATCTAATCAAAGATACCACATCTAGATAGAACATCCCTGAAGTTACAGTGAGATTATGCTACTCTTACGTCTTGTTAGCCTGGACTTGTTGGAAGATCTGCTATCTAGTTGTAAGATACAATCAGTAAATTATTTCTTTTAATTAATTCATTGAAGTAAACAGAAAATACCCTGGGTCCTATCTGTCTACATCTCTTTGGAAGAAAGGCAAAGAGTTCAACGGCAGTTTTAAATTGGGGAAAGGATTCCTGCGTGGCAGCAGAGGAGCAGAGACTGCGGTAGCATCCCTTGGAAATACACACTACCTTCTTCAAAGCAACAAAAAAAACCCGCCTGAAGCCCACCCAAAAGACTGTGGCTTGGAAAACCTCTATCACAAGCCGAAGATGAAATGCCTCCCACCTCCCCAGGTAATCTGCCCCGCTTCCGAGGGGCAGTCTCACGGCAGCGGCACAGCCTCATCCAGACCCTCGGGATCCCGTCGCCGTGCCTACAGCGGGGGTCACCCCCGCCGTCTCTACAGCAGGGATGCGATGCAGAGACGCTGGTCCCGTCCCCACGTCCTAGAACGAGGGTCCAGCCGCTGCCATCCCCACACGGGGAGCTCCAGCCCACGGGATACTGCTCCGAGGGTCCTCACTCCCAGCCCCTCTACCAAGGGTCCATATCCCCCTCGGCGTCGTCGCCTCCGCTCGCTCCGCCCGGGGCCGGGGCGGGGAGGGGAGTCCCCCGCACCGAGCCCCGGCTCCACCTGGACGGTCGGGAGGGTCCGCGTGATTCCGCCCGTGGAGCGGGACAGGGAGCGGCGATGGCACCGGGCACAGGCGGGCGGTGTCACCAGAGGGGCAGCGGGGCGCCCGGCGGAGCCCACGCTCGGGGCAGGGGGTGCGTGGAGAACTGGTGGGGCTGAGCCGCGGGAGGCGCGGCCGGGCCGGGCGGGCGATGGGGCGGGCGCGGCCCCGCGCGCAACTTTCCGCCGCGCCGAGGGACCCCGGCGGCCGCGCCGGCGGTGGTATCGTATGCAAATACGCAGGCTGACGTCAGAGATCATGTGGGGTTTGGCGTAGATCCCCGCCGATCGAGGGCTCTTTTTTTTTTTTTCTCCCTTTTTTTTTCCTTCTTTTTTTTTTTTTCTCCCCCCCCCTTTTTTTTTTTTTTTCGCGGCGGGGCCGGGCCGGTGCGTGCGCGTGTGGAGGGGCGCGCGTGTTCCCCGCGGGCCGGCGCGGCGGGGGCGGGGGGCGCGGGGTCCCGCGGCCGCGGGCGGCGCACGGAGCGGAGCGGCGCGGAGCGGAGCCCCGGTGCCGCTCCGCCCGGGACAGTCGGTGCCGCCGCCCTGGGCGCAGGTAGGAAACTTCCCAGGCGGGGCCCCCTCCCCCGGTGCGCGGCGCTCCCCAGCCGCCCCCTCCCTGCGCACGGACGCTCGCCGGCGCTCCCGCCCCGACCGCTCGCACCCAACTTTTCCTCCTGCGAGAAACTGTCCGGTTCCCTGGACTTCGGCGGGGGCCGGGAGGTGGGGGGGGGAGGGCGAGGGACACCGCCGGGGGTGGGAGCCGGGAGGGTTGTTCGGGGTGGGCTCTTAATTATTTTAGCTACATTTTTCATTTTTGGCCATGCAGCCTCTCTCCCCTCGCCCTTTTCCCGCTCCCCGCCGCCTCCCGATCGCAAGTTTGGGTGAAGGGGGAAAAGCAGGAGCGGGGGGGGAAACATGTCTACGTTTGTCTATGTCGACATCAGCAACACAAAATATGGCGTCCGCTTTCGACAGGGCGTTACGTAGAGGCGAGCAGGGGATTTTGTCAGCGCGGTCCCTGACGAGGAGCCGCGGGTTCCCGGGCCGGGGGGGCAGAGCCGCCCCGGGGCGCGGGAGGGGCCCGGCGCCGCCGCCGCGCGTGGCTCCGCGCCCGCGGCCGCACTTGGCAGCGCTTTCTTCTGCTTTAATTTTTGTTTTTTTTTTTTCTTCCTCCTGCCCTCCCTCCCCTCTTTGGCAGCCCCCCTCCCACCCGTGACGCCGCGGCCGTGGCGCGGGGCTCGCTGCCGGTAACTGCGGGGAGCGGCGAGGCGGAGCGGCGGCACCGAGCCGGGACCGCGGCGGGGCAGAGCCGGGCGCTCCGCTCCATCCCTCCTCCACCCTCGGTGAAAGGCTCTGCCTTCCCGTGGCATTTTATTTTCCCCGGAATGGGAAGATTTGGGAAAATTCGGGCTTTGGCACGTTGCATCCACTTTTTTATTTTTTTTTTTTTAATGAGGGGTGACTTGTTTTAGCCGGTTTCCAAAGACATCACAGATCCGTCTTTTTTTTTTCCCCTTCTCCCTGGGATGAAGGCGACAGGGAAGGAAACTGATTCCGCCCCCCTCCCTCCTTTCCTAGGAATATAACTTGGAAATGATTCAGGGATGTACCTGTCTGACTTTGTGGTGTCCGTATACCCAGCTCTTTCCTGAGCACTTTTGTTCGTTCAGAGCCTGGGAATCCCTCCGGAGGGAGACGGCCGGGGAGGCGGAGCATGGCTCTGATTTCCTCGCCCCTTGGCTGCCCAGGCACCTCTCCGATGGCGGCTCCCATCCTTTCTTGGGGCAGGTGCTCCGTGGAAAACCCTGTGAACCTGCGAGGGTCCTGCCGTGCAGGGGAACAGAGCAAAAGTTTTGGACTGGAAGGTGGAGAGCAAAAGGGGAGAAAACATCCAAAGAAGGAGGAATGGGAGGGAAGAGGAGGACTCTTGGCTGGGTGAGAAAGGGAGCTGGTGGTCAGGATTGCTGGGCATCAGCAGCTCCTGCCCGCCGGGTCCCGCAGCAGCAGAGCAGAGTGTACATTGCCTTGAGGAGCTGCTCGTGTGACAGCACAGGGCATCTCCTGCAGCACTAGCGGGGTCACAGCACAAGGCTCAGTGAGGTGCTTTTTCCTTTTAATCTACAGATTAAACTTTTTGCGGGGTTTTTCTCTCCTGTCCGGGGCTGGGTCGGGGAGGCATAGATGTAACTAGAGGAGATCTGATGTCTCTAGCAGAAACCTCATGCATGCAGCCTTACTGGGAAATGGCATGTGAATTAAGAGTGGTGTGTGCTGCCGTGGTTTTATTAGACCAGTAGATGAGCAGTATTATTAAGAGGTATCTGTGACCAGAGTGCTTTGCCAGTGTAATATATTTCTGTGACCAGAGTGCTTTGCTGCCAGTGTAATATATTTCTGTAGTGGTGTGTTGTATGAACCCTGTATCTCTTTGAAACAGAATTGCAAGTTGATTTCTGGATCAGTGAAAGCAAGGTACTGGCCAGCAATTGGGAAGAATACAAATGCTAAGGATTGGCTGGTCCTTATTTTACTTTGCCCCCGTATGCATGTTTATCCCCTCAGGCTTCTGCAGGAAGCAATGGCCAAGAACTCTCCCATGTTTGTCCTCTATTGTAAATTCAGTGCCAGAAAGCATGGATAGGTGTTTATATCTCAGTCATCAGCCCAAAGACCTTGTGATTACTCACTTTTTTAAAATGACATTTTTCCTGCCTGTCCACCCCTAGAGTTCAGCTGTTTCGTCACACAGGACATTTCCTGCTGTCTGTGTTTGAAAGTAGCACACTCCTTCCAATTGCTTTCTCTCAAAATTCCACTTATTTTTTTCCTTTTTACTCTAGTTACAATCAGCAATTTCTAGTCAGTATCTGTGAAATGAATAATCCGTCATATGAAGCAGCCTGAGTTTGTAGTGTCACATTTGTGTTTTTTCTTGTGGGGAGGGGAAAGTTTTATTGTGTTTTTATTAAAAGTCAAAAAAAGCCAACATTAAATATAGTAAAGTTACTGGCATCTTTTTGCATTTTCAAACCAGTTGAAAACTGCTCCAGGCTGGAATGAGAACACAGCAGGTTTTGCTCATCCTCGTAAAAGACAAAGATTTTAATGCCAGACATGACATCACTGTATTTGCATGTGTGACATCTTCAGGTTTTACTTCTTTTTGTTTTGCCCTAGCTTGGATGATCCTCAGAAATACTATTTGGAGTCTCTTCTAGTTGGGATATTTTGATCCATGTCTAAATTAATTTTCTTTGTGTCCACTTAAGGAATGGAAATATCCACTGAAAATAAATAGAGTTATTTTAATTAGAATTTGTTCAGAAACATGCAGTGTCACAGCTGAATTCCCTGAGATTTCAGCATGGCTTTCAGGTAAAACTGCATTCTCATCTTGCATGGAGTGTAATTGTAGCTTGACTTTCTTTCAAGTGTGATGGTAATTCAGCAAGTGTGTTCTTCCCCTAAAAGTTACTGCACATCTCCATGATAGTATTTGTTCATACTGAAAGTATGTAATAAACAAAAGTTGGCACTAAAATAATCTATAAAGGCTTTAACTTAAAGCCATTAAGATAATTGTTTGTCTTCTGTCAAGGTGTGTTTACATGTGTCACATCAGCTGGAACTAATATTTTGGTTAGTTTATTTTATCAACCTTTCAAAAATAGATCTGAAGTTTACAGGATGTAATAATACAGTTCAGTCCCAGGGTAGCAGTAAGTTGTTGGGTTTTTTTTCTGAAAAGCTGGAAGAGCTGTTGATTTGCAGAATAATTCAAATACTTTTCATATGGGGTAATATTTGAGAGTTTGGTTTGTGAAGATGTAGCAAAATGGAAATAAGTTGGGTGCTCGGACGATGAAGGGAAGAGTGTTCATTTCCAGCCTTGCCTTTCAGAGACAGTTCAGAAAACACCAAGCCAGCCCTTTCCCCAAAACCACCATGCCTTTGCAAGCCAGAAGGATTGTTTGGTTGGTTGTTTTGTTTTTAAAAGTTAGCTCTTGAGGTTGTAAAAATGGTGTGAGTTTGAAAATAAGACAATGCATTTGGCATGATTTTTTCAGAACCGTGGGACTCTAAACCACTTTCTAAAGTGAAAACTGAATTTTCCATAAGCTGAGTTTATGTAGAATGACCAGTATTGTGAGTCTGCTGGTGAAACTGAAGGAGAGGTGTGAAATGATTTTGTGTATTTAGCACTGCAGAAGGCTCAGATGGCTTGGTTTTGTTAGTGAGCAGAGATAGAACGACGCAGGCAAGGAGAGAAGGTTTAGGTGTTGGCAGCTATGAGGGGACTTTAAAAAAGTCATCCTGGGAGATTCTTTTAGCTGAGGAGGTGGATTGTGGTGCAACATCTCCGTGAATTCAGGGATGAGACTGCATGTGCCTGGCCTGCAGTGGGCAGTGCCCCAAGTGGGGTGGCGCTGGGGGGGCTCCTGTCGGTGTTTGACAGAGGACAGCGTTTGCCATCCGGAGGGGTGACGGGGGAGGAAGGGTTGGGAGGCAAATGGGGAAGAGGTGATCTGGAACACCTGCATGGTTAGAAATTGCACATTGGGAGTGGAGGGGGTGAGCTTGCAGTGAGTTTTGACGACCCTTTGCGCATTGGCTAGGGGGCACAGGCACACGCTGGGTGATGGAAGCAGGGCAGGGGAAGGGAATTCAGCTTTGCTCCGAGAACAAGCCTCCCCAACAGCATCTGCGGTTTATATCTTCTCCAGGTTGTTGTCCAGCGGAGACCTGATCTAGCAAACTGCAGCCTGCTCACCACTTGCTTGCCTCTCAAACTAACTATTACAGGCTTACTGGGAGGAATTTGCAGATATCCACAACTCCCACCAACACAGACTACAGGTTAAATAGGTCCAGGCTCAGCCTTGAATTCAGTTTCTGTCTGCATGGCTCAAAAGCTAGGGTTGAAAGGGATCTTTAAATTTTTTCCTGATGTTCAATCTAAACCTACACTCTTTCAGGTTAAAACCATTGCTCCTTGTCCAATGGCTACAGACTTCAGTAAAAAGTGAGACTGCTAAATATCTCATTAGGCGGGTTACCGAGTGCTTTGGTCTGGTCAGCATCCTACAAGCACATCAAGAACTTTATCCTCAGGTGAATGTGCTGATAGTGGGTCAGTCTCAGTATGGGACATTGGCAATAATATCTCTTGGCTGCCCTTTCTCTCGAGGGTTTTGCCAGCGCAGCTTCTTCAGTGGCACATCCTGCCCTGGGCTGATACAACGCATGGTAAGCGATGGTACAGACCTGATATGAGATGTGCCCATGCAGACATGCCTGCTGTCACGTGCTTGTGCAGGTCTGCACATCGAGCCTGTGCTCTGAAAAACCCTTATTACTGCTGGAGTTAAGCCCTAGCTAAGTGCAGCCCCTCCTGCGGGTGCAGGCAGTGGAGGCTCTGGATCACAGCAATGGGCACATCCTGGCAAATGCAAATGGCTCTGTGCAAGTCACAGAGTTTCCTCAAGACCGGTATTAACTGCCCATGGTGTATTTTAGTTACTTAGTAAACTCATCCACAGCCTGAAATTAGTCTTCTTTCCTGGAAAAATGTTGCAAGGTGAAAAGCAAAGTGACTTGCCTTGTCTTACTCCACTTCGCTTTGGCTTTGGAGAGAAAGCCCTCTGCTTCTCTCCCTCCTTTCTTAAGTGATATGTAGAGATATAAATCTTTAGTGTTGGCTTTTAACCTGTAGCATTTTGATGCTGTGATTTGCGGTGTGCTCTCGGTTGGCACTGGTGAAGGAGATGAATGATTTCATGTGAGCAGTGGGTTGGATGGGATGGGAACATCTTGAATGGCTTTTCATTTATTTATTGAGCCTATTAGAGGCGAGAAATCGTGGGTTTTCCTTCTCTTTTTCCCCCCATTCTGCCTATCCTGACCTTTTTTCCTCTCTTAAATACTAAATATTTTTATAAACTCACAACCTCAAATTACCTGTTTATTTTGGCTTCTCTTTTGTAGTTGATTGTATGTTGTTCCCACAATTTTTAATAAGCGTTAAGACTGCATATTTAATTCACTGGAGCTTAAAACAAACAAACCCCATCCAACAAACAAATAGAGAGAGCTTTTCTTGCTCCTTTTGAGTCAGTGACCATAACTAAGGAAGCCTCAGATTCGGTGGGATTTAACCTCTTGTCCAGTTTCATGAGTAGAGGAAGAAGTCCTGTGTGCAAAACTGAATAGGGAAGAATGTGGTTCCTTTCTTTTTAAGCAGAATCTTGGTATTTGTGGTTTGTTTGGTTTTTTTTAAATACCACCCAAAAAAAGCAGGTTCTGAGCTGCTGCTGAAGGCACTCTAAGAGGGATTTAATAAAACACCAATATGTCTCAAGGACTCTGTGCCCCTTCAGTTGCCTCTGATGTCTGTGTTCTCTTTCCTCACTCTGAGTTTTGGACATCTATATTTTATATTTCTCAACCTAATTTCATGCTTATTAGTTTCAGTTACTTTTTGTTGCACTTGACTTCGGTAGCAGAAGTGGGAAAATACTTGTTCTTTTTCTTAAATCCTACTAGCAAGATGAAAATCCAGGAGGATACCAGTTGGAAGCAGTTAAGTTTTGTAGGGTTTCAAAGTGTGTGGGGTGGTGGCCTGGGAAGTGATGAAGGGAGGTTTTTGCCTCCTCTCATGCCAGTGGAAGCCAGTATGAAGCAGACAGCGGCGGCATCTCCAAGCTTTGCAGCCGGGCTGGCAGAGCACTGCTGATTCACTTTTGCACAAAATGAAGGAAAGTCCTGATGGTTCTGGCCTCGAGTGTTTCTGGGGATATTCCTTCCCCGCCCCTCTTCCTACCGCCCACCTCAAAAGAAAATATGTCTTGTTGTGTGGCTTTTTTTTCAACATCTTCTTGAGCACAAACTGTCAGGCACCACAGGGAGTTTTTCCTTGTCTTTTGTCTCTCCAGAAACTGATTTATTTAAATGATATGCTGGGAGCACACTGCTGTTAAAAGCTTTGGTGCTTGCTGTCTTCCAGGCTTTGGTACAGCTTTCTTGAAAATTGTGGAAGATGGGGTTATCCCAAAGAATCCTAGTTTCCCCTGAAGCTGTTTTTTTCTGCATTTTTCTGAAGAGATTCCCCTTCCTGGTCTTCTGTGAAGAGTGTTGTTTACTTCCATATGATTGAAAGGCGAGGAAGTTGTTTGAGTGCTCAGCTCCCTCCTGGGGAGAGCGCTTGGCTGCCTGGCTGGAAGTTCTCATGACTGTCACTGCTCCCACCCGTGGGACCAGGACACCAGTGCCCTCCTTCTGCTCGGCCAAAGGTAGTTACAGAGTCCTTTATCACTCATGTATTTACTATCTGGCATCCCCATGTTGTCTCCTGCAGCCTGTTACCATTACAATGCTGCTTCTCATTACCAAACAAGTGATATTCAGTACTAGGAGTCATGACCATTTTTGGGATCTGTTTCTCATATCTCAGGGCTTTGCACCCTTTTTTTTTGAGAGACATTAGCCCTTTAACCTGGGCTTTAACCTAAGGCACAGGTCCTCCCAACCTGTACTCAGGTAGCTCAGGAAGCTACCAGCTCCGCTGGGTGACCATTTTGAGGGCTAGGTTTAGTTTTCTTAGAGAAGCTGGCTGAAAAAGCTGGCTGATGATGCTGAGAAAGCTTCACCTGCGGTTTTCAAACCAGGGAAAGTGCCAGGGGTTGCCACATGGAAGAGTTGGCAAATGCATCAGACCCCAGTGTGCCCATGCCAGGCTGCCAAGGACAGGGGCTGGTGGCCACTGAGGACCTGCAGGATTTTGCCCAACTACGGCGGGTAAGAAGTTTCCAGGAGCAAATGGTGATGAACAAATTCAGAGTAAAGTGCTGCCCAAAGCAGCCTCTACTTCCCTCTGCCTGTCTGGGATTCTTCAGCATAGGAGAGGAGTCAGCTCTACATATGTTTTAAAACAGCTGGAATGACAAGAAAGAATGTGTTTGGAGGGAGCTGTTTTCTTAACTGCTTTTAAATTGGCGTCTCTTTAGAGTATCCTCACAATTTCACTGTTGCTAAAATAATTTTCACAGGATGCCCCTCCTCTGTATATCTGTTGGCATCTTGCCTCTGTGCCTTGGTGATGTCAAGGGGGTGAGGTGGTTTGGGAAATACTGCTTAAGGCAAATGCCACTTTCAAGATCCGCATTTAATCAGATAAAGGAAAAAAATCTTAGCTATCTGAAGGATTTTGCTTTCAACTCTAAATACACTTGAAGTGACTTAGATTCTGTTTGTTTGTCCTGTTATCCTGGATCTTAGCCTTATCAACCTTATTTTTATGTGTTTACCCTCTGTGTGATGGTCCAGGAGAGCATGCAAACACTCAGTACGTGTCCAAGCCAGGAGAGGAGTGTCACAATAAGATTTAAGCTGAAAAGAGCTTCTACATAGGAATGATCTTAGCTCCAGCCCCATCTCTTCTCCAGCAACAAATCAGAGCACTGAGTTGGTGGATTTAAAATTAATCTGAAATCTGAACTTCTTTTTTCTTGCTCTGTTCTTGCCTCTTGGTGAGCAGTGAATGGTTTTGTTCTCACCACGAAGCGCTCAAGGGGAGTTCTTTCAACCTCAGGGTCTACCACCCTAGGGTGCAAGGGGTAAGCAGGCACCAGACACCTTTTGCCAGCTGGCTCCAGTTGCATGCTGAGCCCTCTGCAACATTCCCATAAAAATTCTGGGGGGCTTAAATATAAGGTTCTTCTAAATTAAAAAAAAAAAAAAGTACACAAATCCCTATCTGCACCCTGTGCAGACAATTCAGAGGAAGATCACTGTTGAGCGCATGGTTTGCATTTTTAATTTCTTTGCAGGACACTCTTCCTTCACCTCTTCCCCTACCAGTCTGTTCCTACCCTGACATTTTTTTGGAGGGCTCCATCCAAATCCCAGCAAGGAGCTTGCTCTGGCAGGGTGCTCACAGAACAAGGAGAGCACTTTTCCATCTGTTGTGGTGCTTGTTGGGGAGAGGTATGTTTTGAAATGTGCTGTTGAATAGGAGGCACTCTGGGAAAAGTGTGTGAGGTACTTTGCAAGGAGATACTGGGTATTTTAACACAAACTGCATCCCAAAATTGGTGGTGATGTAAATGGTATGCAGTACTGTATGGCAAAGAATTTGCAGCTGTTTGCAGGCTGCTTTACTTACAGATGGTAGCAGACAGCAAGAGGGATGGGAATTACCACCTGGGCTCTGCCATGCTTTTAGTTTTTGGATATGTGGGGAGTGGTGTGAGCTGTAGTTTGATGCATTTGGAATGGTGTATTTGCACAGGAAACCTGAATTCATACCCGAGTTTCCTCTCTGTATTGATTTCTGCAGCCAAGTCTGGAATTTGATTGTATTTTTCAGTTATCTGCCTTGCACTCAAGGCATCCTTTCTGATTTGCCTCTCACTGGCACAAGCAGTAGGACCACTTCCACTGGTCCATGTTTCCATCTGACATGCTTTAGTTATTTGGTTTTTTTAATCTGCCTGTATTTTGTTCATCCCTGTGTCGATAGGGGTTTTACTTGTTCCTTCTCTCTTGTCCTGATCCTTTTACTGAGTCTCAGGGTGGGTGCTGCTACTGTTTGTTGTAAGGTCACTGCTTGGCTTGTGTATCTAGGCCTTGCTGTAGCATCTTCCAGGTGAGTTCCATGCTGAGCTTCTGTCACAGATTGGCTGAGAGACCCTTCTCCTGCTCAAATTTGTGATTGCTGGTCTGTACAGCAGTGGAAAAGGACTGTGATTTGGAACCCTTTATTACTGGTCTTTGCAGCTTACAGATACTCATTTTGGAGCACTCTTCAGCTTCTGCTGTGGCCTCTTGTCTTGTTTGGGGTTGCAGCTTGATAAATTTTTGTCTAGTGCATGAATGGCCCATGTCCCTTTTCTGTCTTGTAAAATCAGTAAAAAATAAGTTCTCAAACGGTTGGAAACAGAAAATGTAACACACACTTATCATTAAAAGTTTTGCCATGTAGCTGGAGGAGAAGGTAAAATGCTGGCTTTTTTTTTCCTTCTTTTTTAAATTAAACAAGCAGCTAATGGGAAGTTGATAAAGAAACATTTGAGGTTAGATAGTGGTTTTTGTCATTAAAGATATTTTTTTACTTGTCTGCTGCTTTAAAATATTTGTTCCTAAATTATGTAAAATAGATGGTGTGAGAGTGAGGAACATCCCAACACACATCTGGATTTGACAGGGTTCTTCCTATGTGACGTTTCATCCTTAATGTGATTTAAATTAGTTCAAGGTATTAAAGTCTTTAAATCAATGCTTATGATGACTTTAAGACACTCCCCACTCAAAGCATGAAGGAGCATTACATGCTGTGGATTTTAAAAAGAGGCACCACACATTCACTGCTAATTATGTACTTTATTATTAAGTCTGAGTAGTAATTTTTTTCCAGAGCATGTTTGGCAAATGATAGTTTTTAATAACGTTACAGAATAACATGACTACTTTAAATTTAACTTAATAAATTTATTTTATGTCTTAGCGCAGTAAGGATCTACTAAGGTCGCCTTTGATTTGCATTGAGAGTAGCAGGCAGAATCATGTTTGAAGGTGAGAAAAGTCAAGGACCAGTTTTGTTAAAAACTAGAGAATTAGCTCAGGAGGTGCTGTGGGAAGTTCATTGCTTAGGTGAGACTGGGGTGTTGATGGGGATATTTTTTGTCCCTGCAGTGAGAATCTGTGGCTAGATGAGGTAAACCGTAGCTAGTTATTTTACAAAGGGTAGTGATTTAACAAAGGGCCCAGTGCTGCAGTTGCCTTTGACTCCTGCACTACTAAAACATCTCTGGTTTGGAGGGTGGAATTAAGACTGTAACTTTGAGATTAAGCTTTTCTTTTGCTTTTTCTCTTCCATTTGAATGCAAGGCTCTTGACTGCCAGTCCTGAACGGCTGGAACAGATGAACTTTTGCACTCTGTGCTAAGGACACTTACATAAAAGGGAGATACTCAGATTGCATCCAAACCCCGCTCAGTTTGCTCTTGAAGAAGGTGGGTCTGTGCTGTCCCTATCCACCTGGGGGTCTTCAGGGAGCCTCTCTGCTACCAATCCTTGCTTTTTGTACAGACCCCTATGAGAAAACTGCAGAAAAGGCTTTATCTGTGACAATCCAGATGTGATGTGAGCTGGAATCCAGGAGACTGATTATTCCTGGAGCCAGCAGGACTGACACTATTAGTGTGTTTGATTTGTGGTGTTGAATTCCTGCATGCATGGGGTCACACTAAACACTCTCCAGAGCACAATTGGTGGGGGTCTCTCCGCAATTTACCTGTTATAATTAGACCAGTAGGAAATTAGTATGCTGGGATTGATAGACCCACATACACATGAATGTGGGGGAAGATGGAAAATTTTTAAAATACTTTAAAAATCGGTGATACTAACAGGGACAAAACAAAGGAAATTGAGTTTGGCAGCGTCCAAACTTTTACCCAATTCTTCTTGCCATGCCCATTTATGTTGCCCCTTCATGGGCTGCAGGGCTGCAGTTGCACCAAGCAGCCCAGCCAGTGGTGCCTTTCCTCGGTAAAGCTCCTGGCAAGCAGAGTTGCCAAAAGGTGGCTTCTTGTTTGCAAGGTGCTTTCCTGTCTGCAAACATACAACCAAGGGATGTCATTTCAGATATATGCAAGAGTAAGTACAGCAAGAACACCTTTTCACCAAAGTCCTCGCTGCATCTGAGGCTGAAATCACAGAAAATGTTCTTGGAAGTTGGCTACCCAGTTGTATTGTGAATTTAGATTTCAAAATGCAGCTTCGAGCAAACAGTTGAGACCTTTAAAAGGCCTCAACCCCCACTCTTTTTATTGGCATTTTTACATATGTGTGGCTATGGGGTGCATACATACCTGCACATAGGCATTGCGTGGTCCTACCTGATTGTTTGGAACATTAGTCTTAAATGTAAGACACAGCACTGAGGCCTTTGCAGTCCCACAGATGTGGCCAGAGCATCAGGACAGTTGGTTCAGGCCACTTCCAGCAGCCTCCATCCCTGCTGGGTGACAGCAGTAGGGCAGGGGGTTGTGTGTGGTTCAGCTGCAAGTCCTGTGATAAGCTTCTGGGTCTTGCTGTGATGGGGAGAATTTGATAGAAGGATCAAGCCATTCCTTCACATTATCACATTGTAGTGAATGGGCAGACACTACTGTTCTCATCTTGCCTTTACCTCTGAGATCACCAGCAGCTGCTTCATTAACTATTAATGGCCTGCTCATTAATGCTGTAAAAGGCTAGGACCAGTCTTGCAAATTTTCTGGACTCTTCCCCTGAAATATTTATGACTTGCTCGCTGTGCAAAAGGGCAAGAGCAACAGCAGAGAACATGCCTCCAAGTTTTGTTGAGCTTTATTAAAAAGCTCATGAATATGAAGAACCTGACAGCTTGTTCCTGTTTTTTGGCTTTCTGAGCTAGTGCTGCACATCTGGCTCTAGAGGTTGAGTGAGCTGGTGGTTTGCTGAAGCATCGGTGGCAGTCTTGGATGCTTTATTGATGATCTGTGGTTCCTGTAGTGCTTTACTTTGCATCCTCCTATATAGGCACTAAGGTGTAATTGATACCTCCACAGGATATTTTATTACTCTTAAGTGGTAGGGAAACTGAGGCACAAAAGTTGAACATTTTGCCTGGCGTCAAGTAATGGAAGCCAGCAGAGGATGGAAATGTTTTGCTCCAAACTGTGATGATACTTTTGATTGAAGTCTGTTCAGTGTGAAAGAGGGGGACACTTGCTAAGCCTCATCTGAAGCCATTACTACAAATCATTCCTGCCCCATTCCAAAGAGAGCTCCTACATGATTGTAGAAATGAGCAGTGAGTAGTGCTTTCCCTGGGAAGGAGCCAGTTGTTTTAGTTCTCTCTGCTACCAAGAAACAGCAGGGAAGCTATTTTACCTCTCCATCCAGATTTTGGAGATAAAACTGTGTTCATCTCATTAGTTAAGTCTACCAGCAATAAAGAGTCTGTCCACTGAATCCCAACTGCAGCTCAGCTGGTGGTGCACCAGACAGATTAAAATCTCTATTTCTTTCCTACAGCCATCTGCAGAGCGAACACTGGTGTAAATACATGTGGGAGGCATTTTTGGGTAAAGTAGGGAGATATGTTTTAAAGAGAACAGGTATGACTCCAGGAACGAGGACCAGTCTGTACAATGTTTAACATCTTTCCCATATGCAGCTGGCCTTCAGAGTAAAAAAGGTCTTCTGTGTCTGGAAGATGAGGGATGTGTCAGGAATGACTAGCCTTGAATACTCTGAGCTTCTGGGGTTGCAGGTAGTGCTGAAGTGGAGCCAGGTGGCAAAATAAATCTAAATCAGAAGCATTCTCTGGTACAGCTTTCTCGTTATTTCTTATAGAGTGTGAATATTTCATCCCACATTATATCAAATTGCAACAGACGCTTGGTTTCTCTCCTGGAGCCATTCCTTTCAATTGCTGGAGCAAAGTTAGGGCAGACCCAGGGTAGAAATTCAAAGCCCTTCACTGAAACAATGTTTCAGTTAATGTTTATTTCACACTGCTATGGCAAGGTGAATGTGGTAGACACAACTTAGTGGTCATGCTGTGCCCTGTATGATTCCTGTAGGTGCTGATGGGACTCCTTTGTCACGCTGATTTCCAGGAATATTCCAGCAGCGTACTGAATGCCATCTGGTTTTGCCCTCAAAACTAGCATAAGTGTCTCTGGGGAAGACTTCTGGGATTCTACTGCTACAAGAATAACATCCAGATCTTAAGCTACTTTTGTGCCTCTTCATTGAGGCAATTCCTGCAAAAGCTGGGAAATGGGTAGATATAAGAGTCGAGTGACTGGCTGTTGGCTGGTGCAGCTCTTCTAGAGACAGCTGCAGTGGAGGCTGCAGAGCAGATCATTGGTGTTTTTTAGTTACCAGTAGGTGCCATTACCTCTCCTTTTGTAGAGCTGCTCCCTTCCTCGACAAAGGTATGGCTCTTAGCACGGCCACAAAGCTCCATCTAAGTTTTGGGAGCCTTTTCCTCACCTTTGCCTTGGTAGTTAGGAGGAGTCTGTCGTCCAAAACAGACACCATTTCTCCAACTCTTGAGTTTGAGGCTGAATCAAGCTGAATAAGGTGAGGGATGTAAAATGTTTTCCTGAGTAGAGGGAAGATCAGTGTAATTCAGAATGTTCAGGGCCATGTCTTACTACTGCCAAAGGCATTGATTATCAAGTATCAATTATGTGAGAAAATGTAATGATAATTAACACTTCCAGTAAGTAGAAACTTACTGTATCCTATAAAATAACTGAAAGAATGAGGGGTTTTCAGTAGAAACAACAACTTGCAGTTCTTGGTATCATAACATGAACTAAAACAGTGGCTGGCAGCAGAAAAATTCCAGATGTATCTTCTGCCTGCAGCCCAGCTGCAAGCTACATTTCCAAGAAGAAAGCATGTTTTTGCAGTCTTGGGTAAATTCCTGATTTCAACACTTTCGGACTGAGAACTGGACTGTTCTTTAGAAGATGCTACAAATCATAATTAATTTTCTTTTTCTGGCAATCTAGTGTCAAGATAAAAAAGATTGTTAAGGTTTATGAAAAGTGGTTTCTAAAGTCTAGCCTTTGAAGTGGTGTCTTGGCATCTAAGTCATCCATGGGGTACTGAGAATTCATTGGGACTTTACAGGTATCTTGCATTCTTGGCAGAAACCAGATATTCATTAGCCATATCTGTGTTTGCCTGTGTCCTCAGGGGTGATACACAGAGTTGGAAGTGTTTTAATTTTCATGTGTGTTTAGATTGGTGGGTTGTTTAGCCAGCAGCCACTTTTGGTCATAGTAAATTCTGATATAGGTAAATGTTACCCAGGCCTAAAATCAAGAGACAAAAGGGCAAAACCAGTTCATGGGCAGAAACAGGGGAACAGGTCAGCCAGCCAAATAAAATGGCTTCTGGTTGAGTTGGCAATAAGGCTGTCCTGGGACACCTGCTGAATATGGCCTTTTCAGAAGAGTTTAATCTCCTTTGAGATGTGTTAGTTCCACATTTTTTCCATTGATGCTGTTCATGCATTTTGCTTGCCTTGGCTTAAGGATTGCAGTTTGGCCTTTTGACTGCCCTGCTTGTATAGCTGGGTCCTTCTGCACTAACCTGATGTGATGGGGCCCAAAACAGTGCTCATCTAGAGCTATGTATCAATGAAAACTGTCCTGTTGGGGGTTTTATAAAATCATTTATTTCATGGCATCAGCATCTTGGCTCTTACTTGACAGCATCCGGTGGTCCCCCCCTCCAATGGACTGAGCAGCTCTGCGTAGCCAGGCACAAAGGCTGGATTTTGTATTACGACACAGGCTGGGAAGTTAGCTCTCATCGCGCCTTCTGCTGAAAATAGCTCGGGGTTAAGCCGTGCCTACACTGCAGACTCCTGCCAGCAGAGCTGTCCTGGCCAAGTGCGTGGAGAGGTGCGTGGAGAGGTGTGATTGCCGAGTGGGGCGGCGGTGCTGGCACAGCCCGAGGCACAGCGTGCCTGTGCCGGGGAGGCTGCCCTTCCTGCAGCCTGCAGGGAACTCAGGCTGGGCTCCTGTGCACACAGGCTCTGCCACAACAGCCCTGGCTGAGGTTACACGGGTGCTTCTCTGCTGCTGGAGTACTTCTGGGAGATTAGTTCCTGTAAATTTTTAAAGGTGTGTTTTCAAATCCTCCCAAGCAAAACAGGTGAGAGATGCATTTTAATGTTCCCTCTTACCCCCCTTCTTTGCAGGGTGCTTCTAGTACTCCTGCTGCACTCTGGAGCAGGGCACAGTGGCTGTTATTCTAGCTATGTGCCATCTAGTGCTGGATAATGTTGCGAGATCCAAAAATAAAAGGTGGAAAAATATGCAGAGGAAACAAGGGACAACTTTACCTCTTGGGCAGAGCAACTCCCTTCCTGCTTCCTAGCATCCTCTTTCAAGACCCCTTGAGTTTTGAAAGATGGAAACTCTTGTAATTTTACTAACTACTGTGTCTTTCTGCACCAACTTTTAATCCTTGGCTCCCTTCAAGAGATTATGTTGTTAGACTGCTAGTAGAGGTCCTTTGATGAAATACTGCATTTAGAGTTACACATTTCTTTGCTCAAGAAGAACACTTAAGGGTTATTCCAAGCCTCACCGGAAGAGTAGAAGAGCAAGTGGTTTATTGGTGCTCATATTTCTTAAAATACAAGCACCTTGTATCCTCTTGGGTATTTATCGTACCAGTATTTCTGATTCAGAAAGGTTTTGTTACAAGAATTAAGTGAAGAAGCTCTGGGGAGTAAAAATGGTTTACACAAAGTTAGGCAGGGAATTAAAACCTCTCCCATAGCCTGGCTGAAACCATACCCTCCTGCCTTCTCCTTTTCCTCTGATGCACCCATGTCCCTGGGTAATGAGTTGCTGCCTGAGTGACTTAGCTTCTCTGTACAGTATAGGATCACCAATTTCCAAACTATTCCCTAAGGATGTGCCAGCTGAGGCCACATCAGACCTGCAAGTCTCTTATTTATCTGTTCGCTTGTATGTTGAAAAGTCACTTACTGCTTTTGGCAAAACTAGTGCAATCATTCAATCTGTTGAAATTGCCTGATTAAGTCATCAGATAAGAAAAAAGTCGACTGTGATGTGATTATCAACAACAAATTGTCAAGATTGCCAACTTTGCCTCTTTTAGGAATGTGGGCTCTGACTTGGAACCAATACAAGGTAAGGCTGTGATTTTGGCTTGGTTTTCTACCCAAAATAAGTATAGGAGGTGTCTCATCCTTTGTAACAGTCTTGATCCGTCCCCCCCCTCTAGTGAAATTCTGCACTTTTTCTTCTTGCAAAGGGGACCCAGGAAATTACTTTGCTGGAGCAGGTACTCCATTAAAGATGCAGACGTGCTATGGAGAAGCAGAGCTTGAAATGTTAACTGCTCTCCAGCAAGTTTCATATACATACATACATATATATATATATATATATTTATATATGTGTGTGTGTGTGTGCGCACCAGTTCTCTTAATAGCCATGGAAAGCAGAGATGTCCAATTTCCAGGAGCATAAAGCTCTCCCATTTAGCCTGTTCTAACAGATAATAGGAGGTGTGACCTCAGTGTCACTTCCTTAATTACAACAGCATTTCTTGTTCCCCTCTTCCACACACTCCCTGCAGCCATGAAATCACAGTTACTGTAGGAATTCACACTGGTGTCCCATGTTCAAAACCAACACTTGCTATTTCTATATGTTTCTTGGGTTTTTTTGGAAGCAAGATGCTAAAGACAAATAAACACATAAATAAGCAGAGCATTTGAGTGACTGTGCAGTCATTATAACTGATATCAGGGCAAAGGAATGCAAACTGGCCAGTCTGTGACTTCATGGCTTTAGCTCCTGTTCCTCTGGGTTTTTTTCATTTTGAGCCAAGGAAGGGGCCATTATGTGACCATATGCTTACAAAATGCCAGTTACACGTCTCCCAAACACTCTTGTCATAGTAATGATATGACACATATATGTCACATTTTGTCAAGCTGTGAATGTACCTGTGTAACTCCAAAGCTTACTGTGTTCCCTTCTTTTCTTCATCACCAGTAATAACAATTGTTTCCAAGGAGCTTAACGCATCTGTTCCGAATAAATTGGAAATGTGATTTCACTTCTGTCAGTGCCAGTGGGAATTTCATACCCTGGGAAATGTGCAAGGGTATTGCAGGGAAAATACCAAGCTTGTACTTAAGCATCATTGATGTTGATCAAGTTAGAGCCATAGAGCCATAGTATGGTTAGAGCCACAGAACCTTAGGAGCTATTGCCTCTTTCCAAGCACTGGGTGTTTCTGAGTGAAGGAGAATTGCTCTCCCCTTCCAAGGCCCTAAAGATGGAATTTAACCTGTAGGGAAGAAGTAGCAGAAGTTGCTGCTGCTACTGCTTGGTCATACCTTTTTATTTTCCAAAGATAAGATTCTTTCAGCATGATCTAAAGATTCCTTCAATTTTCAGATGTTGAGAGTGTTTTGTTTTTTCTCCTGTAATTTGTTTTCCTTTATTTTTCTTGTCCTGTAATAATCTTTGCAATTTAAACAAGGTTCTGAAGTTAACACTAGTTTGAGGCAGCGATATCTAGGCCAAAGAAGTTCACACCTCTTTGGCGTGAGTGAGTTCCTGTGATTTTTGTGGAGGGGAAGTCTCGTGATGAGAATGTGAAGGAGCAGGGCCAAGGTCCAGATTTGATCTCTATGGCTTTTCCCCTGCGAGTCTTTGGCAAATGAGAGATGAATGTAGGCTCCATATAACCATCTTTAAAATAGAGATCCCTTGGGGAGAGTATGGATTAATTACCATTTCAGAGATGCTTTGAGTTTCTTTGGTATTTGTTGCAGAAGTGCAAAAAGGGTTTTTTTCTTGCTAGACACAGGCTGTTAAAGGACAGATTTTAAGGACGTTGGTTTACCTCCTTAGTGCTCTGTTTTTCAAATGGAAGACTATTTAACTTCTTTTGTACGTGTCAGTATGGTATTTTACTACCAATTTAAGCCAAATAAAATATACAGTGTCTGGACCAAGGCTGTATTTCATACCTTCACATCATGAGAGCTCATGCTGATAATTTGCCAGTAGCCTCAGGTCTTTGATAGTAATTTGCCAGATGCTATATTGAACCTAATTTGCATCTGTATTTACATAAATGCTTTAATTAAAATTATGTGCACCAACCTGAGATAGATGAACAGCACTGCCTGTTATTTGTTTACATTCCCTGACAATAAAACCCTGCCATGGCTGCTTCTTGCTGATTGTATGACTTGACAAGGCTATTTGAGGTGTGGACTAGAAACTTGACAGGTATCTAGTTAAACTCTGCTGAGGAGCAACAGGAAGGTTTCAGGACAAAACTATGCCTTTATTTTAGCAGCAGTTCAGAAGATCTGAGCAATTTGATTCAAGGGGTCAAATTTGGTCCATATCCAGTCCTGAAGTTTTAGCTTTAGGGTAGTTCTGTGCAGTCAGAATTTGTATTTCCTTGCACATAATGGCTGCTTTGTCACATCCAAAAGGTGAAACTCCACCGAGGACTGTAGAAAATTTTGTTAAATACAGCCTCCATGAAGAATAAAATTTTTGAGCACTGTTCATCTTTCAACACAGGAGTACAGAGCTTCTTGAAGGGCAGAATGCCCTACGGGATTTTGAGGCACAGGTGGGGCCCTGGTTGTTTTGGATGCAGGCATTGAAGACTCTGGATGTGTTTTGTGCTTAGACCACACATTTCATCTGCAAAACACAGCCATATAAATACAAATTAAATCCAAACTATGCAGTTTGCCTTTGGACAGTGGAGCATGTTCCAGTTGATGCTTCTGTGCTGCTTCCCAGTTATCTGCAAATTGTCATAATGTTGCAAAGAATGAATGGGAAAGTTATGACTGATTCCACAGCCTGCTGTGAAGATCCATGAAGGACAGGCTAAAGAGAGCTGTAACTTCCCTGCCTGGATTTGGAGGGTTGCTGAGCTTTGTTTTAAAGGTGTTTACTTAATTTGCTTTATAGGAGATTTTTTAGAGCCAATGTTTCCTTCACTGAGAGGTTGTGTATATGCAGAGGATTGGACTAAGATCCATTTTAATTGTAATTAATACATAATTAAAGGTCCTTTTCAACCCAGACTATTCTATGATTCTGTATAAATTTGAGCATTACGAGTAGGTCTCTCTAGTGACCTCTGACTATATTTCTTGCAGTTATTTCTGAATCTCATTTGACAGAGTCCATTTATGTTCAGCGGATTTGTACATTAACATTCATCCATAAACCTGTTTGCCTGATAGCTCTGTTCAAGATGCTAAACTGTCCCCTGTATTGTGACCTGTGGAACAGGTGGCTGAAAGCTGTTTATTGAAGTCCACATGGAAGAGCAGAGGAACAAAAGCACCTACATTTGTGGCAAAGTGGCCTGAATATTTAAATTAGGAGATGTTAGTGAGCTGGCTGGATTGCACGCTGGAGGCTGTGCGGTGTCAGTGCAGGGTGATGGTGCTGAGGAGCCCACCCTCCTCCCACAGGCACTGAAGTGCCACAGCCCTGAGCCTGGCACAGAAACAGTGCCAGCCAGCAGTGATGGCCAGGGTGACACCCTGCCAGGGCACCACTTGCCACAGCTGGGGTCGTAACCAGGCACTGCTGGGATGCGGTGGGCTCAGTCGAGTAACGGGTGCGACAGAGCCAGATTTGCAGCCTTGCCTTAATTTAAACTGACATAAGTAAATCCAAACTATTAGTCTTGCTTTGTTTCATCCATAATAAGAGGTTGAAAACACCATATTAAATTCATTTTGGCATGGGGGTGCTCTGATACTTGAGAAGAAGGTGGGGAGGCAGTGGAAGGGAAGCAGCCCTTGTTGCGCTTGCTGTGAGAGCGCAGAGGGGAAGGTACTTGCTGGTTACTCGGTCTGGCTTTAATCGGTCACCGAGGGGAGCATAGGGCCCGGCAGCACTCGGCTCCTCTCCACCTAGGAAGCTTTTTCAGTGTGAGACAGGCACATGAATGAGAGGACCTGGGGTGTGGTGCACAGGGGAAAACCTTTCCTGCAGGGAAGGTGTCCTGTTGGGAAGGGATATGTATTTTAAAGTCTGCTCTGCAGCTGTGTCCTCTGACATTCTGGAGATCCCTTGGCCCGCTGTCCCTGCTCAGCCCTCCACTTTCCCCTCAGACATCTGTGCTGCATCTCCCAGCAAGGGACGAAGCAGGATGGTGGCTGGATGTTAGAAGCCCTGGAGAAGTGTGGATTACAACCCAACTTTAACACTGAAACGGCTGCTGGTTTGAATTTGGGCTGACATCCAAGGTGTGGGTACCTCTGCTTGTGCCCACTTTAGTACTTCAGGCTTTCCCAAGGGGAGCTTCAGGTGTGCTGTGAGGTGGGAGAGCAAGGAAGGGGTCCAGCAAGTAGCCTTGCATTTGGTGAAGGTTTCTTTCATAAATTGTCATGCCTGTTTGGTTTTAAAAGCCTGCACTAATGCTGCAAGTCTAGTGAGTGCTGTAAGCCAGCCTTTAATCAGCCTGTGCGTATTTTAAGAATATTGTGCCGACTGTTACTGCCTCAGAGATACCTGGAGATTTGGTCGAGAGAAGCCTGTCCTAGTTTCTCGGGGTAGCCAGCAAGGCGTGCTCATTTCCCAATTTAACGTGAACCTCCTCAGTCTTATTTTTCAAAGCATTTTCTTTGAAAGGTTGCAAAGCTCCAAGCAACCAGTTAATGCATGGGGGAAGAGTGAAGACATAGTGTAACAGAGCAATAATTCCTGCAGTATAAGTATATTAATAACTGCACTTGGGCCATGGATGGAGTACAGCAGTGTGGGGTGCTGGAAGGAGGGCCATCCTTGGGCAAAGGGACCTCCAGCCCTTCTTCAGAGAGGGCAGCTCACTTGGCTGCAGCTCTTTGGTTATAGATGTGCAATGCTGGAGGACCCAGCCAGAACTGGTAAGGTTCCTGATAAAGACAAGGCTTAATGGAGTAAAATCATGGCAGGAAAGTGTTGGGGTTTAATCATTTGCATATCAGAAATCAGGCTGGGGGCTTTGTTTGTGTCACACAGTGGGTGTGATGGAATTGATTACTCATCTTTCCATCTGAGCTCTCCAGACTTGGAAAAGTGAGTATAAAAAGGTTGATGGATCTGTCCAGACAATCCTCTGGATCTTGAGCATGCCAGGCAAGTGTCCCACAGCCAGGGAATAAGTGCTCATTTTAGTCAGACCCCCCTTGAGCTCTGACTTGGAAGTGGACAGGCCCTCTTCCCATGTGCCCAGATCCCTGTGAAATAAGGTTTTGTCAAAACAGGCACCCAGCTTCCAGCAGCATTTGATAATCAGGCTCTTGGACAACGTGGTGGTGTTCCCAGCATCACACCACCATCAAAATACGCAAAAAGTATCTCTCAGAAGTAAAAGCTTTCTATTCTGGAAAAGAGCTTGAGAGGCAGTTCATTAGCTCTTTATTTTCACCAACCTAATTGGAATTTCCAATTATTTTATTTTATTTCTTTATTTCCAACTATTTTATTTATTTTTTCTGCTGTCACCCGAAGTTGTAAGCAAATTTTCTGAGTTGTCCATACTGTCCATACGAACAGTCACCTGTTGGTAGGAATCCTCCAAGAATGGTCCTTTCTCCATCTACCATGTGTGTCTACATATGAAGTTGATACAAGATCTTCAGGATGTCTGCACTAGGTCATCTCCTCCTAATACAGGATGTTACCTGAGGCCAGTTCTTACTTATTATTTCTGTTTCAGAGCACCTCAAGACGCACATCAGTTGATGAAACAACACAGAGCAAAGCTGGAGGCTGTGCCAAATAGTTCATAACCATGGAGGAAAACTTGGCAAAGAAGCAGAGAAAGGAAGGGAGGAATTAATGCTAAAATATGTGTCTGAGTGGTTTTGATGTGTTTGTTTCATGTTAGCTTTCTTAGATGTTGTGAGCTGTTGTTAAGTTTTGTACACCTAACAGCAAAGATGGTATTAATGGTATTAATGAAAATAGACGCAGTATGGGAAGAGGGCATTTAATGAATATAGAAGTTGATCCAGATGCCCTTTCACTGTTAGATGGATTTTATTATAAAAAAATCTATCTTTTTGATTTGGAGTCACCCACCAAAACCAGTCCTTGGCTCAGATGGATGTTTGACTTAAGTTCTGATGTTCTCTTTTTCTTCTTTTTAAACTAAAAAAACCCTTAACTTTAAAAAAATGATACAGTATTTGCAGAATCAATAGAAAAGCTGACCCAGATAAAAGTGCGCAAAAATTGGTTTCATGCCCTAGAACTTTTCCTGCATGCTTTTTGATGCAATGTATCTGATCCTTCAAAAAGGAGGTAACATACAGTGATCTCAGTAGCTTTGAAGAATTGTTCTGGAAGAATAACAAGGAGTACTGGAGAAAGGGGTGTGCACTTCTCTGGTTTTCTCCCCCTCATTAAATATATCATGAAACAGAAGAAATTTAATGTCATGTTGCTGGTTATGTGGAAGGATAAGATAAATTTTGTATGAAATCTGATTTTGTCTGATTTTTAAAAGGTGAAAGTGCATTTCTCCTGAACAGTCTTCACAGCAAGATGTGAATTGCACTTTATCTCCTTGGTTCAAACCTGCTTCTGCTGGAGTGAGTGGTAAAGGTGTATTCAAGTAGTAGCAGGGTTCTCTCTCAGAAATGTAATTAGATCCTCAATTCTGAATCAGGAAGAAAGCTGTGAAAAGTATCTGGTGCTCCAGATATATTCCAGTAAAATCATAGAATGATTTGGGTTGGAAGTGACCTTAAAGATCATCTTGTTCTACGTCCCCTGCCATGGGCAGGGGCAGCTCCCACTTCATCACCCTGAAGCCTTCTCTTCTCCAGGCTGAACAATCCAAATTCTCTCATCCTTTCCTCACTGGGGAGGTGCTCTATCCTTATTAGCATCTTTGTGACATCCTCTGGACTCACTGGAACAGTTGGATGTCCTTCCTGTATTGAGGGCCCCAGAGCTGGACACAGCTAGGGTCTCACCAAAGCAGAGTAGAATGGCAGAATTACTCCCCTGAACCTGCTGCCCACAGGGCTTTTGATGCAACCCAGGATGTTTTGTCTTCCTGGGCTGCAAACACACATTGCTGGAACATGTCCAGTGTCTCATCCAGCAGCACCCCCTAGTCTCAGAAGGGCTGCTCTCAGCCTGTTCATCCCCTGGCCTGGATTGATACTGGGGGTTGCAGAACCTTGCACTTGGTTGTGTTAAACCTCATGAGATTCCCATGGGCCCACTTTGCAAACTAAGGCAGAGCCAAACCTTAAATTTATTTCAGTACAGCACTTAGATCTGTAGGAATCACACATTCAGTGAGCCTCTGTTGCTTTGGTTTCCAAAAACATCCCAGGATGTTCAGGGCTGTGTACCCAGACACATAACAAATTACTGTTCAATACAGACATCAGTACAGTGAAGGTGATAAATTGATAGGATAAATTTGTGGGACAGCAAGACTGACAGGCTGTAGGAGGCTTTCATTCCAGCCCTTTGTATTCTCGGCCTTAAAAGTCAAAGTCTAGCTGGAGGGGAAGGATGGGCCCAAAGTTACTGATTCTTAACAGAATAAGCAGATTAATTGCCTGGGCTGTGTTGTCTATCCCCAGGATAGGGAGAAAAGGCCACAAAAGCAACTTCTTTGTGGGGATTTTCCACCACCCTTCCCAGTCCTTGGGGTCAGTCACTTTTTTTAAGGCCTGGTGTAAGCAGACTTTCCCCTATTGGCTCCATTTACTGGAGCATGGGGAAACGACAGGGGTGGGGCTGTGCAGCTGGGAGAAGTGCAGCGGGCAGGAGCATGCCCTGGGAGATGCTCCCATCAAACAGGAGCTCCAGGAGTTCTCAGTGATGAGAGCAGCTGAAGCTCAGGACCAAGCAGGAACATACAGCAACATATAAGGGACTCTGGGCAACCTTTCCTGCAGTCTGTTTGTGGCTCTGTTTACTTGTAGCTGACCCAGGTACCTCTCACTGAACTTCCCGGGTATAGGGACATGGACACTTATTAAAACAAGAGACTCAGTAACACCTAACAGTGCTGGTCTTCATGAGCAAATGAAGCACAGACACAATTACTTGAGAGGAGCAAAGTGATCTTTTGCTTTATGTTTATATTCTGTGCTCATTTCATTTCTTGCACCACTTTTGCCCCGATGGCTGCTGTGTTCAGCAGGGATTTGCAAACACATCGGTGCTTTCAGCCAAAAGTAGGCATGATCTAAACAGCTGGGAAAGGGAAACCCCATCCTCTTGTATTTATTTTTATGGCAGCAAAATGTAGTCACTGTCTGGTCTTGATCAGTCTTGTTTTTTTCCCTTTTGTTTGTTTGTTTGTTTTTTTCTTTTCAGCTTGAGGGTTGAGGAAAACAAAAGAGGGAATTAATAAAGAGCAAGGGAAAAGAGTGATTGCTGCTGGGCTCTGTCATGTGGTGAGGAAATCAGGCTGAAACTGGAGAGACCAGGCCAGACCTAACAGTCATACTGGGAGGCCTTGAACTGTGTCAGTCTGACAGTGGATCTAAACAGTGACAGTAGCTGGTGATGTCTCTGGCTGCAGTCTGGCATCATCATATGTGAGGCTGTGCTGATGGGTTGCTGCTCACAGCACTTTCCTCACCTGCCTGCTCTTACAGGCAGCCTCAGATGATGACCCCTGTCCTTCCCAAACTGGCAGATCCATTTACCGTGGGGACTGGTGTGTGGTAGCATGTTTTTCTATTGTGTTCAGTTCTCTTTTTGGTTTTTCCTATTCTTAACACTGCTGTTGTTATGAGCTTGGGTATTTGGTGGGTAGTGGAAGGAGTGTGTGATTTTTGGCTCTGTCCCTAGTGTACAGCTTACATGATGTATCTCCATCAAATTTGTATGACACCTGGGTGGATCTAACACAGAGACTGCAACACTACAGGCGTGGGGAAGAGTGGCTGGAAGGTTGCCCAGAGGAAAAGGACCTGGGGGTGCTGGTCAGCAGTGGCTGAACATGAGGCAGTGTGTGCCCAGGTGGCCAAGAAGGCCAGTGGCATCCTGGCCTGGATCAGGAACAGTGTGGCCAGCAGGACCAGGGCAGGGATTGACCCCCTGTGTTCAGCACTGGTGAGGCCACACCTTGAGTGCTGTGTCCAGTTCTGGGCCCCTCACTACACAAAGGACACTGAGGGGCTGGAGTGTGTCCAGAGAAGGGCAACAGGGTTGGGCAAGGGTCAGGAACACAGATCAGATGAGGGGCTGCTGAGGGATCTGGGGGTGTTTAGCCTGGAGAAAAGGAGGCTCAGGGGAGACTTTACCCTCTCTGCAGCTCCCTGAAAGGAGGCCGAAAGGAGCCAGGTGGGGTTGGTCTCTTCTTCCACATAACAAGTGATAGGATCAGAAGAACTGGCCTCAAGTTGTACCAGGGGAGATTTAGATGGGATATTAGCAAACACTTTTTCACAGAAAGGGCGGTGAGGCGCTGAAACAGGCTGTCCAGTGAAGTTCCCATCCCTGGAGGTATTTAAAAAACATGTAGATGTGGTGCTTAGGGAAGTAGTTTAGTGGGTGACTTGGCATAAAGGTTCTTTCCAACATAAATGATTCAGTGATTATATAAGGGGACATCCTATGGTGTTGAAAATTAATTAGCAAGTTAACAGTCCACAGCTTGGTTGTTTAAAAAATTATTACTGTGCATATGTTGGGCAGAAAAATGTCCAACAACAGTGCAGCAACCACTGTCCTGGAAAACAGTTCTCAGTCATGGCCCTGGCAGAGGAGGGGTCTGACAACTGTTTTCCAACATCTTTATTACTATGGGCATGTAGGTAACTAACCAGAGGGTGACAGTCAGTAATGCAAGGGTTAAGAGGAATAATGTGAAATAGTTTAATGTTACTAAAAGCCAAATAAATTAACAACGAACTTATTCTTAGCCAGAACCCTACAGGACATCACTCTCTTTCTCTGGCTGAATTTTCTTACGCGATCAAATGTTCTTCTCCTTGCTCTAAACCCCTTGCTGCCAATTTAAAATAGTATGAGACTGAGATTTCTCACCCTTCAAGAAAACACTTTGATTTGTTGAAGGAAGTTAGGAACAGTTAAGGAGATAGGAAAGAAACTAATATACCTTTCACTGTGCTGACATCTGCAACTGGGGGATGTGTTGAAAAGTAAATATAATCTGCTTTGAGCAGTGCTTTCCCATTCTCTTTCATTCTGGTTCAGTGCTCTAGTTCCCAATGAACTAGACTTAGTGCTGGAAAGTGAAGTGCAAAAAGGCTGTAGGACGTCTGTGAAGAAATGGGTGGTCATCTTCCCATGTTGAGGCTCTGGAGTTAGTGCTATTTTTCATTTGCAAATTTTTCAAGAGAGCACTGAGGTGAGCAGTGGCAGGATCACTGTCTGTCTGTCTGTCTAGTGCCAGGGAAGCCAGGCCAGGACCCTTGCCAGCCCCTGTCTCACCTTGTAGCCAAGGCTAACTGCAGCTGCTGCCAGCAGCCACACCATTTCTTACCAGCTTCTATGGATGGGCACAAGCTGGCCATGAGCAGCCTGTGCCCGAGGAGTTGGAGCAGTCCCCTGGGGGTGGCAGTCAGGCAAAGGTGGCCTCGATGGCTGCCCAGCCTGCCTGGCTCATCCGCTTCCCTGGAGTATCATGCTCCTGCTTCTCCCTAGAGGGACATCAGTTTCAACCTGGCAGAGAACGTACTTTCTGAAATCTTCTAAACCTCTGAGAGAGGAGGAATCGTTTCTGAGACAGTGCTACACATTGTAAATGTGCTAAAACAATGGGATTTTTCCTTTTTTTCTTTTCTTTTTTTTTTTTTTTTTTTGGCAGCTGATTTGGTTTTAGATCTTATTTACTCTTTATTTTGTTATTTTCTCTTTACTTATTTTTATGCTTCTTAATATTTTCAAAAGCAGCTGGTAATATGACAGAAGCATTGCAAAGAGGGATTTGGTCTATTCCTGTAGTTTATAGAAATTTTCCTGAAGGAAGCTAAGTCTGGAGAGCTGCAGCATAGTGCAGCCTTGGCTTGACTGTCTGGGACAGCTTCTGCTCACAGATCCCTGAAAAGTGTGCGGCATGGATAAGGATCCTGTGCGAGTGGTTGTCACACTAATGAGGTGGAGAAGATGACTCTTGGCAGGGGCCTCCTCTGTGTTTTCCAGGTCAGCACCAGTGGTTTTCCAGGGGAGCTCAGGAGCTGCCAGCAGCAGCTGCTCTGGGGTGGAAATACCCCTCTCTTTAAGCTTTGTTCAGAAGGCTGGAGAAGGACAGCTGATGCTGAGCAGGACAGGGATAAGACCTCTGGGGATGGAGTGCTGTGGGAGATACCCCGTGGTCTGTCCAAGCATCACTGTCCACACAGTGTGTGTGCACTTAGAGACCTCAGAGCACTTTAGGGGTTTTTAGTGGCTTTTTCACAGCATGTTTAGGGTTTTGATGTAAACTTTCAGTTATATTTTGTCTGTTGTAGGAATGGGGGGAGGGATGGGTTATTTTTAATAGCTTTACAAAAAGGTGTTGAAGGCAAGGATGCTCGTGAGCATGCTAGTCCATGGTGCTATGGTCTGCTAGGCTTGGTGAATATTTAACGAGGACTGGACCAGCAGCCAGGAGCTGTTGGGGCTCTTGGGATCTGTTGGGATAACTGTGATTTTCAGTGTGTGGAGACAGACGACTTTCAAGAACATTTGTATCTGCTAATCACGCTATAATAACAGTCTGCAGTTGAGAGGCTGCAAACCCCCCATTTCCAACACAGCTGTGCATATTTAATTTGATAGAAGGCATTTCTAGTCTGCTGTTAGAAGTAATTCAGATCGCTAAGGTGGTAATTTTGATCATGGTGTTTTTTAGGGAAATATAGGTGTAAGCTACACTGAAAAGTTAATAAATGCCTAGTATGATACAAACACCAGGGAGTGAGGAGCAGGGACATGGTGGGTGGCTGCCAGCACCCCACCCTGCATCCTGGGCTTGCTGTATTCCTGCCTTGCTGAGCCAGCAGCAGAGAAAAGCAACATCCTGGGCACATTAGCTTGGTGAAGGAAGTTTTTCCTGACCTGTTGCCTTTACCACCAATTTGGGGCATTGGGGCAGTCAGGCCATTTGATGGATCAGCAGTGCTGTGGGAGCTGGCATGACCTGCTCCATGGGGATGCTTTCAGCTGACCCCAGGATTTAAACCACCAAACTGGCATCTTCAGGAAAAGAAGTCGGGAGGAGTGTGTGATTTATTTTGCTTCATCTCAAGCATAGCCTGGGAAAGCAAGTGCTTTCAGGGCTTCCAATGCAGTTTCTCTCTATAAAATATGCTTTTGCAAAATTGATAGTTTCTGTAGGTTGAGAGAGTCTCAAAGGAACTTTTCTGTCAAGCATCTAAAAAGTACCATTATTTTTCTTCCCTGTTTTAACAGCAGCTTGAGATTTACCTTTTAGCTCTCTGAAGGTATCTCAAAAATCTCTCTTTTTTGTAAGAAACTCCATGGTGAATAAAGCAAAATAATCCCATTTTCAGGTGGTTTGTGCTGTAGTGTTTGGGTTGCAGAAACCATGTGGAGTGTTGGTGTTTATAAAGTATGTAAAAGCCTTTTTGTTTATTTTGTTTTGTTTTGCCATGAGATGTTTTTTTGGAAAGAATCTAGAATGATGAAGCAGCTGGTGGCTGAGTCTCCTGCTCAGTGTGGAGAGAATGAAGATTGGCTGGGATAGCTGGAGTTATTCACTGCATGCTGTGGGCCACGTAAACACACAAACAGGCAATTCCTGTTAACCAGGAGGTGTGTGGTAACTCAGAAAGCACCATTAACTGTTCTGTACGTGTACTCACCATGACACCCCATGGGAGCCAGCAGATACAGATCTCCCCAGCTCCTGTCCATTACTCTGTGGGTGTTGGTGTGGCACAGCCCATGTGGGTGAAATGATGATTGCTGTAGGAATCTCCTGTGCAGAGGGGAGGTCTGCTGTGAATTTGCCTGATCCCAACATTGCAATGCATTTCAGGGAAGTGGTGTTTTCATGGCAAGGAAAGCTGCTTCTCCTGCCTTGTGCTGCCTTGGAATAAGCATGTCCCCATGGGAGGCTGCTCAAGAGCTGCCTATGGCAGGGATGCTCAAGACAAACAAACTCAGGCAAGAGTTTTCAATAGTAATTACCTACCTGTTGAAAAAAGTTGATGTTTCTATATGAAACATGTTTGTGACTCCTTCATTTCACTGTTGCCTGACTCTAGGCATTCAAAAGCAGTAGCAGATCTCCCAGAACTGTGAAATAGTTTGAAAGATCTGAAATATGTATGTGTGTATATATATATATACACATATATTACCAACTTGTTTCTGAGCTGTTATATTAAACCCAAATCATATTCTCATAGCCACGAGGGGCAGAAACTTTTTGCATACTTTCTGAAGAGGATCATGCAGTGCAGTTACAACAGCAAGGGATTGGATGTAATAATCCTGAAGATTTCCTTCTCCTTTATGCTTCCAAAAGTGGAGAAGATCCTTGCAGAAGCTTTACCAGTTGGGTCTTTAGGAGAACTATCAAAAATTGTGATGGTCAGTATACGGTCCCAAGAAGCAACAGCACGATACACATATATATTTATTTTACTTAACATTCTAAGCAGAGGTTTGAGATCATGGAAGGACAGGGCTGTGTTGCATTGTAGGTGATTTTGTTGTTCTTTAGAAGTGTTTTATTTATAGATTTGGATTTAGTTCTGCTGGCAAAACACACGCTTTTGTGTGTTGGACACAGCACTGAAAAAGCAGAATTTCAGATAGCAGTTTTAGTAAAATATAACTGGAGTAAACCCATTAAATACAGAAACAACTTCATCCTAAGCCTACCATGTGAGAATGGAGAATTTGACCCAAAAGAAGGAGGAAGTGCAGCAGAAGGTGGCCTGCTGGGTCCCAAAGTGCTGGAGGTATAAATAGCACCAAATCTGCAGCTATCCCATGTGTTTTATTTCTCTTTTACAATTCAGTGAAACTAGCATTTTTTTGCCTTACTCTTAGATGGAGCAAAGCGGGAAGCAGTTTCCCTTTTATCTGTGAATAAACATGCAGCTTTTTCTAGCATAAGCTCTTAAAATATGGTTATGGTTGTGTAATAGCTTCTGGCTTCCCAGCTCCTCCAGTAGCCAGTGTGCTCTTTCAGGAAATCAAGTCATATATTCCTTTGAAAAGATCCCAAAAAATATCAACCTAACCTGCTGGGAAGCAGCAAAAGACTCCAAGTGATTTCTTTTGGGTTTGTCAGCTGACCTTCCTCAGGCCAGATAAGAGGAGTCTGGAGTTTCAAACCCAAATACTTCAGCTTGAGCTGGAAGTGCAGGTTGTGCTCGCAGTCCTGCTGAAGTAATCAATAAGCTTCTGCCTCTTTTCCTGGCGGGCTTGTGGGGAGGTTTTCTGTTTGTATTTCTTTTACTCAGAGCAGTCCCTTGGCTGTTTATTATCTCTTTAGCCTTTCTTGCAGACCTGCAGGCACAGTGTTTTTTAGATGTGTATACAGCCAGTGCCAAAGGGGAATATTTTTCTGTTCAGTTCTGCTCTTGCAGCTGTTGAAGCTAAACCTTCCTCTCCTGTTTTTCCGGTGGGGAGGGGGGGAAGGGGCAGAGTAAAGCAGGTGAGACCTTTTAAGGAGGCAAAGGACAATTTTGATGGTATTTTGTAGAAGTTCCCAATAGATAAAGAGTTCATTCTGGAACATGACAGCTGCAGCAGATGTTTTGTGGGTATTTCTAGTGCAAACCGTGGTGGTGGTATCTTAGGGCATCAGTGTAAGTGCTCTTCACTGTCTGCCTGGCCTAAGAAATGTGGATTTCTGCCCCCCTGAGAGGCTCCCAAGATTCATCATGTTACTGTAAAAGGGCTATAGGACCAAATCTTTCAAATTGCTTGTCAGTAGTGGTCAGTGGAAAAGGGAATTGCTGGAATTCCTGCTGGCATTCCTGGTGCTGGTGAAAAAAACTAAATTACCAGTCATAAAGGGGAACGGGTGGCTGCTATTTTCTTCCATTTTATTTTTCTCCCTGACTTACATGGTTTTTTCCACTTTTGTAGGTATCAGAAGTACTGCTCACCTTCTGAGAGATTCCCAGGATGTAAAGAAATCCAGTGCTGTGAGTGAGTAGCTTTTTCTTTCCATTTTCCTTTACATGAGAAATCCTAGCTTGCCCAAACAGAACGAGAATCTTGTAATTGTTTTTTTTTTAAAGACATTTCAAGAAATCTTTACAGCAAGCGAATCCAGTCTTTTGGAACCAGTTGAGTGCCTTTGGCACCTCTTTGCAACCCACAAAATAAAGTTACCATTGTATTACCACATAGGCCGAATAATTATCTCACTACAGATATAAACCACATGAATGCATTTAACTGAGAATACGATCAGCAGAATGGACCATTAGCACCATCTGAAGCTTGTTTGTTGTTTCCAGGCTTTACCAGCTGTGGAAAGACAGAATCTTGCTGAAGAGTTGAGGCATTCCTTGAGAAGTGAGCTTGCATCTTTTGCAAGGGAAAAAAGCACAGCTTGGCTGTGAGATTGTTTTTGTATGTATGGACAGCACCCCACTCTTGTCATCAGAATAGGAAACTATCCAATATTTGGGTCTTCCCTGATGTGATAAAATCGCTTTAAAGGAAGTTTTATATCACAGAAGACACCTGAACATTTGCTTCAAAGCAGCTTAGCCAGGAGCTTCTTTATATATATTTAAAAGAAAAATAAAACCTGAAAGTATATATTTGAAGAGCAGCTGCCCTACAGCCTTTTCCTATGCATTGCTAAAGGGTATAGGCTGGGATTTCCCAGCAGCTGTGGCTAGTCTGCTGATCTCCAGGAGGGCCAGCCAGTGCTGTTCTAAAGAACCTCAGAAAGTCCTGGTTCAAGCCTTTGGCTGTGTACCTGCCAAAGTGTGGGTTCCTGAGTTGCTCTGCTGTGAGGCTGGATAATG
This sequence comes from Poecile atricapillus, assembly GCF_030490865.1. NCBI lineage: Eukaryota > Metazoa > Chordata > Aves > Passeriformes > Paridae > Poecile > Poecile atricapillus. Next base: position 141,836,167 of record NC_081250.1, read on the forward strand.
GCTCAAATTTGGATGCTGTTACTCTGGGCTTCATTGCTTTCTGTAAGTAAATTTTATTAGCAGAGGGCTTGAATAAGGGTGGTTTTTTGAGGATTTTATAATCAGCTCAACTCCTGTCCTGTTTTTTCCCTGTTCTGTGGTGATGGCAATCTGTGGTTACTTGGACATCAGCAGAGTTTTGTTTCTATTTTCATTTTAGTGGCTTAAGCCTGTTTTCTGTTACAACAACCAAAATCTATTTGGGATAGAATGGAATTAAATCCCAAATTGAAATCAGACTAAAAAAGAAAGTGCTAGTTTTGTTAAAGGAGAAAAACTGAGTTCATCCATGTTTGGTAAAGGTATGGTGAAAATTCCCTACTAACCACCTATCAAGCATTCAGAAACTGGTAAGCAGAAAAACTGAATCCTTCTTTCAGCCTTTTGGGAAGGCTGCTGGCAATGAGTGCAGTTAGTGGAGAAAAAAGGTATTGATGTCCCTCAATAAGGTCCATGTTTCATGTTCTTCCTTCGAATCACAAATGGTTTCTTCTATCTCCTTGGTGTTTAGACTGTCACACAAGACCTGCTAATTGTCACACCCACCCTGCTGTGGAGCTTATTTTTTGTGAGTCGCTTACAAAGCATTGCACAGGGTGGGCTCTGGCCTCTGCTTTTAACAACTATGTTGGCTTCAGAGTGATGAATAGATACCAATTTAAGTGAACAAAATTCAGCAGAAGTATACCATGTGTATATATTGTGTCTCTCAAAGTATATCCACATCCTAGAAAAGCTCTTTGCTCATCTCCAAATCAAAACTTGATTGTTTTTCTGTTAGGTAGGCAGTGTTGAAATCTGGGAAGCATTTTCTCAGGACCTAATGAATCTACATCCTAATGCACTGCTGTGGTGGTTGGTTCCACAGAGGAGTTGAACCTGCTTCTTCTTTTCAGAGAAGGACTTGCTGGTCCCAGGTAGATGTCTATGTCATTAAATCAAAGTAAAACAGCGCTGCTGATACAGGCATGTAGTCCACAGGTGCCTCTGATGTATTGCAGCTGTGTTAAGAGGGTGAGAGATAAAGCCAAGAGTAGCTTCCTTGGAAGCTCCCCAGACAACTGGTGTATGGTCTCAGGTGGCTCTGAAATTACTGCAGCAAGATACAGTCACAGCTCAGCAATGAAAGGAGACTGGAAGTTCCCATTTATCTGTGTTCTCATGCTCTGGCTGCATGACAGGAACTGGGGAGCATGAGATGGCTGCAGTGGGACCATGCTGACTGAGAAACTTACCTCCTGCTTAAAAGATCAGGAAAACCAGAGCTAGAGGAATTTGGCTCCTTTATGTCTGCTCTCTCTGTCCTCTTGTAGTATTGCCCTGCAAAATGTTTCAGTTGCTCTAGGAGAGAACTGATGGAGTGAAGGAAAAAGAGGCTTTCTTGTCATTTCCCTTTCTCCATTTGACCACCAGCAGCTGAAGGTGAAACTTGCCAGTGGCTGCTCCAGAGGTGCCTGTCCCCTGTGAGGGGTGGCAGTGTGGGTGTCAGCAGTGGCTGGGGTGGCTCTGACTGACATCCTTGCAGAGGGGCCTAGACCAAGAGCTGACACACAGTGTTATATGAGCTGCCAGGGAAAGTGATGGTTTGGGAAGCTCCTGCCACTTCCAGTGGGCCTGGACATTTATGAGCAAGCTGTGAGTGGTGATTGCTTTGCCTATTAGGCTCTAATTCACCATCCCTTTGTAAGGCAGCATCCCTGTCCTGCTATTTAAAAGCAATACTCACTTTATAATGGGCAAAATTCACCTGATGGAGTTTTGGTCTCTGCAAGGCAGAGCCATCTCTTCATAGGGAACCAAGCCCTGGGAGGATGCAGGGGAGGAGTTCCTTCAGGTTGTATGTGTTTGGGAACAAGCATCCTCAGCTGGCACACGGTTGTGTGGCTGCTCTCCCATCTCAGGATGCCCTGTGTCAGGACGGGTTGGTGATCACAGGGTGCCCAGGGCAGGCTGCAGTGTTGGACTGCAAAGACACAGCAGGTCTGGCAGTGGAGCAGGAAGGACAGAGAAGCTGTCCTTTAGGCAAAAGTAGCTTGGAAAAATTAACTCGTTTATGTCAAGGCTTCTGGATGTATAACTTAAAAAGTATATACTTGTTGCAGTAAACTGTTCTCTTATCAGATGAGATTTAGATGTGTTTGGGGTTATTTTTGTTTCTTAGAGTTTAAGCAGTGAATTTGCAAACATTTTCTGCAGAGAAAATCACAACAGTGTGTCTTAGGGATGCCAGAACTACATACAGAAACTGCTTTACCAAATGCAGCAGTGGTGCTGTCTCCTTGCTCTTACATGGGGCAAGAGATTGGGCTGTATCTGTGGCAGCCCTGAAACTGTCACTTGTACTTGTCACCAGCAAAGCCACCTCTCTAAACAGTGCACTCCTCACAAAATCAACGCTCATTCTCCCAGTGCTAGATCAGGTGACTATCTGGAAATTTTGGACAGACTTTTATTTTTAAGAAGGGGGAAAATACTATTATAACTGAAGGATAAAGCTGTGGAGGAGAAGTTGGTTGGAGAGCAGGAGAAATTTAGTCAGGAAAGATGAGGCTTAGCCAAAAGCCTCCATTACAGTTCCAAGATGAGAAGGGGTGAGAGGATTTCATTCATTTAGCTGCAAATCTGCAGTTCATATTACAGCCCAGGGCAGGTTTTCCTAAGAGTGGAGGGCTGCCTGGGCTTTGGTAAGGATGGGATTGCTTCTGCCTGGCTCTCCAGCAGCCCCAGTGTGGTGGTCCTTTGGGATCTTGCTCCATACTTCTTGATACTGTCTCCTCTTCCTTTTCCGTTAAGTATGATGTCACAAATTACCTCAGTCCAATAACTGCTTGTGGTTGTCATAGCCACAGTGTGTGACACCCAAACAAAGCAGCAGGAAACCAAAGCTGGCATACAGATGCTGTAATATTCATCACATTCCTTTTGGTTAATAACTGTGTGGTTAGGTATTTATTTTCTATTGGGGAAAAAGGAGGAAGGGGGTTTAAAAGCAAAAAGTTGAGTCACTGAGGAGGAGGAAGGTAGTTTGCAACTCCATCTGACCAATGTAGCCGCACGTCTCCCTCCCAGTACTCTTCCTCTGAGGTAATACTGCTCTTGCCTCAACTGCTCAACTCCCTTCTGTAGTTGTTCCCATCACTTCAGACCATAGGATGATGCTCCTCATGGACAAGGCAATGGGAGACATTCCACTGCCTCTAACAGGAGCTGTGTCCCCAGGGCAAAGCTTCGCAGAGGCTGGCAGTGAGGGCCAGCAGCAGCCACATGTCAGGCAGCTTTAACTGCTGGATGGCTGAGTGTGCTGTTGTTGTGGTGCATGGATAGAGTATAGAAGGGTTTTTTCATCTTTTGGGGGCATTAGATGTGATTGGGGGGGTGGTTGTTTGTCATTCTTTGTTTTGTTTTGTTTCTTTAATCTGTAAAATAAGCTTTTCTGGTTGAGCAGCAGAGCTTGTTTGTCCCTGCAAGATTTAATCACTCCTTCAGTTTTGCACAGTTGGCCTAATAGTAGGAAGGTCCTTGCTACAAAAAATAATATTAAAAAAATTAATTAAATAAATTACAGAAATAGATGTGGTATGAGCATTGCATTTGCAAGACAAGCACTGGAGGTAGGTGGTTGGGGCTTGGTGGGAAGGAGCCACCTCAGCCCCTCAACACTGCAGGCACACGGGGAGCCGCTGTCCGTGTGGCCCTTGCCACAGCTTCCCCTTGCCCAGTGCCACCCCCCCTTTGTGCCCCCACAGGGACCCACTGACCCTGGGGACTCCAGCATGGCTTTCCCCAAAACATTTGGGCATGTGATTCCTGGGCTGAGCTGAGGTAACTCCCCAGGCCTGCCTGTGCTGCGAGCAGGCAGGAGGCACACAGAGAGCAGAGTCCGGCTCTGGATTCAGGCATTCGGTGGCTCCTGCTGGTGCTTGCAGGGAGGTGCTCATTATATAATAGCTGGTGGTTGATTAATATGCTGTGAGTCAGAAGCGCCAGGGTATTTTAGCTTTCTCTAGTTGCTATGGAAACGTTATTTTAACAAATAGCTTTTTAATATTTAATTAAAACTCAGCTTTTGGCAAGCTGGAGTAAGAACTATTACAATTACTACTACAAAGGGTTAGCAATGAAGTGTATTCCAGAGCCACGTTTTTTTTGGTTGAGCCTGTGTCATGTGTCCCCCACTCTGATCTGTCAGATTCAAAAAATTAAAAAAAAAAAAAAAAAAAGTAAAAAATCACTGATTTATTGATTGTGAGAAATGTATTCTTGTTCCTAAGACACAAAGCAAATGTAATGCAAATCTGCAGTTCTCTTCACAATTGAAGGTTGTCACTTCTTTCAATGTACAGTGCCAAGGCAGCCCTGTAAGGATGAAGCAGTGTGATAGCATTTATTAATCGCTGCTGTGTCACTGGTGTTCCTTCTTGTACCTCTGCCTCCTGAATGAGATCATTCCTGTTTTGTTTGCTTCGTGTTCCCTCTGTGTCAGGTTGGATGCTTTTCCTCAGCAGCTTGTGGAGGAGGCTGGTGCTGTGTCCGGATCAGGCTCTGGACAGATTCCTAGTCTTTTTTTAGGTGAGCTCCTCTGCTCCCTGATACCAAGTGATTCTGCAACGAGACAAATGAACAGAGAACTCAGTCTCCAGAGAAAAATAAATATTTAACAGCTCTTTGTAAATAACCTTTATTTATAGAACAGTTGCAGGTTCTGTCGTGCTTGGTAAATGGGGATGCTTTTTATGCAAGAATTCTGCCTTGAGGGACTCAGTGGATGCTTAATGTCGTCTGTGATATAATAATGAAATAAATGTGTCGCTCTCATGGGATTCCCTTCCAGCCCCTATTTCCTGTGATTAACTTCAGTATTGCACACTTCATCTCTATCACATTCCTCAATATTGTACTGAAACCTTATTTGGAAGGTGACACCTTTATTTCCTGAGGGGAGGGGAAGGGTGTTAAGGGTTTTGACTTCTGCAGATGGGTCTGAGGCTATGTGTACCTCCATCATGTATCAGTGTGGTGGCTGGCCAAGACCTGAGGATTCATGAGCTCAACCTCTCACTCTGAGAGTCTGGGATGGTGCTATTATCCCATTTTATAAATGAGTGAAAGTAAACCTGGAGAGATGGATGAGGATTTGTTTCACCCCAGCTGCCTGTAAGTTAAGCAGTTATTCTATAGTAGCTGTCTAACCACTTCCAGCATCAGTTGAAAGACTGCACCATTTGTAGAGATATTTCACCCTGCTTTAGGACAGATGTTTGAGGCAGGTCACAGGCATAGCCCTCAGAATTGTCTGTCTCTTCCCATTTAACTCTGAGCCATAAACTAGATGGGGAAACGGTAGACAGGAGGAATGCCACCCTGACCAAAGATGACCTATACAGTTTCTGTAGGTGGTCTGTAACAGTGTTCCAGGCTGCAGGATGTCCTTGCTCATCAAACTGCTCTGGTCACACAGTGCCAGGTGCCCAAAGCAGCACAGGTAATCTCTGCTACACATTGCTCACAGCTGGACATCTGGGATTTAACAACTCAGAAGGATATGCAAAACCAGTCCCCAGGCATGTAAACTAGGGTGCTAAAGATTTGTCTAAACTGTTCTAGCAAGACAGGTAGAGAATTAAGGCTTTCCTTCCTATTTACACTGAAAGTGTGTTGTTATGACCAAAATTAGAGTGATAATATTATTGCTGCAGTAATGCAGAAAGTAGTATGGGTGTGTTAGGCAGTTCTTCAAAAAATCCTTGTGAGTTGCATCCCATACTTCTTGCTAAGTTATTTGATGTCTTTTTAAACCCCTCTACTAGCTGATGGCAACCTCATCAAATCCAATGGTGATCCCAGGATGTGGCAGGAGCTGTGATGGAAGCAGGGTCTCTGGGTGGATAGTGACAGCCACAGAGCAGCACATGCTTGCAGCCACCTGTTTCAGCTGCTGCTCCCTGAGAGGTCTGGGAAAGAATCCTTTTTCTTTTCTGCAAACAAAGACACTACAAAAACCAAATTCTAGTGTTTTCGTGGTAAATGTGGATCTCCATGGGACTTGGAAGGCAACAGCCAGGACCAGCTTTGCAGTGGGATGGTGGGAGGCCCTGCCATGCTGGAGGGGCAGCATGGGGTGGGGACAGGCAGTGGCTGTTGTGGGGGAAGCTGATAAGCAGATGGATGAAGCTGGCATTACCAGTGGAGTGGAGGAGGTGAGTACTGTTATGTTAACAGATGTGATCAGGCTACCTCAGAGGGACAAGGGGGGCTGAGGGGTTTGAACCAAATGCCCTGACCAAAGGGAACTTACGGAACTGTTCCTTGGGAGGAGGTGGGAAGGGTTTGGTTGATGGTGACTGGCAAAGGGAGGGGTCTGAGCAGTGGGTTAAGTAGCTGAAATGAGAATTGTTGCGAGAAGATACACAAATAACATTTCTGTTCTGAAATTTTCATCATATGGCTCAATTTTGCAAAGGACACAGAGAAAAGTGCAGTAGAATAGCAGTCCCATTTGGGCTAAGATAAGTGCCCCCAGGTTATGGGTGAGAGAGATGTGGCTGACAGTGGAAATACTGGCAGTACAGCAGATGGGAGAGCAGGGAAGGTCAGGACAGCTCTGCTGTCCCTGAGCAGAGGTGGTGCAGAGGTGAGCAGTGGGCTGTTGGGGAGGGATGGCTGTGCCAGGAGTCTGTGTGGTGGGGCAGACCTGGTGCTGAGTGATCTGGGGGAGTCCCTGATGCATAGTGCTCCTGAGTGCTGTGACGGGTGGCAGGTCTGGAAAGCTGTTCCCAAGGAGGGAAATTGGGATCATCAGGAGGGGGAAAGTAGAAGATAGGAGCCTGTATTTCTGTTTGGGTAGATGTGCACGGGAGTTGTATTGGGAAAGCTGAGATGTGACTTATAAGGGGAAATAAATGCTCTACAGTGAACACAGACTGCTGTGAGAGAGTTTACCTGTCAGTTCCTCAGCTCAGCATCAACTACTCAGCCTCCCTTTATGGGTGCAATGTGCTGTACAGATTTTCAATTTACAGTAATTTGCATGTAGTCTGGAGAGGTATGACATGCATTCAGGTCTGACTTTCCCACCCCTGAGGATAAGGGTGGATCCAGGCTGGCAGAAAGCTCTATATGGGAGCGAAGGGCACATCTTGCCCAAGTGAGTGCTCAGAGATACTGCAGTAACAAGGACTCCCCCTAAATGAAGCCCAAGGCTTATGGGATTTTGTTATGGGTTTTTTTAATATGGTTTGGGATCCATGTACGTACTTTGCATTGCAAGTCTGTGATCTGTCATAAATCCCCACATAACCGAACATGGGATCTTCTCCCCTCACTTAAACCATCATTCCCTCCACTTAAAGCTAGACCAGGCTTTGCTGGCTTTCCTCTTCACTGGTCCAAGTGGATTTAAAAGGTACACTGCTACTTCCATGTCTGCCTGGTAAACAAGAAAATCAAGAGATAGAACAGAGTTCAGTGAATTGAAAGGATAGGGATTGGAAGTGACAAAAATTGCAATGAGATTTCCATCTCCGCCTGTTCCAGACCTTTCCTCTTTTTTTGCCATCATTGGTAGTTTTTGGTAGTGTTATTTTCTCAGTAGCTGCTCACTCATGAAGATGTCTGTTGGAAATCAGGAGCCTGATGTCTTGAAAGCTGGAGCACTTGGACCTGTGACTCTGCTTGTGTGTTGGAGAACGTGCTCCTGTCTCCTAATGCAGCAAATGCAGCGGGGGTATCGCATGCTTTGCGTCACCAACAGTTTCACAAAACAACTGTGATATTTGTATAGGTAATTTGTGCTTAGTCCCAATTTCCCTGTTAGTGGCATTAGGGTAGAACATCCCATCGGCACTGAGCACAGTGGTGGTCTCTGAGTTGACTCAGTTTTTATTGTCAACATTAGTTATGACTCAGGTATAAACAATCTGGCATGTTTCCTGTCTGCAGTTCTCCAAGTACACTCTTCTGCTTGCGTGCCTCAAACCAGACTATCGCTGTGTTTGCCGTGCTCTGAAATCCAGCCAGGCTTGCAACAGATGAATCAAACCCCACAGTGCTTGGGACAGCTGCACTTCAGACGCTGCTGTGAGTGCGTGTAGGGAAGGGCAAGAAGGGAGTGCAGTGCTCGGAAAGAGCACCTACTACAGGAGAAGACTTGAGCCCTAGTAGGACCGGGAATGGCCTTGCATTTATTATCTTTGTTATTAATATTGGATTAAAATGTGTTTTATATAACTTACATTATATATGTAATTGTATCTAGTGAGTTTATTAGCTGTTATATACTATGTGAATGCAAAGAGGAGCTGGGTTTTTTTTTTAGCTCTTCTATAAAGCATTCAGTGTATTCCCATCTTAATGTGACCTTGCTCTCCTGTTCAGGAAATTTTCCAGTCTGACCATCCAGGATTCACTCTGGTGGTTGCACCCCCAGCACCTGAGCTGGGACCAAAGCCCTTTCACCACGGGTGGGTCCAGTGGGCCGAGGGGTGCCTCTCTTGCCTCCCAACAGTCAGACAGGCTCCCTTACCAGCTCAACCCAGGCTTTCCCATAGCAGAGTCTCAGATGTCTGGATTCTTAAAATAATCGTGATGCAAAAACAGAGTAACAGCTTGAACTGATGCCTCTGGAGGTGGGACCTCAAACCAAGGAATCCTTGGGCTTTTACATCCGCACAGTCTATGTGCATGTAAGTCTGAGCTCTTCCTGCTGAGTTTTTGGCTCCTGCTGTCTCTCTGAGTATCAGGACACCTGGCTGCACAGGGGTTCTATGTGCCCTTTGTTGTGCAAGGGTTGGTTCCAGCTCTTGCCTCTGGCTCCCTCCATCCAAAGCTCAAATCTGCAGCTCCACTGAATGTATTCCTCAACATCTCCAATGGTTTTGCCTTCAGTAAAAGAGCTCTCTGAGTGCCCATGGACAGGACATCCCTCTGATACTGGAGCAGTGCAGAGAAGAAGCAGCGTTCTTCTTTGATCTTGCTACGGCTGGAATCAGTAGCAAAATTTCAGAGGACTTCAATAAGCCAGGATCAGCCCTCTAAAATTGCTCCCGAGGCACTAGGGGAAAGCACTTGTGAGTAGGTGAGAAGGAGCCCTTATGTGCCTATGGGGTGGAAGGGAGCAAATCCTTATTAATAAGTGTTGCTTCTTTATGAATAAGTTTCTTTTGTTGCATGTTATCAAAAGGAAAGAAATTTCTGCAGCAGTGGCATAACATGTCGGGCTGTCTGTGGCAGCAGTAAGTTTTGATCTGTTACTGTAGAAACTCTGACACTTTCTTGTAAGAGAAGATCCAAAAGCACCTTCCTTTGCTGTCTGTGAAAATTTGAAGGGTGCATTTTGTGCGTGTCATGAGGATCTCTGAGCATCTCTTTCCAGCCAAGTCTGTATAAGTAATTGTGTCATTTGGACAAACTCCTGATGCATACATTAGCCTCATGCTAGCCCTGACTGCCAGTGAAATCAAGAGGTACACCCTGGGTGTTAAAAGCAGTGTAAAGCTTCCAGAGCCTGCTGTACCTTACATCACCTTTGAGGATTCCTAGGAGTGGTTTTGAGCATACGAAGGAGACAGAGTAGGCTGGGGGTCAGGTTTGCATCTCCTGGCATGTGATATGATACACCACCCTGGTGGTAGCATTGGCAAGCATGAGGGGATGGTGGTGCTCATCTCCTTTCCCAGCAGAGAATAGCTTCAGTGTGTCCTTCAAGCCTGAAGCTAGCCAGGAAAAAAAAACCAAAAACCCTGTGCTCAGCCCCTGAGATGGCCCCAGCAGCACTCTGCAGTTGTGATATATCTGGTACACATGAAGCTGTGCACTCAGGGACAGGATAAATGGAGAGAAGGGAGATGGTGACCTCCAAAAAGCTGCCGTGGTGGCAGAGGGGAAGGAAACAGTGATTTAGCTGCTCTTGATAGAGGAGTGACTCCAGAGAGCATTTAAATAGCAAAACAAGTAGAAGGTATTTTGAGGGTTTTATAAGCTAGTTGCAAAAGTAATAAACATGAAAAAAAAATCTTATTTATAAGGGTGGAGAGTTTCAAGGCTACATCTCTCAGCAGCATCCCAGGGTTAAGGAGAGCTATGTGATCATTCTAGTGTCTTAGTTTGCTTCAGTCTCATGGAAGCTTGGCTCCATACCTGTTTAGCACCCCCTTCTTCTTGTGCATCCATACTCTCCTTGCCCAGAGGTGCTGGGTCTGTGAGAGGAGGCTTATTGTACCACTGCCAGTGACTGGGGCTTCCCACTTAGCAAATGAAAATGGAGCAAAGCAGCTGGTAGGTACAGCTGGTGAATTACCACTGCAAATCACAGTCCCTGCTTCTGGTGCCTGTCTTCTGCCACACTTCACTGCCTGCCAGCAAACACATAGCTATGCCTATCAGGGTCTAGCCTATGAGGCTAGTCATAGATAGATACCTGTTAAGTGTGGCTTCTCTTCCTCAATCTGTGTACTGTGCTCTGGGATATGTCAGGGGACTGGAGCACTGGGCTCAGGTCCTTTTCCCTGGCTGCTGAAACACATCAGTAAACTCAGCGGTGCTATTGTCATCATAATGAGCCTTCAGCAATGTGCAGCATCAACTCTGCAATTTTCCAGAAGTTGTTCCTTACAAGACCCTTTCTCAACACCCTGAGCCACCAAGGTGATGTTATGCAAACTGGCTGCTGACTGAATTGTCTTTTAATACATGCTGCTTTTGTATTGCTTTCAAATGCCAGAATATTGCAAGACATGAGATTTCAAATGCATCAGCTCTTGCCCCATGCACTGCATGTTTGTGGCCTCATTTGATCCTGGTGTAGTGTCTGCTCAGGTGGAGGCTCCTGAGCTCTGTATTGAGTGTGCTCACATTCTGTGTCATCTCTACGACTGTGGAGCACCAAGTCTCTTTCTGGGAGAAACCACGCTCTTCTGTGCAGCCTTCTTGGTTGCTGTCAGTTCGTTTTCCAGAGGACTCTAGCAGCATTAAGTGTGACAGCGCTCTGTGCCTCTGCTCTCCCTCAAACACTCAGCCTTTAGAGCTCTGAAAGGCAGGACAACCCTGGGTCACCTCACAGGAAACAGAGATGTTCAAAGAGTTCATGTAATTAGCTGCAATTTCCTTTTTAGATACTCTCAAATCTGCTTGAGTCAAGGAGCCAGCTGTCCTGTTTGCTGGCCAGGATGTTCTTTAAAGATCTCACTGTGTGTCCTGGGGCTTTCCCTGGTTCTTCCTGCTGGTGGGAGCCTCAGCTGGGATGGCAGCACAGACCCACATAACGGAGATTTGAGTACAGAACACAAAGGAAAATTAAGTTGTGTCTACTTTACAAAGGCTGGATTTTATCCCAGGCAATTGGAAGCTGGGGGTGGGAGGGCTTTGTATTCCGGTGAGTGTATTTGGTGAGTTGGTTTTTTATTGGTTTGTTGGGTTGGTTTTTTGTTTGCTTGATCAAAAAGTGGCTGACAGCATGGCTAGATCCATGCATGCTGCCAGTCTGTGCATCCTTCCCTGTGTGGGTTACTGGAGGTGCCTGGTGTTCCTCTGCTGCTCCTTATCCCCTTCTCCAAGACCTTCCTCGTCAGAGGCTGGCTGCCACTGTCCTGTGCACCTTCAGTACAGCAGCGATTGACCCAAAGTGAGTCATGTTTCATTGGAAGTCCAGGAGGGTGCTCCTCCCTTTGCAAGGGTTGGTGTCATTCTGGTGGCTACCACTTGCTCTTTTGCCCTCTGCAGGGTACAAGCACACTCAGCTCATTGCCTGAAGGGTTTGAGCAAAATCTGTCTGGCTGCATGAGTTGAAATTTGTTTGGTTTAACCCTAAAATAAATTTGCCTGCATGTGGCTATTGTCAGAGATAGTTGTGCTTGCTGTTGCTTGTTGCTCCTGAGCCACCAATTGTAGAACCTCTAGCTTGCTGCTCAAAATTACTATTTTTACCATAGTGTTAGCAGAGAGTTTTGAAGTATATTGACTGGTGAAGACAGCAATATTTAACACTTTTTTTTTAACCTTCAAAGCAATTTACATTTAATAGTCCTCCTGACTCCCATGTTAGCAGGGACATAGTGTGTAAACTCTTTGGGACAAGGAGTGGGGCTGTTGATCTTCTTCCATAGAAATCCTTTCTCCAAAGAGAAATTACTTAGCATGAATAATCCAAAAATTCTGGAGAAGTTATTAGGATTGAGATGATTTAGTGCAAACTGTATCTTGTCTTTCTCTAATTTATGTAAAGCAGTTTTATCTGTCTTGAGGCGGGTGTGTTTTCTTTCCTTGTTTAAAGTCCCAGAAATCTACATGGGAGATCTTAAAATTGTATGAGTACTGTGTGAAGGCATTTCTGAATTAAGTTGTAACCTGAAGCATAAGAAAAATGTTTTCTTACCTTGTTGTATTAGTAAATGATATTTGAACCAGTGTTGCATGTTGTTGAAAATATGGTGAGTCACATCTGACAGATGTGCCAGAAAGTCTGAGATAATGTGTCCAAAATGTCATGCAGTAACGATATTCACATAAGAGAGTAATTTCCTGGAATATAATCCTCAGGGATCATAAAATTAATTTTGAAAATGTATCCCCATTTCTGTCTTGCCCCTTGAAAAGTGAAACTACTGGAAATTGTTAACTCCTTGGGGGTTCTTACAATAGCTTGTGAAGATTAAGCTTCTGACTGGGTCTCTTTTTCCCACCCCAGCTTCACATGCCAAGGACAAAGTGAATCTCTGCACCATCCATTGTAGCACACAGTTATACTGCACATGATGGAGGTTCCCCACAGATGTGGATGTTTTCTGCTTTGTTCTTCAGATCCACCAGATGTTTAAGTCTTCAGGTCTCCTGACACAGTGACCATTTTGGGTAATACCACTGATGCATATCAGTGGGAAGAAAAAGAGTCTGGACTTGTTTTGGGTTTATTTAGGATATGTGCAACTAGAAGGCATTGCATGTAGTTAAGTGTGTAGGGAACTGGTGCTGGCACTAATGGTGGTGTTCTCCAGGGATCTTTTACACCTTTAGAGAATGTATAATCTAATCATGGCAACCTATCCTAAAACTGTGGTAATTAAATTTGATTACTGAGGTTATAGGATATGGTTTTCTGAGTTGACTTCCAAACCTATCTGTCTGTAATCTGTGTTTTAAACATTGACTTCAGCTTCTAACTAATCTTCTTTAACTTCCACTGTGTTAGTCAAGCAGCTGGCTGGGAACTCTTGGAGGCTCCAGTGAGTTTGCATGGTCCTCATTGAATCAGATTGGAAAAGCACTGTGGAATTTGAAAGAAAAGCAGAATGTGGAATCATGATCTTTTTTATGTAGACTTCTTGAAGGAGGCAGACTGCAATGTCTTTTATCAGTATGAATCATCAAATGACTAATAATACAGGAAAAAAATGTGTTTTTATCATTTGACCAGGATTCTGAGTTGAGATGGGCAGGCCTGGAGGTTGGGCTAAAAACTGGGCTGGACTGAGGGTCATTGCAGTTCCTGTTTATTTGGAATGCATGGGAGAAGAAAGCCTGGAGCCCCTGACCAGGGCTCTGCTGGTAAAGGCAAGCTGCCCCTGCCTGGTGGGAGTCAACAGCAGCAAGGCTGCCCTTGTGGCCATTTGAGCTAAACTCAGAAAGACTTTAGGAGGCTGAGGGCAAAGTTGTTTCTTCTTCATTCTCCCCTTCTTCTCCAAGCCCTCATAGCCCTTTGTTGCTGATGATTTCTTTCTCTCTGTCTTCTAAGCAGCCCCAAAATCAGTAGAGGTGCAACCCAGCACCTGCTGTTTCCATCATCTGCCTACAAATTGCCCTTCCCCTCAGGAAAACCCATCAAAATATCCATGTGCACACACATAAAACAAACTTACAGTCCCACCAGGATAAATGCCGTATTAAAATCATACCTGTAACATCATCTGGTTTAAGCAGGGCAGATGGGAAATGCCCTGCTGACCTAATGCCCATTAAAAAAAAAAATCTGTACCTAGTGTCAATGGGCTGCTTTCTTCTTTCCCTTTCTTTCCTTATCATTTCTGTGCTTTCTGTTCAGAAGAAGTTCAGTGCTGCATTAAAGAGATTACAGGTTCTTTTCATCTTACGTCTTTTTTCCCCCCAATTTTACTTCTTCCCAGCAAGCCTCAGGGTTTTTTTTTTTTTTGCTTTTTTTTTTTTTTGCTTTTTTTTTGCTTTTTTTTTTCTTCTTTTAAAGCAATTGATTTATAGCTCTTCTGCCTGCTGGGAAAGATTGACCTGCTACTGAGCATCTTCAGACAGCCCTTCTTATGAATCACTTGGGACTGAAAGCAAGCAGAGGGCCAGGTTGAAAGGTGTTTCTTTCCTAATGCTATTTACACTCTAAGGAAATGGCATGTGCTGGTTTTATATAGCTTAATACACATTGTGTGTATGTGTACCTGCATCTTGAAATGGGGCTGTCCAAGGACTTTTTTTTTTTTTTTTTTCACTACCAACACCTTCTTGATTTCTCCAAATCTGAATGAAATCTGAGTGCACCTTTTTTCTTTACTCTTTCTCTCACATTGTGCTTTTGGTGACTTTTTTCTGTGCAGTTTTGTTTTCACAAGTTTCAGGCTGTGCTTTGTTTCCTCTGAAACATCAGCTGTGGATTCCATCCAGAAGCTTTTCAGTGGGTCATATAATTAGTGGTTCTCTTCCTGTGCTGCCCTGGTCTTGGTGTGCATGTCTGTGGCAAGGGACATGAGGGGAGTAGCAGTGCTCAGCCCCCATACAAGCAGTGAGCAAGGAAGGATGCCTTTCACCTCTCTTCAGTGCAGACTTGAGCCACAGAGGCTCTTTTATTGTTCAGCATCTAAACCTGAAAAGATATTTTAGGGCAGTCTGGACAGGGTTGCCTGTTGTTTGTTTTTTTTCCCTCCAGCTCCTGCCATCTTGACACCAACCCTAAATTGTTTTGCCTTCAGAGGAACAAACCTGATGTGCCAGGATGCTTGTTCTTTATCCTTTCTAAAGGAGGAATGAGCCAGCACTGAATTTCCCCAGACACATCTTCTGCTTTCATGTGTTGGTCTGAAAACACTGACCTCAGCAGCTGGGCTGATTTATTCCACAAAGGGAAGAAAATCTGTTCTTGTTTGAATTCAGTTTTAAAAGAATAAGATCTAGAATTAAAAGCAAATGATGAGAAAAATCAGGCCCTTTCTTAATTTGCTTCTTTTTACCTAATATTAAGGCTGTTTTCTCATTTGCTCATGCAGTAGCTACGGCCAAGTTCCACGGACGTTGTCCTTGAAGTCTTTTAGTTAGTGTCACCTTTCATCATTAGGGAACAGCCAGAGATGCCACGTTTGAACCTTGGCAAGTGACAAAAGAGACCAGTAAAGATTTACACACTGGCCCTGCTCTGAAGATGAATCAAATGTGGGGCGACCCATCCTGTCTCGTTTCTCCTGCTCCTTCTTGTCTGGGGGTGGTTTGGATGCAATTAACTGATGTGAACTGCCAGTATTTGGAGAGGAGGGGTTTGAGAGCCGGTTTCAGCAGCCGGATCCAATTTCTCAGCAGTGTTGTGTACAATTGGGCTGTGTTTCATCATATTCACTTTATTAAAATAAGTGTTACAAGAGGACTGCTCAGTGACCAAGTGAGGATTTTCCATCGCAGGCTCTGAAGTCTTTTCCTGCTTCCTGGCTCTCTTTCCTCCTCTTGCACATGGGATAACTTTGCTTTAGAAATTATGTTTTTTTCAAAAAGGCAGCAGAAGCCCATCACCTGCATGAGCAAGACGGGATTTTAAGGATTCCTTGTTTGTTCCCTTTCTCTCCCCTCTGATTTTTACCCTTTAATTTACTGTTATGAGTCCAAAGGACATACCAGGGAAACAGAATGAATTGGGTCATTTATGGCCCAATTCTCCTCCAAGCCCAAAGCAGGCCTTCTTTGCAGGGACTGCTTCTCTGGAGCATTTCTAGGGACCACACAAGCCAGGAACTGTGTAAACATTTTGTCTGGTTTCTTCTGCCTAAGCTTTCTTCACTCTATGAACGTTTTGGTGAGGGTAGAGAAGACAAAAGGTGCTGCAGAAGACGCAGATCACTTCCACTAGGCAAAGAAATCATGACGAGAAGAGGAACTTTGTTTGGGGAGAAAAAAGACAAAAGTAATTCAGTAATTAATTTTTTTTTCTTGGGCTCCTCTTTCAGATGAGAAGCATGAAGTAAGTCTTGTCCTAGTTCCCTGAATGTTGCAAAAGTCTTGAGGTAGGAATTGCTTCAGGAAATGTTCATGAATGAGTGTTTCCCTGCCAGAAGGCAGCTGATACGCTGGAAATTAAGCTCTCCACATAAGCGTCTGTTTTGTCAATGCTTTTGTTGGGAAAGAGGTCTGAAACCCAGATGATATGAGAGGTCATGGCTGATGAATGCTCCTCTGAGATCTAGTTTCAAGTCTCTGCCATCTCCAGCTTTACTGATGGCACTATTGTTTGTCCCCTTTCCTGCTTCTTGTTTGGATTTTGGGATCAGGTGATTTAAATAACCACATCAGCTCTTGCTGTGGAATATAGTTTTTCCTAAACTTCAGAAACTGCTGTGTAGTTAAATTTTCACTAAAGCTTCAGGAGAAATAACCCAGGACAACTCCAGTGTGGGTTGTCACAGTGTTTAAGGCATCCTCGCAGGTGACAAGACAGGGAGGGAGTGCCTGAGATGAGGTGGAGAGAAGGAAGTCCTGGGGAGGTGGCTTGGGGTCAGTTTTGGATTGCCTGTAGTTACACAAGAGGTTTGGCTACATGGCTAGCTTGAGGACTAGCCAAAGGCAAGATCTTAGCTCCCACGTGTGTGGGGAGCTGAACTGCCAAAGTATTCATCAAAGGGCATGGACAAGGGGCGTGTTTAGAAGGAGAATGTGTAGTTGCAGAGGCAAGCTTGGGAGCCTCACTGGTGTCTAGTTGGTCCTAGCAGAGCATCAGGGAGCTCGTGGGTGCCCTGCCTGCCCTCCACACTGGCCAGGCTGCCCACAGCAGTGGCAGCTCTGTCTGTCCTCCAGAAGATGCCCCCAGCGAGCATCCTGCTGTTGCATGTGGAGACTATCTGAGAGCACGGTCCAGTTGCCTGAATTCCACTCCCTTCTGGTGTGGAGAATGATTTGGGGACTACAGGCGTGGTATTTAATGTTGTTTAGGAAACAAAATACATTGACTGGGATTTACAAAGCAAGCAAACCAACCAACCTGTAAATGGCCGAGGAGCTGGCTAGCAGTTGAAGCTAAGACTCATTTGAGCAGTGAGGCTGTGGGAGTGCTGCCTGTCCCCAGTGTGTTTGGTTCCCGGGGTGACAGGATTGCCAGGATGGCAGCGACAGCCGGAGCTTTGCAGCAGGCTCTTTCCCTGCCCTCCTCCTCTGTGCAGCGAAGTCTGTGGAGAAAAGCACGCTGGTGCTGGTGGGTTGCCATGGAAAGAACTGCCACGTCGCGCAGAGTTCAGAGTGGAGTGTTTGGTGACTGGTCCTTTTTGAGAAAAGAATTTCCACACACATTATAAAACCAGGTGACCATCTAAATTAACGCAAGCTGGTCACAGAATCAGTGTGTCCTGAAATTATATCGTTAAGGATTTTTTGTTTGGTTGGTTTTTTGTTCCTTCCCTTGGAAAGAGAGCGCATGTGTTTTGGCAAACAAATACTGAATGTTAGTGTCACACTGGATTTTGATGACTGGGTGGTTGGAGCCTGTTTTGCAGCTCTGAGGGGAGAGCAGGAAAGAGGAGGATTTGCTAGAGATGGTGGGGGTGAGCATAAGCCCTGGGCGTGCTGCTGCAGGCCTGGTCCTGACATCCCAGAAACAGGAGGAGAAGAAACCAAGTTTTAAAAAATTCTTTAAAAAAACATTTTAACAAATACCCTTCAGTGAGAAACTGGTTTATGGAGCACTTCTCCTCCTCTTCTGCGTTTCTGAAGTATTGCTCAAGCATCATTGTTACAATTTCTTCATCTGGAGGAGCTGTGAAGTAGCCCTAGGGGAAATCCAAGCACCAGGGAGACAGAGAGGCTGATGCCTGCGCTGACTCTGAGCCAGAGCTGGGAATACTGAGTGCGCTGGGATTAAAACGTGTGGGAGGAGATGGGAGGAGGCAACTGCCAAGTACTTTGTCACACTTAGGTGTTCTGATGGCAAACTCTTCCACTGGTTAGAAATAAATGAATGGGAGGTTTAGCCAGTTCTCTTGTTGTTGTTTTCCTTGGCATTTTATTCCTCAATATGGTAATGATTTCTCCATGTGAAACATGGTTCCTTTTGTGGCTTGGGATTTTAAGGGGTGTTCCAGGGGTGTTTTGTGCCAAAGCATCCAGGCTATGGATGGTCCAGATCACACTCAGTATGAAAGTAGGAACTGGTTTCATCAATATCCCTTGGTGCTTAAAATGAGAAGTAGAAGAAACAAAACACGTCCTTCTTCGTATCATGTGCTGGAAAAAGTCTCCAAAGGCATGGATTGTGCTAATCCTGTATTTACAACTGTGTCAATTCCTACTATTTTTTAATACATATCAAGTTGTACTTCCAAATATCCTTTTCACACTCCTTCACTGTATATTTCCAGAAGAATCCCTGGTTCTTTTGAACTGGGATATTAAATAGTTTGTGAATTATTCAGTAATCATTTCCTCTTTGTATTTCTGGAGTGAAATGAAAACACAGAGACATTTGTATCCTGCTAAATCCCGCTTTTTTCCAGCAGCGTAGTGTTGGGGCGTGCTCATCCTCTGTCCCCTACATCCCACATTGGCATCCTTTCCCAGAGCTCCAAGGTGCTGGCATCTCTTGTCCTGGCCTAGGGACCCTCATTTCAAGGACCAGTTGAGGGAAGCGTGGGACAGGCTGGATTCAGAGGTGCTGCATGGAAAAAAAAGTTATATATACAGGCAGGCATATATACACAGGCTGGCAGATGAAGCACAAGCTGGGAAATGTTGCAAAAAGGAGTCACGTGTTGTTAGATGAGATCAGATCAGTCTGCCGAGTTTCTGGACTCTCGAAGACAAGAATATACCTGGAAATTGGAGACCCTTATGTTCAGGTGGTCTTGTAGTATTTAGGTGGAAAAAGCTGTGCAGAGTAGCTGAGGGCAGAACTCTGACACTCACTCAGACTCATCCTTGCAGCAAGTCTGGGTAGAGGTCACCAGAACTGAAGGCTCCCAAAAGCAGCGACTCTGCTGGCCTGCAGCACTTGATACGGGAAGGAGATCTCATGTTGGGGAGGGGGAAAGTGTTTGGGTTTGTGGCTTGCAGTCACTGGGAGAGCGTTTCTAACCCAGCTACGGAAACCCGACTCTGTGACAAGGGGGAAGGATTGCATTGTGTGCTCAACTTCTGGCACGGACAAAGGTCCTTTGTGGCCGTGCCAAATTCTCCCGGCAGCAAAACTGTTACAGTGCACAGAGGGCAGTGGCTCTGTCCTGTGACAAATTGCAGCAGCCACGGGTGCTGCAGGGAGGAAGAGGAAGCTCGTTTGATCCCGTGATCTTCAGGGGGAAAATGGCGTTGGTGTGCCTGCCTGACAGGTGCCTGTAGGGACACTTAAACTCTTATACCCCACCTGAAACCTCAGCATCCTGTGTGGCAAGACAGGCCTTTTCCCCATAAGTAAGCACAGTTTTGAAAGGCTTTCTAACTCTGGGGGTTTCGCTTGGCTTTTGGGGGGTTTAATTAAAAATTATATTTATAATCAGTGATTTTCCTAAGGAAAACAAATATTTGATTGGGAGTGTATTTGTTGGACGACTGAAGAGATTAGAATAGTGTTACTTGGTGAATAACCTCAAACAGCTTTTGTTTTCACACTTCATAGGGTGTAGACATCTGGAACATCAGTGATGCTTCAGCTGGTTTCTGATGGCAGACAGGAGTTGGTGTCTTGTTCTTGTATTAGATGCTTCAGATGCCCAGTAAGCTAAGGGAAGTGTTATGTAATCAGCAGTGAAGGGAAAGCGTGTAAATGTTTCCAAAGGATCTTGCTGGACTTGCTATTTGTCTCTCAGCCTCTTCTGTGGAATGTGTGGTAGGTTCTCTGTCACACAGTTTAGAGGGATATGCTAAAACAAAGTGGTTTGTATGTGTATGAGAACTGGGTGCTTACTGAGAGAAGGAGAAATAATTAAACACACTTTGAAATCAAAGTGCTGAGATAAAACTTGAAGGTAATAAAGAGGAAGTTATGTGTAGGGGTGATCTGAGTGGGAATTGCAAGAGATGAAGTACAGCAGTTGTAATAAAGCAACTTCAGCAATCACAGGCATAGCAGCAGTGTAACTAAGTATCTTTTAGATGGTTGCTTTTTCAGGATTTGTCCTCAAAGCTGACTGAGGAACTGACCAAGAGATAATGTGATGCATCACCAACGAGCAGAACAAAATGTATGCTTTTGACTGAAAATGGTGTGGGTCAACTCATCCAGGGCCTCCAGAGAGAGAAGGGAACAAGAGTATTGATGGTGCCCACAGACTTTGTGTGAGATGGGATTGCCACAAGATGATCTCCATCACATGGAAACCATCCCTAAAATACTTTTATTTCCACAGAATTTTGGCGAAAAGTGGAAGGGGGAAGAGTTCTTGAATTGTAGAATTCAAGCAAAGCAAGACCAGGAGGAATTGGTGTGGTTTGCTAATGATAGGCTTTGCAGCAGCTGCCGAGGAAGGCAACTTTTATTTTGTGTAAGGACAGGAGGAGGTTTAGCAACATCAGTAGAGAAGCTTCTCTTTTGTATAGGTGCACCTGGCCCAATGAGTGATTTCTTAAATGAGGCAGAGAAGTTCAGACCTTTTATCTTTAGACTTCTGCTTCCTCCCATGAACCTCCTGGTGAAAGTTGTGGTGGTTTTGTGACTTCTGTGCTTTTTTGCTGGGACCTAATCTAAGAGTACCAGCCATTTTCCCAGGTGCTGTTAAAAATTTTCCACTTGTGTGCTGGGAGGATAACCTGAATTTACTGGAGATTGGAGCAGTAACCAAAAACCTCGATGCAATTTCCAGCCCTGCTGAAGACGTTGGGTAAGGCATGATGTTTGCACTCTGATACCCAGTTTCAGTGGCAGCAGGCTGTAAATTGACTGACTTGGCCATCTAGCAAAGCCTCTGCCATGCTTTCTTCATGCCTTAATTGCCCATTTGAGCAATGGGAATAATATCTGTGCCTTAACTCACAAGCCTGCTGTGAGCATAGGTATCTTAACAGCTGTAAAGCCTCCACATACTGGACCAGTGGGATCCTCTGATCACCATGGGTCAATAACTATCCAAGGCAGACTCCTACATGAGAGGAAGGGACCTAGAAAAGATACTTGTTTTACGTGGTGGGTGGAGGTCATGTCACTGCTTGTAGGGAAGAAAAGCCTCTAAATGTGGAACTTGTTTTTCACAGTCTGATACAAGACCACTTTTAAAAGAGCCTTTTCTTTAAGCAAGTAGAGCACAACAAAAGGTAATGTAAAATGCAACAGGATGAGAGTGAGTGAAAATTATTTACAGCATGATATTTGCAGTGCCCCTCAGTTGAACCAAATCTGCTCATCACCAGGAAGCCCAGGAGATCAGACTGATGCAATTCTCCTTAGCATCTCACTCCTCTTAACCAGCAGCAGCCAACTTTCCCACGTGCTGCTTTTCGTCTCTGTCTTGGCTAGAAGATTAGTCATGAAAAAATCAAGTCAGGTTCAAGAAAGGACATGTCTTTTCCTAGCAGTGTCAGGGTTCGTCTGTATCACAGGAGTTTCCTGATAGAGCAGGTCACTGAACTGTGTAAGTTAGGCCAACAGCTGACTCTTTGTGGGCTTAAAATTGGAGCTGCCCTGAAGTGCCTTGGACATCAGATTTGTTTGGTATCCCCTGGCTGAGTTTGGAGGTCACTGGGTGTTCAGGTCCTGTGAAAAGTTGTGTGGCAGTTGCCAGGAGTGGTCTTGTTTTGAAAGAGGTGTGTTTAAATTCCTGCTTGTGGAAGTGTTGAGGTGGAAATGTTTCCATTGCAAATACTCAGTGTGGTGGGCTTTAAGACATCTTTGTACCCCAAACCCAGCTTTGGGTTTCTTCTTTGAGTAGCATCTGGTACTGTAGCTCAAGAGCTTCCTTTCAGGAAATGAGTATTTTTGGTTGTTACAGTTTATAAGCCAGACCTGATGTTTTATAAGGCAAAATCACTGTGTACTGAAGCTTTTCCCAGTAGTGCAGAGGTTCAGACTGTGTAAGCAGTGTCAGTCAAAACAAATTGAAGAGATAGCTGCTGAGCTCACCAATGTGTTGGCGAATGGACAGGGAAATGGGGACAGGAGAGAACAGCAGTGCTTGTGGGCCACAGGTAAAACCATCCTGTGGGAGGAGACATTATGCTGCTCTGCTTGTAGCATGTTATCCTCCAATCTGTGCATCTCACTGGGGAACGTGAAGATACACAGAGAAGCCGTTGGGGAGGGAGGAAAGAGGTACAGTGATTCATCAGCTGTACAAATCACAAACCATCTGCGTTTTTCTAACACATCGTGAGTGAGTCAAATGGGGAGCTATGCAGCTATAGACACACAGGTTACTAATGTTTTCTGTTAATTACTGAGCTCCTTCCTCTCTACTGGGAGTTCCCTAGACTCTTTCAGCACTGCAGTTGGGGTGAATAAGGCTGATGGAAAGGCTGCTTCCCATATTGGACAAATAGGGTTGACCCAAACCTCCCAGAGGTATGTGTACTGCTTGTCTCGTTCAGACATGACATGCTGGTGACAGAAGTTTCTTCTGTTTTCTTCTACACTCAAATCGAAAAGTGGTCACCAAAACAGTCTTGTGGCCTTAGCCTTCTGTCCTTCCCCTCCATCAGGTCCTCTGGGCGCTTTTTCCCTTTTCCTGCTGTGGTGTGTGCCATGTACGTATGAGAGCCAAGGTGTGGGGCACTAGGGGCTATTTCTTGAGAAGTGAAAGCTCTTAGGTTTTTTGGGGTTTTTTTGAGAAATTTGGAGCTCATTTCTACCTTGCAGCCTTGTACAAGGGACACCTAGAATGTGCATGTGATTTTTATTTTGTTTTCTCCTTTGCAATTCGCCTGAAAAAGTGTTGGAGTGCCTTGATAATTTTATTTGGAAAAAGTTAACACTAAACTTTTAAAGGCAGGGTTCTGTTGTTTCCAGAGCAGAGGAATTTGATTTGAGAAGGGAGACAAGTAGTGTAGTAGTAGTAGTACTATTAATACAAGTAATAGTAAAGCAGGAAAACTTCTGCACTGTTGCTTGAGTTTTGTAAGCAAAGTGAAAAAATCAAATGTCTTGATTCTGTCTCAGCTCGTGTTCTTTCTGCTTTGGAAGAATTTGACTTAGAGTGTCTCTATAGTAACAATAAATCTGAAGAGAAAAAATACATGATAATATATAATACATTGGAAATGTGTACAGCTGGTCCTTGTCTAGGTGGCAGTGTTATGGAATGACAGATGACACGAAGGAGAAAGTGGACCAGTTGTTGCTGTTAAGATATTTGATCTAAACAAATAAGAAATTATTACTAAAAACTGTTTTAAGCAAAGAATACTTATTTTTAACATGCCCACCCTTTCCTAGAAAAAATACTGCTCTTTAAAGTGTATCTGAAAAGAAGTAAAGCTGAACATTCTAACAGGATAAACTATTTTTTTCTGCATAAAATAAAAGACAGATATATCCAGGGTGTAACCCACTAAGCTGAAGGTAGTGTCTACAGATGATTCTGACTTTGTGTCTATGAGTCTCTTGTCCGCCTACCACATGATGCTGGGTGAAAACTCAATATGAAAAATTATTTATATCCAGTGACTTTAATTTAGTCCAATGACGAGAACTCCATGAGTTGCCCAGACAAGCAATTAAACTTATTAGAATGAATGTTTTTATAGCATTTCTATTTCTCTCATTGGAAGTCCATTGGTCTTTATTTCTCTCTTCTGAACATGCAAGTACCCACTCTAGGAGTAAACACTAAATACACCACTGATGAAAGGAGATTATTTTGACAGGGTACATGACTATTATTTTGGAGCTTGCTACCCCTGGAAACCATCAGTGGAGGGTGTTGGATAGAGGATCAGCCCCT
Organism: Poecile atricapillus; assembly: GCF_030490865.1. NCBI lineage: Eukaryota > Metazoa > Chordata > Aves > Passeriformes > Paridae > Poecile > Poecile atricapillus. The sequence goes on from NC_081250.1 coordinate 141,860,265, forward strand.
CTGTGGGTGTTCAGAACATTTGCTGTTCTGACTGTACCTTGCATGGGTTGTTCGTGCATCATCTTGCTTGGAAGAGCTCAGTTTGTATTTCTCCTTCCCAAAGGAGAGAGCAAGGCCTCAGCAGGGCATCCATCATCACTTTCTGGGTTTGGAGTGCACAGTCAGGTGGCACTGGGATTTGGGGTCCTTTTGTGTCCCTGAGCATCTGTGACTCCAGATCAGGGCACCAGCCAAGTCACATGTTCAGCGGGACATGGATGCACCGTGCCTCTGGCAGAAGCACACACCACAAAAAAAAAAAGCTTTTCCCAGACTGCACCAACTTCACAAACCAGTGGGAGCTGCAGCAATCGCAATTACCCACATGTCCCATTTTGTGTGCAAGCTGTGGGTTGCCAGCCCTTTTTCTGGTGGAGAAAGCAGTGGCTGGGAAGCAAGGAAATCTGGATTTTGTCCCCACGTTGGCACTCCGGTGCTCTCCCTCCTGCGCCAGTGTGTGCCCTCCTGGAGAGGGACCATCTCCTGCTTTCACCGAGATTAAGGCCGCTGTCTTAGGTGGAGTAAGTGACTGTTGCTACAATAGAAGGTTCAGGGCATGAACCAGTTTGTAAAGTGCAGTTTCTAATCACTAGTAGATTTTTTCAGAAAGCAAAAGAGCTAGTTGGACCTGCAAGCCTGCATTTAAAAAAAGGGAAAAAAGTACAAGCCAGTGATTGCAGTTTGGTACTTATAACAGAAAATTCACAGCACGCAATGTTCATCTTCCCCTTTTCTGGGAAGGGGTTGGCCTCTTGTGTTCATACCACCATTTTCTCTATATCTTTGGCTTAGCAGCAGCTTGAATGAGAACATTTTAGTTCAAAAGAACAGCCCGTTAGCAGTGTACTCTGAAATAAACCTATTGCATGGTGCTGCCACACAGCCTGTTTTGGTGAAACCTACAAAGGGGTTCTTTTTCCCCCCAAAACTACCTACATTTTTCAGAGTAAGTTCTTCTGTCTCTACATAGTGGTCACATCACAGCTGAGCTGTTAATGTTAAGAGGCAGCTTTCATATGATTAATTTCATCATGCAGTTTGCCAGGATTTTCTACAGCTGTTGGTGCCTTTTAAAAACCCTTTCATTCTACCCTCAGCCCACCAAAACTTCTGATTCTTGTTTTACCTTTGTGTTTTTAGAGTCTCTCAGTGACTGTGCTGTAGGGGGATGCAGGGCAGAGATGTGCACTGGGTTTGCTTCTGCCCCCATTCATGTGTTGACATCCAGTTTCACAGGGCATGTTACTGGGGAAGTCAGGAGTCCCAGAGGCAGTTTGGTTTGCTGATCACCTTTGAAAGGTGTGAGTCTCTCATCCTTAAAAGAAATAAAAATGATTAATTGCTACTTTCCTGTAGAAAAATATTCATGGCCATGGCATCCTGTTACAGACATCTATGTGGGAATTTTTTATAATTAGAAATGTCTGCACCAACATATGCAAACTTTCAATTTTTTCATGTCTGCAAAAATTTTGCTATAACAATATACCGTATACTCCCCCTTAAATTGGGGTTTATTCAGCTTACAAAAAACTGTAGACGTGATGGAGCTCTGTGCTGGTCTGACTTAAATTCTGTTTTAAAAGCTCTGCCCTAGTTCACAAAACCTGCCTTTCTTTCTGTGTGGTTTTTTTGTGGGTTTTTTTTTTTTTTGTAAATCATTAGAGTCCCAATCTATCATGCAGGAATTATTTGCCCTGGTTTGCTTCCGCTTATTCTTCTGTATGTAATTAAGCAATGTTTTTAAGTGTTTTATCACAGAGGAGAGCAACAGCGTGTTTTTTGCTGTGCTAGCTGATGTGCTTTTTGATATTACTGTAGCAGCTGCATGCTGAAAACAGTTGTAAGGAAGGAAGAACATTACCCTAGGCATGTTCCTTTTTTTGCATCGTGAAACGTGTATCTCCCCTCTCATCCTTGTATTTGTAGGAGAAAAATGTTACCACAGCTTTAATGAATGTGAGTTCAGCATCTCTGATGGGGGAGCAGGATGGCAGTTCTGCTCTGTGCCACTTGTGTTTGCATTGCTGCAGCCTTTGTGGACAAAGAGTAGGTGGTCAAGGGGGGATTATGATGCTGTCAAGTAATATCAGTTCATTTCTGCTCCACTCTGAACCTGAGCAAGACTTCTGGGCTGCCACACAGGTTGGAGTTGAGTGTTAAGATGCTCAGAGGGACACAGCATTTGCATCCTGGGCAAGTCAGGGGCCCACAGGCTTGGAAGGTTGTGAGAGGAGATGGCTGAGGATATCCAGGAATGAGCAGTCACTGAGGTCCATCACAGTGTGGTTGGTCACATATCTTGGAAAGGCTGGCAAATTCTTCAGCTCAGGAAAAAGGGTGGTGCAGGTGTGTCTCTGCTTCAAAAGCAACCTGCAGTGTTTGCAGGGTGGTGATCAGCAGGGCCTGGCTGCTGTCCAAGGGCAGAGCATGGCAGCTGTGTTGAGGTCTGCTGAGATCCACTTACTGTGAGATAAGGTGGGATGATATTCCAGAAGAACCCAGGACTGGACAATTTGTGCCCAGCAAGTCCTTTCTAGTGAGCTCTGTGCTCTATACCTCCTCTGTTAATTCTGCTGTGTCCTCAAGCTGGGGAAGGGGCGTGGGAAAGCTCTAAGGAGGAGTTTTTACCTTTGTGATGTTAAATGTCATGTTCAGAAAAGGGGGCTGTGGGTGTTGAATTACAAGGGTGTAATTTGCTGTTGCTTGTCCTGCGTAGCAGAGAGGACGCTGTTTGTGGAGACTGAGCTCCTAAGCAGTAAAGCAATAAAATGCTTCCACCCTCTTCAAACATCAGCCAGCCCTTGCAAATGAGCACTGCTATATATTTGTGTGCTTATTTGCAGTTATCCTCATGCTGGTGGTTTTCCCACTGTTCATTTTCAAATGAGGCCAGGTGCTGGGAACTCTCTGCCAGCACAGGGCAGAGCAAACAATGCAGCAAGATGAAAAAACTAAAAAAAAAAATTTTACTGGCAAATTACACAAATGTCCCCCAAGTGTTTGGGGATTTTCTGTTTGTTTGTTTTTAAAAAGTAAGGTTTATCTGTGAAAAGTAAAGATCCATTTGCACTGCCTGGGAGGTTCAACCTCTTTCAGGCTCTCTTTACTTTACTCCAGCCCTTGGCTGAAAGTGAGATGCAGCACAAAGCAGTGATATTTCTGATGCGCTTTTTCCTTTCTGCTAAAATTAAAGTTTTCCATGCTTTTTAATTTGACATATCCTCAAACTTGGTTGTCTTTAGACAGCGAAAACAAGCAGCATCTTGCCCTGTCTCCCCCCTGCCCTACCACTTCCCCAGCCACAGCTCATGGGGTTTTGAATGATGCTTTGTACAACCAAGCTGTGTCCAGGTGGAAAATTCCTGCTCTGCCACCACCTTGGAGGAGCCTGTGGGAACAGCAGTGCAGAAAAGGAGTTCAGTTTCTACCCAAATATTTGCCTTTTGTTGTGGTGGAAGTAGGGTGAAAAATTTAGCTACGTGCACAAGGTTAAAGATGGGAGAAAGTGAAAGGATTTCAGTATTCAGCAAGAGAAAACTTTTGGATTTGTTTTTATCGTCCCCTAGCTTGAGCTGTACAGTTACCTTATGCTGATGGAAGGTGGCATTGCTCCACAGGCAAGCAGTTTCCAGTGCCAGCCAGGCCTAAAAGCATAGTTTATTTTTCCTGTGTGACTCTCTGCAGTTTCCCCAGTCTGGGGCCAGGTGACCAGATAGGAAATCTGGCATTTCCTCAGTCATGCACAGATCCCACTTCATTCTCTTGTCAGATGCGAGGACTGTGGCTGGATTATTTCATTATTTAAACAAATTTCAGAAATTAAGACTGTTAGGGCCTCAATCATAAATGCTGTGGCACACTTTTGGGGAGATAAGTTTAAAGAAGGCATCGCTTCTGACTTGTGTGCTCCTGTCTTGGATGGCTTTGCTGAAGCAAAGCAAATGGAAAGTTTTCGTTCCTGCACACAGGTTCTCTGTGGTTTGGTTTAAACCTCATTCACAATGACAGATTCTGCTTGGAGCCAAACACTTTTGTTTTTCACCTGGTTGCCTTTTGCTGCTTTGTGTATTTGCTCATTTAAAAAGAAAATTCAAAAGATGAGATTTTTTTTTTTCCTTCCAACCCCCTGCAGTATGGAGAGGCAAACAAGAGATGTGGCAGGTGAGCTGGAGGGATCAGGACAGTCCTCCCTCCCCATGTGCAGTGAGTACACAGTGAGCTCACAAGGCACCTGCTGACCCTGCACTGTGGGCACTCCACAGTGGCAGCAGCCCAAAAAAAAAAATTATTTGTCCATGGTCCTGCCCATAACAAAATATAAGGGTAACAGGACCAGCTATAGGGATAGAAGTTGACGTGACTGTGGTGTGGCCCCACATTGACTATCAGGTGTGGATTTTTCCCCTTGAAGGAATGCATGTCCTGTGGACAGGGCTCAGGAGACAAAGTGCAGCTCAGGTTCCCATCAGGATTGCTAAGCCATTGCATTGGAGGAGCTGAAGTGGCATCATTTACCAGTTTTGACAGGAGCAACGCTGCATATTTAAAGCTGTCTGCTGGGGCTTTGGTTTTCTGGCAAGTGGCTCATGTTTGAAAGCTGTGAGATACTCTTGATGCTTTCTCTAATGTTCTGGGATGAGCTGTGGCAGTCCCTGCAAATGTATACGATGCACCTCCCAAGGATGTGTCTGGGGGGGGGGGGAGTCCAGTCCTCTTTTGGAACTTTGTATTGCTTTATCCCAAACATCCTTACTGAGGTCCTGCATGAGCTACTGCGTGGAGATCCCAATAAACTCTCCTTGCTTGGGTAAGTGTTGAGCTTTTTCTCCCCATTGTTTAGGGTGTGGGTCAAAGGGACAAAGACAGTCTGTAGCTAGTTACGAGTGCCCAAGACTATACATCTTAGACTAAGAGTCATTTATTTCTTTTATTGACCTCTAAAAAGAAGCATTTGACTTGAGCTTGATTTCTTTGGTGCATCATGATTCTCATGTGGCTGAAAAAAAAAGCTACTCCAAGTGTGGGGTTAGAAACCAGCAATTAGACATGCAGAAAACCACTCTGTGGAAATTAAGAAGGAAGAGAAGCAACAGTCTCTACAATTTTCTAGAAAAACTGTAGCAGACAGAATTTTTCATTTTTCCACACACTTAGATATGAAGGGACCTTAGATTGAAGGGACCTTGGCCCTTCCTCTGTATCGGAGCATCCTTGTTTGAGACCAGTCCTCCTGTCCTCATAAGAGTTGGGAGCTTGGTGCATCAGAGAGCTTGCTGAGCTTCTAGAGACTGGGGAATTCAAAACATTTGGTCTGACTTTTAAAAAAACCTTGGATTGATTCAGAGCTGTAACCTAGTGTTTCTCCTTCTCCACTCATTCTCTTCCATCACTTTCCTTTATGTTCCTAGCTTTTTCTTCCTGTGGAGGCAGGAGGAAGTTCAGTGAAATATAAATAAGCCTTGCTCTGTCTTTGATGTCCTTCGAATTCTCTTTCTTTTGCTGATGTTGCCACATGAATTTTGCATGAAATCATACATTAAAACAGGAGCAGACCACTAGGTGCAGCTGTGGCCTGGGAAGGGAGAGCAGAACTCAGAGGAGCATCCCAGGAGCCATGATTCCATTTTCATTACCCTGGCCCAGGACACTGCCTGGCACCTCTCTTCCCTCATCTAAGTCAGTATCACAAATGTTATGGGATCTACAGGGAGGAGTGAGATGACTTGATCACCTCCACCCTGTTTGCAGCACCAGCTGGACTTACAGAGCCAATTCTATCCCTGTCTCTCATCTTTTGGCCTGTTTCAGACAAATTTGGTATAAGGGAAGTAGCTTCAAAGCTAACTAATTTTCTGCCAGCACAGTTGAAAACGGGTGATCAGGAAGATGGGCATTGGGACAGTTGTTTGTCTCTAGCTGTGGATCCCACCTCTGGTGGGACGCAGCAAGTCACAGATCACAGCCAAAATATGAGGTGAAGTAGAAGACAAATGTGAGGTGAAGTAGAAGGAGAATTTTGAAGGCATATGTGGAAATGATGGAGAACATTCAGTGTGATCCAGTTTAACGGTCAATCAGCACAGACATACAGAAAACCAGGCATCCTTGGCACTGCTCTTCTGTTTGTTTATCATTAAAAGGCAGAAGGAAGCAGAAAAGGAAATGTTGGCTCAGGCAAATGCTTTGAAGATTGGTGGTGACAATGGTGGTGGTCCTAGGTTCAGGGGGAATAGCACTGGGTCATCCTGACCGAGGCAGAGCCATAAGCCTGTGGGCAGCCGCATCCCTATTTCACAGAGCTCAGCAAATATGCTGTGTTTCCCAGGGAAGCACCTGGAGCTTAAATGCACCCTTGAAAGTCAGCCAGATGTTCTGTGCTTCACCAAGTGTGCAGGAGCATGTCAGGGCTGGGAGGGGCAGGGGTGCCAGTGGCTGTGAACACAAAGCACTGTGCAGTTCTGCAGAGGCATCTGCACCATAGTAAATAGTGTCTGCATGGGGTCTTCTCCATGGTGTGTTTGGGGTTGCACAGCTTGAGTTTTACTGTGAAGGTGCTGCATGTCAAATTTGCACATGGAGTGTTTTGTGTACGGGGAATTGCTTCATGCTGGGCTTTGAGTGCGTAGAGCTGGAGCTGCTTCCTCTGGCAGTATATCACTCTGAGTTTCCATGTGTACAGGAATGGTATGATATGTGACAGGCAGAGCAGCGTTATGCTCTGGAGACCTGCAGAGTATTCCTCAGCTGCAAACACAGCCGAGAAGCTGGTGGCTGCTTTCACAGTTTCTCTCATGCCAAGGCTCAAGCAAGAGGAGCCGATACAGGGACAGCACTCAGGTGGTTATAAAGCATCTGGTGATGCTGGATGTGTCTGATGTGACTGAAGTGATATTTTATTTTGTTAGATTTTTGCGTCTTTGGATCTGGATGCAGCTTATCATTTACAATCTTCACAATAAGGAAATGGACGTTTGGTTAGATACGAGATCATGGTTTGGAAATGATCTGTAAAGATCACCCAGTCTGTCCCCCCTGCAGTGGGTAGGGGTATCTTATGTTGGATCTCTAGTTCAAATTCTCCATTTAGAATACTTCTGCAGAATTCAGTGCAGGCCTGACCCACTCTGCAAATCTCCACTTTACGAACTGGAGGAGGACAGAAACACCAGTGCGTCTCCCACTCAATTCCAAGAACTTCTTGATTGCTAAATCTGAATTTTCTGTCAAGACTATAGAAGTACTATAAAGCCAGAGACCATCTGATCAGGAAGAATAGCAAATTGAAATTAGTGATAAATTTAAAAAAGCATCTTGTCAAATAGGAAAGTGACCTTTTTAATCTTATTTTTGATTAATGAAACTCTTTTGACAACTAAATTGCTCTTTTTCCCTCCATCCAGTCCTGATGAGTGCAGAAAAATGGTGGTGTAATTTTTCTTTGTGCTTGTTCTGACTGATGTTTGCCTCAAATCCTTCAAAAATTACATTTTACAGAATTCTTGCATTTGGGAACTTTCAAAAGTGCTTCAGCATAAAAATAAAGCTTTAAAATGTTTGGTTTGGCTTTTTTAATTCTGTAGGGAGTGACATGCACAAGTTGGGACTCCATCAGTGGGGTCACAGGAAGGGATCTTTTTTAAAAGGTATCTGAGGGCTTCCATGGCCTTTGGTAGCTATTTCTGTCAATGCTGAGTGACAAGCGGTGTTTTAAGGAAACTTCTCTTCTGGAAAAGACTTGATAGGCCTCCACAACTCTGCTGTAGTTTCCTGCTGCAGTTTCTTTGAGCCCACCTTTTCTCAAAACACAGACCTTCAGAAGTGTTGATCTGCATTAACTCTTCTTTCTGCCATTACTTTTACAACCAAGACAGATCTTATACTATAGCTTTATTTAGAAATCACCCATCATTAGTAACCACAATCATTTAGTAGACATATTTACAAGGTAAGTGACAGTGGGAAGTAATTAAGTTTAATATAAATCACACTCAATTTCAAGTCTGCAAGCTTCAAAATAGTAATTAATAGAATTGCAGCTTCTATAAAAAGATGCAGTATTTATAGCAGTATCTTCTTTTCCTAACTAAACACATTGAGTCTAGTGGAAATTAAAATCCCCTGTCTGTTCATCTTATTTGTTCCAGTCATTTTCTTCCTGTGGTGCACTTCATTGCTAATTACCCATTGCTTTTATTCTTTGTGGGGAGATTTTTGACTCTTAAAATAATGACGGGGAGGAGGAAGAATTCACAATATCCAAAATATGCATGTGCCTTGATTTACACACCTTGAGCTGTGGCTTTCTGCTAAATCTGTGTTGTATTGATCAGTGCCTAACAACATGTGCTTTGTTTCACAGGTCATGCAGCTGACAGGTCTGCTGGCAGAGCTGATGGTCACAGCCAGGGCAGAAATTCTTTAAACAAAACAGTTAAATAGTCAGGGAATTTTGGAGCTGTTTGCAAGATCTACTGAGTTGGTTGCTCACCCTGTCAAAAGAAGCCACCATTTGGGACGACACACTGCCAGCAGCTGCCATGGCCAGCAAAAGGAAGTCCACAACTCCCTGTATGGTGCGAACCTCTGAAGTGATGGAGCAGGAAGGTGCCGAGGGCGTGGAGACCCCTAAAGACAAAGGGACTGGTGCATCGCAGCAGGACTCCAAAAAAAATTGGCCTTCAGAAAACTCAGTCAAAGACTGCGAAGTGGTTGAGGCAAAGCCCCCAGCTGAAAATCAGTCTAAGAAACCCCAGGGTGGTTATGAGTGTAAGTACTGCCCTTACTCAACACAAAACCTAAATGAATTTACAGAGCACGTGGACACTCAACATCCCAATGTCATTCTCAACCCCCTGTATGTCTGTGCTGAATGCAACTTCACAACCAAAAAATACGATTCTTTATCTGACCACAACACAAAATACCACCCAGGAGAGACTAACTTTAAACTGAAATTAATTAAACGCAATAATCAGACTGTTTTAGAGCAGTCCATTGAGACCACCACTAACGATGGCACTGTCACAAGCAGTGGGCTAGAAAATGCAGAGTGTGATGATTCGCTTCATGGGGGAATCAGTGCGAACAAAGTGCCCGTGATGAAACCAGGGAAGCCTAAAGGGGAAACCAAGAAGGGATCTAAAAAGCCAGAAGAGGGAGTTACGGAAAACCACGTGGATGGCGCTCTCCCCCGCATCATAACTGAAGCCACTGAAGCTATTGCCTGTATAAATGGAGACCTTCTCCATGATGTGTTAGCCCATGTTATGCCCTCTGTACAGCTGCCACCAAATATCAACCTTGTCCCCAAGGTCCCAGTCCCTCTGAACAGCACCAAATACAACTCTGCACTGGATACTAATGCAACCATGATCAACTCCTTTAATAAGTTTCCTTACCCAACACAAGCAGAGTTGTCATGGCTGACAGCAGCATCAAAACATCCAGAAGAACAAATCCGAATCTGGTTTGCTACGCAACGTTTGAAGCATGGTATAAGTTGGTCTCCTGAAGAAGTGGAGGAAGCAAGGAAGAAGATGTTCAATGGTACTATCCAGGCAGTTCCCCAGACCATCACTGTCCTGCCAGCCCCTTTGGCAACTGCAAAAATGCCACAGCCAATCATCCAGACAGCTTTGCCTTGTCAGATACTGGGCCAGACTGGCCTGGTTTTGACTCCTGTGTCAAATGGTTCAACTGTTTCCTGTTCACCAATTACACTTGCTGTTGCCCCAAACCAGGGGCAAAAGAGGACGATACAGACCTTATCAAGTGCCCCAGAGGCCAAGCGTCCTCACATAGTTCAGGTGCCTGAGATTCCTGCCAAGCTGACTGCTGTTCCTGTGACACCGGCCAGCGAGCGGAAAAAGACCAAGGAGCAGATAGCAGAGCTGAAGGCCAGTTTCATGGCAAGCCAGTTTCCTGATGATGCGGAAGTCTACCGGCTTATAGAGGCAACAGGTCTTTCCAGGAGTGAGATCAAGAAGTGGTTCAGTGACCACAGGTACAGAAGTCAGAGGGGCATTGTGCAAATTCCTGGTGATGCTTTAGGGAAAGATCAAATGGCACCTTCAGCTGGGCGACACGGCCGGTCGCTTCACCCGTACACAGATTTTACTCCCCAGAGATTCAAAGAGAAAACTCAAGAGCAGCTTAGGGCCCTTGAGGAGAGTTTCTTAAAATGTTCTTTTCCTACCCAGGGAGAATTGGACAGGCTTCGAGTGGAGACTAAGCTGAGTAGGAGGGAGATCGATTCATGGTTCTCTGAGCGGAGAAAGATAAGGGACAGCATGGAGCAAGCTGTCTTGGACTCAATGGGATCATACAGAAAAATTAAGGATCAAGGAACTCCCAATGGTGCAATAAGCCAGGCAGAACTTCTGAGTAGCTCTCAGCTCCCTGGTGCTTTATCTGGGTCCTCCACCACATTGAAGAAAACACAAGAGCAAATTCACCTATTGAAAAGCACATTTGCAAGGACCCAGTGGCCATCACCCCAGGAGTATGACCAGTTAGCATCTCAGACTGGGCTCACAAGAACTGAAATAGTTCGCTGGTTCAAGGAAAACAGGTCTTCGCTAAGAACAGGGTCACTTAAATGGATTGACCAGTACCAGCAGCAGTATGCTGGTGATGGTCGTAACAAGCAAAGCCAGAAAAAGAGCTCAAAACACAGTGAGAGTCCAAAGAATGGTAATGAGGTATCTCGACAGCATTACCAGGAGCATAAAAAACTGAATGAAGAGAATGGGGGGAAGCCAGTGGTGAGAGCAAAAAGAGACTGCGAACCACTGAAAGACTCTTTGTTGGGGAATCAAGCAGAGGGTGTGGACAGGCTGGAGTGCAACAGCCACGATGGCCACGGCAGTGAGGAGAACGAGGAGCCAGCGGAGGTCAGCTGGGTGGAGGTGACGGTGGGCGAGGATGACGCTGCCTCGGACTGTACGGACAGCTGGAGCCAAACAGCCCCCGAGGGCCACACAGAGCTGGCAGACTTGGACTCAGAAAGTATATCTGGAGAGAATTCCCACGTATAGACAGGTAATGCTGAGGGTGCCCTGTTTCTCTGAGCCTGCCTTTGCTGGGGTGTGCTTCCAGATTCTGTAGCCCTGCTTCAGTGTAAATCCCTGGAGCCCATCCCTGCCAGATGCTTGTGCCTGCTGGATGCCTGAACAAAAGGGAGACCCATTCCCCTTGTAGATTAAAGCAAACTGCATGGTAGAGGATGGGTTAGTGCCATTTGCTTTGTTTCTTGTCTCCTTGTGGGTCAAGTCCTGGATAATGGAGGTTTTCATTATTTATATTTTTTTTGGCAACAAGTGATTAAACCTATAAACTTTCTGTCTTTAAACAACCTATGTAACCTCTGTAGGACTTTACATAAAACATGCTGGCTGAGCCACACGAAAAAATAGTAAGTAACAGTAGTTGCTAATATTCCCCTTGGTGAGAGATCACTGAATAGAGGCTGTGCCTGTTTTTGCATCTCAGGTCCTTCCTTTGCAGCATCCTGCCATGCTGAAAACAAAAGGTCACTGGGGGAAGGGCCTAGGACACAGATGCTTCTTTATGCAAAAGCAAGTAAAAAAAAAAAAAAAAAAAAAGAGGGGGGACTGAAGTGGCTCATGCAAATGTGCTTTCTTCCTCTTGCAAGTGAGAATTCTCTCCAGACCTGCTTTGTTCTGCTTGCTCTCACTAGAGGCTTAGGAAATGCCCCAGACTAAGCTGTGTGGGTGTTTAGCAGCTCTTCTTCACAGGATCTTGAATTTAAAAACAAGCTGCAGAGCCTGGCTTTAAAGGGAAGGATATATGATCTTTCACAATGTGAAAGGACTTATTTGGAGAGCTGAAACCTGTTTCTGATCACAGTTGCACAGGTGTAAATCTGGATCGAGCACTGTCAGTATTTCTTGCATGGTGAATTGAGTTCACTGGAGCCTGTAACATTTTGTGCTCAGTATAATGAATATGTCTCTCCCAAACCAGAGCTTCCTTAAACCACAGCTTTAGAGCTTATCCTACAGAAAGCTCAGCATCCTGCATTAAAAACCATTGTGAGAGAACACCTCTTTGAGAAAATTAGTAATTTTCTGGTATCTAATAAGTAAAATATACTTTAGCATTTATTTAAAAAAAAAGAAATACAAAAGCCAGGACTGATAGAAATGCCTCCACACCTGTATTTAAGACATCTGATATTATAGCTACCAGTACTTGGATTGAACTACCTGATACAGAGGTGCAGTTTTTGGTAGTGAGCACTGCTGGCTAGCACTCTGCTTTCTCTATGTGCAATACTTGACCAAGATTGTCTGAGCTGAAAACAAAAAAACCTGAAATAGTATTATTTTTATCTGTGAATTCTGTTAGCTGATCTTGAGAAATCTTATGACAGCATCTATATAACAAAATATTAAAGGTTCAGACTGCATTGCAAGGCACTGTACTGCATTATCCTTGAAAAAGTTGGTAATTAGGGATGTGAGGAACAGGTGTTACCTGTGTGTCAAAAGCAGGGATTAAAGGAAGAAGGATGTGGGAACATCAGCCAGAGGCACGCTGGGGTGCCACTGCTTTGCAGCCACATAAGAAGAGAGAGCCAGGATCTGATCTGCCTTTTAAAGTCAAATGTGTGATGAATAAATGCATTGTGTGATTATTTTTCTCTGTGTTGTTATTCCAGAACATTTCCCCCTTCCAGGTACAAATATTGATTCTAAGGAGAGGGAGCAGATCAGGGCCTCAGGGAGGTGACAGGGAGGAAGGCAGGAGCAGGGGGAGTTGCCTGAAACCCCTGTTTCTTACAAACCTCTTGTACTGTGGAACCAAGATCTGCAACAGCTCTCTTCCAGCAGTGTAGGTTTGGTGCCAGCATTTTTGTGCTTGTGATCAATGTCAGGTATATTGGAGTGAATCTCCCGCTTCTGTGCCCTGGTACAGATGTTGACCATAAAGCTTCATGGCTCTGGAGGTGCTCAAGTATTATCAGAGAGGAATTTTATAAGAACTTTGATCTCAGTTAAACTGTTGCTGAGTGATCCTTTTGATCAGGAGCTTTCTGGTGATTGTCTGTAAAGATACACCTAGTGAGAAAGGTGCACTGGAGCAGGACCTGTGCTGCAAAGAGAATGCAGTAATGGTCAGAGGGCCATTTTGTCCTCTGCTCCTCGCCAGTTTCTCAGTGTGCTGGAAAAAGTCTTTCTAATTTTCCTATATTCTGCCTGTAAGTCTCAGCTGAGAAATGCAAGTGCCTGCTCTGTGGTGCACATGGAGGCATTGCCACAGTCGTTGTGACACAAAATTTGGAATCTTTATACCCCACACTGATGGGACTCATGGAATAATCTCAGCTACTTTTTCTAAGCTTTCACTGGGCAGCCAGGCTTAGAAATTTTCAGCTAAAGCTTTGGTGTTAAATTAACAAGGTATTATCCTAAGTGACATTCAGGGTATGACTCAAAAGCAGAGACTTGTATGACCTGACAGAGAGCTTGTTTCTGTCAGTTGTCATAAAAGCTGGATTTTTCTTAACATGCTCCTCAGGTACCATATGTAAGAGGTGGACTGAAGAGCTGACAAGGGATTCCTCTTGTCTCTCACACAGCCACACTTACTGTGTGAGTCTTTCACTGCTGAACTATGCATCAGGCAGAAGCATGCTCATTTCATATTCACGGTGTTGCTGTTTTGCCAGCTTGATCTGTGTAGTCTAAAATGAATATTTGTTGCTGATTTACCTCCATACTCTTCTTGACCGAATTTGTGTGTGGCTTTTGTAAAACTCAGTTCTTCCAGACCATCTCAGTCACTCTTTTCTCCAGTATGTAGCTTTAAGAGATTTTGGAACTATTTAGAGAGCATTTGTGTTATAGCCTAGACAGACCTTATGCTTTAAAAAACTGAGTTTTTCCGAAACTGATCCGTGTTTGGCAGATGCTGCTGCAGCTAGAGGGAATTTCACAAGGGACTGGGCCTCTGTGAGAGCAGGATCCATGCCAGGCTCTGCAATGCCATCCTGGGACTAAGAAGAGGCTCTGTTACTAAGTCTGTATCTGAAGCTTCTGGCAAAATTGGATTTATTCCGTGGAGCACATCAGCTTTCTTGAACAGAGAGGCTGGGAGCCTGTCCCCATAGGGTACTGGGCCTTCCAGATGGTGAGTGCTGCTGTAGGGTGCACTAAAGCCATCTCTGAAAGTGTTCCTGAGACTCTAATGAAGCTCTGTGTCCCTCTTGTAGTGAGGCCCAACTGCTCTGTCAAGAGAGTGCTTTAGCTCTCTTTCCATCAGTAGAGAGGTTCCTGCCTTCCTACAGCACAGGTCAGAATTAGCTCCCTTGTCCTCCTCTGTGCAAACTCGACAAACAGAAACTGGTTAATCTGAATTAAATACAGCAAACTACAGCTCAGACAGGAGAGCAGGACCAGAGTATCCCAGCGTTTGGCAGCTTCTGCTGGCTTTCTTCAGTGTTGTCTCCCTGTGGGGTTTTCCCAAGATCAGAGCTTTTGGTTTTTCTCAGAATGATTTGGTTTTTTCCCCCCATCACCATCTTTCCACAGTAAACTGTATTTTTTTTGGAGTTATTTCATTACCTCCTTTTTTACGCATGAGCCCTGCAAGGTGTAGGCACCAAAGCCTGTGGCTCATGGTGGGAACGAGGTAGCTGAATATCCTGGATCTTGATGGCTGTGACCGCTGCTCTGTGGAGATTTGCCAAAGTCAAACCATGTGTGAAGGTTGCACAGTAGGAAAAAAAAGAAGCCTGAAGGCAGTCATCCATTGCATCTGCTGAATGCATGATACTGAGCATCAGAGGTGGGCTGGGTCCTCTTGGCATCTCCAGCCCCTTCTGCACTGTTGCAGGAGCCGAGATCACTTGTTTGCCAGTGACCCAGTGCGTCTGAAACCACCAAAAGTGAACATCACTGGGGTTTCTCACTTTCTGCCCAAGTTCTCACTTCTCTTGAGGCTTAGGGTTTTGTTTAGAAAAGCTCTCAGTAGTGCCTGCTACTGGTACTGGGCCCCAAGTCAGCATCCTGAAGTAACTTGGCATGGATTGACCAGTCGTTTTTGCAGAGTTCAGGTCACCCTAAAACATCTGATGGAATGAGGCTGAAGTAGGGAGGACATGCTTTTTCCCCTGAAACGAGTGAAGTGCATTAGAGACCCAAGCTCTAATATAATGAAAGATTGTAGAGGGAGAAGCAAAACCCAGTGCAGCAATTAAAATTTTCCAGTGAGTCAGGATGAACAGGGGCCTGTGTGGGAAGGTCTCAAGGGTGGGGGGAGGACTTTTCCCCTTGATGTTGGTACAAGCCTATGGCCTTTTCCTGGGCTTGACTGCATTGCAAATGCCAGATAGAGCTCACTGTTTTTGTGGGAAATAACAGACCAGATAGCAACATCCATAAGAGGTGTGAAATAACAAGTTAGCTCAGGTTTCAGTGAGCACTGCTGCAGGGTGGTGGGTGAAAAGGATGTTTGCACTTCTTGCACGTTCACACCTCAGTGTGGAAAAACTGAGCATAATCCCTGTCATAGAGCTCTTGCTTTTTGCTGGGAACTGGTGATCTGTGTGAATTGGTGGCTATTGGAAGGTTGGGTTTTGAAGGGTCATTTTTTTAATCTCTGGTTGTGGAGCCTTTATGTAGGTGCAGGAGTCATAGCAGAACCAGGAAGTTGCTCTGCACAGGCACATCCAACTTTTTCCATTGTCTTTTAGTTTGTATAATTTTCAAAAATCATGTAAAACAAAAGGTATTTAGAGGGGATTTACTGGGGGAGAAAGACCTGAAGTCTTCTTGGGTTTAGCAGTGTCTATCCTGTGGTTGCAAAGTAGTTGCTCCAAATGCGTGCATGCGTCATCTTTGAGTCAGTGTGAGAATCTGCCGGAGCCAAGGCTGGACCGTATATCCCTTTGGAAGTCTGTAGGGGATTATTAGCTGGGTGTTACATGCAGCAAAAATGCAACACCCTACCACATGAGGCTGTGATAAGGATAGGCCTCAGGGTACAGCTAACACAAAATAGTGTTACCATATGTGCAGGGATATAAACCAGATCTCATCATAGTTAACAGTTCATAGTAACATAGCTCAAACAGTTCATAGTGCCTTAAAAAATAATATGCTGCTGTTATAATTTCTGCAGGGGTACTCCTCAGCTGCACTGTCCTGATGTTGAAGGGGAAACGCTGTCTGAAAATAGAAGAAAACTCTATTTTCCTGCCTGGGTGAGAGAGTGTGTTGTGACTCCAAGTCTCAAACCATGCTTGTGGAGGCACAGCAAGAAATACTCTCCTGGAGCGTCGTCATGGAATTCTTGATAGTGCCAAAGTCCTGCTACTGCATTGCAAAAGAGAAGAAAGAAAGAGGAAAAGGTTCTTGTACATAGTTATCTCTTAGTTTCTCTCCCACCCACTTTCCTGCCCAGCCTCTTCCTCTACTGCAACAGATTTGTACAACATAAGAATTTTGTTAATTTTTTTAATAGGTGCAAGTTATTCTTGCATATAATGCAATTGAGAAATTTTGGGGTTGGTTGGGGAGAGGGAAGTGTCTTTTGTGGAGGAGGGAGGTTTTGTTTTTTTTTCTGAAGTGTTCTAAGAAAGAGTTGCAATCTTCTGGAGTTGTCTTGGTGCAGATCAACACCTGAGCCCAGATCCCCACTCCAGTTTACATTTCAGACCAGTTAAACATGTTCTGGAGCAGTGGGGTTTGATTTTTTTTATGTTGTTTTGACTTTCTTGTTTTGTTCTATGGCCACCTGTTACTGATTGAAGTATTTAAATCTCTGCTTTTCCATGCTCCTACAAGGCAAGTCTTCTCCAACTCCTGTACTTCACTTTTCACCATCCAGCCCCAGCTATGGGTCTCTGAAGATTTGGCTGGAATGCCTTTTATTGGTTATTGGTTTGGTTTTGGGGTCTTTTTTTTCAGCACTTTTTGTTTAAACATGCAGTACAACTCCCAGAGGGGTTGGAATGAGGAAATTAGGATGCTTCATAATCCAAACTTACTTGTGTTTCTTTGTCTGGTACAGCAATGGACACCATAACCAGCAGTCTGCCCTCCAGCTTCAGACCTTGTAGCGCACAACAGAAGTTTCTTATTAATCCTTGCCACTAAATTTGTAGATCACTCCTAGGTTCCTGAGTGCACTTTTTTTCAAATACTGCTAATTTGGATTTGCGTGGGGATGTCTGTCTGTGCATGTGTGAGGAGGGAATGGAGGGAGAGCAGGAGCCTGGGTGCAAGATCTGTCTGGTGCGTTCCTCTGAGGAGCTGGGCTGGAAAACTTGTCCACCTTTCAGTACGCTGCACAAATAGGATGCTAGGGAGTTTGAATAAACCCAACTTTTCTAACTTGTTGCTCATTTGTTGTAACTCAATAAAACAAAGGCTAAAAATTTTGCTAACTTTTTTCTCAACTCTTTTATTTTCTTTTTTTCCCCCCCTCTTTAAAATAAATAAATAAAACCCAAAAAAATCAAACCCCACCCAACCTCAGCCCAAACTTTATGCACAGGAGCTTGATGTCATTAGAGCTGCAGTGAGCGTTTTACTGGTTTTGCAGTATTTGACTTGGCAGATACTAACTCTATTAAAGTGAACTCCATGAATACTAAAGTTTATCGCCCTATGTCAGTCAGCACTTTCCTGCAGGAGGGACACAGATAGTGCCTGGGAATAAGCCTTTGGGGAACACCTTTTATTTTGATTGCAGATACACAAACTCAATGAATGAACGAAATCACCCCTGTGATTCACCCATATATAGTTATTTTTATTAATCATCAGCACAACATATAAGTGTAGAGGGAGAATTGCAGTGGGTGGCAACAAGTTAATTCCCTTGCAATAAAGTTGTCTGGCTCATTGCTGAAGAGGAGTGACTGGATGGGGCAGCACTTTGATTGCTCCATTTGTGTGTCACAAGTCAGCAGCAAAAGGTGGGGAGGTGACATCAGCTGCTCCCTGGGCAAAAGCTGCCAGACAGGGAGCATGCACCTGTCCCATCACACAGAGCTCAGATGTTCATCTGCAGGGTGGAGGCAGATGCCTGTGCAGTCATGGATGTACAGAGCAAGTGACCAAAAAGAAAAAGCATCTTAAGATGCTTGTCCAGAACTCCAAAACTGTAACTGAAACTAATTGCCACTTTCGTTTCCATTGCTTGTATGAAAGGATGGTAATATTTTAATTGCGCTTAGGAAGTTTCTAACAGCCACTTGATGGCTTAATAATCCAGTTTGCATCTCTCCAGTCTGATGTGTGTTTTACATCTGTGTGTTTGGAGCACTGACCTACTTTGCTTAACTAGCAGTGCTCCTAGGGAGCTTCGGCGGAACAAGACCCACCTGGGTTTTTCTGTATTTGTATACCCCAGATACAGTGGATTAGGCCACAAGACTGGGGCTTTTTGAGATCTCTGCAATACAAATAAAACAATAGCAGTGGCCGTGCAGTCTGTCATTACACAGATAATAAGTCTGAAGCTGTCCCCCAGCACACAGGCTGGCCTGAGCCTGGCACAGCCTTTGCCAGTGTGGGCAGCCTGGCAGCACTGAGGGGGTTTGTGCGGGCAGGTCGTGCTGTGGTACCAAACCTTCAGAGCCCAGGAGAGCCGAGCCCAGGACCCTTTTTGTCTGAGCTTCAAGCAACCCAGCTCCCCACGGAGGCTGCTTCAGTGTGGCTGCCAGAATGGGTTCAGGAGCTGGGCACTGGAAGCAGGCTTTGTTTTTAATTAATACAGACACAGTGACTGCGTTTCTAGGAGAGTCCAAGCGGCGAGGGACAATCGGGACATTGTTTGTGCACGGCAGCCAGTAGGGACGGCCGTGGCCTTGGGGTTTCATTGCACACGATGAAAACAGGCTGCTGACACCGAGTTTCCTCCCACACAGCCCTGCTTCCCCGGAGCCTGCTGCTGGCACCATGGAGAGCAGGGCCTGTCCTGGCAAAGTCCTGCAGCGAGGAGACAGCTCAGGACAGCCTTTCCTGGGCAGGGTCCCCCAGCACCAGCAGGCCCCGGTGCTCAGGTGTTGATTGATGTCTTCCACAATGCATTTTCAACACCAAAGTGTTGAAATTTTCTAATCAGAAGAGATATAGTTAAACAGAAAATAAAAATAAATCATATTTCTAAACTTGTACAAGACTAAAATGTGGCTTGTAGAAAAATCTGTCACTGGGAAGTCGGAAATGACTTGAATTAGGTTGCCTTGACTTTTTTAATTTTGTCTAATTTTTGCTGACAAGAGGATGAATTTTCATTATATACACACATTATTTCTACCTGGTCCATAAGATGCTGAGAAGCTTTTTACTGGTGTTAGAGATCTGGGGGCACAATTTAGACATATCAAAAGCCTTATTAAATGTGAATAGTGAGAGACTGCTCAGACAACAGAGAAGAGCACCACAGAATAGTCTGGATCACAAGGAACCTTTAAAGATCATCTCATTCATCACCACTGCACTGGGCAGGGATAATCTTTCACTAGATCAGGTGGCTCAAAGCCACATTTAACCAAGCCTTGGGAACGTTTGGGGGAGTAACTTAAGCAATTGTAAACTCCCTGCAGTCCAAATTATTCAGTTCAGTTTTCTCAATTTTTTTTTTTTTTTTTTTTTTTTTAAGGAAGGAAAAGAACAAAAAGATCATCACTTTTCAATCACAGATCTGCAGTAGCACCATTCTAACCAACTTTCCAATTCTGACCTTTGGGAATTTAATTTAATTCCCAAAGTCTGAAAGTCAGCCAGTGAGTGGCCAAGAAACCTGCACCTGCAGGGTGAAACTCAGCAGTTGCAGCGATCACTCTAGGAAGAAGTCTTCCAGCACCATGTGGACCAGTACAAACTGGAAGGAAAGTGTGGGGTTATACAAGAAATCTGAGTGATTATGAGCATAATGATAATTATGTGATGATAACTTAAACAGAGACATACACATGCAGGTAAAATAGCAACCAAGATAAGTAATATTTATGCATTATATTTTCCATCAGCAGAAATTTAACCACTTAAACATTCTTCATCTTGTAGCCCTCAGATATTAGGTAGCAAAAAGATGCATCCTGAAATTTACCAGTTTACAGAAGGAGGAAAAGAATAAATTTCAGAAGCACATAGGGCAGCATTGTAGGAAGTCCATTTGGGATCTTGTTAACAAGGAAAGAGCACACCAGTGATGGAAATGGAACTTTTTTACTGTCTGCTGGGTAAAAGAGAAACCTGAGTGGGAAATCTGTACTCATTTGGTCAGAGACTAACGGAAAGCAGTTATGAATGGGGCCTTGAGCTCTTGAGCATAACACTGAAAATATTCTTAATACAGCAGGAAACGTGAGTGCATTCAGTAAAAGCAAGAGAATGTGAGACATGCAGTGAAGGAATGAAAAAGCAGCATAAGAAGCACCAGGCAGGGTTCCTCAGGTGTTAGCAGATGAACCATATCCCAATGAGATTATTGCAAGCTCTGGCTAGGACAGAGGTGAGAACTGAGTGACCGGGTAATTGTCAGAGCAAATCACACAGCATGCCTTCAGCACAGCAAGCAAAAGCAAGGGGGTCTGTGGTTTTCTTATTTCCCTCAACCTGATGCACCAAAATGGTAGTTACAATTATATCAAAATTATCATAATTTACATGTATCTAACACATCCAGCAGGCTGGCTCAGGCACAGTAAATGGAACATCTTTATAGTTTCCTCAGTACACAAACTCACCCTCACCTTCCTCTTTTTTTCTTTTTTAATCTTTCTTTAAAATCTGGATCATCTCAGTGCAATATATCATGTAAAATATAGTGTGCAGCAATTTTAATCTAAAAAATAATTAGTTTTGCAAATAAGACAACTAAAGGAATAATAGCATTAACCCAAGTTTATTGTCAGAGAAACTGAGACGTATGTAGGTATTCATAAGACTGCTGGATAAATGTGTTAAAGGCAAGAGCTGAGCTCAGCTTGGCCCAGTCTTGACTTCCCAGCAAGGAAGCTTAATTTTATATTTGTATCAAATCATTGCTGTTTCATTGGCATTTCTAAGCATTTCACCCAAAGCCTTTCCCTCCACCAAGGGCAAAGGCACAAGGGCAGAAATGAGCAGCCTGGGACTGGAGAATCTCAGAGCCCCTCATCCCACACAGTCCTGCCAGGATGTGTGTCTTCTCCAGCCCAACCCTCCAGGCAAAGCTTTCACCATCCTGACTTAATTCCTTCCACCTTTAAGTCTCTCCCTGAACATCATCCATTTTCCTTTCCCAGAGACCCATTTTGGGTGGTGGTGTGGTTTAACCACAGCTGGCACCTCTGCCCTACACAGCTACTCACTCACTCCCCCTCAGCTGGATGGAGAAGAGAATTGGGAGGCTAAAAGTGAGAAAACTCATGGGCTGAGATAAAGACAATTTAATAGGTAAAGCTAAAGCCATGTAGACAAGTAAAGCAAACAAGGAATTCATTAACCACATCCCATGGGCAGGCAGGTGTTCAGCCATCTCCAGGAGAACAGGGCCCCATCACACCCAACAGTGACTTGGGAAAACAAACACCATCACTCTGAACATCCCACTCTTCCTTCTTCCCCAGCTTTTACTGCTGAGGATGACCTATGGTTTGCGATATTAGAGAATCATAGAGTAGTTGGAGTTGGAAGGGACCTTGCCACATTCAACTCAATGAAGCACAGATCTAAAATACACCCTCAAACTAGCTACTGTAAAGAAAATTACCACAACCAAAATCAGCACAGGGGACCCCAGGGGGAGGTGCCAGGTGCTCCCCCCAACCTGGGTAGCATTTCTGGCCATTGCTGCAGCTGCTGTTTTATTCCCACACAGAAAGATTCCCCCATCCTTTTCTGTTACCGTAGGAAGTCACAGCATGTCAAGGGGTTCTTTATAAACACATCAGAACATGCAATTAAACCCCTCATTGTTTAAGGAGCATAGTTATCTCCTCAGACCAAGAAGCATGGAACCACTCAGCCTCTTTGGCCTCCCTGAACCACTCACACCAAATCCTTAATACCGAAAGGCATTTTGCCACACAGTGGCATGTAACATGTATCTGTACCTAGATGTTCAAATTTTACATACTTTGCTTTTTAAGTCCGCCCATAACCCCAGTGGTCTCTGTCATCTCAGCACTGGGGCAGGAATTTACATCAGCACTAATTCTGATTGATTGGTATAGTTATTATTGTTTGTGACACATTTGGAGATGGCCACTGCACATGCTAAGAGCAAGGGGACACAACTGGAGCAGCTGCCACAGAAACAGGATGCCAGAGGTTTTGGCACTGTCAGCCCCATTTTACAGAGGGTGAGTAGAAATACCACAGGTTAAGAAGCGCAGCTCCAAACTTCTTCTCCAGCCCAGACTCAGCTACCACCATACTTTAACTGCAAATGAGCAAACAGCAAGCGAAGAGCTCTTGTGTTGGGGTGAGGGTCCAGAGGTTTGTCCCAGCATGGCCTAGGTGAAGAGTCCAGAGCCAGGAGTGCAAGCCAAAACCTATCCCTGCATCTGATGGCTGGCATGCTCTAAGGTTCCCTTATTAGGGATTTAAACAAAAGGAATTTTAATCTTTTTTTTTTTTTTTTTTTCCTTTTAATGCCAGCCTTTGAACAGGGAGGGGGAATGGAAATTTTAGCACAAAGCACAAACACTGAAGGTCATGGAAAGGCAAGGAAGACATTGTCTCCATTAATATTAAAAAGAAGACCAACCCTGCTGTATCAGAGCAAAAAAATGAATACTTCTTTTGATTGGGAAGAAAGTTTCTCCATGCCTGGTTGCAGTGCAGCATTGCACATCGGAGACTGCTGCGGCTGAGAGCAAGGAGAATTAATTACTTTGCTTTTTGAAGCATGGACTGCTTCGCTCTGCTGTGCCAGCTTCAAGAACGATAAGCACTTCTCCAAAGAGCACAGTTTTGTCCTCCAGTGTGGGAGTTTTGCCCATCTAAATCACAGGAGGCTGCTGAATCCTTGTTTTGTTTTCTTCACACTTGGCCTGCACTTGAACCTGGACATCACTGCTCTCTTTTCGGACTCACAGAGAACAATTTTGTGCCATCTGAGGAGGGGACACTGGACCAAGCACTGTGCTGGCCACAAAGTGCCGTGGTGTCATTGTGTTCAGCACTGTCCTAGGGTGGGGTTGCTGCCACCATGGAATATCACAGCCCCACAGCCCAGACAAGGCTTTGCCAAACATGAATTTATCTCCAAATCACCTCCTCTGGGAGGATTTTGCTTTCGTAGAATCATAGAATATGCTGAGTTGGAAGGGACCCATCAGGATCATTGAGTGCAATTCCTGGCCCTGCATGGGACACCCAAGAATCACCCTGGAGCTGAGTTTCAAGGGAATTTCAGCATCTAAACAAAAGTGAAGTACTCCTCTCTCTGAGGGAGCAGGTGGTGGCACTGAACAATGTCTTCAGCACTTTATCCTCAACTAGGCAGCAGCAGAATAGGTTTCTTGATAATGTATTTGGCCTTTTGGCCTATTTTGTTGAGTCTCTTATACTTCCACTCCTACTTATCCATTTAGAAGGTGATTTATTTTTTTTTTTTTACAAGTGACTCAGGAACTAAAGTCATACAGGTTGATTAAGCTTTCCTCCTTTACTTACAAATAACTTCCAAGTGGCCTTTAGCAGGAGAGGTGTTTTTGCTCAGTAAAAGCCCAACCCACTAATTCAGGATATTTGCAGGTGCTGCTGCACTGACCTTCATCAGGCAAAATTACATGGTGTTTAAATTTTCACCATAGTGTTGACACCCCTTCTGAAAAAGAGCAGTTCCTACCTCTCCCAAAGCACAGCTTGTGGCCATGTGCAGCTTCAGCTCCTCCTCATCCCAGCTTTTTTTGGCAAAAGCTGTTGATTTACCTAAGCAGTTGCAAAAGAACCAAAGAACACAGGCATGGGGCAGTTTTTAAATGAGCAGCTCCTGCTGGCCTGTGTTGAACAGACTCTTCCAGCAATACTCAGTGAACCTCATCCCAGTTCTCTGTAGAGTCAAAACTGGTATCTCCTCAGCATTCTGCATGCTGAAGTTCTTAACTCATCTTCACAGCCACAAAATTAATATTTTTTTTTTAAAAAATCCAATATTCCAAACATAAGACTACATATAAAAGCTACTTGGAGCTTGTTGGGTTTTATCATCCATTTCTTGATGCCAGCTAGAACTGCCTTATTTCCATGACTCGCATAACTTATATTAATTTGATACTACTGAAACATGGTCACCAGCACCTAAGCAAGTCAAGGATCAAACTAACAGACAAGAAAAATCAGCACTTCTTTTCAATCATTTCTCCATTTCTTAACTGACACTCATGCTTGTTCAACACTAGATCAGTCCTTCAAATATGACCCAAGCCTAAGAGCTTCTTAGCTTAGCTTCTTCTTAGCATCACCACTGAGATTGCAAGACAGATGTACAGGGGTGGGGAAAAAAAATAGTTATGTCCAAATGGTCTCTGTTATAACTGCTATTCAAAAAGAGGGACTGAAGATCTAAGGTACCAATATAATTTTTCTTTCAAGTCCCTTCCCACCCTTATTCCCAGCTCTTTAGCAGGGCTGCAGTGCCTGTCAGTGGCTGTTTTTCTGGCAAACACATAGCAAAGCTGAAGCCTGACACACAGTGGCATACTCAGAAAAAAATGCAAGTCTACAAAATTGCCTTCATTTATTGGCTTTACATTGCTCCCTGCCCAGAAGCACCTAAGAGCAAGCTTATCTTTTGCCATATACTTAACTAAACTTGCAATTTCAAGATACTACTCTGAAAAGGAAAAGGATTAAATTTTCATAGGTCAGAGTGAGTGATTTGGCTCATAGATTAATTTATACCTCAGGTCAAAAAAAAGCAAAGCGGCGATACAGCAAGGCACATATTCAGCATGAATGATCTTGGCAGTGGCAACAGTGCTGAGTTAAGGAACACCAGATGTGAGGGAGATGTGCTGTCCTGCCCTGGCTATGGGGACACACAGCCCTACCCCACTGTCCCACACCCTGCTGCCCAACTGGCACTTCCAGGGCAGGGTGTTCCGCCCAAGTTCACCAAAGAGAGCGAGCAGGAATGAGCCCTTCTCCATGCATTAAAAACCAGATCAACCCATAGAGTGTAACTGAATTCCCTCTGGTGCTTTTCAGCCATGAGGGCATTAGGACTACACTACTCTTTGACAGCCTTCCCTAAGGTGAGAGTGTGGCTTTCATGGTCACAGAGGAACAATTGCTTTCCTGTTTCCTACTCTTTTCCCTGGATTCCTCCTGCTTTCACCAATATGCCCATGCACCCTCTTCAGCAGGGCTTTTCCTCTAAACAATGCAGCCAGGAGTCATGATTAATCACAGTTTTCCATTTCCCTGCTCATTGTCCCGTGCCACTTGTTGGGAACCTTATCTTTATTAGGTGGTCTTAACCTGACTCAATTACACATTAACAGAAACTCTCCTTACTCAGCGGGATTTCCTTGTGGCTTCAGAAGGCAGCTCTGTGGAATGAGCCACCCCACTAGAGCCAGCCTTGGAAGGCATTGATCTCATTCAGGATGCACAAGAGGATGCAGAAAGGTCTAGGAGAACATTGAGGAACCAGCAGGAGCAGATTTAGAGGACAAAGACTTTCTATAGGGGAGTAGACACATTAGCTTAGTTGCTTGTATTAAATAATACAGTAAATATTGGGGCCCAGTGAGCTGTACTCTAATAGCAGCGACAGAGCTGTCTGAGATCCTTCAGCATAGAAACTGCATCCAGCTAAAACATCCCCCTGCCCACCTAGCTACTTAACCAGGTAATACTGCTCTAGGGCCTGTTGTTATCGATCTGCTTTCAAGAAATTAGACTGATACAGTTCCTAGAGATTTACCAGACCTTCAAGGTGCAGTATCACCACACCTACACCTCCAATAAAGGATCTTCTTCTTTAATTCTACTATCACCTTGCCCAGGAAGGTTAATTGACAAACTTATAGCAACAGCTCTTATTATTTCTTCTTTTCTTAAAAGATACATTACACAGAGGAATTTGCTATTTGAAAATGACAGAATAATGGGTGCAAGGTGGGGGGAAATGCTCTGTTAGAGATGAGAAAAGTAATTTCTTAATGGGTGGATCTGTGAACCGCATGAATCTCTCTTGTGAAGACAATGGTTCATCCAAAGACTTACAGCCTGCTGAGACCTCCCAGTGTCAGACAGTCCAGGTGAGAAGCAAGCAGTGTAATCACCATTTGGGCAATCACAGCTTCCCTTCTGTTTGGGAAGAGTGACATGTCTGCAGTAACACTGCAATGACTGCACACACCCCTTTGCTCCCAAAACAGTCTGCACATATTCATGGGGTGGCTCTGAAGTAGAGAAACAAAGAGACGGTTTGGAGAAACCATTAGATGTTCAGTTACAACAGCTAGAAAAAGATTGGGTAAGACAGAAAGCACAAAAACTCTTCTTCTGAAGTAGCAACTCCAAAAGCTCACGTGGCATTTAAGGACAAGAATTCTTGAGTTAAACTACTTACATTAGTCAGATCATCTGAGAGAACAAGTAGCTGATACCTGGCAAACAGAGATGGATGCAAACAAGGGAAGAGGTATTAAATTGGTTATCACCTAAAGGGTTAAAAAAAGAGAAAAGATTGGTAATTTACTGCCTGCATGACAGCCAGCAGAAGATGCAAGAAAGATTGTAAGTTGCTATAAAACCAGTATTGCTACTGGCCACATGATTTTAAGCAGCAAGGGTCAACTTCTGAAAATGGTTTGGAGTTCTTTATTATATGATGGCTGTCACAGCAGGCAGTGGGTGAAGAGTCTCTGTTACAGCCTGTCCAGGCTCTCTAAATTAATGAGGATTTACATTCTGCAGGTGCATCTGATGCCCCTGCAAGTCTTGTCTGCCTCTGCAAAATGAAGGCAGAGGGTGTGGGTCCAATGCAGCAGTGCTGAGAATATCCCTCCTCTTCCTCCTGTGCTATTGTGAAACATTAAATTTGGCCCAAATGCTTTGAGTGCAGTTTCAGATGAAAAAGAAGGAAGGTAGATGTAAATGAAATAACACTGCTCTAACTTAAATATACAGGAAAACTAAAAGTCAGGTTTTAACTACCCCAATGAGAGCAACAGACATACTAGGAAGCTTTCACCATGAATGCAGAAACTGTCCAGAAGCTACAGGTTCTTAAACCCTTTCAGGCACTACCTGCTCAGGGAGAAAAGGAGATAGAAACCCACTGACCCAATGGTTCAGGTGAGGCCTTTTTTCAATATGAGAGTCACATCTCAGACAGGAGTCTTTTTTTTTTTTTAATTTTATTGCAGTGAAAAGCCACCACCACCATAACAGTTCTGCAAATAAAGGCTGTAGAAATGTTTTGCCCCAATCAAAAAAGTAGGCTCTGATTTCAGCTTTTAAGGGTTGACTTAAACTTTAAAAGCAAAACAGAAAACCCATTATACTTCCTAAGACAATTGAAATGCCATTTTAGAAACAAAAACCTGAAGCATTTCATCCTTATCACTATCACCCAAATAAAATACTCTCATGTTGCAACCCCACCTCCTCCCCACACACAATTTCTTTGCAATCCTGTCCAGTGAAACCTGTTCATGTTGCAGGCACACACAGGTCTGATCTCCAGCTAAGAACCTCCCTTCTGCACACTCCATGGCTTTGCCCCTTTATTTTCAAATTAGGAGCCTTCCCCTCTACAGCCTTCAGGAACAGCAGTTTTCATCTCGAGGCTTTCCTGAAGTACCCTGGGAAAGGCTGCACCAAGAGGTGCCAGGACGTTCTCAAAATTATAAAGCCACTTCCTCATCCTTGTCTGTCCTATTCCCTCCTGGGCTGTACAACTCCACCAGTTCAACCCAGCCAACTAAGGAAAGTCAAATAAATCAAACTTACTCACAGGTCATGCCTCCCACTCTTCCTCTTAGCTCCTGTGGACTTTCCTGGCACATTGAGGTGTGCTGGTCTCCCTGGGGAGCCCCTGCCCCTGGCTATGCTCATCTTGTACTACCAACGCCAAAGCAGATGTTGATACAGCTGGAGGAATGTCTGTCCCTGTGAATGAGCAAGGGCTGCACCTCAGTTTGAATATTCCTAAAACAGAGCTGTAGAGTACAAAAAATTCCAAATATTGCTGTGCTGGATGATCCAGTGCACTTCTAATTATAGCAGAAGTTTGGACTCTTATAACGCATTTACACTCCTGCTTGTAGATCCTGACCAAATTCTTCTAAGAACATCAATCCCTAAAGATGTAATCTGGTTTCTGAATTTACACAACACAAGGACTGAAAGAACAATAAAAGCTCTTTATGCCAACAGTTGCATAAAGCTTTGGGGTCTTCAAGCTTCTTAAAGCTGCCCCAGAATCTTTGCTTTCCTTTTTCAACGTTAATTGGATTTTGATCTTATATACCTTAGGGAAGAAAAGCAAGACAGAACAGAAAACATGACAAGATTAACTTTCCTAGACGTTTATAATTCAAAACCCCAAACGCTCTAGCAGCCAAGCTTTGAATCAGATTTTCAAAAAATCATTCTGTATGTAAAAGCTCCAGAGTGAAAATACCAAACAATTAAAATTAGTTGAAGTTAACTCCTTAGCTTAAGCCCCTAAAACAAATAAGGCCAATGCCTAAGGTACACACATGCCATTTTCTTTTTGCAGTTGCTTAAATTTGTAACAGCAGTAAGCACAGGCAGTTCAGAGTCAATGGACAACTGCTCAGAAACACAGGTAAAGGGGTGTAACAGGCACATGGTCACGGCTTCCAGCCAAAGGTGCATCCCTGAGACCAGCTGGAGGTACAAATAGTAAGCAGTGCCTCCCTTTGCCCCTCCACCTTCTCTAGGTTAAGGATTCAATAGATGAGGACAGAGATAAGGTGTTGTTTTTCTTTGCAGTCTGAATGGAGACTGCCACTTTCTGAGCCCATATTGCAGATAAAAAAGCACTTTGAAAAACATACTTTGATCAGTGAATACAATCCCTGATTAATATTCTTCTTTCCCATTCACAAGTCCAGATAAAACCACAACTTCCTAGCAACTTTAGATCCCTAATTTTTTTTTTTTTTACCTGAAAAGTATTACCTTAGTTTTCTGTACCTCATTCATACACCAATACCACACTACTTTCCCAAAAACAAAAAGAAGCCACAATGTAATCCCAACTGCATTTCTCCATCACAGTACCTGTTCCCCACAGCCTGGGGCTATGAGCACACCTGCACAAGAACCAGGAACTGAAGCTGTTTCGACTGCACTGATCCAAGATCCTCTGTTCTACAGGAACCACACTGTGCAGGAGGGACACTCTACAGACTGCAGGAGGAGGCAGCAGCCCCTGCAGCCTAACCCTTCCTGTGCCCTCTGTGAACCCCATGGCCTGAGGGAGGTTCACAGCAACCAACACTGAGCAGTGACAGGCCAGTCAGTCTTAATGAAGACAAGTGCTAAAAAAGCCTTTCCAGTTGGAGTAGGTGAGGGAGCTTTGATTTCAAAAGA
This sequence comes from Poecile atricapillus, assembly GCF_030490865.1. Taxonomy (NCBI): domain Eukaryota; kingdom Metazoa; phylum Chordata; class Aves; order Passeriformes; family Paridae; genus Poecile; species Poecile atricapillus. The sequence continues at coordinate 141,889,856 of NC_081250.1, forward strand.
GGCTGAGGGGTCTGTTAGGGTTAACTACTAACCAGCCTGGGTTCATTAGGGAGGGCTGATACACTAACTTGAAACCGAAGGGAAACAAACTGCAAAGAAACTTCCTCCATTTAACTAAATGCCACAAAGGGACCTGAACTGTGGTGTCACAAGCAGCTTGACAAGCCCAAGGGTTGGCACAGGCATCCTCACACCTGCAAGGGCAAAGACAAGTCAAAGAAACCATTAATAGAAGGATCCACCTGCTGTTCTTTAATCCACACCCAGTCCAAAGATTTCATATACACATTCTCTTAAGAAATACTTATAAATATTCAGATGCAAGAGGATTACTTCCAATGGTTTTGATTTTGAACACTACCTCCAGTGACAATGATCCTCTTCACCCTCTTCAAGGGTTAGGATTGGTCTGGCAGTCAGAGAAACATGGTCTTAAAATCTGATTTGATTCTAATGGCATTTTAGAAGTGCTTTAACATTTGGAGAAGATGTAAAATAAAAAAAAAAATGAAGCACCAGAAATAAGGTTTCATCATCACCTCCCCCACCCAACATTAACAAGATTCTGCAGAGGCCTTGCCAGTATCCCACAGCTACAGCTCTTTCGTGCACTTTTGCTCCCAGGTAGTGCAATCACTCCTAGATCCTGCTCCAGATGATGAAAGGGTGAGCCAAGGCTGCAAATGGAATTCCTTTCATCACCTGAACAGTGTGCTTGAAATATACAAGCAGCTGAAGTGTTCTCATCTTTTCAATTCTAGAGAACAGCACATCATCACCTTTCAGATGTAAGTACTTCTGCTTAATATGCACATATTACAGTATTTAGCTTAATTAATCAAATATGACAACAGACTCAATTCTGAACTTCACACTGTTACTATCATCCATGGCAAAATAAGAATCTAGGGATGCTCAGAACAAGAAAATCCATTTACTAGTGCAGGCAACAGCAATGCTAAGAACATCTTCACCAAAATCAGTGCTCTGTCATACTGTGGCATACAGATGGATCTATCATCCTAAGTCTAGCACAGAACAAGGGAGAGTATGAATCATCTTAATTTATGGATGCAGAACAGGATTACGAAGTCATTACAAACCGACTTCTTGTATCAGAAGCTTCAGACTGTAAATTGGAGTGCATCTCTCCAGCTCACTACCTGAACCACCAAGACAAAGCGATCTTCCTCCCTGGTAAACAAAAAAAGAATCTTCTGTTGCAGTGCAAACAATATGCTCCCCTGAAAATGAAAGACTCTCAGTTTTCCTAGTGCAACCATTGGATGACAACAGATAATTTCTTATTAAGTCACTGGAACACCACATCACTGAGCTGTGCTGAGAGCAGAGCTGTCACCAACACAAAGTGACAGGAATGACAGATGAAGTATTTGATTTCACATTCTTGGCTCTTCTACTGACTCCATGGAGCTGGAGCAAAATCAAAAGACACACACTTGCCACACTCTTCCATTTAGTATGGACCCAGCTTTTCCAGTACAAGGAGCACAACTAATTCACATTGCTTTATGTACCAAGTCCATGATTCTCTTTGATGCCACTACGGTAACAAACAGGAAAAGCACAGTCAGATGAACTCTGAGGGCTGGAAGAATCAGAGGATGCCCAAGGTGTCACATCTCCAAATCAGTTACAGTAAGAGCCTCAAAAGGAATTCTGGCAGCTGTGCACATCAGTCTGGACAGAGAGGATATTGCAGAATTCCAGACTTACCTCTGGAAAAGTGATCTGTATCACTCCCACAAAGTTTGAGGGTAAGTAGAAGGATGCTTTCTCCCAGATGACAAAGGATTAATAATCAAGTATATAAAAAACAGCTGTAAAATGGTAATAGCCCAGGAAGGACACTGTCAAAACTCATGGTGCAGAGACAAAGAAAATACTTTTACGATTTTGCAACTGATCAGAGAAGACAAGACTCCCACCCAAAAGCAGGTCATTTTCATGAGTACTTTTATCAACAGCAGTAGATGGTGTCACAGTGCAGCTGTCAGACAATACCCATGGACCTGCAGATCACAAGGCTTGTCTTAAGCTGAAATACTATTTAGCAAAACAAAGACAGTAACAGAGATTAAAATTTTAATTTAAAATTTTGCCAACAAAAATTGATTACAAAAAGGGAAATTATCTGTACAAAATAAGAAAGGAGGTACTCATTTTAACAAGAGACTGCCATTAAAAATGTATGTGGGAGGACAAACAGCCGTTCAGGTCAAGTGACAAACTGAGAAACAAACAAACTGAGCTTGTAATATGGAATTCTGAAGTGAATTTTCCATAAACAAAGTAAATTGACCTGAAGCAGCTCAGAAGCTAACCAAGGTTTATAATAAATCTGTTTTCCTTGCAAACCTTTTCCTCTTAATTTAGAGAAGGAGGACATTCTAGAAAGCAAGACCCCATGCAGTGGGCCAGTACAATGCCTTTTGATGTACCTTCTCTAACTCAAGCCTTCTTTTGGGCCTTCTGTACAGAGATATTCTGCACTTTGAGTGTGCCAGGGGTTTAACTGAGTCACAAACTATTGCATCTTCACTTACAAGTTGGGTCCTGACTCAAAATGAAGACAAATGCTTTGGAGACTCTGATATTCCTATGACTAAAAACTCCTACCAAAAGGATGATTCTCAGACTATTCAAGTCCACATCAAATAACAGCTGTTGGTCAACAATAAAATCTGTATTTACAACACTGCACTCCTCTTTTCTACCTGCCATTTTACACAAAGAAAGAGACAAGAGCATCTTTAGAAACTTATCACCAAAGAGACAAAAATGGCAGGTGATTTCTAAACTCTGTTCCTGTAAATCTTAAGCACACAGTTCTACATTTCTCCATGAGCCAAATCAATATAACTGAGTTGCAGTGAAGACAGGGAACATACATTTTTTAAAATTTCCAGTCTGCTTATTTTCCACTCAGCTTTGTATCACTTAGTATTTACAAGCTTTTACACCTTCAGAACCCAAGTTTAGTGAAGAAACAAAGTAGTAATAAAAATGTATCAGCCCAGATTCATTCCACCTACTTACAGTTACCTGAGATACCTAAGTTGGGGCAGAACAGCTTTCTGTGCCCCACCTACCCAGTAAAACAGACAAATGCTAAAGGACAATTCCATCAGACTTGAAAATTATCCTAGTGACAACGCTTCTCCTCCTTCAACTACAAAATGAAAAGTGAGCAACTACATTCTGACTTGGAAGTCTTGGTTAAGATTAAAGTAACTGCGTTCTTAGCTGAAGTGTTGGATTTATGTAAACCTAAGCCTTACTTGCTCACTAGCAGCTCCCAGCTAGGGAGGTCAGGGACAGCTGTCTTATAAGAATGCCATGAGACATGCACAAGTCCCCCTTACAGCTGGGAAAACTGAGATAAGTAAGAAGTTTGCTCAAGAGCATGCAGTGAGTCAGTAACAAGTTGCCATTACAGCTTCCTGGATCTTAGCCATGTGCTCTGCCCATGGGAACCCAGAGCAAGGCAAACTACTGTACAGAATCATTCCCTTTTCCATGTCAAGAATTTTTACAAAAAAAAGTACAGATACTAATAAACAGTGTATGCAATTTCTTATTTGACAATGAAAGAGTCCTGCAGTAACCTGTTATTTGTATCTTCACCCTGCCAAAGATTATTTCCAGCTTTGATTCTTAAGAACATCTTAAAGCTTTTAAGATGAAGTTGAAGATTCAGTTAAACAATGCTGCAGTCAGTACCCTAACCACAACAATGTTACATTTTCTAGTTTAAGCAGTATTTATGCTACCCAATTTGGCAATCAAAAGAGAAACCCTGAAGCCAAGAATTCACAGATCTGTGGGGAGGTCGGGGAGAAAAACATGCCAGACTTCAGTTTCATCAGAACAAGCTTTGTAACATGCCATGAAGAGCTCAGATTTCAATTCTGTATGTATCTGCTATTGCCATTTCAAACAAAGGCCCTCTAATCCTTAGCCTTGCCCAGCTCATGATATAGCAGGTAGTACAAATTCTGCATGGCAAGATACAGCTCTGCTCAAAACACAGTTTAACAACAGAAATGAAATATTTCAATTTGCTTTATGAATGCAGCAGAGAGATATCACTTAAATAATGTTTCAGAAGACCTTGGGACTTAAGCACAGCTATGGAGAAACTCAGCTTTCTAAACTTGGGGGCTTGCTTGAGACATCTGCCTCACACTAGATTCTTACTTTACTGCGGTCAACAAAGCTTTTAACATACCAGGCAAGACAGAACACCACTAGCTTGTTCCATCACATCATGGAACAGGACAGCCAATGGATCCTGTTGTGACAGACAATACTGTATAAAGAAGGCTTATTGTTAATTGCAGAATCACACTGGACACTACTGGCTAACCTGGAGCAAGATCTACATTTTTTCCTTCTGGAGTTTTTAATTTGCTCTTGAACCAGAAACATTCTTTCTTTCTAATCAGTTAAATCCAAGAGTACTACAGAGAGCTCAGTTCTTAAGCATTCTCTGCACCAGTGGTCGGTTCTACGTTCAATTGAAACCGAAGAGTTGCTGTTTTCCAAGGGCAGGAATTCTTCACTGGTCCCCTAGCCGGAAACCTTGGCCCCAGTTGTGTCTTCCACCACCCTGCTGATCTTCTGCAGCCCTTCTCATGCTGGCAGGAGGGACACCAAAGCCCGACACGCCTCCTCTCCTGTTTGGCAGCCAGCGGTAACTAGGACAAACCAGAGCAGGAGGAGTTAGAGAAACAGCTGTACCTTGTGGGTAAACGCCAAGGCTGTGCTTTCTTCTTTTCCAGGCACTTTCTCTTAGCTGATACACCTTGCAATAAAACTGGCTTTTCCCAATAGAACTTCAGAGAATTCTTTCTAAATCTAAGCTCTCAGCATACTGGCTAAAGGAATACTGGGAAACTTCCGTCTCCAGGATGTGTAGGGTAACAAGAGAATTGCACAGAACCAACAAGATTGAGAGCAGTTTCAGAACTGTTACCACCTTGAAAGATACTTTTAAAATCAAACCTCATCTTCTAATCTTTATGGAAAATTAGGCTTACCAGATGGGCTTGCAAGCACAGAATTAGAATATAAAGTTTCCCTATTCATTGAAACTTGTACAGAAAGAGTAACTGTAATTTAACACTTTATGCTATGAAAAGGGTTAACTGAGTTGCTAACTCAGTTTGACAGAGGAGTTTGATAGAGGAGGAATATTTGCAGCCCAAAAGGATGTGAACAAGGGCAAATGAATTACAAATTTTGGCTTCTGATAATAGTATTTCAATGCCAAAACAATGAACATGTATCAAGAAAAAGCACTTCAACTGTGAGGGTGACTGGTACAGACTGTGAAGAAGAATAATTTGTAGCCCTGAACAAGTCTACACAACTATCATTGTTAAACATTGCTGAACTGGTAGCTGCTGTAATGATACATGGGAATACAGAAAACAGATCATTTACAGGATAAAACTTCTTTTATATACCATCTGATAATTGCTAGGGAGTTCTCTTTACTGCAGCTCAATTCAACAGCAGAACTATGATATTTACTCTCACTCTTAAGAGTGGCTAAAGACGTAAGACAACCCAAAGGGCAACAAAGAACTCTCACATGGGCCATTTACAAATAACTCAACATTTTTTATGACTCATCAGCTCAGTCAATATGAGAGTCTGAAGAAGGTTGACTTAGCAAAGTATTTTACGCTTTACGATCCCACCAAATATATGTCTGATGAACCATACAAAAAACTGCACCCAAGAAATAGTGAGGTAAAGAATCAAGTCAGCTTACAGGAACTGAGGTGTGGACAGAAAATTCCTTCCTCCCAAATCCATTGGATATTTAAACATTAAGAAGAAATACAGGTGTCCAACCAGATTTCCTATCAGCTCGTTGATGACTCTGTAAAGCAAAAGAAAAAGAATGGTTTCACATGCTGTCTTCTCTAAAAATAAATGAGTGACAATCTTCTGTTCACCTGCCACCAGGCTTTGCCAGAGTCATGACACATAAAACATTTCCCTTCCCTCAGCATTTTGCAGCCACTTCTTCAGAAGGGCCAGCCTCCTGTGCCAACACATCAACAGTCTGTTCCACCCTCCCTTCCAAGCCTTCTCTACATTCTGTATTCAAAACACAATTAAATATTTGTTTACATTGGGGAATCAGACCATATAGTGATTAGTACCCAAAATAATCATCTGCAGAGCTAGAGAAGTTACTGCTGTTTTCAGTGGACAACCTGTCTCCTGCTGTACTGAACTGCTTTGTTCCCAGTTTTGTAAAAGCACTGCTGACTGGAGGCCCTTGAGTATCTTCTGTCATGCATAGAAACAGCAGGTATCTAACAGCAAGCAGTTTTCACAAGTGACGGATGAGTCAGTAGGAGGCACAGCCAGAAAAGGGAATTCAGTTTTGCTGTACTATCTCCTGCTTTTATAACTCAACCAGAAACTTGCTGTTGTCACTAATTATGTTACAGCGGCACCAAGAGGCCCCAGTCAATGCAGGGCCCCAGTGAGGGGCCCACACTGTACAGAGGGGGTTTCTGCATCACAGGGTTTTAGACAAAAAAAAAAAAAAAAAAAAAAAAAAAAAAAGACCAAAAAATTCAACAAGTGCTAATATGGCACACTGTGGGCTTATTGGTATTTTCCCTTGTTTAACAAACTGAAAAAAAAAAGATCAGATTGGACAAGACTGTGAAGAAAAAAAAAGTAATAGCACTATCAGGAGTCAAGCTAAATTTGTTTCTAAAACCAGCAATAATAGCTGGTTCCAGGGGATGACGTCTTTCTTTAGTGTGTTACTTTCTTAGTATGGAGAAGGCCTAATGCATAGTTACTAGAAAACACACCAAACTCTCATTACTCTCCCCTCAGCTACATTCTATTCTCACACGCACATCTCCTCTTTGTTTTTATGTTAAATGACCACCAAGTGACACTGAGCATTATCAGTCAGATTATACAGTTTTAAGCTTCTTATTTTAATATTATTCCTAAATTCAGCAGCAAGTTAAATAGCTGTAAAAGCTTTTATAACTTCAAATTGGCCATATAAGTAAATACATACGATCCACCAATGATGTAGTTGAATCCCAGAATAACCCATGGAAGGTAACAGGCCTGAAAAAGAATGCAGTGAAGAGAGTAAGTACAAGTTAAAGATCTGCTCTCAGCTTCCCACTGGACTAATAAGTGTGATCATAATCTCAATGCTTTAGCTATTAACACAGGCCCCAATTTATTAACTTAAGCAGATTCAAGCTAAAAATGAGCAACCACTAATATTTTCAGACAAAACATACTCATTCAAACATTATAAGCAAACATGCCTTTTGCACCCTATGTTCCACAGCAAGTTTGCACCTGGAACAAAGTCCTAAAGTTTCTGATTTTGAAAAGGTCTAGAAATTATCAAAAGTGTCTTCTCTACAAGATCTGACAGAAACAGCCAAGGTCACAGAAAAAAAAACAATTTAAAATACCAACATTTTGTTACTACATTCAGCTTTTAGCCAGGCTAATGTTTATCAGGATTTTTTTCTTCTTTTTCAGAACGATAAATTATCAGGACATCTTTTCAGTAGAGACACACTGAGTGATATCACATGGAAGACTATGAACTTTGTCTTTGCTACATCTCAAGGAGAATTCTGTGTGAGAGTACAGGACACCTTTATAAGAGTTTTATATTTATACCTGTATTTTGCTCCTCACCCACTACACATGCACCTTATGTGCAGAAATCTTTCCAATAAGCTGTCTGACATACCTTAAATCTTGTTCCAAACCAAAATGATACAATCATGTCTCTGTTCAGCTGGGCCCACACATAAAGTACTGACATGATGAGTGGAATCATCAGCAACTGCAATGGATAAAAAAGTTACCATTACTTTCACAGAAGCATAAGAGACTCAGGCAGGAGGAGCTATGTTTCAGAAGTGGTTTGTAAGCATGGTACATCACTGAAGTCTTTACAGATTGCCCCAGAATATTTTCCAATATGTGCCCTGGATCTGTTCAAAAACTGTTGAGAAAGTTAAGGAGAACCTACTTGGTCATTCTCCTTTGCATGACCATGCCAAAGCAAAGGGCTCCAACCTGTGCCAAGTGAAAGAGCAGCTGCAGGGAACTCCTCTGCTCGTACCTACACCCGCAGCAGTGAGCCCTGTACCATAATCATTTCAGGGCACTAACCCAAGCACTCTCACCTGGGGCCAGGCTAACATGCCAGGTGAAGTGTTATCCATCCAACTGCCACCTATGTCCCATCCTCCTGAGAGTACCACAGGGGGAAGGTGCTCCAGTCAATCCCCATTTCAGGCTATCACAGCCAACCTTGCTAGAGCCTGGAGTTATCCTGTGCTCCATGCCAGAAGCTGGGGTTGTTTCAAACACTTTTTTACACTGACTTTGTATTAGTTGATTGGACTACTTCTAGTGAAAGAAATACAAAGCATTGCTTTAGCTTTCTGAACTGAAGGCAGACTGCACCAGCAACATTCCCATGAACCAGATGAATGCCATAACCAGCTCCTGTGTTTGGCAAAGAGGTTAAAACTCATCCCTTCAGGGGTGCTCCTATTTAATAGATTCCACATTAAAGCTGGCATCCTGACATTAGCCCAGCCTTCTACAAGCCCCACAGTGCACTGTGACTCCTCACACAAGAACCTTAGGGTCTTGATTAAAACCCTTTTTATTTTACTGAAAAAAAAAAAGCATTATCTAATATCTGAACACATCTGAGTCAGGCATAGAGGTCTAGCTGTCCTACTCTATCTTCTGAATTTCAACAAAGGCCACTCAAGACAAGTAAAAAAAAATCTTAAGAAAAAACACTTTTACATCAAAAAACAGACTCTTCTTTAATTCTTTGTATGCAGATAAAAAAAAGTGTATGTACCCCTTAAAAATATATGAATCGACACAATCAGTCTAAAATTTGTATAATGTGTGGGTAATTCCAGCATGCTTTTCAAAATCTGTGGTATCCTCCCCACAGAAAAGTGTAAGTATAAAGTTATGGACAGTCCTTAACACAATTCACTCAGGACCAGAGATGCATGATCACATGGTCTACCAGGGAGCCAGAGAAGTGATGTAATAAATGCTAAGATAATTCTGTATGGAATACTACAGATATTGGTGCAGTCTTTAGGTGTTGGAGACAGATGAGGATGAGAATAGCAGAGGCAGACTCAAGACATCCACTTATCTGACACTCTGTTATAATCAAAACACACTTTCAATTTTCACCCTTAGTATTTGGGGAGATAAGAATTATTTCACTGAAACCAGTTTTTAAGACCACTATCTTAATCATTCCTGTGAGGATTTTGTATTTCATAGCTCTGGTCTCAAACTAAGCCGTATTTTTCACAAAAAAAAAAATAATTCTGTTGGCAAGTAAAAGGCATAATGAACTGAATTTGAGAAAATTAATAAACCAAAGAATTATTTTTAAGTAGAAAAATAAGAAAGCAGATCTACATTTATTAAAAGAAGTAGTGCATAGGTGACATCTTGTGTCCATTTTAGTACAAGTCTGAGCACTTCCTGACTGCACAAAGACACAATTTTCACTTCTTGGCTCCCTAACCAAGTTAGGTGTGGCAGTCAGATCCAAGCTTATGTCTTCAGCTGATGCTAACCCAATGTGAAAAATTAACAATACACACACACCAGTCCATTTTGATATAATCTGAACAGCCCATATTAACTATTTCTGCAGTTAAGTCAATAATGCTCTCTATAAAGTCATTAAGTAGTCAAAAAGTTTTGTAAAATTAATACCTAAGAAACTGCACCACACTTACCTGCATGTCCATTACCAAGCCAGTTATCTGTCATTGCACCATGAAGGAAAATGAAGAAAAACCTGACAGACTACAACAATAAAAAGCTGCAGATATACGGAACACACATTCAAAGATCTTTAATATTCAAAATTAATACTATGCAGTTTTAGGTTAAAATTTCCAACAATCTAGAGATGCATGAACTTAGTTTCAATAACTGCTTTTTGGCAGCCTTTCAAGTTCCCACCTCAAGTCATTACCCTAAGGGCTGATGGGTGCACTGGCTTTTCCTCCCTGATGAAAATGGCTAGCTACAGACCCAATCAGTCCTTGCATAAAGGCACATTAAACGACTGGATTCTTTCATTAGTTTAACACTGACATTTTGGTTTTCTAACTAAAGAAATACCAGATCATTCAAAAATACCAGTATATTGCCAATGAGTCATAGAGAAGAAGTAATTTCTTAAAGTGCATGAATGCAGGCTCTCAATATCCCTCTCCCACCCTTGGAGCTCAAAGAACCTGTTGTAGGGACTGCTGAGTGGAAATAATCACTGAGTGATTTTAATACAATCAGGATGCTTTTAACAGTTCATAAATACATATAAAATGAACCCAGCATTTTCCCAGATCAAGCATCCAGGTTGGTCCTTACATCACACAGGGAACAAGCAACTAGAAACTTTCAAATGACCTGTTTGAAAGTCAGGTCACAATTAGATTAATTAAATGCACACATCCAACCTGCAATAATAAAGAAAACCTTCATCTTCGTAATAACATAACTAAATGGACCTTGTTACAGCTGTGGCTGGACAGGACTAGCAGGAATAGCAATTCCCTCCACATAGTGGAATGTAACTAGAGATAATGTATTGATAAAGCATTTCTACACATCAGCTCTCCTGGCTGTATCTGGTTCACACCAATGTCACCACTCCCTTTTTCTACCTGCTGTGCCACTGCAAATTGCTACAAGGAGACAGCAACAACACAGACAAAATGGGAGTATCTCTAAGGATAGAGGTTCCACACCCTCTCTTGCCAATCATGCCAGTGCTTCATTTCCCTTACAGTAAACACAGTCTTTCTTACATTTAAATGGAATTTCCTGTGCTTCATTTTGTGGAATTGGGTGTCGAGCTCCAGACCCCTCAGCAAAGACATAGACCCCAGACACGACATAGACCTGTTGGAGTGGGAGCAGAGAAGCCCACACAAATTACTGGAGGAATGGAACATCTCTCTTTTACAGAAAGGCTGAGAGAGTTGGGGGACAAACTCTTTAGTAGGACCTTTTGCAGTAGGACAAGCGGTGACAGTTTAACCAAAAAAAGGCTGATTCAGAGTAAATGTAACAAAGGAATTTTTTACTATGAGGGTGATGAAACACTGGCACAGGTTACCCAGAGATATGGTGGGTGCTCCAGCCCTAGAAATATTCCAAGTCAGGCTGAATCGGGCTCTGAGCAACCTGATTTAGTTGAAGGTGTCCCTGCTCATTGCAGGGGGGTCAATAACCTTTCAAGGTCCCTTCCAATTCAAACTACTGTACGATTCTATGACAACACACCAGGCTGCACAATCCCAGCCCTCCCAGCTTCTCACGTGACAGATGCTTCAACCCTTCAATCATCTTCGTGACCCTTCACTGGACTCTCTCCAGTCTCCCTTGTACTTGGGAACCCAGAGCTGAGTGCAGCCCCCACAGCAATCTCAAAGGCTGAGCAGAGAAGAGCAATCACCTGCCTCAATCTGCAGGCAGTCCTCTGCCTAGGGCAGCCCAGGGGCTGGTGGCCACTTTAGCCATAATGGCACATTGCCAGTTCATCGTCAACTTCATGTCCAGCAGGACACTCTCAGGGCCTTTTCTGGAAGATGCTTTGCTTTGTCAGTTCCTGGTCTGTCCTGGTGCCTGAGGCTGTTCCTTGCCAAGAGCAGGACTCTGCAACACCCTTTGCTGAGCTTCATTCCTGGCAAGCCACTTATCCAGCATCTAAAGATCCCTCTGAATGACAGCACAACCACCTGGATTATCAACAACTCCTCCCAGTTTTGTATTCAAGATCTAAAAGAAAATTCAGGTGGTACAGCAGAGCTCACAGAAATGTTTTCCAGCATTCCCAAAGCAACAAGTCCAGCTTCTCCAGGAAGTTGTCTCAGTGAAAATATCACAGCACTGCTTTCACAGACTCAGATGACTTGTACCCAACAGATAAAGGATCTCTCCATGAATTTCAGGGAATGGCAGTGATCAGTCCTTTTTGCACATGGCAGCTTGAACACAATTCAGTGCTAGCCCACACAAGAGCAGCTCAGCAAAGCAACCCAGCCAGCACCAGGGACACTCACCCAGCACATGCTCAGATCTGTGTAGGCAGAGTCCCCACACTGCACACTGGTGTGAGCACTTTAAGTGCTCTCCCTGCAAGGCATTCAATACCTGTTCAGGAAGGCTACACACTTACAAACTCTACAAACTCACCTGGGAACATTTGCTACATTTTAAAACTGTTCCTTGATAAAAACTGGTCTTTGAACATATTTCAGGCAGAACTAGAACTAAAATATTTCTCGAAGTTTGATGATGAGAAGGATACAACAATGCAGATCCAGTTAAACAGGAGCATGAACATGTAATCTGCTGGCCTTCCATCAAAAGCCCCTGAAAAGAAAAGGGATCATTATGAAAGGCACTGAAATTTTGATTAAAAATTAAGACAACTTTTATTTTTTAGAGTCTAAGAAAGCTCAGTTAATAACAGTTGCTTTGCATGCAGTCTGTGGTCTATGATTTTTTTTTTTAATTTTAAAAAGCCTTAGAATAGAACAACCTACAGACTGAAAAATAAGACATTCAGCCTACTGCATTAGAGCACAAGCAGTGTCTATACTCAAAAAAGAACACACTGACTCTGGAGGTAAATCGTTTTAACTACATAAGACCTCAAAAATGGAGTTGGACCCATTGTTCATATGAAACTGCAGGTTAGAAGCACAGAATAAGGAAACAAAAGTGCACAGCAAAAGCAGAAATACCAAGTTTAATGACTGAGTCATGTGCAAACCAGCCCTTACTTAGGCAAATTGCATCCTCTTTGCATCATCTCATCAGACTCAAGACATGCAATGGTTTTTATACTGCAGAAAATATTAGTACACATGACAAGGAGGGTACACATGTGCAGCACATTCTGCTCCTTCTAAGCTCTACTGCTTGTCTAATTCACCATTCCAAACATGTGTCAACTTTTTCAGGACACTGGAAACAAAAATAATAGAGTAACATTCCCTGCAAGTCATATTAAATGAAATGATCTTTAGATGCTCAGTTGAGTTTGAGATCTGACAGAGACAAGGACTAAAAAATAGCCCCCTAGCAACTCCCTGCAAACATGAAAAGCTGAGGCTCTCACTCTTGCTAACTGTGGCAAAAGGCTGACAGAGACTTCAGCATCTATGCGAGACTCCCATCAACTTTCATATAAACCCAGGCACGAAAGGAAAGCTTGAGAACATTGCTGAAAAAGACCCAGACCAGGGCAGGTGAAACACAGTGACAGCAGGAACCACAGTGACACACACATCATGGACAACCTGAATTACATGTTCCTAACTAAACATCAAAATGCCTAGAAAGAATGCCACTGTTCAATGTGAGCACTTCTCAGCTTCATACAAGTATTCTTAAAGGAAGAAAATCTACTTTTAAGCATCAGCTTTTTAGAATAGCCTACATAAAACAAAATTATTAAAATACCATACTGTTTAAGTTCAGCCATGCAAATTGCATGACAGGAAAAAAATACACTTTGAAAAATATATCAGAAAGTTTTAAAGTTGTAAAACTACAGAAATTGAAGGTTTTTTCCCTACTGTTACTATACAACAAATAAAAACAAATGAAGAGAAGAAGCTGACTAAGGCTGTAGAAATGCCAACTCAGGAATCCATCCAAAATAGGAAGAAATCAAAGCTATTATTATTCTACTAGTTTTTTTGCTTCTCATTATCTACGAGATTGCTAATGAGAATATTAGACAAACCACTTAAGTTGACTTCTTGATGAACATCTAAGGAAACTGGACTACAAACTGCCAGAAAGCCCAGCACAGGTATGGTGTGAGAACTATCCCATGGGTCCTTCCATGAGGCCTGGGGTATAATCTTCCATCTGGGAAGAGCTGCAGACCCATAATCTCATCATTCATACAGCTGGGAAGTGAACTCTGCATATTCTGCTTACTCTGTTGATATTTGCTATGTTCTTCTCCAACCAAAGCAAAACAAATGCACATCAATCTCCCTTTCCTATGGAAGTTACAGTTCAGCCTGTTAGGAAAGCACACACACAGTACAAAACCATACAGATATTTCTGACCACTAAATTTGAAGCTGGCAAGCAGCAGCAGTGTATGTTCAAAAACCATGCACAATGCTGAAAATGGAAGTTTCACTTCCTCAGTTTCACAGACAAAAGGAGGCATAGACCAATACGACTTCCACCTGTAAACGTTATCAATAACTTATACACCTTCCAACACAGAAGTATTCAGACCTTTTTCACAGAAAGAAGGGTAAACCTAAGCAAGGACTTCATTTATACTCAGAAAAATGACTGAAATATAAAAGAAATGTATTGGTTTAAACAACACAGATGACCTCCCAGTTTCAAAATTCAGATCTGTTGTACAGCAGAAATTTACCCTTTTCATGAGATTTGTGGCACCAACACAGACAACTAGAGCATTTTTTAAGTATATCTACAAATAGTGAGGTCATTTAGTTTGCATAATTAACCAGGAACTCTTACTACACCTATCTTTGCCCAGTCAGAACTGCCAGCACTCTCATGTGCTCATAAACTACTGCAGAAAGGCTCAAAAGGAAGTAGGAATAATTTCTAGCTATTAAACTAGTATTTAACTTTCACTAAGAAAACAAACAAATATAATCTGGCACTGCTCCTCCCTTTCCCTGGTACTCTTCTTAAGACTTAAACGTGATTCCACAATACTCTCTGGATGGCAGGTCTACCAGGGATCTCTTCTCTCTCATGGGACTTCCCAAACATCATCTTTCAATGCATTCCCCTTTACATCATCAGTTCTAAGACTCCAGTACAACTATACTAAAATTCTTGTTCACAAAGGCTTTCAGGAGACTGGCTTTGCAAATACATTAATTATTTATGTCAATTGAACCAATTTTTAGGTTTAAGGAAACCAATTCTAGGTTTAATGAATTGGGCAGTGCAAAGGGAAACCAGTTTTGAAGCTACTTTGTACCAACAATCTCTTTTTTTGAGAGAAATTATCTATTATCTGAGCTCTTTTTTTTTCCCTTAATTTTTTTCCCTGAACTGAAAATCCTTCTAGTCTCTTAACTTTTTCACATATCTGTTAGGCAGGACTAGACTTCCTTTGTAGGAGGTATCTCTCAACTCAACACAGACAACAGAATAACACAAATAAGCATCCCTATTAAAGCAAGAAAAAACTGTTATTTTCTCCCAATGGATAAACTCATTATTACATTATACTCTATCATCCTTCTCTGATCAAAACATCAGATACAAAAAACAGATGTAAACACCATCTTTTAATCTGTCTCACACAGTTCTTTAAATCCAGCACCAAGCCCTCCTACTGAAACAAGTCCAAAGTTCAGATCCTAAATGGCGAAAGGGAAGGAGCCAGCCACAGAAAATCAGTTTTCAGAGCAGTTTCACACTGACCAACACAAGCTAGCCCAGAGATGAGCCATCTCTTACCAGCTCAAGGCAGGGTTCACCAGATGCGTACAATTTAATGATCAACATACCTGTTTCTAATCGTGACGAATATTGATACAAGAAATACAAATTCACCAAGTAGAGAAATCCTGTTCCAGGTCCCACTGGGAAGAAGAAAGTCGCCGTTATGGGCCGCCAGATCTGTCCAGATCAATAGAGAAAGACATATTTATAAACTGCAGAATGAACTCATATGCACAGGCTTTTTATTTACATTCATTACTTGATAATGAATGAAAACTTGGAACATCAAGAAGATTAAAAATAGCCCAAGTATCGATTGCTGCTGCTTCAGCAGCTTTTATAGTTGTGGCATTTTTTTCAATCCAGTAAGCAAAGCTATTAACACCACACCAGAAATAAATATACAACTCTTCAAACTGCTTTCCATCACATCTTTGCAGTAGTGAGTCTTTAATGCAGTGCAAAAGAGACTCACTGGAAAGGATGCTACCCTGTTTAAAAAACAGTCATACAAAATCCATTCTTCCCTGTTGAACAGAGGCCAAAGAATTCACAGCCTATAGTGTACCATTCCAGACAGCACGTACTATTCTGAGCATTTGAGATCTGTTCTGGGACAGACTCCCGGCTAGGAGTATTGGGCATAGCCAACTGCATGGCAGCACATAGCAAGGACAGAAAATGTCTGGTCATTCACAAATGAGCTCTTTAAGCAGCAACATTTCCAAACTGAGTATTAGGATCCTGAACATCACAGTTCAAGAAGGAACAACAGAACTAGAGGAAAAACCAGTCATTTATGCTACTAAATTTTGTGAACAATAATGAATCAAGGTACAGAGAGAGCCATGGCTTTAATTTTTGTTTCTTCAGTGAAGATATAAAAGATGATCTAACAGAAATTTAAAAATTGAAACGTCTTCTCTTCCTTCATTTTCAGCTCCTCCAATGAGTGCTCTCTTCCAGCTCTGAACCTGTTACATCACAGTGCAAGGAAAAAAATGTCCAGCTTGAGACCACTTTTGATATTGCCATTGCACCCAGAAATACCACATCTGACACCACAAGACATTGGTTGTTAGCTTACATGGACCACATCTAAGCACAGAAGTTGACAATCCCAAACAGAAGCTTTCTCAAATTCCAAACCAGAAGGTGCAGAAGATGCACTCCGTTACAGAATCACAGAGTAGGTCATGTTAGAAGGGACCATCCTCCCTGCCCAATCAGTCGTTCTAGAGCACATGACACAGGATTGCACTCAGACAGTTCTTGAGTAACTCCAGTGAGGGAGATTTCCACAGCCTCCTTGGTCAGTCTGTTCCAGGGCATGAAGTTCAGGTGGAACTTCCCGTCCATCAGTTTCTGCCTGTTGGCATTTGTCCGTCCTGTGACACCTCCCTTCTGATACACAGAGAAACTGATGAGGTCCCCTCTCAGTCCTCTCTCCTCGAGCTGAACAGGCCCAGCTCCCTCAGCCATTCCTCATTAGAGAGATGCTCCAGTTCCTTGATCACCTTTGTTGCCCTCCTGCTGTACCCACCCCAGGAACTCCATGTCTCTCTTGTAGCTCTGCCTCAAAACCTCCTGGGCCAGCCGCAGTCTGGGATGTTTGCCCACCCTGTAAGCCCGAAGTTACAGCTGCCAAAGTCACAGATGACACGGAGCTGGGCAAGTCACCTGTAGCCACAGCCACAGAGCTCCAAAACAACTCCCACAAAAAATGTAGTTAAAAACACACCAGAATGAGGCACAAGACGAACTACAGGGCTGCCAGTGGCAACAGCCCTCCTTCAGTCGCCCTGGCAGGGACGCGCAGCCCGTCACCGCCGTGGGAACCCTAGGCCTGCGGCAAGAGCATCAAGTAAATCTGGGCCCAGCCTGCAGGCCCTGTACAGACTGAGCGGGAAGGCGGCTCCACTCCGGCCGGAGGGGCTCAGGCCACCCCGGTCACCCCTGGGCGCTGTCTCGGTGCGCGGCGCCTCCAGCACGGCCGCGGAACCGGGGGAGCGGCCCTGAGCGCAGCTCCAATGCGGCCCCGCACGCGGCCGTACAATACAACTCCCAGAAGGCCGCGCGCGCAGCGAGTCACAGTGAGCTACTGCGCGGGTGCCGCGGAGCGCGCCGGGAGCGGTAGTGCGGCCCATACCTGGAAGCGGTGGATGAAGGCGTCAGGCCAGAGGAAAAGGTTGACGGGGCTGACGAGGCCCAGCTTGCCCACGAGTGGCACCGCAATGGAGCCGGCGAACCAGTAACGCGTGATCAGAGGGATGCTTCGGAACCAGTCCCCCAGGTCCGACATGTTGCAGCCGCGCCTGGCCGCCGCCGAGGCCTCGCCACGAACCGGCCGCTGAAGAAGAGACGAGAATCAGCCGCTCCCGCTGCCCGGTCACGGAGGGGGCCTCGAGCCAGACGTGGCGCCACCGAATTCGGCCGAGCCGCCGCCGCTGCTTCCGGCTCCGCCCCGGTCGCCGGGCGTCCCGCCCCGGGGGTGGAGCGGGGAGCGAGCCGCCTCTGGTGGGCGACGGGGCTATCGGGTCGGCCTGCGTTCCCTTACCCGAGAGGCGCCTGTGCTGCGGGGGCGCGGGAAACAGAAGGGACCCGGCAACAAGGCCTGCGCCTGGGACATCCTGCAAAAGCCATGTTCTGAGTCACCTACTGCACTGCGTTATAAACATATTTGCGTGCGAGGACGCGATGTTTTTACTTCACTGCCCGGCGCTGGCCGCACTCCTCTCCCCCCGCCCAGGTCCCCGCGCGACGTCCCCAAGGGAAACTACAACTCCCAGCAGCCCGCGAGGCCGCAGTTGGACCGGTTCCATTCGCCGGTATCTAGGGGGGAGCGCTCGCCCCCCCTTCCGGCTCCTCCCCATTGGTGAAGCGGGAGCGGGCTGTACCACGCGTGCGGCGCCCCCCGGCGCGGAGCGTGGGCGGAGCCCTGAGGGCAGAGCGGGAGCAGCGGCGCCGGGCGGGGATGGAGCGCTGCGATCTGGGCGAGCGGCGCCAGGGGCCCATCTGGACCCGCAGGGCAGGGGCGGCCGCACCGCGGGGGTAACGGGGCCGGGCTGGGGGGAGCGGCTGCCCGAGAGGAGCGGGCGGACGGGGCAGGGCCGGTCCAGGCCCACCTGAGCCTCTGCAGGGTGGTTGAAGGGGCAGCCCGGGGATACCCGGTTAGGTAACGAAAGGAGCACGTTCCCCTTGACGTAAAGAAGCGCTGCGGTTGGAAGGGGCCTCTGGAGATGCTCCCGTCCAACCCCGCTGCCGAGGCAGGGTCACCTAGAGCAGGTTACATAGGAACACGTCCAGGTGGGCATGGAATGTCTCCAGAGAGGGAGACTCCACAACCTCCCTGGCCAGCCTGTTTGGTGCCCTGCCATCCTCAACGTGAAGAAATTCTTTCTCTTGTTGAGGTGAAACTTTTAGTTTAAGGTCATCTCTTCTCGTCCTGTCTCTGGGTACCACCGAGAAGAGTCTGGCACTATCCTCTTGGCACCCGCCTTTGAGACACTTACATGTATTAATGAGATGCCGTCTTGAAGGCGGAGCAGGTCCCCAAGGAGGCTGTGAAACCTCTGCACGCAGGCTGCTCAGCTTGGCTGGACACTTAGCCCAGTTTAGTGCTTCCGTTTTGCTTGTATTGAATAAAATGCCATGGGGGAACTCCAAGAGATTCAACACAGTGTGGTTTGCTATGTAAATACTGCCTGGTCTAAGATGAAGAGCAGCAGCACAAATGCTGGTTTGGGGTCCTCTGCCCCAGGGGACTCAGGAGGCAGCCCTGTGAACTGTGTTCTCCTGGCTTAGTTTAGTGGCAGGGAAACTTTGGAAAGGTAGAGTGATGTTGAGAAGGTCTTGGGAGGTATTATAGCTGCAGTGGTAAGTACTTGTGTTTCAGGGTGGTTTTAGAAGTAGAAATCATACTTCATTTGTTAGGGTCTTTAATGTCATAATCCCACACAAGCATCACTAGATTTCAATTTCAATTTAAAATATTTAATCTTCCTAGTTTAGTTTTTATGGCCCTTTTATTGAAGAAAATAATAGGCTTAACAGTGAGATGCAACTAGTTTTATCTCTAGTCTGCACCATGGCTGTATGACTTTCTTCTGGTGTTCACTCAAACTTTGTAACATAACCCCCCAGCCCCTTGAAGGTTCTGGGTAGCATGTTCTATATCTCTGAGAGCTATCAGCATCTTGTATAACCATGGTCAGAGCATTCTGCAAGTGTTCTGCAGTCTTTAATCAGCCTGCCAATATCCGGCATAGTTTTAGGTGTTTAGTTTAACTGAATTTACATCCAAGTGATAATACAAAATCATTGGCTTGCTTAGTGTTAAGCAATAAATCCAGGAATAGCAGATCTTCCAAATCTCTACGTCCTGCTTCCTGGAAGGACCTTCCTCTTACAGCTTATTCTGCACATTTCTGCATCTGGCTCCATTTTATGTGGACAGCACCATACAAGGATAGAAGTGGAAAACTGGAAATTTTTGTTCTATAATAGCTCAGATAAATAGTAATAAATAAGGCTTTCTTCATAGAATGGTTTGGAGTGGAAGGGGCCTTAAATGTCATCTAGCACCAACCCCCCTGCCATGGGTCTGAACTCTTTCCACTAGACCAGGTTCCTCAGAGCACCATTTAACCTGGCCTTGAACACTTCCAGGGATGGAGCACCCAGAACTCTGATTGTCTCACCACCCTCACAGTAAAGAATGTTTTCCTAAAGTCTGATGTAAACCCACTCCCTTTCAGTTTGAAGCCATTCATCCTTGTCCTGTCATTCCAGGCCTTTGTTAAAACTCTCTCTCCACCTTTCTTGTAGGCTCCTTTCAGGTATTGGAAGGCCACAATTAGGTCACCTCAGAGCCTTCTCTTTTTCAGGTTTAACAATCCTAATGCTTTTGAAGACTGTGAAAAGAAGTGATACTAAAACTGATTTTCCCCACCTCTAATCAGAGTGGTTTCTTACAGTAATGAACAGCTTCTCAGTTTTCTAGAACGTTTCTTTGCAGTAGTAATGATGAGCCAGGTTCCTTGCTGAGTGTTGAATTTGGCTTTCAGATACATCAGCATATATTAGTGTTATTCATTAATAATGGAGATCAGGTAACCGGGAACCACACAAAAGGATCATGAATGGTGAATTTCCCCCATCTGCTTTACATGTCTCCTAGCTACCTTCCTACTCTGAATTACTTCCTTTGTAGTATATTTTTGATATGAGAAATGCATGGGTTTAATGGAAGACTTTTCATAGAACGTGGAAAATCAGAATTGTAAAATCATAAGATAGAAACATTTTAATCCTACGTCTTGCAGATATAAATGGTAATAAAATTATTCTAAGCATGTTTGTTTTGCTGGCTTTCTTCGCAGAGTTATAGTGAACATCATTCACAGTGTCCAAGGGTACCATTCAAAGACAATACATTTTCTGAATGTGGCTTTCAACAGTTCTGGGGATTCTCTCCTTGCTGGAGACCGCCAAGGGAATATATATGTTTTTGACTTGAATGGGAACAGGTAAGAATACTTCTATCAAGACTTTTTAATTGTCTGAGACATCTATAGCATTCAGGAGTTTGGAACTTGCCTGGACAGGATCCCACAGGTCAAGTTTTAACTAGATAGTTTTAAATAGGTAATAGTTTGTTCAGAGCTGAAACCTCAACTCAGTGTCCTGTGTAGGCTCCCTAAATGTTATTTCATTAGTTTAGCTGCTCAAAAAGACCAGAGGCTTGCAACTGTAAACTGAACAGCAATGTCACAGAACTTAAGTGCTACCACCAGAAGTTATTCTTGGGCAGTACAGATCAGTGAATGAGCCACAAATTACAGTAGACTAAAGCAAGTGTTTTCATTTGCAGAAATAAATCAACCAGTCTTTTAGCATTTTACTACTTAGTTTTAAAATATTAGCACTGATTTTTAGATCTATTATCACTGACTTACTTACTCCCTTTGTTTATTTTTTTCTCTCGGTGAAATATATTGAATTAAGTTATTACTTCACTTGACATTAAATGAACCAAAGTTTCCTAACACAATGAGAATGTGTGTTTTTAAATAGGTTCAACCTTGTTCAGAAAACAATGCAGGCTTGCACTGCTTTGGCATTTAATCTTCGCAGAAAGACAGAGTTCCTTGTGGCTTTGGCAGATTATTCTGTTAAGTGCTTTGATACAGGTAAGGAGAAATGTCAAGGCTTAAATGCTATCTGTATTGGCATGAAAACCTACATAATTTTAGTTTAGATCTTAAATTTTTGGATTTTGTTTCATGGGAATGATACTATGTATTTCATGCCATCTGTCTGAAAAAGAAAAGTTTGGGCCCATGTTGGTAGTAGTCCTTGGGTAAATGACCCTAAAAGAACCTTTTGCTTTGCCAAAGTTCTTTATTCCCACTGAGTCACACAGGCATCTGTTTAACTGAAGTCTACCACAGGATTGTAGTTAGGTATGTTACTTCTTTTTGAAGTAGTTTTTTATATGTTTACTTAGAGTGAGGTACTCTATTAAAATAAAGTCAAAACCAATTGACAGTATGCTAGTTTGCAACTGAACAAGTTCTTAACTATATTTACAGTAAAATATTTTAACAAAGTGACAATGTAGAAAGAAATGTCAATACTTTTGAGTATTCAAGTAGTTCTATACCCTTATTCAAAAGCAATATTGAAAATTGACATCACAGCTGCGTGTCTCTGTCTTGATTAGAAGCTAAATGGTGAAGGGCAGTGACAATTCATTCTTCGTAAGTTATTCTTTACCTATCAGAAAATGTAGTTGTAATGTCTCCATTACATCCAAATATTATCTGGATTTAAATATTTTTTAAAAACTATAGGAATCACTCATTTGCAATTTTAGGGTTTGAATTTATCTGTGGAGATTTTAATACAGCACAATGTTCTTCAAAATAGAGGAAGAGTCAGAGTTAAGGTCTGAAATCGTCTGCACTTTTTATCTTCCTTTCAACAACAGCAAGTTCAAACCTAGATGTCTGGATGCACTTAGAGAAATCTTTATTACTCCAGGGGGTACTGCATGTTTACACGGTGCTGTTTCCAGATATCCAGTCATACTGAAGAATGTTCTAAAATATGAATGGTACTCACCTAAGTCGGTACAGTTCCTTAGGGTATTAGACAGTACTTGATGGGCTCCATCGGCTTCTTTAGAATACATACTCTCTAATCCCATGTCACCTCTCAGGTGATGACAGCTTTAAGCACTCCATTGTCTGTAAGCACAGCAGATAGTTTACTGTTAGTCTTTATGAGCTGCTTTATAGCCGTTTCCTATCTTTGATGCCGCAGCAGTAGCTGGAACCACCCCATGGGCTGCCAGGCAAACCACCCAATGTAAACAGTGTAATTGCCATGAGTGCAGTTTGGTTGCTGAGGGAAGATTAGTGGTCATGCAGTCACAAGTGGGAGACATTGTAGTCAGAGGAGCCATTTCCTGAGAATGCAGTGCACAGCACAAAAATGTTTTGGGTTCTAAAAGAATTAATGAGCTGTTGCTTTCTGACTCTGCCTTTCTATAGTCATAACCTGTTGTCATTAAACCTTTTTCTTTGCACCTGTAAATAGTTGTGTAGTCATTCACACATTCTGTCCACAAGTAAAAACAAGTGTAGAATTCTAACTAGAACATTCAGTCTCAGCTTCTGTGGGTGTTCACATCAGATACTCTATGAGGCATGCTGAACTTAACTGATCACACTGTTCATGACTTTTCAAGATTGACTTTTAGGCTAAATTAAACAAGTCTGTGCAAGTTGGCTTTCTGTGCAGAACTGAGCATAACTTAAAAAATCTGTTATTTGGGGGAGAAGGTTGTGCCTCTCAAAGGTATAATAGCTATGTGAAGACTGGTACCTTTATTTCTTGTGTTGGGGTCTGATAGCAAATGGTTATATACTAGTTATGCTTAAAAATATCTTTCACTGCATAGTGTTGACAATGAAGACTAAAGTAGTAGTTGTTCCACTTTGAATGACTTTCATATCTTTTTCATCAACTTCTGCAGGAACCCAGGAGCTAGTTAGTTGGATGAGAGGCCACGAGTCTTCAGTATCTTCCATCTCTGTCCATGGCTCTGGCAAGTATGCCATCACTACTTCCACTGATACAGCTCAGCTGTGGGACTTGGACACCTTTCAGAGAATAAGAAAACTGAATGTTCGTCAGTCTGTGGGTATACAAAAGGTGAGTAAAGAGCGATTGCTAAAGGGTGAACAAGCACACCGCAGTAGGTATACCATCACATATTAAAATCACATTACCTGTAAATAGTCTTTAAAGTACTGCTGAATCTTTTTGGCCATCTTTGGACTTCTCATCTTAACTGTCATCCTATCACATCACCCCTGAAATCATGACTCAGTCATTGCAGAAATATGCTGGGAACTTTTAAGGAACCTCCATCTTCAGAGATACTCAAAACTTGCTTGGACATGACCTTGACTAACCCAATTTAACTTGGAAATTGGAGCCATCTTCCAGGTTGACCTTGCTTTGGCCTAGGGTGGGCTCAGAGTACTGTGTAGATTGATTCCAACCTGATTGATAGTGGGATTTAAGGGTGTTGTTGAAAAAACAGTTTTGATGTCATAATGATAACTTCAAACAGTCACCACCACCTGCCCCATTCAGCTTCTTATTCTGAAGCTCTTCTGTCTGTGCACGCTGAACGTGGGAACAATTGAGGCTGAAAAGGAACTCGGCAAAAAGAAATCACTGCTTTTCAGCTGAGTGGTTTCTTTGCTTCTGTTTGCTGCACAGACACACTGGGACAGCACCGGATGAGAAGGATGACATATTTATGTCAGGAAGTGGTTAAAGTAGGTCTTCCTTAGCATTACACTGCTTTAAACAAGTCTGCCTGCACCACCAAATGTCACACTTCGGTCTATGTACTACAGAAAATCCTGACCCAGTGCCTGAGCATGGCTTGCACACGTGCTGCCCTGCAGTGAATAGTCTGACAAACACCACTGAAAACCAAGGTTCTCGTCAGGCTGGCCACTAAAAAGCCATGCTGCTTTTGCAGAGAGCAAGGCTATTCATTTGAGTGTCCTCACCCAGTTCTGGGTCAGGCAGAAATTCAGTCATCTTAAAATAGTCACCTAGCAATTACTCTGTGAAAGATCATCCATAAATTTTTGTGGGTCTGTTTTATTAAAACTGTTGTGAAGTTCATGTTGCTGAAATAATCATAACATCTTCCTTCCAAAGATGGATTCATTTCTCTATGGAGACAAGCTTTATCTACTGCTCAGTATCTTTCTTTGTGTAAGCTATGAGTAGGGACTTCTTATTGGTAGGTGGCTCTTGGAATTTGGTAGGATCAGGATGTTGCAGTATGGAAACAATCTTTAAAGCCGAACAGTAGTGATTATTTTTGAAAAGATTACATTTGGGAATCAAGAGCTTGCTCTCTTGGTTTGGTGATACCATTTCTTGTAAGATTATGCAAGTGATCTAGATTACATTTTCCTGTCTTTAGAATAATAGTATTTATTCTCATGCCAGGATCCAAGACATACAGATAGTAAGTGCTTTACTGAAGTTCAGATTTATTATTAGACCACAGGCCTGACACTCAGTGTGCATGGGTGGATTCTTGCTTGCCCTCTGAGCCAGTGTAGCAGTGTCACACCAATCCTGTGTGCTTTCTGATGCCTCTTAAGCCCAGTTGCACTCCCACATACACCTTCTGTTAGGTTGGTATGGGGCAAAGCTAATTAAAAAAGATAGAGACTGAGGTGCAGTGTGAACAGACAACAGGTGAGACAAATGAGAATACAGCACATGTACAATGACCATTTCCAAAGCATCACTGTTTATTCAACAACTGCTTGTGACCATCCTGTGGTATTTTTCTATGGCAAAGCAGAAAAGTAGCAACTGTTCGGTACTCCAGTTTACCAAAATTCATCTGCTCTCAGTTCATTGTCTGGTCTTCCTCAGGGTCCCTGAAGGAGGACAGACAGCTCAGTCTGTCTGAAGATAAATTACTCTGGTAGCTGAGATGACTCTTTTCCCCACTGGTTACTTTTGCTCACTGTTAAGTGACTCATTTGGTCTGAATGTCCAATTTTCAGTCACTAAGATGAAACCCAGCCCACATATCCATATTTCCAGATTTCAAGGCCCCAAGAGATCATTCAGAGCGAAACTATGAACTTTGTAGCACTGACTTAATCTCAGGCAGAGATGTACCCAGCGTTTATATTGCGTCCTCTCTGCACTCATGGGAAACAATAAAGTTTAGCAGTCATAAAAATAAGACAGATAGAATTTAATAGTAATTTCAGTGAGTTAAACTGACTTAACAAAGGGTATAACAAGTCTTAACCAGTGCAAAGAGAGCACACCTATTCCTCTCTAGGCTGTCACAGGGGACAGGGACTGGCTCTCTGTGAGATCCAAGCCTTGCACACTTACAGTAACAGCCACACCTGCCATATTTTATTTTGCCATGCACTTTGGTTAATTTAAAACGTACTTCCTTGACAACATCCCTTTTTTTTTTTTCTTTTCCATATTCTTCCAGGTTTTTTTTCTTCCATTGAGTAACACCATTCTCAGCTGTTTCAAAGATAATTCTGTTTTTGCATGGGAATTTGATACTCTTCACTGTAAATACCAGTTGCGAACTCCTGTAGAAGGTTCTGTATTATTTTATAAGGTGTTTGCAGTTACCAGGTAAATTGCTATTTTAAACATTCTAAAGGTAGACTATAAAAATTGTGGTTTTAAACAGGTTCTCTTTCTTTATTTGAAATATTTTGTGGAAGTATGAGCTATATACTATGATAAGCTTTTGAACTCTGCTCTGTGACTGATACTTTCAGCAAGGATAGCTGTTTGTATTACAGTCCCATAACTGTTGAAATTAATTAGATTGATTTTTAGTGACCACTAAAATAAAGTTTAAACTACCCTTTAATAAAGCAAATTTTATTATTTAGGAGCTATTTTGTTCTTTCAGTAGAGTATCACAGGAATAATGGCTGATTCAAATGTGATTTGAGAGCATAGAACAAAATGAACAATCTCTTTTTAGCTAACACTAATTTAAATTATAGTATGCTGATGGAAACTTTACCTGTGATCCAGGGATAGTCGGACTTTGGTGGCTGGTGGGAAGTCAAATCATCTTCATTTATGGTCTTTACAATTAAAGCGGTTGGTAAAAATAATCCAGATGCCTGAGAAAGTGCGAAGTGTCCGTCACCTGGAATTCC
Organism: Poecile atricapillus; assembly: GCF_030490865.1. NCBI lineage: Eukaryota > Metazoa > Chordata > Aves > Passeriformes > Paridae > Poecile > Poecile atricapillus. The sequence goes on from NC_081250.1 coordinate 141,916,702, forward strand.
TCCCTGACAGTTTTGATGGGGGCTCCAATAAGGTCAGTTTTTTCATAAAGCTTAAGACAGGAGTATTTGGTTAGTGAATTCAACACCTATGCTTGGAGGGCGTCTGGGAGGCACTGGGGGCACGGGGGTATATGATACAAAAGTAAAGTTACTGTGCTGAGTCTTTGCTCAGTCGCTCCTTTAGCTTATTGCAATGTCGTTGCTGAATTGGGTGTCCCACTTTGTTTTGCATTGGCAGTATTAACAGATGAATCCTTTTAACTTACAGGTCCTTGGAGTGTTAAGTCAAGATAATATTATGAGATTTATCAACATAGAATCATGCAAACTTCTTTTTGACATTGGGAGTCCTGAAGAGGGAATTAGTACAGCAGTGATTAGCCCCAATGGACGGTATATTGCCTCAGTAATGGAAAATGGAAGCCTTAACTTATACAGTGTCCAAGCTTTGACTCAAGAAGGAAATAAGGTAGAGTATTTTACATTTCTTAAAAAAAACAGTAAGTCCCCTTAAAGATGATATTTGTTTGCATTTGTTTTGCATCAGCAGTAGTTTGCAGACGTGTTGAAGTGCCATATTTAACAATACAAAAAAAACAAAAAAGTGATTTGTACAGTTTTCTTCATAGTTCCTCCAGCCTGTCAGGTAATTTGATGTTTTTAAGTGATATATATCACTGTATTACTGGTGTTGGAAGGGGGAGATGTTATTTCTTTCTATAGCAATTTGCGTGCATCAATTTCTTTTTGTAATGGTGTTTTGGAGCAGATGGAAACAGAATAATTGTGCCTCTTCTGTTCCATTTCCTATAGGAAATGTTTTGCAGCTAATGCTCTCTTAAACTGTGGGCATGAATGGTGTTTTTGTTATTGTGATTTTGTTCTTCTTACTGTGTTATGGGATACCAGCACCCATCATTTATGGCACAATCATACACTCCTAATCCTTCCTAAATAACAAACATTCTAAATACCAGTTCTTATTTTATTACATTAATTTATTAATGGGAGTCAGCTTTCTAAATACAGAATTCCATATATCTTTAATCACCATGTCTTTGAAGTAAACAGTAACCAGCTCTGGATAATGATGGAGCTGGAGCTGAGGAAGGATGTGTAAAGATGTCACATGCATTCCATTTGCACTTTTGCTGACATGAACTGGGATATCCACTTTGTCACTGCTTTCACAATCTTCAGCACTGAATTAATTAATACCTGCCTGACACTGAAGACTAATTAAAGTTTGTAAAGGTCTTCTGTATACTTTTAACTGGTGCTATAGAAATGCAAAGTATTTTAATGACATTGAGAAACACACTAAAGTAAATAACCTGAACATGATATACATCTATACTATCCCAATTACATTTTTACTGTTTGCTAAGCAAGGAAATAACATGATGTTTGAGCTAGTTTGGAAGCTACATAAACCTTCTCACAGTTAGAGCAGTTTTATTCATTGACATTCTTTTTCAGGAATATACAATCTATATCTGTTTATTTACAATATAAAAGTGTTTCTAGTTTTCTTTTTATGGCCATCAAACTCAAAAATGTGGCATTTAAAATAAACAACAAATTACATTTCTGTGTAATCTGTCTTACGAGATTTAACCAAGGTGTTTGCACTTAATACTAGCCTCCACCAGCCATGTTCAAAGTTGTAGAAGATGGGCCCAAGTACACACCAGAGGAAAATAAACTGATCACAAAAGTGACTTCAGGAAAGTCAAAGGCTCCATGGAAATCCAAACAAAGCAAAATTCAAAGCAGATTGCTAAAAGTGCAAGCAAATACATCACTTGAAAATAAAGAGGTAGGCAGAAGTTTTTTGGCAAATATTTTGTCCTTCTGTCTGCAGTGTTTATATTTCATTGCCATTTGCTTTAAAAATAAATTCAGGCACTGTTGCATTTGGATATTTGAGTAGAACAGGGATTAAAGAAATTTTAGTACCATTTTCTCTCTCTATTTAGCCCATACTCCTACAGTATGTGACACAGACAGTGCTGCCTCCAGTCTGGGGTGCCTCTGCAGTTGTTCAAGCAACTTATGACACATTTGGTATTTGCTAGATCTGATCTGCTTCCCTGCAGAAAGCAAACTGATGCCTCTAAAATGTCTGCCTAGAATCCATTTCCTTTTTTTCTTAATTATTTAGAGATTAATTACTCTTACATTTATTTCCCTCTGTCATCATGGTTCCATTTGCTCTGTCTTTATCTCCTGCTTTTTATGTGTGTATGTATATATAAATAAATAATTCTATTCCTGGTTATGTGTCATCATATGATCTATTTCTTATGTTAGTATTTTTATGGTTTGCTATATCCATCATTTAATAGTACATAGTTCAGTCCGTTTGGGTCTGGTCTGCTTCTGACTGAAATCGATGGCAACTGTTCTTTGAGTTCAGGAGACAATAAATGATGTTTTGAATTACATTTTCTTTGTTGTTGAAGTTCCTAGGACTATGTAACACAGCAATATACGTGTGATTTTTTTTTTGACACTATGTGATAAACTTCAATATTTCACCACTCTCATTGGATTAGAGTGCAAAGAAAGAGAAAATGGTTACATTTATTGTTGATACCCTGTTTTGTAGAACGAATTGCCAAGTGGATTAAACAAGAAACGTCTGCAGGCCTTATTGAAAGGATTTGGAGAATATCCAGCTAAGTACAGGTATTTTTTGTGTGCATGTTCATGCTTGCACAAAATAAAATTGCTTGTGTTTACTGGCCTATGAGAAAGAATTTCCTTGACTAAGGCTGCTTTTTAATTGCAGGATGTTTGTTTGGCGTTCCTTATTACAACTTCCTGAAAACCACTTGGCATTCAGTAGCCTGATAGACAGGGGAATCCACAGTGCATTCATAAATATTCAGAAAGAGTATCCTATCAAAAGTAGGAAATTGCTGAGAGTTCTACAGAGGTAAAATATATATTTGTATTTATTTAAATATTACAGATTTTTATTTTCATATAGTCATCTGAAATGTATCCAGTAGCTGGAATCAGCTGTGAGAAAAATTCTGAAATGACACAGTAGTGCCCTCATGCAATTTTGTTTCAGTAACTCGTACAATCCTGCATCTATCTTGAAATTCACAGTTTTTCTATGTTGTGGTTGTAAAATACATATTTTTGTTTGGTTTTGGATCAATGTTTTCTACACCTTTGTTTGCCTCTGTGTATAGGACCTTGTCAGCCCTAGCTCACTGGTCTGCTATCTTTGCTGAGACACCTTACATGCCTTTGCTAGCATTCCCGTTTGTAAAACTATTCCAGAACAACCAACTGATCTGCTTTGAAGTTGTTGCTACAGTAGTAGGTAAGTAATGATTTTAAAAACTCAAATATGCTGCAACATGTTTAAGCTTTCCAATGCAAAAGAGCTTTTGCTGCTGAAATGAATAAGGTATTTCCTTATTTAGAGGTCACCAAGGTGTTTGTTACCAGGAATTAATATAGAGCTTAAAACAAAAACCTCAAACTATGAGACTTCCTTTTGCAGTGTTTCTAGTAAAAAGTTGGCAATTTTAACGTTTGTGAAGTCTAATTGAAATGTATCTGGCATTTGCAAACTCAAATGTATCTAGCATAATTACATCATAATAATTAAGTATCTGAGACATGGGAAAAGTAGTCACAGCCACCCACCCCACCTGTCACCTGCTCCCAGTCAACAGGGAATGATCTCTTTCAAAGTTTTACTCTGTTTAGTTGTCCTGAGCATGTGGTAACTCGAAACTAAACATTTGTCTGAATACTGGCTGTGGCTGTCTTCTGAAGAAACATTCTAAATTAAAGTGCTTTACACTTAAATTAGTTGTTGCAGTTGCTGCTAAGTCTACAGAAGATATGTGCTGCCAAGCATTCATACCCCTCTTTGCAAGCACATGCTGTTGGTGAATAAGTATCCAAGTTTACAGAAATTATTCTTAGTATGTTAAAAATTACGTGATCCAGGCTTTAGTTTTTTGAGACAGAAATACTTGTTTAAGTATTCCCATCTGCCTCCCATGCTTTAGTCCCACAGATCACAGATTTTTTTTCACTTTATATTTGAGCCAGATTAGTTCTTCAGTCTGGTTCACAGTGTACTGACACAAAAACTCATGCCAGTGCAGCTGGAGGAGTAGTGTACTGTGGGTATGGTTTAGGAATACTCGGAAAGAGAAGAGATAGGAGTATCTTAAATAGGTTTTGCTGCCTGAAAAAGTATCCTAAATGCATCAGCTTTACAATGCAGCTTTAAGGTTGTCATGAGTCTTTTACTTTGGATTACAGTGGATTTCGTTCAGCTTCTTGTTCTCTTTCAGTTAATTTTTGTCAGCACTGGTTTGAGTACTTTCCCAATCCTCCACTTAATGTCCTCGGTATGATGGAAAATGTTTTGGCACATCATGACAAAGAACTGCTTCGGCATTTAATAAAATACAATGTGACTTCACAGGTAATATTCTTGACAGTTTTGTACACAAAAATATGCTGCAGAGAATAATAGTGCACTAGTCTTTTATTTTGATCTATTTCTAGTTTGGGGGAGTTTTCATTAAATAACAGTTAATTATGTGGGAGTGTAAAGAATGTATCATTGCTTTCCTGTTTTTTTTTCCTTGTCCATGATCATATATATGCTACTGTAGTTCTTTAGAAGTTCTTTGCTTTCAAGTCCACATTGCTTATAAATCTACTCATCAAATTATAAATGTACCTTTTTTAACATGGACATAAGTATTATGAATTAACTTTGTAATCCCTGTTTATCACTAGGGATGATTTCAGCTTCACAAATCTAAATATAACATTTAGACATCAAGTGAAATAAGAAATGTATTTGTAATCACCCCAGATTAACTTTGAATGTTTAGAGTGGGTGATGAAACTTACCTTGAAATGTTCTGGTTTATTTCCTCTTTCTTTAATAAATTGATAGATTCTTGGTATAAGGCAAGAAAAATCATATTATTTCTTTAAAAAGAATGGTAAAATTGTACTAATGTGTTATTTTGTCAATTTTCCCAAATAATTTAGGTTTATGCTTGGCCTCTCCTAGAAACACTATTATCTGAGGTTCTAACAAGAGAAGAATGGCTGAAAGTCTTCGACAATGTATTCTCCAACCATCCTTCATACTTTCTAATGATTGTTGTTGCCTATATTATATGTTCCAGAGTTCCCTTGCTCCACTGTAATCAAGCAGCAGATTTTGAGGTAAACATCTTCATATTTGAGTCAATCATGTGGAAAAGATGTATAAAATATTGTATATGTTGTTAGGTTACAAATTGATCCATTTCCACATTAATATCTGGTACTTGACAAATACACGATAAATGAGTAAAACACTGAGCAGTTTCCTGCATTTTCATGCAAGGAGAACGTTAGAAGCTTTCATAAGCTTTCTAATGTCACTCAAAGCCATTTTCAAAATTTCAGTGGTTCCTCAAGCACAAAATAATTCTGTCTCTTTTTTGAGGATCTAGTTCTACTACTACAGGATCTACTTCTTCCTCTGGAGACAATACACAATAATTCTGTGATGTTGTTTCATTATCCTCTTGTCAGATTTTCAAAATTAAGCAGTATTATTGGAGGTTCTCTGAAGCTAAATTAAAATGTTTCCTTATGTTTAATGTTCCATGGGAAGAGGATTCTTTTTCTTACGAAAATACCTCTGTAGGCAAAGGGTTCCTCCTCTAAAATGTGCTTATGAGCACTTAGTTTGACTGACATCAAGCAGATAACGTTATTGCTATGTTTAATAATGACCATTTAGAGATGTTCTTGGTGGATAAAATCTTTGACAGGAAGAGTAGTCCTGCAAGAGGAGAAACTTCTGAGCTGCATGGCTGAACACTGAAAGTCGAGGCAGATTTATCCAGTGCTAGGAGTCACTGTTGGACACTGTAAATTGATGTCCAGCTTCCCAAATCCTTTACATAGCTGCCATTTGAAGAGAAGGAAAAGAACCACAGCATCCTTTCCCACCTTGAAGAAGTTTGGTTCAAGTCACTTGAGCTGGTGATGTTTTATGAATTGGTAGGGAACACTTGCCTGATTATTCCCAAATATGTGTATTAAAAATAAACATATATTTATGTAAAAATACACAAAAGTGCATAATATTGTGTAGAATGTAAATGGCAGCATGTCTCTTACAGTATTTCTTTCATCATCGTAACAACGTGGACATTAATGTTGTGATTAAGGAAGCCTATCGTCTTATGGAGGCTACACCACTGGATATCCATCCACAGCGCATGCTTGATGACTTCACACCACTTACAAAAGGACAGTACCCTGTATTCAATAAATATCCCACGTTCATTGTGGATTATCAAGCTCGGGAATGGGAGAAGATCAGGCAGGATGAAATTGAATACTTGCGAAAGAGGTATTAGTGGGAAATTGAAAACAGTCTGAGGCTGGGAGGGACAGGTGGACATAATTGCCTTTGTATGTTGTAATGTGTATGCTTGAGAAAGGAGATAAGAAAATTCAGGAAAATTACTTTAAATAGCTGCTAAAGATTGAGAGTTACTTGGTTTAACATGTTTTTGCATTAAATCATTAGTCTTATCTTAAATAAAAAATGTTTGCTAATTAGCAGAAGATATTGGGCCACAGGTCACCAAACTTGGAAGCTTAAAGCCAGAGCCCAAACCTTTGTTGACCTTGTGGAGTCCAAGTTTTTAAGGGCCAAGGAATTCTTAGCTTGCCATTGAAATCAGTGGGTACTGTGATGCCAAGGCACCCTTAGGAAGTATCTGAGCTCATCTGTAATGCTCTGTTGTCTCTAACAGTTAATATGGTAACTTCCTCATGTACTTTGTCACTACAATGGGAATGCCATATTCTTTCATGTCATCTCATTTCAGCAGTTCTTCGCTAGTACTGTCATCAATTTCAAAGTAATCAAGTAATTTCTTGATATTTGGTTTGAATAATTAACATGTGACCTCCTTACTTGTAGACAATTAGCACATGAATCAGAAGCCAAAGCACAGGAACAGAAAGCAGAAGATGAAGACTGGTATCGAAAGCAGAAATTACTTCGAGAAGCTGAAGAGCAGAAGCGAAAAATCCTGCTGGAAGAAGAAGAGAAGTTGGCAGAACAGAGGCAGAGGTATTAGAATACAGGAAGCATTAGGGGTCTGGCTACTGTAGCCTGCTATTACATTTTTAACCATGAGTAAAGGAGAAATAACCACTAATTTGTATAAATTGTAATGTGGGATAACTGTGGTCTGGTGGGTCATATTTTGGTGTGGAAATTAAGTGATCCTGGGTTGTATTACTACCTCACCTATTACTCCCCGGAGGGAATACAGCAGATTCGAGGTCAAGTCGCTTCATATTTTTGTCTCAGCTCCCAGGCATTTGTCTGGTTCCTTTGGATTGGGAAGTCTCTTAAACAGTCAGTTGTTGTGTGTCTGCACACTGAGATTTCAGATTTGCATTGTGGGCAGACCCACACTGCAGATATCAGTCTCTTACAGGATCAGCGACTGAACACAGCCTTGGATTTCTAGTGGATCTAGAAAAAAAACTGCTTTGTGTATCAGTTGATAAGCAAAGAGTCATTATAGTAATAAAGCTGAACTGTAAGTTTGTGCATTTTGCAGTTGTGAAGGTTTTGAGGGAATTGCAACATCTCCATAGTTTCTTAGATGAACTACAGTTAATCATGGAATCATTTAAGTTGGAAATTACCTTTAAAATCATCAAATCTAACATTTAACCCAGCACTGCCAAGTTCACCATTAAACCACCACATTTTTGAGCACATCTCCTAAACCTCTGTAACCTACAGGGTTTTTTTTAAGAGGACAGCAGACCTTTATTTACAAACTAATCCTTGAGTTTGTGGTTTTGTTCCTTGAAAGAGTTTGATATTTACCAAATAAACTTGGAACAAATTTTGTGCAGCAAGAGGAACACTGGCAATTATTCTAAGGAGTAGTTTCCAGTTTTGGATCCTTGCAACTTTAAACTAGTACTTACTAAAGTGGAGCAGAAACAGGGCACAGGACTTCAAAATTTAACTGGAGATACTGCCATTAAAAGATGTGTGTCTGTGAATTTAATTTTGTCTCATAAATGAAAACTGGACAATTTACAGGAATGAAAGCAACTGTCCTAAGCTTTGTTAAGCTGGAGATGAGCTCACAGTAATTAATGGCTAACTGCATTGCGTGTTTGTGCTCTTTGGTACTGACCATTTACATATAGAGTATTATTTCTGTTATTTGTTTATTTCCATTTATTTTGGCCTTGAAGGCTTGCTGTTGGGAAAAAAGAACTGAAAGTAAAGGAACTGCAACTTCTAGATGCTTCAAGAAGGCGTTTTCTGAACTACCAGCAAGATCAGCTTCAAATGGAACTGAAACGTCTCGATGATGAAATTGCAAGAAAGGTTGACCATTGCTCTAACAATTGTTTTCTATAAGGTTTAATAGGGAAAATAAAAAAGGAAAAAATGCATAACTAAAATTTCAGTTGATATACTGTAATTTATGAGCCCAGGGGTGTATTTAGCATGAGGCAGACTGCTTTAAGTGGTAAATGTAAAATTTAAGTTTTATTTGGCACTTAGTATGTTCCACTGGATTGCTTTAACTGGCAAAATTCCTGAGAAAAGCCAGAGTCACCTGATTAGTGGCAGTGTTGAAAAATGTAATGGAGCTCCTTAAAGGGCTAGTGAATTAATTCTCAGCTGTCTGTGGGCTGTATGTCCAGATTGCACGTTAACTCTGCCATTGTTTGAGAGGCTCTTCAGTGGCCTCTGGTCAGGCCTGGCTCTGCTTCCAAATCACTAACCCAGGCACCATGGCATGCAGGTGCTGAGAATGGAAGCTTTTGCAACTCACAGGCACAAATTGAGCCTTTGCAGGACTATTCCTTGTGGCTCAACAACACACTTTGCAGGGCACAGTGCAGCTGGGTTGTTGTTTCTGCAGTCAGGGCACTGTAACACTACTTAGCTCCAGCTCAGCACAGGTTCTGTGAGGTGCAAAGCAGCCACTTCCCCTTCTGCCTACTGTCCTCCACAGAATTCTGGCTTCAGAGACTCCTTACTTGATTCAGAGCTGCACCTGGTAAGTTTTTAGCATTAGCTCAAGACTGGTATTTCCCTAACATAGCTTGGCTGGATGCAAAACTCTTCCTGTGCCTCTTTTCCACCTTGCCCTGTACTTCTGTTATGCAGTATTTTCCATTCTTCATATGACAGAATGTCAGTCAGAACTTATGGGCGTCAGGGGTTGGATATTCTACTTCATGATTTTTTTTAAAGCAGAAAAGTTTCTTTACTGTATTTTCATGTGTTTCTCTTCCCCACTAGGCATCTATGAGAGAGCAGGAAACAGCTGCTGCTGTTCAAGATATAGAGCTACGGCAGATGGAACTTGAATCACAAAAACAGCTTTTTGAACAGGTAATTATTGGGGAACTATACTAAATATAAATATTTAATGGTTCTTCCTTTGAAGTTCTTGGATTTGATTGTGTTCCTTCAGCCAGACCTTGTGGAGAGAAAGGGGGCCTATTTTTTTTCTCTTTAATAACTTTTTTAGAACAAATCCTCTGTTGATAAAAGCATTAACACAACTCACTGTTATCTTGGGGAGTTTGGGGTGAAAATACTCATACCCTTCTCATTTTATTCTTCTCCTGTGCTGGGGTATCATTGGTTGCTGCAGGGTTTAGTTGTGGGCTTAGCTGCTTGAGGGAAGTGTGGAACATGTAAACAAGAAATAAGTGTGTAACAATGTGTTCCTCATCCAGAAACTCCCACCTTTTCATCTGTGATATCCAGACATATCTGCATTTTCTGGATAGAACAGTATAGCAGATTGATGTAGGTGATGAAAAAATGTCTAGCTGCCAACAACATCATTAAGCAAAAAGGAGTGGATGGTTCATTGGGAATGTGCAGTTCCTTTCTGAAATGACTGATTTATTCAGAAATATGGCTATTCAATAATAAACAGTTTTAGTCAGTAATTCTGTTTAAAGTTAAATTTTACTTAATTATTATAAATAATTTTTATAAATTACTGCAAAGCAAGGATGCCAATGGAAGGCTTTAGAAAGTTAAAAGATGTTCATTTTGATTAAAAATACTCAGTTAAGTGTTTAGAAATCAAAGCTACATGTACCCATCTTGAGTATGTGTAGATCCAGTTAAATAAAGGAGTAGTAGACATCCAGCTCTCTGACACTCATTTTGAAACGTGTCAACTTATATTTGAGTTTTTTATAGCTTTTGGTCATAAACTTCTTATAATCCATATTGAGCATGAATGGGCTAAATTTCTGTTAGCCTTTATTCAATACACAGCCAACTGTATTTTAGCTACATAACACAAACCAGGCTAAGCTCGTATATTCTGGTACATGTAAAGTCAGCTCTCTAAGGGAACTAATTTTACAGTGATCATCCTCTCTAGGCTAGAAATTATTTAACTAGCTGAGGATCTCTGTTTGCCCACAAGAGTCTGTGCAGACAGGCTTTCCCTGCACTGTTCACTGCCATCAGCAAGGGTCCCTACTCCAGCTTCAAAGGATAGATCAATAAATCAATAGATTCCTACAGGCCTGGGAAGGGGTTATAACTTTTGCAGAAAATTGTGTAGATGTGCCCTGGTCAATGTGAAGAAAAGGTGGTACACTAAAATCCTGTTTCTAGATCTGCTGCTGGGTTGTACTACTTTGGCAAATCATCTCTGTGTTCAAGCTGCAGATGTGTTTATTACAGGTCCCAGTGCCGTGAAACACAGTTTATAGTTGTGAAACATTTTGAGATTTTGGCTAAAATTTGCCATAAATTGTGTAATATTTTCATGTTTAATCTAGTTCATTTAGGTTGGAATTCTGCTTTTATTCACCATAGTAATCTGCAGAATGGAATTACATCCCCTGTCAAGACTCAGGCGACTGTTATGACTCATGCTTCATCTAATTCCAAGCGGATAAAACAGCAGGGTCTATGACTTTCTTGGACAGCTATGATATGTAGTGGGATGAGATGTGTGGATATATTCAGATACTAGTTTAATGAAATTTTAATAAGTGTTAAAGAGATGGAATTACCAATGTGAGCTAGTAGCTTAGCAACAGTAATTCTTGTTTGTGTGCTTGGCAGCATCTAATCAAAGACCAAGAGGGAGTTACAAAGGAAATGAAAGAAGAGGTAGAAGCCCATCGAAGAAAGGTGGATCTGGAAGATCAACGTGTTCAGAGATTGATAGAAATAGATAGAGAAGAAACACAGAAAGCTCATACAGTAAGATAATTGTATCTGAACAAGTTTTCTAGAGAGTCAGTATGTTAACTTATGCAAGTAGTACTGCTTAATAGTATTTTGACTGTAATTAACTTGTTAAAGTTAATAAGGAAATATTTTCTAAAGAAATCTAATTTCTAATTATATATTATTTTTATATATATTATTATATAATTTATATTATTTTGTAATATATAATACAATATATATTATTATATATTGTTAATATATCCCATATTAATTGATTAAGATCCTATGTTTAATATTTTGAGCTCTCCAAAAATCTGACTGAAGTGTCCAAACAGCTGAATAATATTGAAATTCTCTGGACCTGCCAGAAATATTAGCTTTTTTTTTTTACTTCTCAAAACTTAGAAAGCATGTAAGACTCAAAAGTGCTTTTCAAAACAAGTCATCGTCCTGTTAAGGAACATGCTTTGTTTGTAACCATAATGAAATAAAAGATAGCCTCAAAGGAGATTTCAGCTGATAGTACTTGGCAAGAAATTCAGCTGTAGAAGCTGTCTTCTAGATCACAGTAATGAATGTGTGTAGCTTGACATTAGGAATTGCTCAGATTTTCAAGCTCAGAGCTTGTAACTGCACAGTTGGAAAAATAGTTGCAGCTATCCCACTGCCCATATGCTTAGCATCTGCATTTGTATATTGTCTAGAAATAAACATATGGGTCTGAATTTTTGTAAACAGCATTTGATTTTTGGAAGCAGATGGATGTGGGTGAAAGTATTGGCATTCAGGTATCAATTTTATGTCAGCTGCACCTGTTAGTGAGTGGCTCTAGCAAGGACATCTGACAGGGATACTGGAGAACACCTCAGTTTGTTTTGCCTGGTCTGTAGGTAAGGCTGTGCAGTTGGAATACGAATGAATTTCTGCTAAGAAAAGTGTTTTATTAGGTGGCTGAAGAAAATTTAGCCAAAGCTGAGCAGAAGCACATTGACACTGACTGGAGGCTGCAAGCGCAGCGGAGACTTAGGCGTGATGATGAGGACCGAGAGAGGTGCTACAAAGAGATTGTCAAGCTCCTGCATGACAACAGGGTGAAAGAAGCTGAACTGCTAAAGGCCATGAGGGAGACCGAAGAAAAAAAGGTATTTGCATAATTTCTTTTTCTAAGTGGGCCTGGCAAAAATGTAACTGTCTTTTGCCTGTAATGGGGAGGGCAGAAAGCTGAAATTCATTAGAGAAATATTTTGTTAGAACTCTCTGTTTTAACTGGAAGTTTCTGGAAGCACAAGAGTGAATTGGTAAGGATGTTTTAGCCTTAGGGAAAGCATATTCCTATTTCTGTAAGTTCCTCTCATTTTTATTCTCTGACCCAAGACTTTTACCTTTTTCCAGGTGTTAGAATGAGACTTTTTCAAAATGAAACCTTCACACAGCTGACTAACATATTTTGATTTTAGAGTGAAGTGTAATCTGTAATAATCCAGATGGTCCTATTTGTTGCCTTTTCCTTACAACACATCTGTTGAAGACATTTAATATCTCTGTTGCACAGTGGGAAGAGGTTGTACACAATAAAGCTCGACTGGAGGAGGAGCAGAAGGGGGCTGCTGCTGCAGACGGGCACAGGAAGCAGTTCTTAGATGACAAAATGCATGATGCGTTAGAATTGGCTGAGAAGCTGCAAAGGGAAGATGGCTGTTTTGGTGAGCATGTAGATAATACAGTTCTGTGTGGATGTTGGCATGAAGCATTCAATGACTGAATATAAATGAACTGTCCAATATTGGGGATAAACTTAAGCATAACTCCTTTACTAAGCACTCCACAAGTGCTTTTTGGCAATATTCTTTCATTAAACTGATATATCTGTTTTCCAAGGCCAGACTTGGAAAGAAATCTCAGTTTGATATCTGTCAAATGCAGCAATATAAATGGCATTTTTGGTAAGAGCACAGATCTAGGTCATCTTAAAACAATCGTAAAATCGCATCCATTCAAAATTTTCTGCCAGATAATGTTGTCCTGTGATGACATACAGTATTATACCAAGGAATTGATTTTCCAACTGTTTGCTCAAAAAAAACCCAAACAAACCCCAACATATTTATGTGCTTCCAGAATTGGCCAGTACATTCTTCTCAAGTGCCGCATATGTGTGTTTTTGCAGGTATTTCTCCTATCCTCCCACCATGCTTCCAAGGCTCACATAAAATTAATGATTAATATTAGGGTTAGGTGATTAGTATTGCTTTGGGCAAACTTTTTCAGCCTTTGTCCTTATTTACCTAATGTTTAGTATGGAGTAATTTGCAACTGTGCATAATTAAAATGGGTGGCTCCTAAAACTACAAGCATGAGTAGCCATATTCCATATGATCTTAGTGGCGTATTTGTCAGAAGATTAATTGTATAGGAAGAAACAGCACATGTAATTTGTTAAAGAGCTGTAATTTCTTAAAGGGAATTTTAAGAAATTAATGAAATTACAGAGCTGTAATTCCTTAAAATGAAATGCAGTGATGCATAGCTTTGACCCAAAGAGTAGAAACATTGACCTCTAATTCTGAGCAAATTGTACTTGCCATTAACTGGAGTGGGTGATTGTTCTAGCTTTGCTTCCTGGTGAAAAACTGTTTTACCTCCAGCTAGAAAAATTCACTAGAAGCTTCAATATTTTTAATTTATAAGGAACCCTTCTTTCCTTTTCCCACAGAGAGCCTGCACAATTTAAAGGCCAGATGTACAGAGAGAGGGGTAGAAGTCCAGCAGGTGCCAAGGTCTGGAAACATCTGTCTCGATGATTTGTCTACATTAGCATCATCACCACACAGTAAGTTTCTAAGTTAGGAGTCTCTTTCACATTTAGCTTCAGAGCATTGCTTGAACACCTGGCTGTGTGATTGAGTCATTAGTTGTGTGGGTGTTTAGTAGAGAGTAAACCAGTTTATTGTTGTGTTCTCTTTCACACCTGCAGAAGATGTCTTTGCTACCGGGGTGGCACAGGTAGGAAGTGCCTGAAGTGTGTCATGTTACGAGAGTGGTCCTAGTAAACCTCAGCCTAGTTTAGTTGCATTCTAACCTGATCGTCTTGCCATGCTTTTCCTGTCTTCATAGCTGTTTATGGTTTGGGAATGTTGAGAGGATGCAGAGCTGTCTTTCATCAAAATCTGACTGGAAGTGATAGTCAAAAATTAGTCTAATTTCCTCTGGTCTGTTCTAGTTACTCTGGCAGTGAAAGCAGAGTTGAAATTCCCATGCACCTTATGTACAAAAGTCTGCAGACAGTGGGAACTGAGATAAGGGAAACTCCTCTTTGAGGGGATATCCCAGAGGGGCTCAGCCCTGAGGAGACCGAGATCCCACAGCAACACTCTGGACCTGCTGTAGCCCCCATTAGCATCTGACCTGGTGGCCAACAGAGGCACCGCTTTCAAAGAACTTGCTCTTACCAGTCTGAGGGCTGCCCCACATCCAGTGGTACTGAAAACCAGCATTTCTCTGCCAGAGATGTCCGTTTTCCAACAGGTATTTGTAGTGTTGATTGAAAACAGCTAGTTGCAATATTAAGTTTCTTGCACTTCAATGTCTTTAGGCAGAAGACGAGCAGAACTGGCACGCCAGGAGCGGGAGCTGATGGCAGAAGTGCGGCGGCTCAGACAAAGGTTCACTTCACGGGCCCAAACCAGGCACTCTCCAGCTACAACGTGGTCACCTTGAGACAATTTGCTCTGGACCTTAGCTGTAGTTTCAAATTATTAATCAGCGAAAAGCTAAATATGTATAGTGTGATGCAGGATGTATCATAGACTGTTTATTAAAGGCTTTTGGAGATATTTTTATATAAGAATAAAATCCTAGGTAGAAAATATGTCTTTTGTTTGTAACTTTGTTATTTTTTACTTCTAAAATAAACTCATTTTTTACCATAAGTTACTGAGTGCAGCGTTTTTGTATGTTTCATTTTTTCTGATGGCTTCCCTGGCTTGAAGAAACAAACCACTGTTAAAATGTTGGTTTTGTCAATGATGTGTCAATGATTCTACAAGTTGCAGCAGGGAAGTTTGCATTTAGAGAAAAATATCCTTTCTGGTGAGAGCTAAACATTGAAACCAAGGCCCAGAGAGCACCTGCTGCTGGAGATGAGTGTAAATTTTACACATATTAGCAGGTTAATTTCATGAGAAAAACTGGGAGAGAGGATCTAAACAAATACCTTGCTCTTCATAGTGCTTGTGATACTGATGGCTAATGCTTTTGACCCAAGAATCAAGAACATTATGTGGTGTTACAGTAAAAAAGAATAGGGCAAAGTAAATTAAAGTGATGCATCCATAATTGCTACACACAATGCTGATACAGGGGTAGACTTGGCCCTGTGAAAATACAAGGACTGGGATCTTAATTTGTTCTGCTTCCCCTGGGGTTTTGCTGATGCTCTTTGGAACAGCAGCATTGGAGCAGGGCTGCTGGTGCTGGCCCTGGGGGCTGAGGCACTGGGCAGACCCTGGATGATACCTCTAACCAGCAGCTTTTTGTCATCTGGGGCTGGGAACAGCCTCTGCTTCTTGTTAAATTACATGAAAATCTAAAAGCACAAAGGTACTTGGTTATCCTTTCCTTAGCATCCTCTGCATCTGGAAGTAGAGTCACATTAGCAGCAACCAGGATGCATGGAAATCTCCTTGCAGCCCTCACTGTGAGGAGGCATCACTCCTTTTCAAAGAGAGAAAAATGCAACAGGCCAGATCATCTCAGAGGCAGAGGGAGTAGATAAACTGTCTTTTTCCAATGACTGTCTCGGAGTTTACATATGATTATTTCGATATTTAAAGGGAAGTAATATACCCACTGAGGTTTTAGCCTGCACTGTGGGCTGTACGTGTATGGGCTTGTGGTAAATGTAAATGTGCATAAACTGGAGTGTTTCTGGCAGGCAGGGCCGGTGTCCTGCCGTGTCCCCACAGCAGCTCCTGTGCCCTGGCCGCAGCCTGACCCCGGGAGTGCCCACCGCCCACCGCAGGAGCCCTTTCCCCGTCCCCACATCGCTCTACGGGCTCGCAGCGGCTGAAAACCGGCTGCCAAAAGCCAGAACAGCTGCAGAAGTTATTGCCCGGAGCCCAGCACCGGGACAAACAGGCCCCTGACCTGCAACTGCAGCTTCGGAAATCACGACAAACACGACTTGGAAGTCACCCACCGGCTCAGAGCGCCGTGCCGTGCGAGATGGTCGCCGCTAAAAGCGCAGGGGAGGCGGCAAAAGTGCTGCCCGCCTTTGCCCCGTGTGAGGATCGAACTCACGACCTTCAGATTATGAGACTGACGCGCTACCTACTGCGCTAACGAGGCGGCTGAGAGAGCTCCCTCCGTGAGGGCTCTCGGTCCTGCCGGCGGCCTCGCTCTGCCGGGGCCACGGGAGGACATGGCCCGGCCCGGCCCCTCCTCCGCCCACACCGCTCCCACCGGGCGGGATCCTGCGCTGGCAGCGCGGGGGCTCGGAGTGATCATGTGAGGCTGCAGGGTGACAGTGAGGCTTCGCTGGGGTGACAGTGTGAGGTCCCATAGTATAACCTGTGAGGAGCCCCGCCGTGCTCATGTAGGGGGCCAGGGGGACCCTAAGGGACACCGGGGTGACCATGAGAGATCCTGGTCGAGGAGGGGGGGCCGTCCCTGCTCTCGATCGGCGTTGGCAGGACACAGTCCTGCATGTCAGGGTAATTAGATGGCATCATTTTCGGCCTAATTGCGCAGAACAGGTCAGGAGATAATTAGTGACTTTCGGCCGCGTCTGGCAGCTGCGGGCGGATGTTGGGGGCGGAGGGAGGGACGGGGTAGTTTTTAAAATCACCCCAGAAGCTCAGGACGGCCCCGCCACCGCCCCTCCTCGGGCGCACGTGGTCGCTCCGGGATTAATATCCGACCCATTCCATACTCTTCTGTGTTTCGTACATCTTGATCTTATCTTTACGGGTGATTTTTTTTTTTTCCCCACCCCACAGGGCACCTGACATAGACCCAGAATCTGTGAAGCTGCCCTGAGAAACTGTGCCTGTGCGTCCCTGAAGGCGCCGGTGCTCCCGAGGCCGGCGCGGCGGGATCCTCTCCCTGCCCACACGCGGCCTCAGCCGCCCTCACTGGAGCCCAGGCCGGCACATCCCCTGTGGAGCCGCGGCACAGCGGTGCACGGACACACAGCTGCCGGGCCGAGGCCAGCCCACCCGCGTGAGGAAGTGTGTCACACGTGGCGCTGCAGCCAGGCACGCACACAGGTATGGACACCTCGGGCAGGTGCTCCCGCCCCGCCTCTCCTCCGTCAGACCGGCCGGCCCGGCTGCCCCCGGGCTCTGGCCTGTCACCCCGCTGCAACCCATCCACCTAATGACACAGCAGAGAGCTGCCACGGGGACAACGTGACTCCAGAAGCTACAGCCTGGGAAGGAAGGAAGGAAGAAAAAAAAAAAAAAAAAAAAAAGCCCTAAATGTGCACAATCAAGTGATGAGTGTTTGTATTTCTGATGCTTTGAGGCCAGCTCACAACCCTCCCTCCACGTAATATTCAGGATGTTTGGGAAGGGGTATTTTTCTTATAATAGGATGGCGTAGTCACAAAGCTTTAAAGAAATAAGTGAGTGAATCGTCTATGGTAATAGCAACATACCCCGGACGGGGCACAGTGACGAAGTTCACATCTATTTTTAAGCCTGCCTGGCAGCATGTAGGTGCCGAACAGAGCCCATGACCCTTTTTACTGTTTTGAAGCCATGGACATGGCTGCTGTCTTCGGTCCAATTCAACATCAGAACTGTTTTTTCTCCCTAACGAATACCATGGGAAGACAGAGAAGCCTCAAGCTGTTTTGAAGATTGTGCAATGATGCTTGGGAGCCTACCTGCTTTTGCCTGAGTGCTTTCCTCACTCATATTTCACAGGATGCGACAGGAAGGGAAATACAATCGAATCCGACGGCCGTGGTAAATTTGACTCGAATCCTTCGTATGCCCTGGGGCTGAGGTGGGTGCCTCTCAGATAAGCAATCTAATCAGCTTTGCACTTGTGTCCCATCTGGAAACAGATTGTTGCCGGAGTACATCACCACCTGAGAAGCAAGCTTCAGGTTCGTTTTGAAGATAATTGTACAGACAAATTCAGGGAGTGTGAATTTGCCTGTGGTAATAAGATCTCTTTATTTTTATTCATAGTTAATTCGCTCAGCCGAGGCGATTTCATGCGAGAATGCAGTCCTCAAACAAGAAGGACGATTGCACTGCCTGTGGCACGCATATGCATGGTGCCTGCCCGGCAGATCGGCTGCTGCGACAAAGAGCCATGAACCACCCCAGACATATGGGCAAGATAAGGAAGAGGCTGGAGGATATCAAGAACCAGTCCCTGAAGTTGACAAAAGTGGATTTCAGCCACAACGAAAGCGTAAGATTGGCCACCGACGCCTTCTTGGATGGTGGGAGAGACTCTTACCTCGAAACTCTAAGCAGAGAGGGTGAGGTGGATTTCCTCTCCTCGGTGGAAGCTCAGTACATCAAGGATAACGCCAGGGAGTCTTATTATGCACAGGAGACCCCAGGCGCCGACGGGGCAGCCGCGCCAAAGCAGAACGACGCCGGGTCACTCCCTTCAGGGACCTACTTCCCCACCATTTCTGACAACAGTGAGCCGGCTCTGCTCCACACATGGATTACAGCAGAGAAGCCCTATTTAAAGGAAAAATCCACCGCCACTGTGTATTTCCAAACAGAGAAGAACAGCAACATTAGAGACATCATACGCCGGTACATCCACAAGACCACTCAGGTATGAGCAGAGAATTGCTGTTCCCTTTGCACTTGGTTGTTTCGTGCTCTTACAAGCTCAGCTGAACATGGTACTTAACTCAAGGCAGCCCTGTGTGTTACAGTGTAGCTTTGCTCTAGAAAGTGGCTGTGAAGAGCCTGTTGTTGAACACAGGCAGCACTTTAAAAAAATTTTTTTTTAACTCACACCAACACTTTTTTATGTTGATGGCTTAAAAAAACCCGTTCCCTCTTCTCTCTTGTAACCTCCCATTCACCCAGTGGATTAAATGTGTAGAAAGGGCAGCTTGGCTCTGTCCCTTTTCATGTACCCCCAGCAGGATGGTTTGATCTGTTCAGACCATTGCACCACTAATGAGAATTAAGCCTAAGTGAGCTCTTAGCCATTAGGAATTGTTCAAGGGGATTTGTGGGAGATGTGGGTGAAGGGGATGCAAGTATGTCTGGTATGTCAGCAGCCATCCCCAGAGGAAGGAAATTAATCAGAAAATACACCTTTCATCCCTAATATATTGTCTGTATCAGTTAAAATGTCATGTGGGCTCTATACAGAGACTCTGCAGCATAACTCGGCATGTGGGAAAGGTGCAAAGGATGCTCCTGACTACCTACAGGTGATGGAGGCCACAGAGGTGCCAGCCACAGGACAAAGCCAGGCTGCCCACACTCTGGGAAATCAGGAACTGAGCTGGAGGGGGGACAGAAAACTGATGTCATGTGTGTTCTAGCAGTTCGCTTGTTTTCCTGGAAAAAAAATTTGATACTTCAGGGTTGTATTTACCGTCATCCATGAGTTTTGCCCTTATATAAATTCAGAAGAGCAGCAGCAGTTTCACGCAGGAGTGGTCAGGAGCCAAGCCAGGATGCAATAGTGCTGCCCAGCAGAGACTTTGGAGCCCTCCGGAGCCACAGGATTCCTTCCGCTTTGTTATTCCCCTGCAAGGGCAGGTGCTGGCCCTGGTAACAGAGTGTAATGGCAGGGGAGAAGGATCCCCGTTGGCAGCTGCTCTCTCAAAGCCTACAAGTGCTTACCACACCAGGGGAATTATAGAAATGTCTCTGGAATAATAAAATAGGAATCAGGTAAAATATCAACTCAGAATTTTCTGTCCCAAGAAAAGAAAACTTGTAGGTGAAAAATTGGGAAATGTAATATAAACCCATGTTTCGTGTGACCTTAATAATCTAATTTACATTACGAGAGTGTGCTGCAGCAACACAAACAGTATAAAATTTGTCAACTGCTTTTTGAGCACAGTTTTCCAATGACACCAGCTATTAAATAGCATCTGGTAAGGGTCCATCCTGGATAGCCTAGTATTTGATACATGCATTACAAAATTAAATAACAGAATAAAAGCTCTGTTAATGGATGACCTCAAAATGCAAAGGATTCAAAAGTGATACAACAATTTTAAGACATTTGTGGAATTGGTGCAGATCACAAAATGAAATTCAGGCAAAAGAAAGTACTACAAGTAAGAAAAGTAAGTCAGGTGCAGAAATATAAATTTGGAACAGATAGTAAAAAGCAGTACTAGAGACAATGGGCTGGAGCTGGGGCATTAACAGGAAGTGTGGATGTGAAATATTTGACATAATTGTGCTTACCTAGCCATGGCAAAGCTCTTTCTGAAGCACCAGGTTTTTGCAGCAGGAGGAAGGCATGAGATCCTCATTGCTCCACAAATAGTTTGGCTGCCTGAAGAGGACGCTGGCTGCGCAGGATGTGTCTGGTCTTGTAGGATATCTCGTGGTGGCAAGGGGAATAAGCTTGCTCTTAGGTGTGGACATAGGCCTTGGAGTAAGATTCAGAGCAAGCTGGAAGCAATTAGTAAGACAGATCTACAAAGATGCTGTAAAGTTTGTTTTCATTGGAGGTGATACCCCATGAGCACAGTTATCAAAGGTTCCCTCTCCAGTCAGTGAAGAAACAAGCATCTCCTGAAGTTGTCAGGTAGTAGCTGGGCTGAATTGACCTTTTCCACAGGCAATTAGACATCAGACAAGACCAGCACTTTCTAGTATGGACCTGGTTTTATATCACATTTATAGGTCCCTTGATTCACACTGGCTGCAGACTATGCATTTAAATAGTTGTCAGGGGTTTTATGCCCAGTCCTAAGACTTTTACACACTCTTCTGCCAGTTGTGAATTGGGGAGCATGGATGTGTGGTCAGATTGTAACAATTAGTTTATAAATCAGCGTTTAAAAAAAAAAAAAAAATGGAGCTGTTGGAGTCTGTCACCCCACCACCACCACCACCAACAACAGGGTGAGGCTTTTTAAAGCCAAGGCTGTCCAGGTGTAAATCATAAAAGAGAAAGCATCATCCAGGCTGAATACATGTCGCTTATGACACCTAGTGAGCTGTGTGGCAAGGGCTGTGGTCTTTTGTTTAGCTACATCCCTATTGCTCTCCAATAAGTATTTCAGTATATTTCCTAGTGCCAAAATCTCACCTGCAAATTCATAGATCATTTTGGGTTATATGTTATGTGTTATATTGGTTTTATATAAGCAAAAAACAATGAGGCAATGTGTTTCATCATTTTAGTGATTCAAGCACTTAGGGAGAAAACCAGAAAAAATACCCACATATAACTGAGTATTTGTGTTTATTGGAATGTATTTTTTAACAAATAAACTACATCACACTGTCCTCATAGCAACCTTAAGTTATGTAAATTGTCTCTACTAATGCCTCTGCTCTTTTTCTGAAGGTGTTAGCTATCGTGATGGATGTGTTCACAGACACTGAGATTCTTTGTGACCTCCTGGAGGCAGCTAACAAGCGCATGGTCTTTGTCTACCTGCTGCTCGATCATGGCAGTATAGATCTTTTCTCGGAGATGTGCGACAAGTTGCAAATTGCTGAGGATCTCTTCAAGGTACTGTGGCTCTGTGAAGCTCTAAGGCTGAGAGCTGTCTGCCTAACTGCAGGCACTCTGAGCTAGAAGTATGACGTTATGCTAAGGTCAATCCACCTTCTAATTAAAAGGGAGCAAGAGATTTCCTGGGGTACTGTTAGCACACCAAACTCCTCTTTGGAGATGCCTATGTTTTCACATGGATATTATAGGAAGGTAAGGCATTTCTATTAGCTCCCCAGATGAAACTAATCTTGGCCCTGAAGTCTCAAAACAGGGCTAAAATTTCCCTAGTAGAGTTATCTAATGTAGGCATTAGAACTGCTTCTGTTTAATAGCTCTGCAGCAGCTGTGGTCTGGCAGCCACAGGGAGAAGGTGCACAAAACTGTTTTGCACGGCCATAGCTTGGTTGCACTGGGTGGTTTCTGATAAAATGTGTTAAAGCTCTTTTAAAGGTAACACCTCAAATTTAGGTGGCTGTTAGTTTAATCTGCCTTCATCTCTGTCAGAGGGAACTGGCTTTAAAAGAACCCCTCCTAGGAATTATTTCAGTTGTTGCTTAAGATGCTGTAGAGCTCCTATGGCATCTCCCTGGGGATGGGTGATACTGCAGAGGCCACAGACCTTTGGAATGGCAGCTGTGGGCACACAGGAAGCCTGAGGGCATCTTACATGCACCAGACACCTGGTTTTCAACAGCTGAATTCCATCCCAAATATATGAAGAAGCTGAAATTAATAATGCACGTTCATAACTGTTTGCATGCCTGTAAACCCTCACTCCTAAGGAGAACAATCCTGGGCTATTTATTCTAAGTCTGCTGCTACAGCATCTAGGCCTCTACAACGTGCATGTCAAATCCTTGGTGCCACTCATTTCTAAGGCCTTGATTCTGCCAAGTGTGTGTATGGACAGCAGAATCAGGGTCTGAAAGGCACTTGCTCAGGTACAAGGACAGTGCAGATCATTCCATGGGCCAAACTGACCTGCATCTCCCCTCACACAAGTACCTGCATCTGATCCCGAAGGACAGCATTTGTCTGGGCTGCTCCAGCAGAGCAGCACCTGTGTCCTTGCAGGCCCAGATGGATTGGAGGAGCAGAGGTTTTGCCCTGCTGTGTCATGGCACAGCCAATGTAAAGGGAGTACAGCTACAGCAGATTGTGCCTGGGGTGCCAGTGGAGGGCAACAGGCTGCTCCCGGCTAGGGGCACATCTGTGCTCCTTTTGGCTGGGGTGGCAAGACCTTGGCTAGGTTTCCTCTGGGCACAAACCTTCAAATACCACATCAGAGAGTCCATGAAGAAATTTGACTTTGGGGCAGTGAAGAGCTAAAGGCGGTGGGGGAAAAGGGCCCTCTCTGTCTGATTTTTAATTAAAAAGACATATAATTCACTCAATTTTATTTTTATTTACAGAATATTTCAGTCCGCAGTGTTACTGGAGAGGTTTACTGTGCCAAGTCAGGGAGGAAATTTTCAGGACAAATTCGAGAAAAATTTCTTATCTCTGACTGGAGATACGTGCTGTCTGGATCTTACAGGTGAGATGAGCCACTGCACTTCATGTCTACGTACTCTTTTATGATTTTAAATACTTCTTCCCCAGAAAAGTGCCATGGAAATTTTTGTAAGGTAAGAAGCTTTTGTTTAACAAAAAAACCTCACGTTTTCAAAAAATGCTATTTTTCAAAAAAATCTACTTAACTTACTTTAAAGTTGCTCTTAGTTCTTTATGGAGCATGGGTTTTAATTTAAATGTTCAGGAAGTAACATAAACAACTTTGCCAGTGCAGCCCTGGGGCAAAACTAGAAATGTGTACAGCTTAATATTGTCCTCATTGTTTGGGTTCTCAAGTGTTGTGATTGTGAAATATGATACATTTCTGTCTCCCTCAGGATCCCTTAATGTAGCATATGTCACTCAGCTTATCTAAGGATTTGTTCTTCATAGGACAAATTTAGTGATTAAAGGTAAAACAGAAATACTTCAGAGACTTACTGTTTTTCCCTGTGTTTCATTAACAGGTAGGCAGTATATATCTACATAACTGCTGCACCTTCATTTTTTCTCTTTTTTTAAATTTTCTTTGTTTGTTTGTTTTGTTTGTGCTGCTATAATTATTTCAGGTAGTGGATATAGCATCTCAACAACTGGATTTTTGAGATCCTAGATCCTCTGGTCAGGGAATTTCAGGAGACTCTGAGCTTGCATCATATAAATGAAGTTTCTCAGCATCATGGCTACATAGAAATGTTTCACAAATGACCAAGTGTATCCTAGAAATCCAGGTACAAAAATACAAGAGGTGATTGATTATTTTAAATTATATGATTCTTCTTAATCCAAGTTTATGATTTGGAAGCTTAAATGCCTCTGCTCTGATAAAACTATGCCACCAGCAAGTTTACAGAACTGTAGTAACGAAGGAAAAAGTGATTTTTGGGGATGGGCTGCAGGAGCTCAGGTGTACACTAACAGAGGCACCCACTTTTCATTCCATTTCCAAAGGAACCATCAGACAAAACTTAGTGGACACTCAGGGTTGGGTTTTTTTTTATTGACTGCTCTTTTGTTTCCTTATTTTTGTGGGTGTTTTTTAATGCCTCACCACAGATGCGTTGAAATCCGAGTGAAGTATGTGTGGGAGAAGAACAGAACAAGATCTATTTTCTTTGACCAAGAAGCTTCCTTTTGGCTTCTCTTTCAATACCAAAAATACTAAAAACTCCTGAAGTCCTGTGCAGTCACTTCTATCTTTCTCTACTGCTGTTGAATATCTTCTAATCTCAAGTACCTTGTCAGACTATGTAATTCCATATTCAGCACACAGAGAAGGTGGTGAGGAACAAATGTATTTAAAACTATAAAAAAAGCTATTTAACTTCAGCACCAATTTGCAATTCACATTGGTTATAACACACTACCAGTATGTGGCATTTCTTGCTAGCTCTCACTTTATTAGATTTTTGCTATGCCTAAATCTTACCAACCAACCTCTTCAGGTATAAACAAGAATGATATTGAGTGAAACAGACACAAACTCTTCTACAGTGCATTTGTTGGAAATCACACTGGAGTAGATCTTAAAACTGATACAGAATTTTAAAATACAATGCCAGATTTCACCGAAGTGCCAAGTTCTGCATGATGTTATAATAGTGGTGGGGGGAACAGGCTGAGGAAATAAAATAGCTCTTTAGGACATGCTCTCAATTTTTATTGCCAGTGTCTATCATGAGGGGTTAGAATGCAGTATTTCTTTTTGCTGTCTGTCACTCTATCTCATCCTATGATAACTTATTCCGTTTTTAAAATTAATTTGAAATTAGATAGTGCATGAACTCAGCATTCCTAAAGAAGGCAAAATGAAAACCACAGAAAGCACAGACCTTGATCCCCAGGGTCAGCTGAGTATCTCCCTGGCTGCCACTCTGAAAGCCACTGGCCTCTTCAGAGTCAGCATCTAACAACTAACACGGGCTGCTTTGCCAGGAGCATCAGCTCAGGTGGGGCAGGTTTCTCCCACACAGGTTATCCACCAGGCAGCACTAACATGTAGGGTAACCCAAACCTGATCCCAGCTGAAAACCCCAGTCCTCCCTTCCGTCCTCCCTTCCGTCCTCCCTTCCGTCCTCCCTTCCGTCCTCCCTTCCGTCCTCCCTTCCGTCCTCCCTTCCGTCCTCCCTTCCGTCCTCCCTTCCGTCCTCCCTTCCGTCCTCCCTTCCGTCCTCCCTTCCGTCCTCCCTTCCGTCCTCCCTTCCGTCCTCCCTTCCGTCCTTCCTGTTGCAGCCCTACAAACACAGGGATGAGCACATCCCTAGTGAACTGCAGCTCCAACAATGCAGAGAGGACACATTATAAAACAATTCCAGTGCTGAACCAGAGAGGTAGGATTTGATTGAGGCAATCATAAATGAGAGGGTCTGTGACAGGGCACAAGACAAAGCCCTGGAAAGATGGCTGAGAAGTATCTATCAGTGACTTAATTTGTTATACAACGTTGGCCCCAAACCAGTTCTTTGTGCTTTTTCTTGGATTGGCCTCACCCAGGAAAACCTGGAAGAAAAACAATCCCTCTGGGCAGGTGGTAACAATAACAGACTCCTCTGAGCCTGTCCCAAAAGAGCACTCAGAATGGTATACTAAGGAGCAAAACTGGACCTAAAACCTAAACAATGCATTTTCTCTTAGAATGAAGCCAATGAAAACCTGTTGTCTTTTATGCCAAGTTCTGTTTTGTTCTCCAGAAAAGTGCACAGACTGTAAATTGCTGCGACTTTTTACACAACAACTTCACAAGCATTTGTCTAAAATCACAAAGATCTTACCTTGTAACTTTGAGCTCATCCATTTGGCATCAGTTCTTGGAGAATCTCTGGGCTGTTCATTTGATCTAACTTTCTCTGTTTAGAAGGGTAGCAGGTAAAATCAGTGATCCACAAACTGGTATCTGTCAGGTACTCCAGGAAGATACATGTGGGAGTAAGTTATCAAAACTGGACAGAACAGGCTTTTTCCTCTAATTCTGTTAGGCTTTTAAAAACCATTTACAAGTGTAATTGATTCTTATTTCTGTCTAGATTTTCTTTTATAAACTAGGTGTATCTCTAGCACATAAAATATAAACATGATACTTTAGACCTCAGCCCTTTCATGAGTTTGTAACCTTCAGTGTAGATACCTTAGAAAAATTGTGTGCATTTTTGTATTTATTCCTGACCTGTTTAACAGTTAGTTGAAGGACATGCAAAGGTTTAGAAAGCACTGCTTAGTGAATAAAGGCAATGCTGAGCTGGCACAGCAGATGTTACACACCCAGCAGGGAGTTAGCTTGCTGTGCTCTTTACCTTGGCTCCCGAGGTTTTGTCCATATTTAGAATAATTTGAATACAGTGGGTGAGAAGTACCTGTATTTTGGTAACTTACTGTATGTTTTCATATCCAGTCATAAAATGTACAGTATAAATTGTATGGGTGTCCGGTGGCATTGGACTAGTGATTTCTTCACTCCTCCCCTTGCTCTTGAAGCAACAGTATAAAAGCACTGTATACCTCAAGCCCAACTCTTTAGGAATGCTCTGGGCAAGCAGATGTAAATTGTGTCTTACTGCCTCAGTATCAGCTCAGGCTGTCAGTCCCACTGAGCTTCACAGGAGTTTTATCAAAACTTGACAAGATTTTAAGTGCACACACCTACAGCCAAATTTGGCTCTCAGCAGCCCTTGTGCAAATCTAGCACAGCTAATAAAGTCACACAGGAATAACCATGGCAGAGTTTTGCCAACACAGAATAACCTCAAATTCAAATCCACCACTGCTCTGTATCCTCTGCTGCACAGCTCAAGCTCTGGTCAGTTCAGGGAGTAATTACATTTCATTCTCTCAAGTATGCTCATTTTATTGGTGCTGCTGCTGCTCAGACACGGCAGCCTGCGCAACACAATCAAGCTGGCTTGTGGTTTTGTAAAAGCACAAATTTATGTTTGCTGAGTGGATTAGGGAAGCACATAAAAGAAAAATAATTTAAAAGCTGTGGGTTATCCTAAGGTGTGTCTCTGAACTACCAGAATTAAAACTATTGTGGTGTTTCTCCCTTACCTTATAGCAAAGTATTACATTTATTTTTGGAAATGCTGTAGGAAATATTTGTAATTTCATTTTCTCTGTAGTGAAGAAAACAAAGATTTGTCAGGTGTGGCGGCTTGTTTTGTGGTGTGGGACGTGACAGGAAGGTTGGGGTTTTATGTGTTTCTCTTGACCAATGAAGATGACAGAAAAAATGAAAACAAAGGATGGTTCTTTTTTCCTAGACTTTTTGATGTCACTTGGAGTGGCTGAGAGTTACCAAGTGGCACGGCATGCTGCAGGGTACAAGGTACAATTTATGTGTGTGCAGGTAAGACGTGGCAAGACTTGAATTTAAGCATTGTGAATGGAAAAGAGGTCCCTAAAAAGAGGGGTCTAAACTCCTTTCCATGGAACAGACACACATACCTTGGGTATTGTATCTGACATTTATCCCTGCAGTGGATCTGGATCACCACTCCCTTGAGGAAGTTGCATAACTTTACAAGGTTTCTTGAAGGTTTTAGAGGCAGCTGCAATAACAAAGATTGATCCAAATCAAAGAGCACTGATGTGAACTGACCTGAAATTCAACTGCGACACCATCTTCATCCTGTGTTTAGACAAGAAGCTTCAGCAGTAAAACACATTTGCCTTTTGCATCGCCCCTGCGGGGGCTCTGCCATTCCTGATGGCCAACGTTAACTCTAACCCTTACCTTGTGTCTCCTTCCAGCTTCACGTGGCTGTGTGGCCAGGTTCACCGCAACCTCCTCTCCAAGTTCACGGGCCAGGTTGTGGAGCTGTTTGACGAGGAGTTCCGGCACCTGTACGCGCTGTCCAAGCCCGTGCGGGGCCCCAAGACCCCTCCGCGCAGCCTCCCCTTCCTGTTCAGCCGGAGCTGGGCCCCCCTGCGCAGCCTCCCCTACAGCGACGAGGGAAGCGCCAACACCCTCTCCGACCCCCTGAGCAGCCTCTCCGCTGGCAGCACCCACCAGAGCAAGCAGACCCCAAGAACTCTCATGTTCAACAGCAACTTCACCCCCCAATCACCTCTCCAGCGAGTCAATTCCTTCCACAGCTATGTCTCATTCACTCCCCCGCCTGCACAGAAGGCCATCCAGCCTAACTACTATCAGCCACCCTACATGGCTGAGAACTCCACAGTGCCCTATAACAACATGAACATTTACAGACCTATAAGGCTCAGGCAAGAGGAACCGAACAGGACAGGGTTAAGTTCATCCTGGAGATGCCTCCACAAAGCTAACCTGTTTGCATAATAACCACCTTGTTTGGAAATGCAAGTAAATATAGTGAGGGCCTGTTTAGCAATCGCTTGTGTGCTGATGAATATAGAAATTCTGTATAATACAAATGAGGATGATTTCAAGCCTCTTGTTTTGTTGCTTATGTATGCTTCATTTCCCTGATTAAAAAGACAAGGCTGCTAATGTGTGAACCTCAGGTGCATCAGGATCCCAGGAAGAACACATCTGAATAATGCTGCTCACAGTGCAACACTGCTACTGCCTATCACCTGCCCCTGGCGGCATATTTGTGTACCAGAATGACAGTAACTGTTTTTCTTATGTCCAGGCAACTGAAAGGGGCTAACGCACAGTTTACTACTATGCATTTTATGCACTTGAATAAGGAGACTGAAGGCTGCTATTTCTGTAGCAAACAGGGATGATGCTGGCAGCAGCTGGCTACCTTCGTGCTCTCATCAAACTTTAATCTTGATTCAGAGGGACTGCCTTCAGGCTGGCAGGGAAGCACAGGTCCTGCCACAGCACTGTCTCAGAGCTCTCTCTGCTTGAGCTGCACATGAAGGATGGCTGTTCCCAAGGACTCTTTGGATGGGGCCTGGTGCCTTTGACATGGACTGAGACCGACAGTACTGGTTATGGAAGACACATTCACCTTACCTTCACTTCCACTGGTCAGCAACATGAGTGTATCCCATCACACCTGGTTACAAACCTCCCATCCTGCCAGCTCAGGGCAACTTTCCTTATGAAGAGCAGCTGTGAAGGTTCAGACTGAAAAGTGAAGCTGAGTTAAAGAAGCAAAGTCGTACCAGTAACACATCAGGACTGAGTTCCAATTCATTTAATTGCACATGCTTTGAAATCCTTTTTGTGGTCATCTGATTGAACATGAAGTTAGAGATACTGCTAAGTTCTTCATTGCCTCTAATTTTTAAAGATGAACTGGGTCTCTGTAGTGCCCATGGGCTAGAGTTATAAAGGGAGCTACAGAGGTTCAGCTGCTTGAACCAAACCAGAAAAACTTTCTGCCAAATAATTCATGAAAACTAAGGAAGCTTCTGTAAGCAAAGAAAATTAATGAAACAAAGGATTTCCATCCAGAGTTACCAAGATGTCTAACAGCTGTTGATTTATCAGTAGATTTATTTTTTCCACACCTGCTTTGTACCATCTTTCATCTGCCTCTAACAGAAAACAACCCTAAACACACTTGCACTTCTGGCCTGTTTTCCTTGACTTCTCACCTGCTCAGAAAGGAATACAATTGAATTATGTAGACTGTGGATGTTGATAATCGTATGTAGGTGAAGAAGGTTTCTCATCCTTGGAAGAGCAAGCATTTTGGAAGCATACCTGGAAAGTTTAAAGAACATTATGAAAGATACAGGATGGACACATCCTGCTCTAGCTTCACTATGGGTGTTTTAACTGGTAATACCAAATTTTGGAGTCCATAATAATAATCAACTATTGCATATAACTGTAAATTCTGTACATAGCAATATTTTTTGGATTCCTTGGGGAGAAGGGAAATTTGATTTTTATTCCTATGATAATTCTATTTAATTATCTGAATATAGCAACCATTCAAATAAAACAGAAGACTCTTTCTTCATATTCTCTTGCCCTGTACACCTCACTCTGTTCTCTTTCGAAAGATGAATGAGTCCCATGCAGTTAGAGCCCAGATGAAGAACAAACATATTTTGTTTCTTCTGAAATCAACAGAAACAGAATTAAGGTGTCCTAACAGACTAATTAAGATTTTCCTTCTAAATGTGGTTCATTTCACTGATCCTGTTATGGTTTAGTTGGGGAGGTACAGAGGGGGATCTGGGGAGAAGTTTGTAGACCTTGATTTCCACTGGCCATGACCTGTGAAGTCCATGAAGGAGCTCTTTTCAGCTCTGTGGGGCAAGACAGTTTGCCTACAAAAGTTTTGGAGAACATAGCTAATGAAAAGTAGCTAAGGGTCAAGCAAATAATCCAGAATGGCCACTGTGAGTAAAGAGTTAATTTCAGCTGGATCAGGAGAACAGCTTGTGTTGGTTCAGACAACACAACTTGAACATCAAGTGAATAAAATTTCAGTTTTGATGGAAAATAGTTTACAATTTCAGCAATTAGTTATTAAATTAAATTCTTTATAATTAAATAAATTATAATATAATAAAATATATAAAAATATATAAAAAATAATTAAAAATCCTAACAGGCCCCCACAACTCAGTGATAAAGGGCAACGTTTATAGGCAGCTGCAGAAACTGTCATGAAGGCCACGACAGGTGCTGACCTGCCCTGTCCATCTGGCAAGGGAAGGGCTCAGATAAACTTGGCTACCACACCATGCACCCTCCTGAAGTGTGAGGATGACAGCCAGCTGAGTGGTGCAGGTGAGTCACTTGAGAGAAGGGATGTTGTCCAGATGGATCTGGACAGGCTGGAGGCCCATGTGAACCCCAGGAAGTTCAACAAGGCCAAGTGTAGGGTCCTGCACCTGGGCTGGGGCAATCCACAGTACCTGTGCAGAGTGGGGGATGATTGGATTGAGAGCAGCCCAGAGGAGAACCTGGGAATACTGGATGCTTTATTGGACATGAGCTGTCACTGTGCACGTGTCACATCTGCTCTGCTCTGGTGAGACCCCACCAACAGTGCTGCACCCAGCTCTGGGCACACACCCTGCAGGGCCACTAATCGCCCTCTGTAGTGGCTCAGGATCTCATCTGGTTTTGCTGAGGCCTTTTGGATTCCCCTGTTGCCCTCCCGTTTTGTCCTATTTTGAAGGAAGGTGATCAAGGTGGGGCTAAAAAGCTTAAATAAATATAGCCTATAACAACTTCCAGATTATCTTCAGAAGTGAATTTCTAATTAAAAGTGATTTTTTGGGGATGTTTAGACTTTTTTAGAGTGGGAGGGCCTGTGGAGGGCAGCAGGGGCCTCCAGCTGGACCCAGCAAAGCCCAGTTGAGGCCTCAGAGAACTCTGGAAGGCAATTAAGTCCCCATGTGGGCCCCTGCAGAGCCTAAGAAAAGCCCCAGGGTTTTCTGAAGGGCAACTCTGCCATGTCATTGCTGTGGTGACAGCGATGAGGACACTCCTATCAGGGCTGGTTCTGTGCATGTCCTCACATGGGGAGCAGAGAGAGGCAAGTGCCACTGCCCAAGGGACTGTCGTGCACCAGGAAAGGATGTTTTGCAGGGCACCAGGAACCCACAGCTGCCCCTGTGTTCACACCCTGGAACTAAGCTGGATGAATAGGCTGGGCTTGGCCAGGATTTTCCAGAGAGTCCCCATATCCCTTCCCCTCCCAGAAGTAGCCCTGCAGGTCTTTCAGCTGGTGTCCAGTGAGTAAGTGCTCCCCATTGAGGTGGTTTGGAATGTGCATTCTGGTGCCCAGACATACAACTCCCACCAGATCCCACTTGCAATTGCTGCTCATGCTGGAGGCACCCAGAGGAGCCTGTGCTTGCTGCCTGTGAACCAGACAGCATTTCACTGATTGTTCCTTCCACAGGCTGCTTCCAGTCACTGGGACTTCACCTGACTTCCATGACTTCAAATATCACGGAGAATAGCTTGGCAACTACACCAGCCAATTCAATCAGAACAATCTCTAGGACACATCTCACCAGGCCCCACAGACTTAGGTATGCTCAGGTCCCTCAGGTGCTCTCAACCTTGATCTTCTCTTACAATAAGAGGGACTTTGCTTCCCCAGTCCCTGCCTTGAGAGCCATAGACTCAAGAGGCATAAGAGGAGAGGTTGCCAGTGAAAACTGAGGCAGAAGATTCACAGAGTAGCTCAGTCTTCTCCACTGTTAACAGTTTGCCAGTTCTTCCACAGACTGCTGCTTTTTTGGGTTTTTTTCCTTTGAACAACAGACAGTTCCCTGGTCTTACTCTGTTAGTCTTCCTGGAAAACAACAACCATCCAGGTGTTACTCCTCCCTCAACCATTGCACACCATACTCCTCCTTTTCCAGGACCCTCACTGCACCTTCATTCCTGGGGAGGTGATAGAGCAACAGATCTTGGAAATTATTTCCAACTTGTCCTGTGATGGACAAGAAGGTGATGGAGAATAGCGAGCAGGGATTTGCCCTATGAGGCAATTCTGCCTTAAAATGTATCACACAGGAGTCAGGAAG
This sequence comes from Poecile atricapillus, assembly GCF_030490865.1. Classification (NCBI taxonomy): domain Eukaryota; kingdom Metazoa; phylum Chordata; class Aves; order Passeriformes; family Paridae; genus Poecile; species Poecile atricapillus. Next base: position 141,949,643 of record NC_081250.1, read on the forward strand.
GTCAACTGGCTCATATCAAAAGAACCTCCCCAGGATCAGTGCTTCAGGGTCTCCCCTCTCATCATTCCAGCCACTCATCCTGACACAGTCCTGTGTCCTGATGCTTGATGGCAGTCCTGAAGTACTGCAAATTTTCTTCTAGTTTTCAGAATTTCTGTCACCAGTGAAACCCCTATTACCCTACCTATTGAACCCCTCAATGACTGTCCCCAGTTTTAGTTACCTTCCCAGGGAGAGTGGATCCTGCAAGGGCAATTGGGTGAACTCACCAAGTACTGGCTGTGTCATGTGCCATCACCACACTCACCAGGTGGGGAGCCCACAGAGTCCCACCTGGTTCCCAGACTGCTATCAAAATGGGTTTGCTTGCATTTTTCATCTAGCTTGTGTATGTGTACCAGAAGGAAGGCAGGAGAAGTTGGCACTACCTAAAACCCCTTTGCTACTGACAGCAATAAAGGTGCCTCCAAGCAGGGTGCACAAGCAGGACTCCATGTTACAACCCTTGATTCCTCATTTTTACAATGACTGCCTGCTGATGAAAATAGAGAATAAATATTTTTCTTTTCCTTTGTTTCCTTGTGCAACCTTTGCTTTTTCTCTGTTAAACTACCTTTATTGTGAACCACAGTTTGTTTGTTTGTTTGTTTTTCCATCCATCTTATTTTCTCCTTCCCTGTGGTTCTGGAGGGGGAGGTGTGATAGATCATCAGGGTGGGCTCCTGGCAGCAGGTCAAGGTCAACCCCCCACTCAGTGACAAGATGACAGGGTTTAAATTGAAAGAGGGTAGATTGGACACAAGGAAGAATTTTTTTATGATTAGGGTGGTGAGGCACTGGAACAGGTTGCCCAGCAAGTTATGGATGCCCCATCACTGGCAGCGTTCAAGGTCAGGTTGGATGGGGCTTTAAGCAACCTGGTCAAGTGGAAAGTTCCCTGCCAACCCCCCAGGCAGGAAGGTTGGAACTGGATGACCTCTGAAGTTCCCTTCCAACCCAAATCATTCGATGATTCTGTGATGAACACTGTGTTAACGTTACTAATTACAGCACTAACACGTTCCTTCACCTTAAAGCCAGCAGCATTCAAACACTCAATAGCAAGACACATAATGGTGTTTGTAGACAGCAATCATTTCAGGAGCATCAGAACCAGCAGCAGAAGGTCCTTCCCAAAGCACCTGTACCACAAGCAAGCGTTAAAATAACAAAATCAAACCTCAGTAACTGTTAGTGGATTCTCACTTTCAATTTGCAATACTAAAATTTGCTGTTTTACTCAGAATGGAGTACTGATACATGTACTCATACCAACAATAATATCCTAAAAGCCAAATCATGAAGAAATCTATTACAGGCATTTGTAAAATTATGCAGAACATAGAAGCAACAATGAAGCATTCAATGCAAAATGGAAATGCAAAGCCCCTCCTGAGACATGATCAGAAACAGAAAACTGGAGTTAGAAGAGGCACAAAAAAGGGAGACAGGCCAAAAAAGGAAGAACTGAAGTAGCTGAGATGAGAGATAGCCAGGCAAAAATGGGACAAAGGAACATTTTATAGCCCCAGTGCAATAAATGCTGGTTATTTGGAACAGTAACTATGTGACACATTCAGAACAGCATTCATCTTCTTTTCTTTGCAGTAGTTTAAACCAACATTTTTGTTTCATTTTTATATTTTAGAAAATACTGCCTGTTCTTAAGAGCTACCACTTGTCTTTAACTCCTGGAGCCAGTGGGGAGTTAACCTTTGTGTTCCTGGCTTAAAAGACAGCGTCAAGTCAAACAATCTGCCCAGACAACAAAAAGTTTCCAAATCACCTTGGCTAGCTGCTGTGTATTTTGGACATCTCAGTCACAAAATGACAACGTTTGGCAAGTATTTAATTTGCTGCTAAAACAGTTCCAATGCTATTTGTGAAGCCAAATAATTTGGTGAGTTTCCATTAAATGTCTATACAGACCTGGCCCCACAAAAGCTGTGTTCTGATGTCCTAACAGCTGAGACAAAACAAATTACAGCCTTTTTATGTGGCTACTCATGACCTTCAGTTTAAGAAAGTGGGAAATGTCCATGTTTCATTTTTTTGCTGACATATTTAGCATTAAGCTTTCCACATTTGCTGTCTTTGCTGTAAGATTCTCCTGTTGATGCCAACATTGTAATTAATTTACAACACATTGTGGACAGTCTCTTCTGAAGAATTACGACACCTCTTAGTCTTAAAAGCATCCCCAGCCCTTCAAGCGGGCTTCATTGCCACCTGACTATAGCGCTGCACAAACGCACACAAAAGTTTCCACCCAGCAAAGCGCACTCATGACTAAACCAAATCTTCTGTGGTACATTCTGAGTGCACTAATGCTCACCCAAGGATACTTGCCAAGTCATGGTCTTTGTAACCAGCTGACCAGGATGTGGTTTAATCACATTAACTCACCAAACTATCAAATTTGACGTGGCTAAAGGCAACATTCCATTTTTCTGGAGAAGTTTCAGTCAACTTAGCAGAGGGCAAAACCACACCAAGAGTTCAATCTCTTCATCAGTCACGCAGACGAAGGGATCCTGTGCATCCTCAGCAAGTTTGCAGATGACACCAAGCTGAGTGGTGCAGCTGCCACACCTGGAGGATGGGATGCCACCCAGAAGGGACCTGGACAAGCTCAAGAATTTCATGAGGTTTAACAAGACCAAGTGCAAGATGCTGCACCTGGGTCAGGGCACCCACTGGTATCAACCCAGGCCACGGGATGAACAGACTGAGAGCCCTGCTGAGACTTGGGGGTGCTGAGAGGCTGGGCATGACCCAGCCATGGGCACTTGCAGTCCAGAAAGCCAAACCTGTCCTGGGCTGCATCTAAAGCCCCACGGGCAGCAGGGTGAGGAAGGGGATTCTGCCCCTCTGCTCTGCTCTGGTGAGGCCCCACCTGCAGTGCTGCACCCAGCTCGGGGGTGCCCAGCACAGGAAGGACATGACCCTACTGAAGTGAGTCCAGAGGAGGCCACAAAAATGTTCAGAGGGATGGAGCACCTCTCCTATGAGGAAAAGCTGAGACAAGTGGTGCTCTGCTGCCTGGAGAAGGCTCTGGGGACATCTCACTGGGCCTTTCCAGTATGTAAAGGAGGATAAAAGAGAGCTAGAGAGGGACTTTTTACAGGGACCTGTAGTCATAGGGCAAAGGGGAATGGATTCAAACTTAAAGAGGGCAGATTTACATTAGATATTAGGAAGAACTTCTTTGCTGTGAGAATGGTGAGACACTAGAACAGGATGCCCAATTCTAGTGAAAGGTGTTCCTACCTGTGGCAGTGGGGTTGGAACTAGATGATCTTTAATGTCCCTTCCAACCCAAACCATTCTATGATTCATGACAGGTTCCCTAATCAGTATCTCAAAGTTTTAAAATTCATCTAGATGTAGCAGATACAATTCATGGTGAATTATTTAAGGTTTTGGCACTCTTTAGTACTCCAGAAAGAAAACACTGGAATACATGAAGAAAAGGGGCAGAAAAGTATGTCTAAGAACTACATCCATCCATTATAGTACACTTTTACAGAAATCTACAGGAAAATTAAGTCTCACAGTTTAAGAGAAGATGGGGGAAGAGCACACCATGTATGTCTGAATTGTAAACTATTTCAAGTGAAAGAAACAGGAGGATCTTTGCCCTCTTCTAGATGCCCAAAGCACATGGCACCAGCACTTGAGAAAGCAAAGTGTTGTCGCTATCAACTGAAAGCACAACAGAAGGAGCTGGATGAGGCAGAAACAACACTGTCAGTTTTCACAGCAAAGATCTTCCTTGAAGGCTTTAACAAAGGATATGATCTGACTAAACACTCTCCAGTACATATAAACAACCTTGTCAGCTTTTTCCTTCTTATCTAAGCACACTGAGCACTACACTATAGCTTGTTCAATGCCTGCAACAAACACTTGGCTTCAGAAAATCTCCTAGTTTTTAAGTTAAATATTTATTACTTAGATTTCCTTCCTAAAAGATATGGAAGTATTGTTATTGACAACTTCTAAGCATAAATATATTAGAGATTTCTAGCTAGCCATCTCTGAACAGGAAATCACCATAATGTAAATCAAGAAAAATTAAAAGAATTACTTAAGAAAACAGCTCATTCTATGGCTCTAAATGCAACAACATTAAATTTTGTACCACAAAACCTTAAAATTTGACTTCAGAAAGGAAGCTTCCATCCCACTAGCATTGCAGGCCTCAAAAAAAAAATCACAGGCACTTCAAACACAAATTGGTGAGGAGTATGATGGAGAACTACTGAAAGCTGAAAGCTTGATTTTACACTGTTTTCCTTGTAATTTTAAATACAAACAAATAAGTGAAGGAAGAAAAGGATGCAAGGTTAACAGTTTAAATACAGAGATTTGTATCTATTCTTAAAAGAAATACAATAAGAATTTTTTAAAAAATGTAATATGAACTTTATTGCATGTATCATGCCATAATCATTTAGAAATACAAGAATAAATACAACAAAACATCTATGTTACTGAAGGTGGGAGATAAATATCGGAATAAAATTGTCTGTCAAAGTGGCATAAATCATCTTGGAGATTACCAAACCATTTAATTTCAAATTCCATGACTGAAGCAGTCACCAGTGATGACAGTGCTGAAGGGCTTATGCATTTTACCTCACCCTGAAACTCCTCTTTTAGTTTTTCTGGTATAAGATCCTGCCCCATAGCCTGCAAAAAGAGTAAGAAAGAAGGGAATCAAGAAGACAACTTGCAGAAAGAAACCCATCAAACATGGCATTAATAAAAGATCTTTACATGCAAAGCCCCTGTCACATGAACCACACACCATCCTGGAGAAGTTTCCAAGCCATGATGAAGCTGCCTGCCTTGGCATTCTGTATTCAGGGAGAGCTGAGAGCAGAGCTCAGCGCTGCACAACCCCTCCAGCTTCTGGCTGCACTTGCACAGGAGTGTTTCACTCTGAATAGCAGCAGAAATCTGAATGCCAGCTCTGCATTTGGTGCTCACCTTGCATCAACACTGAACTCCTCCTGGGGCAAGCAGTTCTCTAGTCCCAGCAAGGGAAGCAAGGAGAGAAGTTTCTTTTCCCAGCCTTTCCCAACCCTGAGGTAGCCTGTGTGCTACTGCCCACTCATGGATGCCATCCCTCCGACTGCCTGCAGCCCAGCAGTGGCTTGGCTGTCACTCACTGAAAGCTGTAATGCTGACAGCAAAGTTAGAATCTCACTGGCTTCATTTTGATCCTTATGATAAAAGTCAGAAGCTCTTTAAATAGCACTAAAAATGTTTAATCTCTATGAAGAGATTAAATGCAATATTGCTCTCCTCTGTTGTTTTTTAAACTAGAACCCAGTATATTAAACAAAACAAAGAAATGCAAAATAAAGTCTCTTTCTGGAAATATTTAATACTTTTTATGCAAGTCTTTAATACTGCTGTGGCCATCAAAGTAATCTTCACTTCCATTTCAAACTAGTGATTCACTTTGGAGCATCTACAACTCCTGAGATAAAATGTGCATCCCAGGAAATGCACAGTGCTGATGCATGTGCAAGTACAAGTCCAGTGAGAAACTTAACAACGCTGCACATTCCTGAAAGGCTAATCTCAGCAGATCAGAGATCCACCTGTGTGACGCAGGCCAGGGCTCTACAGGCACCTCTGTCAGTTCCAGATAACACCAATTCCCCATGCTTCCTGACACAGGTAATTAGCTCAGGGGAGTGTCATGCTTTGAATCCACACAGAGAACTGAGACCCTGCAATGAAACATCCTCTTACTTTAGTCATCAGCAGCAAGGAGTTTTCATCAAAACCAAGTAGAGCCACTTTGTCATCAATTTCCTTTTGACTTTTTCTGTTATTCTCTAGCACAAAGGACAACTGTTGTGACTGGGTAAGCTGAAGTAAAAGCCTGGAATGAGAAAGGCAGTCAAAAATTGGTACAGCTGGGAAAAAAGTCAGCAGACCTAAAACCAACCAAAAAGTTTAATACTTTCATTAACACTTTTAATACTTTAAAACAGCTCTTCTTCCTTACTTTTGCGCACTGCAAAGAAGTCAATACACCTGTATCAATATAACCATAGGTATTGTATTTCTGTGCTATAAAACTACTGAGAAGTACTTTTGAAAAACAATATGCCAATGGCTCTGGTTGCTCTATGCAAACATTTTTGTGCCCATATATTCATCACACCATTCAAAAGTGAGGCTCGGACCTGTGACTCATCAGGTGTTCCATGTCCTTACTGCAGCCTAACAAGACTGCAGCACATTTTAGCCTATGGAACCTGAAAAGCTACAAATGTGAGGGTTTGAACAAATATCAAACATCCTCCCCACACAGGCCAACCCAGGACGATTTCCTAAAAGTGTTCACCAGTTTTAGGTTCCAGGCAGTGCCCCAGAAGTCACAACCATGAACTGGTGAAGGTTACACACTCTGCTCACGACAGAGGTTGTCATGCAGGGCCATCACCAACTGCTCAACCAGCAGGAACAGTGTCATTTTCCACAGTCCTCCTCATACAAAGGATATGAAGGTAAAACAGGTTGGCAGAGGAAATACCCAGGTATCTATACATTTGTCTCAAATCCACTGTCACACAGATTAACAGTATTATGCTTATTTTGCACTTCTAGGAACATAGAGACATATTGCATGATCTCCTGTGAACTCACTGAAATTCACAATTATTGCATTACTGCAGGGATAAATACAGTTTTAGAGAATTTATTAGGGTCTAGAGAAGGGCCACAAAGGTGATCAAAGGCCTGGGAAGCCTGCCATTTGGGAAAAGGCTGAGAGAACTGGGTTTGTCCAGACTTGAGAAAAGAAGGCTTAGGGAGACCTCACCATGTTTCAGTATTTAAAGAGTGGCTATAAAGAAGATGGAGACTCCCTTTTTACAGGGAACCACATGGAAAATATGAAGGACAATAGGTATAATGCTAATGCTGGGGAGATTCAAACTGGACACAAGAGGAAAGTATTTTACAATGAGATCAGTCATTGGAATAATCTCCTCAAGAAAGGAGGATTTCCCAGTGTTGGACATTTTTAAGATTTGGCTAGACTGGGTGCTGGGCCATCTTGCCTAGATCATGTTTTTGCCAAGAAAGGATGACCCTTGAGGTCCCTTCCAACCTGGCATCCTATTATTCTACAATATTTAATAAAGGCACCATTAGCACTTAGCAGTGTTGTTACTGAAAATGTATTTAATTCAAGCTTTATGCAAAAAGAAAAACAACAATTTTTTTTATCCCATTTACTGAAGTTAAGTGAAGCTGGTGTTATATTAATGGTGTGCCTTTTTAAGGAAAAGATCTCAAGATCTGGGATGAAAACTTTCATTTGAACACTATAAAGATCAAAATTTACAAATCTGAATTTCTTGGTTAAAACTTTGCTGAATTTACAGACGGTTTGTTGGTTCCAAGTAAAAATGTAAAGTATTTTTAATTTGTAAACTATTTTTTTTTGAAATTTGCAGCAATACAGTATAAAAAATAATGAAATTTCAATGAAAATTAAACAAAAAAATACTCCATTTTTTTTTCAAAACTATGAGAGTCAATTATTCATGATGCATTAACAGAGAACCTTATTTCCTACAAAAAGCAATACTAACATCTCTTTTCCAGGTGCAACTTATCCTGCACATACATTTATACAACATCTACATCCCACTTAAAATCCAGACCTGAAAATATTAGACAATGTGCAAAAACCTTGGGCAGGGGAGAAGCTTATCCTGGACAAATGTATCTGCAAATATAAGCCACAGTAACACTCTGTGAAACTGTGCAGCCAAGCAAGGAAATGCCACCATTTATAACCGTCTCAATTCTGAACCATACACACTGAAAGAAGCAGCACAAATTATTAATATAAATGTACCTTCAATATTCACTATAAGTACTAAATCAATGAACTTCTTCCAAGGAGCAATTAAAGTCTTTGTCTCTTAGTCTGAGTACAGTTAAAAGCTACTATTTGGGCTTTTTTCATTTCTTAAATCTTGCCCCAGCAGGGCAGTTATAAAGTGTTCTCTGTAAACATTTCTAGATATTGATAAGATGCCTTTAAAAACATTCAATGACTGATACATTACTGAGAGGCAAGAGGGGGAAAAACCGTCCAAGATTATTTTAACAAAACCAGTTCCTAATTATCTCTTTGAAAGATTATGTTTTGGGGATTTTTGCTGTATGCAAGAGTTTTAGGAAGAGGGAAAAGAAAAGGAAAGAACATTTTAATGCAGCCCTGTCAATCAGCTGTCACAGAGTTCATTTTCCAGCCTCATCCATTATGCAGATTGGGGTATTATTATAAAATACATTTTCACTCAAGCATGAGGCTTCAAGCAAATAAGACAGGTGGCACTCGCAGAAGGAAGACTGGCTATGCCTTCCCTTTGGGGCACTTCTGCTACTGCATCTTTAATACCAGACCAGGTCTAGCAGGAGCATTTGTTGAAGAACAGACCCTTTTGTATATAATTACTTGAAAAGATTCACATTATAAGCTCATTAAAAAATTCTACTTCTCAACCATGCATGACACTGGTTTACTCTTTCCACTCAGATTCAGACTCTTCACAGCCACCACCCTAAGTAGATTTTGCTTTTTAGATCTGAAGCAACAGTAGAGTGTTTCTAAGTTAGTGTTGCCAACTCTGAAACAAACATTTAAATTGAAAATGCAAACTGAAAACAAACATTTAAATTGAAAATGCAAACTGAAAACAAGTGGGAAAAATATGCTTTACATCATTCTTGACTGAGAGAACTTAACATTATTCTAAGAATACACAGAGTTAGTTACCTTGCTCTAATAAATGAGGCACATGCTTTTATCCCAACCTTCTTTAACATGTTCTGCTTCCAGGACTTGGAGTCTGCACATTTCTCTTTGTCTGTCCGCTCCAGCTCTCCTGAAGTGCAGAGGAATTCTTTCACCACTTGGCTGCTGGGACAAGTCACTGCATTCTCCTCCTTTGTTTCTGCAGCAAGGCTGAACCAAGGGCCTTCTTTCTGGCCATCACATCTGTGAGGCTGCAAATGAATCTCTCTGCCAGTCGATGTTCTGAAACTGTTATTACTTACACAAACCTCTTCAGAGTGATTTAGATTTGCTTCCGGAATGACCAATGGAGACAATTTCTGTAAAAGGCTCATATAAGCTTCAGCAAGTAATTTCCAGAACCAGGGACTGAAAGGATGTAAGCAGATCAGTTGCTGCAGACACATCATCTTTTTTTCCACATTTTCCAGATCCTGGTAAATGGAAAACTGCAGGTTGAGAACCGTCGTTAAGTGATCTGTGTTAGTAGCGCTGTTTCTCTAGAAACGAAAGATAATAGATTAAAAAGGAGTAGGACAGAATCATCCTTCAGAACCTAAGAAAATGTCTCCCTGAATAATGACATACAAATATCACAAGGTAATTTTTAAACTTTACAAAATGGTGCTCTTAATTTAAAATGATACAATAGGATATAGATCTTGCACAATCAATCTGACAGCATTTCCTCTAGCTGCCTTGTCCCAGTCTGAGAGGCAAGGTCTTAAATGCTGTCATTTGTTTATTTGCCTTTGTAGTGTTCTACAGCTGCCTTTCTTTGCATCATAAATACCTTTTATATAAAATAAAAAGCATCAATAATATTCCAGCAGACTTCAGAGCTGCTGGACTTTTTCCTTTATGGGAAAAACTCAATTTCTGGCTAGATACTCTTCTTGGTGGCAGTTTGGCAGCAAGTATATGGAAATAAAAGAGAGTTTTGAACTGTCACTCGTATAGTGGAAAGATTTTAGCACTCATTTATTCCCTTTCTTATAATTCCTATTACATTGCATTAATTCTGCCTGGCAGAGCATGATATTTAGTCCCTTCCAGGACTACCAGTTTCCCTGCACAGGGAGCTCATTGTGGTACAGGGTGTTCCAGTTTCTAAAGAGTGATTATATCTGCAGTGACAGTTACCCTCTGTTTACCAAATACTCCAAGCACTGAACATCCTGAAGGATTATACACATGAAAATTATTTTTCCAGAAAATGGTCCGTATAAAAGAACCATTGGCAATGTTTTCATATTGAAAGCCTAAAAGAAAGACTGCATTATTTACCATTTTTTCTGCAATATCCAGAGCCTCCTTGTGCCTTCCCAGGCGAGATAAACACCGAGCCTGGCCCTCCTGGACATCGCGTCTCATTGCAATGTTGCTGGCAGGTAAGAGTAGCAGGCACTCCGAGTATTCACACAGGGCTTTCTAGGAGTGTCGACAGGAAGAAAAGCAAACAAAACAGGGCGAGATTTGCATTTAAAAGCAAGCCTGACAGCACTTTAAGACTACAGTCACAAAGGAAATTCAGAACCTGAAGTCCACACATTTGCAGTTCTCCAGACTCAGGTACTACCTGTAGGCCCAGTACTACGCAGCCAAGTCTAGATGGTGATGAGCAGCCGCAATTCTAACTCATGCTGAGGCCCAAGCAGGATTCACCACACATCTGTCCACCTCTCTCCCACCAGGCTTGATCCAGAAGGGATCATCTACTGACCTGGGTAATATGTGACACAAGGCATCTTTCCCCCCAGCTCAGTGATCTGAGTGTTCATCCAAAATCTGTGGGGCCTTGTTTCAAAACCATGACATTCTCCATGGGAAGGTTTGAACCTCAAATAATCAGTAAGTCAGAGAATACCACAAAGAAGATGAATCTCCATTGTTCCCATAGGCTGGTTTTAATGTGTTTGAAATAAATATTAATTGGGCTAAAGAAAATGGCAAGAATGAGCAATACTTCTGCAGCTTAATGCTCAGGGCACTCACCAGGACTCCAATTAACATTTAAATACATTAAATTAAGTATTCAGTGAAGCTAAGTCTGGAATCTTGATTTCTCTCCCTTTGTGTAAGTGCCCAGAGAGAAGACTAAACAGCAGTGCTCATTCTCCCATCTCTCAAAATCAGTATTTAATTATTCCTTGCAAACTTTAATGGTTCCAACAGAAAGAGATAGGAGACACACCCTAAATACTTCCTAGCAAAACGGCTGAAATATTTTTCTTTCCTGATGCTGAGCTCACATTCATCCTTGAGCAAAAGAGGGAGCTCCCCTCTGCTCAGTGCATGCAGCAGCCACTGGTGAAAATGGATCAGAGGGTTGAGGACAACCCTGTTTGCCTTGTTATGTGACAAAAGGATATAACCTGGCAAGGTTCAGGCATTATGAATCCCAAGCAGATTCTACAGTCACCTCTATCCTAAAAATGGGCACAGCTTAGATCTCTGTTGTCCTTGACATTTCCTACCAAGTGGCCTACCCTAAAGTAAAAAAAACTGACAATGAGAGAAGAGATTACTACCCCTATTTACATATTTCCAGCCCCCTTTCTAAGGTCAATAGTTCCAAATCGATAATTTTATGTGCAATCAAGCTCTGGTTCTCGTTCCACCAGAGATCTACGTTAGCAATAAAACTGAAAACATTTCCAACATAAATCACTGCAACAGGAAAGAGTTAGGAAGCAATAGCCTATTTTATTTAGCAGATCTGAGGAGGTGTTTTTCTCTCCTGATTGGGAACCACAGCAAGGAGAAATCTGCTTCTCCTGGAGGTCAGCAGCTATATCTGACCATAGCCTGAGTCAGTTCTGCTATCAGCACCCTTTGATGAATCCCTTAGGACATCTCAGCTGAGATTAGAAAATCTAGTCAGGTATACAGAGGGCTGCAGTAGTGATGGACTAACATTAGGATCAGTGCCAGCTAAGGTACAAGAAGATCTACAAATCCAATGGGCTAGGGGGAAGAGTAGAGTCAGAAGTCACCTGGAGGGCTTTGAAATCAGGGAGCCTGTAATGCAAACCATAGGCTGGAAGAGGGAAGTTACACCTGAAACAAAGACTGGAGATGCTGATTTCGACAAGAAAACAAGGTAATGAAGGCCTAGATCCTGCAACTAGGACTGCAAAAGGCAGGAGAGCACCGCTGATGAGGAAGGCGGCTCAGGACGCACACAGTGAGGGCAGGAACAGACACGGGCAACATCCAGGCACGGCAAAGGTACAAGCGGCCTTCCGGAGCGAGCAGAGGCGGCAGAGGACCGGCACAAGCCCTGCAGAGGCAGCTCCGCGACCGGCAGCAGCCTGACGGCCACTACCGCTTCCATCTGACAGCGGGGGGAGCTCTGAGAAAGGTGACCCGCAGCCACGTGGTGCCAGCCATCTGACAGCCTTTGTGCGACACGGCATCATCCCCAGGTGCTGAGAAACCCACACGCCAAACTCTGACCGTGACTTCCCCGGCCTCACACCCAGCTTTGCTCGCGGCCTCACCGCTGCCCTGCTCCCGCCCGCCCGCCTGCAATCAGTTCCGGGGCAGCGCCGCGTTCCTGTCCAGTTTGCTCCGGGCTGGATCGTGCCAGGACACAAATCTCCTCCGCGGCCCGGCCCTGCCCCGCGTTCTGCCCGAACCAGGAGCGGGATTAGCGCGGCACGGCCGCCAGACCCGCAGGCCGCGGTACACGATGTACGTTCACCCGGGCGCAGCACATCGGGGACTGCAGGGCGCCCCAGTCTGTGTCCCCACATTGCCCCGGCCCGTGCGAGCGCCCTGGAAATACCTCGAAGTCCCGCTGCCGGAACGCCCAGTCCGCCCGGAACTTGCTGGTCGTGATCCCGCCGGCGCCTTCCCCGCCGTCAGCCGCGCTGTGGAACCACTGTGGGCACAGAGCACACACAGAACCGTGACGGGCCGCGGAAACACTGCGGGCACGGAGCACACACAGAACCGTGACGGGCCGCGGAAACACTGCGGGCACGGAGCACACACAAAGCACACACACAACACACACAGGACACACAGAGCACACACACAACACACACAGAGCACACACAGACCCGTCGCGGCCCGCCCTCCCGCTGTCCCGGCTCCTCACGCGGGGCTCGCAGTGCCTGGCGCCGCACCGAGCCCCGTCCCCGCCGCCCTCCCGCCGCTCCCGGCTCGGCGCGAACAGGGAATCCTCGAACTCCGGGCCCAGCGCCGGCTCCATCGCCGCCGCCGCTCCCGCCGGCCCCGCTCCGCGCGGGGGGAGGAGTTCGATCACCGCTCACCGAAAGGGAAGTGCTTCGGTAAAGGGCTGAACTAGGGTCCCGCGCCTTGATAAACTAACTGCGTGATTGCGGAGGTGCTCTGTTAGCATCTCGTTCTGGCGACTTTGCATAGGGTGAGTGGGAATGTGTTTTGGTAACTTTTCCATTTGGTTTCAGTTCTGTCTCAAAGTAGAAGATGTGTGACCTGCTCTGGGTGACCCTGCCTTGCCAGGGGGTCGGACTAGATGATCTCCAGAGGTCCCTTCCAACCCTAGAAATTCTGTGATTCTGTGAAATTTCAGGCTTTACACGACAGGCTTTCCCAGAGCACCCTACACTGCGCTATGGGAAAGGGGGGCACAACAAAGCGAAGACTGATCACAGACCTCCTTCAGGAGGTCAAGACTCACCCGGCTGCTCATGGAGAGCTCTACACGCCCCGGCTGCCTGCCCTGCCTCGTGGTACTACTGTGCACAGCGTGCTGTGTTTAAAGGCTACTGCTGTGCTGTTTCCTTGCTCCAGTCTGTCCATCCTGGATGGTCCATTTTGTTCCATCTAATCACCACACAGGTTTGGAGAAGGTGAGCTGAAAAGTCATCCTTGTACTTCCCTAGCCTGCAAAATGGACTGATGAAATTTTTAATACCAGAACACCTTTTGAGGCCAGAGCAGTGCTTGTATAAATTATTTTAAACGTTTTCTTCTAGTAGACATGTAAAACGTGTGGTTTGCTTTTGTTAGGGTTTTTCTTTCTATGTGCTTAAAGTACTCTTCCATACCAGCAGAGCTGTGACTGGATGTAGTATGACCTGGCATAAATGCCAGGGTAGAAACTCAACTTTGGTAGCTGGATTTGATTAGAAAAATAAAAGCAGCTTGATGTTTATTTTGCTTGTAAACTTGCTGTTTGGCAAACAAGCCCTCCAGCACAGAAGAAACTGGTGAGTAATTAAGTCTTGAGCAAACCAGGAGTTTGCTTGACAGGCTTCAGTCTTTCTGTTAAAAGTGTCAAAGTAGGTGAGGACAGTCACTTGTATATGCACATCAAAACCATCTGGCTTCCTCCTGCCTGCAGACCAGGGCAGGCAAAGCACATGTGGAGGTTGGCACAAGTGTCAGCACCTGTAGTGCTCCTCACATCTACTGGACACTCTGGTTGTTTCCCCCTACTCCAGGACTGCAGGTCACGCTGCAACAGACCAGTGTCTGATGAACAAGGCACAAAAATCCAGAAAGACAAATAAGCACAAATCAAAAAGAAGAAAGCCCAAAAAAAGAAACATGACTAATCAAAGTGAAATGTGGCCACAGCTCAAAGGAAAATACAAAAAGGCAAGGCATTCCCAGTGGCAAATCCCACAGCAGCTGGTTGGTTGCCAGCTTGGATTGCAGAGTCCTTCAGGGCTGGGGGTTTCACCCATCGATTCTTCTGATGGTCTACAAAAGGCTCTGTGTTGCAATGCAGAGAATGCTTTTGTCTGGTAAATTAGTGATAGGAGAGCCACGATTCCCGAGTGTCACACAGGGGGTCTAGCAGCTGACTGTGTGGTTTCAGTTATAAGTCATGGGCAAAGTATTGCCTCTCTTCTGCATTACTTCTTTGCCTGGCTCCCTCCTGCCCCTGCCTCCCCTCAAGACGTTTAAAAAGCTCCTCATATATTAGTTACAGAAATTAAAAAATGCAACTTTAAGAAATCCCTCTGCCTTGTCAGCACTGGAGGTTTGCTCAATTTCTCCTCTAAGATCCAAGTCATCAGTGTAGCTGCCAGAATACAAATTCTCACTGTACTTAAATAAAGCTGTTTGCCTGAGTTTGCAAGGCATGATTTGCCTTGATGCTGTTAGCCTTGGCTTCACAGAGGAGAAAACATCATCCCTGGAAGAGGCAGTTTTGAGGGGGCTCAGATATATGAGCCTGTGCTGCTATAGCTGTGCTGTGTAGGTGGCTTCGGGGATAGAAAGAAGCTATAGATGAATGTCCCCCCAAAGGCAGCCAAGGTCGTACTCCACTGCCAGCCACCAGCTCGGCACATGAACACTCGACCAATAAAAGTGGGCTCCAGTAAGTTGTGGCCTCCATGCAAGTTCCTGTGCATCAGCAAAGCCATTGTGGCTGCTCACACGAGCGTGCCTCGTTGTGGCAGTGGTGAGGGGCTGTGACCCAACTTCACCCTGGATGAGCGGGAGCAGGCAAGCCAGGGATAGGCCAGGGTGCTTTGTCTTGCAGCCAGAGTGAGCCCAGAAACAGCCCAGGTTGTGAACACAACTCCTGCGATAGGCAGGGTTTTTCCACGCTGTCCTACTTCCTTAATCTGGACTTGGCCAGGAAAAGAAAATGCAGCATGGAAGACAGAGTTTGTCTAATCCCCTTCTTCTCCCCATTTCCCCATCTACTCTGAGGCAAAATTAATTCAGAAGAATCCTCCTCCAGTGTTTTTAATTACTGATGTTGTTATTTGTATTGTGATAGCCTCCATGGGTCCTAGCCACAGTCCAGTCATTCTAATGCCAGCACCAGACACACCACAAAGGCTTTAGAGACCATCAGACACACACAGCAGAAACAAGAAACCTCAGTCAGCATCTAGGGCCCTATCTTGGTAGGCACTACCCAAACACACTGGCCAGGAATGATGCAGCTCACATGGCTTTATTAAAATATACTGGAAAGCAGCTGCCTTTGGAAAAAAGCAGAAGAGAGAGTAGTTCTCTCCTTTAAGCAAGAGAACTGCCTGTAGTGAAGAGGCCAAATAAGGCCCACAGGCAGCATTCCTCAGATGGGGTGGCTCCTGAATTGTTAAGTATATTCTTCCAGACATTGTGAAATATTCATACCTTGAGGGAAGATTATTTTCTTGTTGGATAGTCATAACATACACCCTTCCCTAAACACACTCATGAAAGGAGAAGAGCAGCTCTTTATTTTTGCTGACATTGTCTCACTGTGTCCTTGTCTCTTACCTTTTATTTAGATTAAAAGTTCTTTACAGCAGAAACCACCTTTCATCTTCTTTGCGTGGTGTCACACATAAGTTAATATTGTCCATGACTACTGGAAGGGTAATACAAATAACATGTCATGGTTTGGGGCAGACAGAGGTTAGCACTACTACAAACTGCAAACAAAAAAAGCTCTGATGAGCTCACATGAACTCTAGCATAACTTATAATGATGACAGTAAGTTCTAGTACTAGTTAGACACAACAAATATTGAGTGGGGAGGTGAGGAGTGCATTGTGGAAATCATAGAGTGAACTGTTTGTTGTTAATATAAGTCAAAAGCTTCTTAGGGGTCCTTAGGACAGACAGGAGAAGATGCATCCCTCAAAAGATGGTTAATTTTCCTGCTCTGCCTTGAAAACAGTGCAACCTTTCAGGCCCCTGGCAAGCCATATTAACTAGGCCATAATCCATCCCTCTCAGGCCTCACAAAACCCAATAAAGTTGTTATTGCCAAAAGGGTGCACTGCACACAGATGTGTTCAGCTATTAATGGGTTTTGCAACTATT
The DNA here is from genome assembly GCF_030490865.1 of Poecile atricapillus. Classification (NCBI taxonomy): domain Eukaryota; kingdom Metazoa; phylum Chordata; class Aves; order Passeriformes; family Paridae; genus Poecile; species Poecile atricapillus. The sequence continues at coordinate 141,966,292 of NC_081250.1, forward strand.
TTCTGTCTAGTAGGATAAATGATGAGCAGAATGAGTATGCCCTTGGGTTTGACCAGAAAGCTGTCAAAAAGAAAAGAGGAAAAAAACTTTCTGGAAAGATAGAAAGAATAAAGTGATAAAGTGCTAGAAAGAATCCTAGTGATCTTCCCAGGCAAGCTTACACATGTCCAGTACTGATGTGGTCATGTGTCTGAACTGTTTCACTCAGCCATGTAATACAAGACCTGAGATTGTACCTGGATGGTCGGTGAATACAAAAGTCATGGCAAAGGGTGGTAGCTTCAATCTATTGCTCTAACTGAAAAAACAATCAACAGAGTCCCAGGGTTGGGCACAGTGAGGTTTGCATGCCTCATTCTACACCCTTTTTTCACTTTTATCAGTTTTTCTGAAGACTCATTAACTTGCCTTGGCCATTGTTAATGCTTGTTGCTTAATTGCTACTTATGATGAAACAAGGCCGCAGAGACCACAGAAGATTCCTTACTTCTCTAGCTTAAAACTTTCCTACTGCAGTTTTCAGGACTGGGCAGGACCAAACAACACTGGTGGCAACTCCTCTATGACACCATTTAAGACCTTTTTTGTAACATTGAATAAACTGAGCTGACTTACTACAATATTGCTGTCTAGCAGGAACAAAGAGAAACAACTCAAAATAATTAGAAAAAAAAATAAGCTACACTGAAGAAATATACCAAGGGCTTCAGGCCTGCCCTTCAGCGACCCTAGCAACTTACAGGTTTTTTCAGGCCTTGTTCTGTTTTTCCATATGGAGGCTGCCTCCACATAGGAAACAACCAAGCTATTGATTGTGCAGTGTCTTATTTCCCGTACAGCTTTTGCACCGCTGGAGAGGACGAGTGGAAACTGCTATTAAATTTAGCTTCTGTGTCTTCTTATTGCCTTATACAAGTAGCAGTGCCTGAAGAAAGCGTGAGTCACAGTAGAGGGAAAGCACTGCTCAATGAACACGTGCAAACAAAATGCAGAAATCCAGAATGGACTTTGCCCACAACTGCTCCCTTCCCCCAACAACTGCACGTGAAACTCGTTTAGAACAAAGAAAACTGTAAAACATACAACAATTATGCAGTTTTTTACTTTGTGGTATTGCTAGGAAAAATTATGAACCCCTTCCATAACAGAGTATCTGTGGGGCTCCAATTCTGCATATTGTGGGTGCCAGGTGTGATACTTGCACAGAAATTCTTGCAGCTGGACTTCTTCTGAAGGCTCTGGTCAGCTGCTGGAAACTCCAGAACTGAGAGCAGTTACAATTGCAATACTACTTGTACCATCTCTGGTTCAGAACATGTCACTATTACAGGCTATTTTGTGGGCTTTCTTCCTTGTTAGTCTCTTAAGACAGACTTTACTGAAGTTGTTTTTTTCCTCTCTGGCTCTCATTTAGGAAAACTGAATATCACTAAGAGGAGAATTACTGCCAACACTGACCTTTATTTTCACTCAAAGACACAAATCAACTAGGTGTGACACACACTTTCATTCCCTTTTTCCATCTTTTCTTTCTTCTACCAAATATTTTAAGGTAATGAAGATCAGCTCAGCACTAAACCTGTAAAGATACATACATAGGAGAGAAATTAGTCACAGTGCTAGTAATTCAATATAATAGCAGTAGAAACATATATTCAAATATTTCATTTTAAGGTATTTGAAGTGCAACAAGTCATTTAAATGTTAGAAACCACCATCTGTCTGAGACTAGGGACCTCCACCAGCAGTATTTCAAAGCAATACCAAGCCCACAGGGAACAATTTATAGAGGGACTTTCTGGCATACAAAGGAAAAAAGGCAGTACACAAAGTGGCTTGGTATTTAAATTTGCAAAAATAGTAGTTGATAGTATTGTTACGAAAACAAATGCAAGCTGAAAGATGTTGGGAAGAAGGGGCTGGGGAAGGTGGAACAACGTACAAGGCCAGCTGATCTCTTGTGAAAATATCTACTGAATTGCAGCATTTTGGAATTGCTGATAACACGGAAAACAAAAAGGGTACCTTTAAAAAAAAGATGACTGCATGCATAATCTGGTGATTCTTGTATTTCCCTCATTAGCTGGTGGACTCTTGAAAACACATTCTTTTTTTTTACCCAACCAAGTAAAACTATTTGACCAAACAGTTTGGCCACCAAGCTGTGGTGATGACTCATGCTCGTCTCCCATCCTGTGCTTAGGTCACTACTTCAGCTAGAGACGTCATTTTTCATACTAACATTAGTTACAGTACAGGAATTACTCTCTCACTTCAGACATCTTTTTTCTTTGCTTGGGATACATGTGTAAGCACAATGGCAGGCCCTCCAGGAAAATCTGAGACTCAAGTTCCTCCAGCTGCAGCTCAACAGCTGGAATAGATGGGTGCGATGAGTCACACCAAAGCAAGACAGTGGCGCTGCCTCCAGCAGGGAGTGGCTGTGAGTGATGGCAGGTTGGGCTCATGGGAGAAGGGCAGAGCTCCACAGCAGCTTTCCTCAGACCCTTCTCATCTCAGGAAAAAATACATATTAAAGCAGCCTGTCCAATTGACAGGGACTTCAGTAAGGAGGTGGTTCCTACTCACCCCTACTTTTCCCACCCTGAATATTTTAAATGCCATAATAAAAAGCATCTGCCATGAGAAGAATCACGTGAACGTCCCTGGGCTGCTGACACGGCAGAACAGTTCAGCAACAAGCAGCTGTACTGATTCACACGTGAGGCTGACCTCACACTGGCTGTTCAGCCAAGTCAGTTCTCCAAATTCAATGCATCTGAGGAATTGGTGAAATTCTGTTTTGTTTAACAGGGAAAATGATATTTGAGAAGGTCTGGTTTGTGACATTTTCATACAGACATGATTCCTGGTTTCCATGCCACCTCTTAAAACCACACGCACTCAATAAGGAGACATTTATTCCATTATTTCTGCTTTCAAATTTTTGGTACAAAGTTTATTTTCAGAAGTTCTGACATGATCCTTTCTTCTACCAGCGTCTTTAGGATTTTTCTATCTCTGATTTATTTTCTTTATCTGTTGAAGCAAAAGCAATAATTGCTACAGAAAGAAATAATGGCAATATTACAAATATTTTACAGCAGCATCCATTCGTTTCTTTGCCTCAAAAAAATAACAAAAATAAATCCAAAGACAAGATCCATATAGCCACAAAGGCTTAGGTTTGTAATATCCAGAAGTATGCTGCGTTCCCATATATGAGTTGTACAAGTCCAGCACAACTTTCCAAGTTTGTGCAGAGCCTGATAAATAAGACACAGAAATATCAGTTACATTATACTGTTTCTAAGAACTTTTACTCTGTAAAATGTTTGGTCACTCAAAGCTATAAGCTTAATCACATATCAAAGAACACAGGCAATAAAGCCCATCTTACTAAAACATATAGTATTAGGCCAAACAAAATATAAGAGGACAAAATCTAGTGGTCACTGAAGCCTCTTCAAAAAAGGTCTAAAACAGAATGTTTCCATCATGTATCAGAATAAAAACGTACTGTATTAAAATTTGATTTTTTTTACAAGCTGTCTTTTAATCAGTCTTCTATTTACAGTGCAGAACTGCCAACTGCAGTAGTTTAACTTTGGCACAACACTAAGTTCCAATCCTTTTGAGTATTCAAGTCCTGTGTGTGTCCAAAAATTTTCTTGGTTTCACGAAAAGATTAGGCCCATTCACAGTTAACCAGTTATCTTGAAATTTTTCAAGAATTGCTTCCCCTTCACCACACTGGGCAGCTACAAAGGAAAGACATTGTAAGCTATTGCATCATTCAAAAGAAACTCTTCATTCTAAACAGTGACAGTATTGTTGCTTCCTTTAATATCACGTACACCAGACAGATCACACAGACAGCTACATACTGGACACCTTTCTAAAAACCTTGCTGGTCGTTAGTGAATCATCTTCCTCATACTTCAAATACAATGCATTAACTTAATTTCATTTCACATATCAAACAGGACATTTAAATATATTGCAATATATTATAGAAAATTGCAAAGCGCCATCATTTCTGTAAACGAGACTGACACCTGTTAACTCTTCTGTGCACATGAAGAGCAGTACCTAGTGCCACATTTTCTATACAATATAAAGCCTTCCCAGGTAGGGCAACTCATTTTAGTGCATTTCTGTACAGACTGTAAGCATACATGCAGATAGCCAACTATGCAGGGTTGGAAATACTTTTGTAAGCTGAAACTGGAAGATGTGGGGGGAATACTCTGAAATCACAGCAGAGCTCTTGTGGTTGATAATTTTGTAGCATAGATGAGGACTTGACTCTTCTGTCAATCTAGCAGATTCTTTAGGGACAGTTTCATGATAGGTATCTAGTATTGAATAAGTATAAGGAAATACTTTCATCAACTGGGACACAAATATTATGTGTCCTAACACATTCTAGGTTATGCACAGTCCAATGTTCACACAGTAACCTTCTCTCTAAAATACTTGAGAAAACCCAAAGCATTTTTATGCCACAGTATTATAACCAAGGATCAGTTACTTTATCCACCACTGTAGTGCTACCTGCTCTAAAAGAAAAAAAAAAAAGGCCTCATTTCCCAACAAGCATCAAGTTGGAAGCAGAGGTCAGTACCACTGCTAACCACAACACAAAGATCAGTGCTGCAATCCAGCCAGAAGATCTCTCTCTACAATGCTAGATGTCTGCAGTGTCAACAGCTGCCTGCAAGTCAGGGTAAGTCAGTGGAGCTGGGGTGCAGTTCCTCTGAACCACTCCAGGCAGGATGAGCAGGTTTGCATTCCTTGCTGTGCTGACTACCTACAGTGTCTTGCCCCAGTGCAGACATCAACACGCATCAGGCAAATCCCACCTTAATTCATGAAAAGTGCTACAGGATGCTCACTTATCCCTCTACATTTTAAAATGTTGTGTGAGTTGGTTTTGCAATGACTGTTCACTGAAAAGGTGCAGATGCTCTTCACCACAGAAAGAAAAAAAATCCCCAAGAACTACAATCATTAAACTTGGAAATACTGGCTATAACCCACTTGTGCTTCAAAATATCCCTTTTTAGAAGTGGGGGAAAAATGCAGAAATTTGAGTTATTGTGTGTTAGTAGCCATTAAGGGGATTTTTCACTTTCTGTTGGAATTTTTATTTCAAAATATTTTCCTACAGAATTTTAATACATCAGCAAACCTCAAGTAACTTGACTTGGTAAGTTTGTGTCATGCTTCTTGGTAAATCTAGTTTTCCTAGGATATCACAAGCTGGATAGCAAAATCAGACATAACCCAGCACTGTTCAGTGTAGAGAATTGAATCCTCTACTAGCCCTTTCCATCTTTCATTTACACCATCATTCCAGGTATTATAAACAATTCTTAAAAGTTTTACTGTTCTCTGGTCATTGATACTATCTCTCTATTACTACTAAATGCAAGCAAAATTGTTTTCAAAGAAAAAAATAAATTAAAGAAAATAGCTATATTTCATTGCACTCTACTTTTGTGCCTTCAGGTTAGGGCAGGGATATTTAACACTACAGAAGCTTAAAGATTATCTTCTCTCCTTGGGAGATATGAATACAGACAGGTATTGGACTCAGGTGGAGGATGCAAATCGGTACTACCATATTTACAGAAGCAAATACTGCCATCCAGCCTGAATACACAGTACTCCATTAAGTGCAAAAGGGAAAACACTCCCCAGCTTAAACCACAGCCTGGTTACTCAGCAGCCAGAGATCAGTCGTCAGTTACTGCTGTGCTCTCATTTCAGAGGAAAACGGAGGAGGAGAATGTCTGCATCTTTGGGCTTTCTGGCCTACGGGGACCGTGTACAGCCATGAATCACTTTGTATGGGATCCAGAAATCCTTTCTTTGCTCTGTAGAGGGGGAGTGGATTTGCCTGCCTCAAGCGTTTCTTGGAGAGCAAAAGAAAATCTGCTTTTGTTCAAGGTGAGCAAATCACCCATTAGAAAATTATTTCATGTCATGTGTGGACATTACATGAGTTTCCCTATAATCATAGTTACAGTCAGAAACTTTGAATTATGAATTGTAGTTCATAATATAATGAAAAAGCAGTTTTCAACATGGTACCAGACAAGGTTAAAAAACAGCATTTTTACTCATTTACTACAGTGTATTAGAGATAATACACTAAATTCTAATAATCAGGTACTAGGTATCTTTCCTGTTCTTTGCTTTCAAACAAAGAAGAGATTTCTATGTGCTAAAAAGGAGTGACTGTAAAAATTTACTCTTTCTGTCAGAGCAGAAGGAGTTAAACTTGTCTTGCTTATCAACTTCTAGAAAAGTAAATTCTGCAGGGCAGGCAAAAGTCAAAGCCTTCAAGCTTCTGCGTTTTCCCTTCTGTTCACTTCTTACAAGCCAGTACTGTTAGTTCATTCAAACCTCCAGGGGAATATAGGCCTGACTTTCTTTTTTCAGCACTAACTTTGGGGTCATTGAGAGGTGATACTGGGAAGACAGCACTGTTTAAGATGGAACTGCGCTCTTTCACTGCACTCGGAAGCGAGGGTGAAACGAAACATGCCACAAGCAGGACAATACTGTGATGGTGGATGTTGTCCCTGGTTGTAACATTGCTTTCCTTCTTTTAGATCTCTTCCCTCTCCATTCTGGCACAGGATTATGTTCTCTTTTTAGCTGAATTCCAGAGACAGCACAACTGGCATCATGAGAGCAGGCAGTCCCGGCAGAAACTGCAGATGAAGAGAAATGCACTAGCTTAGCTCTAAAGGAACTGATGCTCACAACTGAGTTGTGATTTAGTGGTCCCAACGAAGAATGAGAAACCAGCCAAGAGAGGTAAGATCTAAGCAAGATCAGAGTTTCTTTGTCTCAGTGTCAGTGACAATCACTGAAGCCTGGCTCATAATGAGCTCGAACCTAAGAGGTGAAGCTCCACAGAAATACAGAAAACATACCTCAGGTTCATCTAGACACAGTCCTTAACATGCAGGAAAATCAAGAAAGTCACATGGACACTCACTCCTGGGCAGATGTATTTTCTTTCCCCTTCCTTTCCCACTGCCAGTATAACTCAGTCCAAATGGTTTCCAAAACACCTTGCAGGTGTGCATAAATTATAAGAGTGAGCCAGGCTTGCAGGGGTGCACTGCTTACGAGCACAGAGGTGCTCAGAATCATAATAAATTAAGACACTTGCTGATGTGCTTAAGTTCAGGGAGTTTCCTGGATGTGACTGGTAGAATGAGAAGGTGCCATATCCTTTCCACCCACCGGGCCATTTCTGTTTCTCACAGTGACTGTACAGTGCCCACAGCATCCTAAGGGTGGCTGAGATGAATCTGGGCTAAACCACTGTTACAAGTAGATTGAGTTCCCACAGTCTTGACCACAAATGAAAGACAGAACTGACCACAGCACTTTCCAATGCTTCCCCTGTCAGTCCTGATGTGGGAGCCTTCTAGAAGGAGTTTGCCTCTCACCCAGTACATAATACAAATACACACATGCTGTAAACATGAAACAGACTGGTAATTAATGGATTCTGTTCAAATAGAAATAACAGTCAGACTATGGACAATAATGAATGCATACAACTTCTGTCTTCAGGCTGAACCCACCCAAATTTTCCTTATCCTTGAAAAGGCTTAAAATGTGCATGTAGCCCAACATGCTATGTGTAGGCTCTGCATCTCTCATTAGCTGATCCACAGCACATGGTTTAATTTAAATTTTATGTTCTGCAAAGAGATAATTTCCTCCTGAGCTGTAAATACTGGTATAGCCAGTGAAACACATGGACAGTCGAAAATTTCGCCCACTATGCATCAGCCACTGTCTCTGACCATTCTACTGAAAGACCTCCAATCCAACTATATTTAGTCTGATAAAAAATGTATTTCCTCTTCCTGTGTTTTTCAGACCAGATGTGCTAAGGCCTACCATTGTAGCTGAGTGTTATTTAATAGAACACTGCCAAAGTAGAAAATATCTCAGTTGTAATTAACTTGGATCTTTGTATTTTTCTCCATTTTTTAAAGACAGGATTCCTAGCTAACCTAAATAAGTCTCTGCTAACAAAAATGGAGATATTTATTTGGACAGGCTGCTTGGTTGTTTTGGGTTTTTGGGCTTTTTTTAAAGAAAATTAATTCTGGGTCAACTTCAAGGATTAAGGCAACTCCAGATTTGCTTGCTAGAGGCATATTCCCAAGGATTTGGTTTAATATTTTTGGAAACTTAAAAATAGCATGTTTTCTTTCTGGCTTTGTTCTTTCCTACTCAGCAAGCACAGATTTTTGACTCTGTATTCCCAAGAGAACTTGAAGCTAGCTTGAGTCTTTCTTGTATCTGCTGGCATCTATGACAGCACACTACTACTATCATCTACACTATTACCAGACAAATGAGAATCCCTCCCAACCCCATGCTGAAAAGGCCAGATCTTGATCTCTCTTGTACCACCTCACATGCAGAGTCATAATCACTCCTGTGAAATATGCTGACAATGGGGTTTGCTTCTGCCCCACTCCAAAGTTAAATTGAGGGATGCTTAATGATTCCTCTGTAGCAATGTTGGCCACTTTGTGTCTCACCAACTCTTGAGCCTTGGAAGCCAAGGAATAGTTTCATCATCAAATTCATGACATACACCATAAGCTATTCATAAGCTATTGCCTTTTTCGCTCCAATAGTCTTAAAACAGTCAGAAGAGGTCACCCAGTAAATGGCTTTCATATGAAACATCCTCCTGCAGCTCAGGAAGCTTATTCAATCTCTGAGCAGAAGGGCAGCTACAAGAGTCTAGAGAGGAAGGTCTGGGAGGTTAACTATTTTTTGTGAGACACTACTCTGTTTCTTACTCTAGCCTGGGCTTCACGCACATTAAGATATGAAAACCAGATCTAACATGGACTCCTCTGCTTCAGAAAATCATGACTAAAAGGGCTTTCCTGGTTTTTTTTGACAGTTATCACAGTCCAGAAGAAAGACTAATTCTAAAATTCTAGAATAGGTTCTTGAAGATGGGGAGACACTAGGTCCCATTTTCTCTGCGCTAATCTGTCCTCATTGGTCATCAGATGCAGAAGCCTACAGAGAAGATGCTGACAGATGTGCAAAAGGAGATAGCTAGTATCCATTCCATTAGTGCCAATGTAAAAGCAGACAATGTTGGTGACAGCAGCACCAACTCATCACCATCTTTTGACATCTAAATATAAAGTAACTTATCCCTAAAAATGCAGGCTGGCAGTAGCAAGAATACAAACTACTCTTCCTCAGAGTACCAGTTCTCTTGGATGCCAAACATCTGTCTTAATTAATTTGTGTGAATTTGGCCCATTGTTTTAAGTTGCTAATTCAAACTGCACTATGACTTCATGGTATTGAGACCAAATAGCCTTTTTTTTTTTTTTTTCTATTTTATATACACTTATTTAAGATGGGAATGTTTTATATCAGATTAAACTATTCTGGAGTTCAGTTCAGGTAGATCAGACCACCTCCAGAAATAAGTATGTTCACCCAGCAGTCCTAGGAGCAATCAACACAGTGGTGAGTCCAACAGTTAGGATGTTTTACAGTTAAACCCACACACAAATCACTTGACTGGGCTACCACTGAAGAACAATTCAACACTAACGTGTAATTACTAAGCATCTAAAAGCCACATAACTTCATTTTGTTTGTGAATTAAACACCATGTCATTGCCACAACTTACTTGAAAACCTTTCTTACTAGCACCAAAAGATGCTTTTCATCTCTGTATCTGTGTATTCTTACAAACCCCTAAGCAACTCTGAACAACTTTTAGGCAGTTTTTGTCTTATGTTAACCTTAAAACTCTGTGTCAGATTTCAAGAAATTACTCTGTTTTGCTAGAAATATACCACTTTTGCTATTTCCAACAAAGGAAAGAATGCACAAGGTAGAAGTGAGTGTTACTATTAACTGCAACAAGTCTGTCAGGCATTTAAATTAGACTGATGTGGGATATACTGATTAACTGTCACAGAGAGCATCTTCTAGCATCAGACTCATTCAGTTAGCTCATAATTATCAACAAGGAACATTTCAGTCCAAGTTCTGTAAACCCAAACCACTCCGAAGATATGCAAAAGGTGCAGACATCACCTTATTTTCTTAAACCAATCAATCCTCACCCCTAGGTTCATTGGTTCCTTTTGTCACACTTTTCCCCTTCTGTTTTCAACGCTTTCCTTAAGAAATAAACCCAGGCCTTGAAACCTTTCAGATGAAGGGATGTTTGCAAAAAGACATCTAATATTTTTGTTTTCCTCCTTCACAAGCAGGCAATGTTCTCTTACAGCAACAACAAAAAAAAAGTCTGTGGTTTTTTGGAATTAAACAACATAAGGCAATTAAATATTGAGAAGCAGTCACGTGTATGATGAACATGAACCCTCCCATCGGTAGTGTGGAAAAGGAGGAGCTGAACTTGATCTGACTTGTAACCCCCTGTCCCAGGACAGGCCCGAGGATGTTCATCTCTTGTAGCAACAAAGCAAACAGTTCTTGCCTGCACAGGTAGCATCTTGCCTATGCACTCTTAGGTGGGAGGAAGATGCTAAGCAGCTGCTTGCTAAACTGAAGGCCATGAAAAATCATGTGGCTCTTCACCATAACATCAAACCTAATTCATAGGGTTTTGGTCCCCAAATTCCAAATTGTACATCAGTCAGTTTTTGAAAGTTTACGTTTAACATGTCTGGGGGGTTCCCAAGTATCACTATCATCTGTTTCTTCCTCATCCTCCTGATCATCGAGCATTTCCTCTTCCTCCTCATTCTCATCAAACAGCTCTATTCCAAGTTCTAATCTTCTTTGCCTTTCTGCAAACCATTCTCTGACCTGCTCATATCCCATGTGAGATTTGGCTACCAGTTCATCAAGGTCTTGCTCATTAAGGAATTTGTGCTTCATATAATAGTCCTTCAGGATTGCTGTTCCAGTTTTAAATTTTATGACAGACACACCTCTGTCCCAGCAATTTAACCTCTTGCTTCCCCGAGGCCTCCCCCGAGGCCTCCCTCTCCCCCTTCCTTTTGGTCTTCCTCTCCCTCTCTTCCTTGCAAAGCCTTGGCCATTCAGACTGTTTGCATTGGCACTCTGGTAATAGTAATACCATTTCAATCCACCATTTTTCCAGGCGTACCGAGTATCTCCAAACCAGCTCACAATTTCTGATCTTGGAAGCCCAGTTTCTTCTGCCAGCTTGTTGTATTCTTGTGGAGATGGCCACTGAGTACGGACAAAAGAACTTTTGAGCATGTGCAACTGTTCTGGTGATTTTTTGCCTATTTTGCTTGAAGTGGAACACCCTGATTTTGTTCCTGCTGCTCCATCTCCCACAGATGTTTCTCCAGTCTCCTCTTTTGAGCTGCCAGCATTGCTTTCATTCATGTCAGCTCCCTCTTCCTTCAAGACATTTGATTTCCTTTTTTCTGTAAACCAGGCATCAATCTCTCTCCTGGTCAGTTTTGTTTGGGCTCTTAACCTATTCATCTCTTCCTCAGTAAGGACAGGGTTATTAAGAAAACTTGCTTGGAGGACTTGCAGCTGTTCAGAAGTCTTTTCTTTGAATTTCTGTGGGCTGAAATCAGGAAAAGTACCCCAAGATGATTTGCTCTGTGTAGTGACTCCTGTTGGAGATTCATTCATTTCATCACTTGAATCAATAACAATGGTGGCACATGAATCACTATTGAGATGAATCCCATGATTATTCTTTGAGTTTCTCTGATTGTAGCGTGTATCACTGAACCATTTTTTGATTTCTCCTTTAGTGAGGCCTGTTATTTTCATAAGCCTAACAATTTCTGAGTCTTGCGGAAACTGGTTTTTAAGGTAGCTGACTTTCAATTCTGCCAGTTGTTCCTTAGTTTTTTTTGCTCGGATGCCAAAGGAGTCAGGATTCATTAGTGTGGATTCATTTTTGATAGGCTGAGGGGCTGGAATGGCAGCTACTTGTTTGGTTTCTGCAATAGGCTGAGCACTGTGAATCTGACTCTTCTGTAACTGTGTTTGGCTTGGGACTCCTGCTACAGTCAAAGCTATCGGAGCTGTTACTGGTAATGTATTTGTACCTGCAACTTGAGTGAGAACAAGTCCTGGCTGACCAACTATTTGGCATGTCTGTAAAATTGAAGGTAAACCATTGCTAGCGGCCGAAATGTGTGCTGGAATAACGGTAATTGTCTGTGGCACAGTATGCACTGTGCCATTAAATTGTTTCCTCCTTGCTTCCTCCACCTCCTCTGGTGTCCAACTCACTCCGTGTTTCAGACGCTGGGCAGAAAACCATATTTTAATCTGTTCTTCTGTGTACTTAGCTTGAGAGGAAAGAACAGTGATTTCTGACATGGTTGGATATGGGAATTTGTTGTAGGTGTTAAGCAAAAGAGGATTGTTATCCAAAGCAGTGTTATAGGCTGGAATGCTATTTACAGGTATTAGTACTTTCGGAATCAGGTTTGAGTTCTGTGGAGCTGTAACAGCTGTTATAACCTGTGCCACCCCAGGCTGAAGCACTGGTGCCGGGTTCACTACTGCACCAGCCACATCTGCTGCACTGCAAACAACTGAATGGCTTGGTTTTGACTCAGAAACTGCCGGTGGGGGGTTTTCTACTACTTCTTCTGAGTTTGGCTCATTTTCAGTTCCCTTTTCTTCACCAGGAATGTCATCAACTACACTGTGGAAAACAGCAATACGTTTAGCCTCGGTTTTGTTTTTCATCATTTTCATGATAGGAGTTTTGCTAATGGAGATCCCTGATGAGGGGACCTCAGAAGAGTCAGCCTGTCCAGCATTTTCTTCTCTAACAAAACTCCCATCAAAAGTGAGATCATTTACTGTCTGTTCAAAGATTGTCTGGTTATTTCGTTTCACCATAGTCAATTTAAAATTTTCCTCTCCAGGGTGGTGCTTCAAATTATGTTCTGAGAGGGCATCATATCTTTTGGTAAGGAAATTACATTCTAAACAAACATAGGATGAATTTAATACTACGTTGGGGTGTTCTGAATCCACATGGAAAGTAAACATATTGAGATCTGGAGTCTGAAAAGTACAGTATTTACACTCATAACCACCTTCTACTTTATTTGCGTTTTTCTTATTGTCTGAATCCACATACTCATGAACATCCTCATCACTTGTGACACTCTCTGCTGTAGGGTTATCTGCTGGCGTGAGCACAGGTGGTCCTTCCTCCAGGTCTGATACCATTTCTAGATCTGGATCCTGCTCATTGGCTAAGACCATGCAGGGTGTTGTTGATTTTCGTTTACTTGCCATGACTGTTATAACTGGTCAGATACAGACTTAGCTTCAAGCTCTTCTTGATTAATAATAGTAATAATAATAATAATAATGGCTTTCGGTACTTCAAGTCAGTTCTTGTAAAGTCTCAACATTTATCCCATTAGCAGCTTTTCTTTCGTAGTGCAATCAGATTAAAAATAGTTGAGGATGAGATGTTGAGACACACTGTTTTAAAGTCCACATCCACCACCTGTAGTAAAGAAGAGACAGTGGAATTAGTTTAATTTAAATAATAACTTCTATTTTGCTACATATTATGGTTTAAAGTAATTCAGTCCTTTGGGGCTTAGTGTGCCACTGCTAATCCCCTGAAACCAGCAGACCCATTCCAAGAAGAGATAGTTGAAACTAGGGTAAGAAAGGCAAAATCTAATCCACTTAGTACAGGCTGAAATTTGTTTCAGCTCATGTTAATACAGTGACAGACCTAAACAACAGAATGGTGTAAACCAGGCAACTTTCCGACTGTTTCCCTTGCTTCAGAAGCCTTTTTCTTGGCACAGGGCTGAGGTCAGTCTTGCCATTGGACTGTTTTGCCTAAGCTACAACAACTTCTCTTGACTGTTCTGTGAGCTCAGGTCCTTCCTATCACTAACTTGAGCCCAGTACAACATCTCCACTACTGGCTCTGTCATGGCTTTCATGTCAGAGGCTGTGACGTGTCCCAGAAAAGGCAGGTTTAGAGTATTTTTCTATTGCATTATATATGCAAGCACAATCATGTGCAAGGCCTTTCTTCCACCTCTGAAAACAGGCAAAACAATGTCTTTTTAAGGCACTCTGACAGACAAAAAACAACTATCCCTTTTTCCTAGCTTCCCAAATGTCATTCTTCTATTGAAGACCAATCCCAAACCAATAAAAGTTGATTGCTAGCACGTTGCAATTAACTAAAATCTGTTTTCATGCCTCTATGCATTAACAAAGACATGACTGATTATGTAAACTGTAACAGAGAGAGAAAAAGCATTAAAGATTGATATCCGAAGCAGAAGCCATTGCTTCACATTTTTCCTTTAGGCAAAAGACAGAAGTGTTCATCCACAGTTGCCACTCCCTGCTGCTCTCTCTGTAAGCTCTGTTTTGGAAGCTGTGTGTCACCTTACTGCTTCATAAATATCCTCCTTAAATGTTTTTAACAGTCACCCTCTGCACTACATCTGTGACTATATTCCAAGTGCAGAGCCTCACATGATAGGCTTTTTATACCAAGGATATGGTTACATGGCATTAAGGACACTGAAAATGCTCAATAAATCTTGGGTAATCATCATTCCAGGATGACGATTATTTAATGGTACTGGAGAAGAAAGATATCCTTCTTCCACAAGTTAAGAGTGGCAGTCTGTAAAACTGAGCACAGAAGTGCAAAAGATATTTATCTTCATGTATGTACAAAGTACCTATTGCAGGCCACCTCATTTCTCTTTGCAGTGAGAGAACCATGAAGCAAAGCTAAATAGATCCATTTGTCTCAGTGTTCTGAGGGACAAGAGGTAGAGCATTATTAACTGTGCTGCTTCTCTGTGGGGCTGGAAGGCTCTTGACAAAAGGGAAGACAACTGCCAAGACAACGTTGAGCAGTGCTCTGGGGGAAGAGCTGGGTGGTATTACCTAATGTTTCTACGATTTTGAGTAAAATTTCAGAAATGCCAGAAATGCCTATTTAAAAAGCAACTTAACAGCTAGTTTTGCTGACTGAAGTTGCATTTTGAGAAATGATTGTGGTAGTCTGCAGTGCCTCATTCCTAGCACAGCACATAGGATTTATACACAGGGCAGTCTGGGTGAGCTTAGGTGCCTGCCAAGGGTCCCATTCTGGGATGGCCCGGAGCACAAGTGAAAGCAACATTTGATCTGACATGAGGTATTGAAGCATGCTGAAGGCAAGGCTGGAGATAAAGAATAAAATGAGAAACTTGTTCAACAAATCAATAAATGTTCTCCAGTCTCCTCATGTACCCAATAGTGCTCACAGTGCCTGTAAGCCAACAGGTGTACGGGCAATTGCAGCACCTGCAGGCTTTTAGCTAAATCTGTATCATATCTCTGCTGTGCTTTGTTTTTGCTTAAGTTGCATAGGCAGATTATCACATCCCTCTTCTATTTACCAAGATAGCAACACATTTCTTTGATGCAGGTCTCAGAAAAAGAAAGCTGCATCTATGCTCTTCTGACTACACTGTGTAAAATGTTGTGGTTTTTTTTTTTAAAGGATGTTGTGATGTCAAAACCCTGTTTAATTCATGGCTATGAAGATTTTACTGACAGCATTCAGTAAAATCTCAACAAAGTGAGATGCCTGCAACCCTTCCCAGCCTTCTCTACTCTACAGACTTTACAGAAAGCTCCATTCCCTCCTCCCTGGAGCAAATGTGATTATTCCACCTGTAGCACCCTGCTTGACATGTTCTCACAATTTTAGCAGGGGATTATGAAAACTCACAGTTACATAGTTTAGCCAACCAATTATGCATCATCCTTGGAATCTTTATTTCCTTTAAAATACCTCTCCTGTTCTGCGTACAGGAGTGTGAGGGACCCTGCCACATACCTAGACTTCAGTAAGGTCTGCAACTTTCTGTACCAGTAGGCCAATGACAAAAAATGAAATAACAGTGTGGTTTTGCAAAGTCCACCCTTCTAAGAACCTTGTTACAATTCTCCAGGTTCTTACAGACTGTTTTTTACTAAGTTCTCCCTGTATTGAGCTGGGAATGAAGATCCCTTTAACTGACTTGTGATTCACTATGTGTTCTCCTATGCTCAAGAATTTCCCTTGGTTAAGACTGGGTCGTCTTGTGCCCAGTCTTGTGCTTGCCTGTTGTGTCTCAAGGCCACTGGGACCACCCTCATATTCCACAAATTCCTGAAGGTCATCACTAATGGTTCAGAGAATGCTTTTGCTTGTCCCTTACATACCTTAAGGTCAAATATGTGACAAAATATTTTGAAAAATGTTCTCTTTTTATCCCTCCTTATGAATATTGACATTGTACTGTGCAATTTGGTTTGCAATTAAATAATCCAGATGTTTATTTTATGTCAAAGGCAGCATTTTTTTAATAAAGGAATCTGAATAAAAACTTACAATTATTTACACTGCAATCCCCTTCTGTAATATCACCTCAGATTTTCATAGAATTGACATTCCTAGCAAATCAGCCCACGAAACAGATGTTTTTCTAGGAACATAATATAGATGTTTTTCTAGGAACATGGTATGCAAGTGCAGGCATACATTTTGAAAGTCCAGAATCTGATATTTTATCTTTCAGCAGGCAATTTCTCAGGACACTGTTCTTCAGAAACATAAACAGATAACAATCCCAATTAATTAATAATTATATTAAGACAGATTCATTCCAGAGTGGAATTCAACGTTTAAAGTTGTCTTTATAGCAAATTTGGATGAAGACTTACACAAATATTTTCTAAATGGAGGCAGAAACCTTCTTCCCATCTGATTACAGTTTGAGAAGAAAAAGACATAGATTTGACCACAGAAGACACACATGAAAGAACCTGCTTCCAGAAAATTTTTTTTACTCATTTTGTCCGTCCCTCCTCCAAACAGGAGTAGCTGATGCAGCAAGAAAAATAAATGAGTTTACAGAAAACCTTCACTGTGTGTTGAGGGTGTATGCTTTCTGAAAAGGCATTGCTCCCTGCTTGCTGTATGACACTTCCATTCAGTGTGCAGGAAAAGCATGCCAAAAAAATCCAACCCCATGTAATGTGATTTTAAGACTATGCAGAGAATGGCTCAGGAGAAGATGGAGCAATAGAACCTGCTTCTAACTTTTAAATCCACCTAGATTACAAATTGCCTATGACTTCACACAGAAAATGCTGCCTTCTTATAACCCATGACAATAAGCAGCTGTTGATCCTTTGTTTAGCCTCCTTCTACTACCATTTATTCAGGGTAGATGTGTCTATGTTAGAAACTACTCTGCAGAGCTCAGTGTAGGCTAATACACTGATCTGTGCTGCCTCTCAGTGAGAAGTCTGAAGGACTTTGTTGCAGTGCCATTTTCTTCAGTTGTTCATTATCTTCAAAGTTCAGAAAGCCTTACCGCTTATGACTCTAAAATAAAGCCATATCTCAGTTAATCCTGTGATATTCACAGGATTGATTCCTCTTTTAAAATAAGGTCTGGTACTACTAATCTAACATGGAAGTGAAACTTGTCAAACTGATTTCAGCAGAAGTCCTCATGTATTACAAAGATAAGGCCCACTTAGGGTCCTTGCTGCATTAGGACTGGTAATGAGGGAGGCAAGTACCAAAAGGCTACTGTAGTGCCCACACAGAGATCCAGGCTGTGCCAAAGCCAGACCCGTGATTGAGCACTGGAAAGCTGACAAAAAGCCCAGCAGAGGCTGAAGGGAGCCTGCCACAGGACATGTGACTGGGCTTTCTCAGTTACTTCCTCTCAGTGCTGGTTTTAATGGGTAACAAAACAGTTCCATCAAAGTAAATGTCAGAATTTCACGCCAGAAGTGACCGCTAAATAACCTACATTATCTTTCTCTATTGCACAATATGCTCCAGGTACCTCTGTGGAGAGCACAGTAACTTGTCCCCCTGCTTTTGATACAGAAAGCCTTAACCAGGTTTTGTATCTGATCATATAAAGCTAATGACCAAACATCTCAAGTACTTAAAAACCAGGGCTGCACTGACCAAGAGGTACCTTTAGCATGAATGCTGCCTGTCTCTGTTCCTCAGTCACACACACAGGTATTTTCTGTGTCATACAGACACCTTGGCAGCTACACTCACATAGGCAGACCTTTATTTTATTGACTCTGAAGTGTCCAATTCAAACTGTGAGCACTCAGTACATTTAAGAGTACAGACATCTCTGCATGACTATATTTGAAATGCTTATCATACCAAATAAAATGGCAGCAGTCGGGGAATTTTTTTTTGCCTTGCATAGTTACAGCTCTATTTTGTTTTAATTGCTGTGCTATTGCATACAAAACAGAAAAGATGAAGAAATAAATTACTAACATGAAGAGAAATTTTAATGTGTTCTGCATTGAATAAACATTTAATTCAACCCTCCAAATGTTTCATGTTTGCTTTAAAAAAATTAGAACAGTAAGAAATTATTAATGTTAAAAACTGTTTATCAAAAAAGTTTCTCCTTAAAACACCAAAACAAAAGGTTTCATTATCATTGGATTTCCTTCTTTAAAATGAAACAATCTGGCACACATATGACTTTACAAAATGCTCCTTTCAACTACATTCTGCATTGTTTTTTTTTTTCTTCCAGATGAAAAATTTCTAGAGACATTAATTTTCCCAGGCCCTAGTCCAGTACAAGACCTTCCTTCAACTTCCTGGAGTTCACGTCCCTCAACACCTCTCAGCTTCTCCAGAGACCCAAGCTGCAGTCCTACAGATGGTCTCCTCGCTAGAGAGCCCAGCCCATTCCCGAGTCATCGCTGATGCTGAGCAGGAACCCCCACGATTTTGAGGTGACACAGCCCAGCACAGATTGTCTCGCTCTCCTCTCCCCCTCCTCCACCGATTCCAACAAACCGTATGAGCCCTCATCACACTGGAAACCAGATTTCACACTGGCTGCTTTCTGCTTTCATTTGTGTTTGGCTGTCACCACTCAAAATGGTACTTCTCAACAGCAAATAAGAGTATTAGTAGCACTCTACCCTTGAAAAATAGAACTGGGTCTTCAGGGCTTACAGCTCCCAATACTTTTATACCTTCTGCTAGGCCAGTGGCATTAGCAGAAGCCCAAGGAGCAGCAGCAGGTTAAGGACTACCCTGATGGATGACAATAGAAGAACCTAGATAGACAGAGAAGGAGAATCCAGAAGAATCCATTAAACACAGGTGGTTTAAGGCAGTCTGCAGAGGTGCACAAGAGGCATAAAAGCATGATCAAGAGCAGGTGATAAAACATCCTGAAAAAAGGTAGTGATACATTATGACTCATAATTCTGCTTTTTTTTTTTTTTTTTTTTACAGTGGAATGCATTTCTCTGACCTCAAGGCCAGATCCTTGCCAAATTTCAAGTTCCTGTGTCAAATCCCTTAGGCACAGAGCTGGTCAGAAAAAGAAAGGTAATACAGCTTTTACATGGAGATTGCCTCTCTTCCTCTCCTTGGTTCCCTCCTCACTCTGTTAATTTTACTCTTGAACCAGCCAATGTTTCCCCAAAACTCAATGAATAGAGAATAAAAGCACCCTCAAGACAGAAACAATGTGAGAAATTCTCATTTCAACTATCATAAATAACTGAAAACAGGGACTTGGAGTGAACTGACCAGGTGACATTAATACACACAGCTACATGCTCCACACATGCACACAGACTTGCATACACCAGAACACAGATCCATAATTTAAATAACTTGTAAAGGACCCCAAAATACTTGAAACAAATGTATAAACACAGTGTTTGTATGAACCAGTGTTTTATGAATGCGGAAAAAGCAAGGACTTACCAATTGAAACTTTAAGAGTTTCAATTGGAAAGCAACAAAGATCAATTCTGCTGCATGGACCCACCTTATCCCATGTCAAGGTGAAGACAATAAGGCACAGTTTCAAGGTTTCAGCTGCTCTTTAGAATCTCCTCCACCACTTGGTCCAGTCTTTCACATTTGAGCTTTCACTCAAATGTGTTTGCTCAGAACCTTTCCTGTGTGCCTTGCTCTACCCCATGTCCTCCTTAAAGCCTCCTCCAGCCTTGAAGGTCTGCTTCTGCTTTGTGAGAAGGCCAAGGAGTGCAGAGTGCATAAAAAGTCCTTTATGTTAAATAGCACATGATTTGCATCTCCACTTTGGATGCAATTTAAGAAATTTACTTCAGATCTGGTATTTTCTAAGGTTCTTTTTAAGGTGCTCCAGAATGTTCCAGTGTCATGTAGCAGCTTTACAATTGTAAACTGAATCACATAAGAACAGACACAACAAAGAATTGACCTAGTCCCTACTGGCAGATTCCTCCATTGTGGAAAAATGCAGAAGAATTTTATGTTCATGCTTACAAGTATGGCTGATCTTATAGAAGTTCTCCATGATGCTATCGTATGACGTGATCCAAACAATGCTGGTCATGGAACAGCATATTCACAAGTCAAAATACAACATGTAAGTTCCCCTCACTGTATTCAGAGTACTTGGTCTAAGTGCAAATATTCCCACTGCAGCACTAAATTACTGCTAGGACCAGGGTGAGACTATCAAGCTCACTCAGACTTGTCTTTCCTTGCAACACAAACATACTGCTGCACACCACTTTAGGGGCATAGTGATGATGGAGGCAACAGCACTTCAGTACTGGTGAGGAATTGTAACCACTTGTCTGGAGAGTTTGTAAAAATTTGCTTGGGTATTTTACTGAATTTCCATCCTTGCAAGTTTTCAAAATTTGATAAGACCCTGAACAACCCTATCTACCATCACAGGTAACTTTGCTTTGAGCAGGAGGCTGAACTAGACGATCTTCAAATGTTCCTTCTACTCTAATGCTTTTCCTCAGGATTTTGAGATGTTCAAGCATATAACAAAGACAAAAGAGGATAGTCCAAGCTGCCTGCATAAACATCTCTGCAGGTCTCAATTCTCTAGTAAAATACCACTGTGTACCAAGTTAACCTTTGTGAAAAGCAAAGCATTTGTATTTGCAACAGTGACGTGACTCCACGCCCCTGCTGAGTACTGTACTGCACTCCTTAGGTACTCCTGCTGATTTCTGTGGGAGATAATGTCTTCTTCCATGTGTGACAAGACCAATTCCCTCACCCCCCACCCCATGCCCCCATCATTCATCCACAGAGTGGATAAACATTGCTTACTGCCTATCAGCCCAGTGACAAAAAAGGCAAAAGACGGGACTACAGAGGCTTTCAAGTACGACATGTGGATTAGAAAGATAAATCTGAAATACAGTCCCTGCAGAAGTCTGAGAGATGCCTGTGTATCCAAGTTACCAGGGGGTAATTAAGAATCCTGAAGAGTCAGCAGATCAGAACAAGCATCTCAGCCCATGGCACAGGGAACAGATCTGCAGGTACAGCATTTCACAGGCTCCACTTCACAGGCACTGCTGGATCTGGCGCCCAGCAGTCCCACGCTGCTCCCAGCTCACCTGAACAAAGGATGCAATGCAACAGCAAAGAATCAACAAGTCTTTCACCAGGCTGGCTCCCTGTTCTACTGTTTCCCAGGCTAATGCCCTAAACTTTGACTGTGAACCTGACCTCTGCAACTCACTCTGTGCCAGACACATGACCCCTCTCGTCACTGCTCAGAGGCCCAGAGTACAATCCCAGTTTGGGAGCCACTGGCTGAGGAAAGCTGGAGGCTGCACCTTTTGCCCTGCTCTGCTGGAGCTGCCTGTCATGTGAGCCACTCCTGCAGGAGAAACACAAACCTCCGATGTTCAGTCCTGGCAGGGAAGTACGAGAGCAGATCACCGAAAACACACTGCCCTCTTTCACTTTGTGTCTCTCAAGTATGATTGTGGAAAATTAGCACAACATGATTTAAGTGGAAAATATGGAGTTAACTAAAACACTGTACTTTAATAGCTGTGAAGCTGCTTTTTTCTTTTTTGCATTAAACACCATAAGAAAAATTGATTAGTTCTGTTTTAAAAAATATAGATAGCTTAAAGCTGCATAAATATCCTAGGGTCAAAATCGTACTCTCACTGATTTAAATGAGAATGAGGAGTAGAATTTTTAAAGGAACGTGCTGATAAAAACACATGTAAGAGGTAACAGAAAAGCCCAAAAACATTACACAGCACAAAACAGCATAACAATTGGGGGGGGAAGGAAGACGAGAATCAGTATTATATTTAAACCATCTATTATTTAGACTGTAAGTTTTAAACAGAAAGATTTTGTTAATTTACATTAATGTTTCAAGAACACACTGAACACATTCTCTCATAGGAGAAACACCTATCTTATATACTGACATTAAACCAGAGATAATCATTAAGAGCACCAATTACTGTTGGAAGTTCTGTTCCAATTGTGAACAGCTAAGCTTTTATTAATGGAATAAAAGGACTTTAAAAAAAAAAAAATCAGTATTATAATGGATAGTTTTAGTTCATGGCATTATTGTTTTACTTAACGAAGTTGGAAATTCTCAGTAGAAACACTGAATTATTGGCAGTTAACAATTAACCTTGCATGCAGAAATTCACTTTGTAGACATCTGCACTGAGTAGATGAAGGCAGAAATTACTTCCTGTTTGACAGAAGCTCCTGCCCCAAACTTTAAAAAGCAGGACGGCTTTTCTTCTGTGTAAGATCTCCAATTCAGGCTTAAGGATAAACTCTGCCAGGGATAAAATCTTAACAGACACGGATACGTCATCATAGAAACAAAAAATGTACTCTGCAGAGTATTAAGGAAGTATCATAATTTGTCTCACAAATCAGTAGGCTTAAAAAAAAAGTCATGTTTGAATAAATGTACTCTTAGATATGCTACATATTTACAGTAGCTTAATAATACAGACATGTTAGGCCATTTAGGTGCATTTTAAGTTAAATTTTAATTTCTAATCAAATGTAGTTAGACATAAATTTGGATAAGCAGGAACTAATCATTAACTGAAAAACAAGATGTGCATAATTCCTAGTTTTCTAGGAAAATGAGAAGTAAAAATGAATAATCTGAGTGTATGTTGAGATAAAGTAACAATCCCCTGATACAATTTATCCCTTTACAAAAAAAAAACACTGCAAACTACTACAATATCAAACAATGAGAAAGAATCACTTGTCATTTACAAAAGTTATCAAAAGCATAAATTTAACTCAAGATTAGGAGAATTCATTTATATCAGGGTTTCCTATGTTCACATTCAAGCTATGATCAAATCACCTATTTCCATTATTCCAGGTTCCATATATTAGGACTGGTTTTGAATTAATGCACTAGTTAAATGATATCTAGGGGAGACAGGGAAATACAAAGACTTATCAGGAGAGGTAAGACGAACATGTCTGGTATCATTATTAAATAAACCAAATCAGAAGAGCCCAGGATATGACTGGGGTGTGGTACTCAAAAGAAAATGTTTATAAGAGTGTCCAAGTTTAGCATAGAAAATAGGCAGGCCTGGAAACCCCATGGGAATAAGATGCATCTGTTGTTGTAAGCAGGCCCAGCAAAATGTTACTGGTTCACTAGCCTGGGGCAAGCTTTTTCTTTTTTTCCTTCTTTTCCTTTTTTGACAGCCAAGTACAATATTAGCTTGCTATTTTTTTTTTTTTTTTTTTTTTTTTTTGTCATCGTCAAGCTGAGGCTGGGTGAGAATATTTTGTGTCTAGACTAATAAATGTTTGTAAGGATTTTGCAAGACTGGTTTATGGGAATAGAATCCTCTTTTTGTTTCTCTGCTGGAAAAAGCAGCATTAAAAACAAATGAGCACCATCATGCATTTGTTTTAAATTGCATATTAGAGCACTGCTATTTTGTGTGCAATCAATACATAATTTGGAAGAACGATGCTTTTAAAATTCAAAGCTATCCCTGAGCAGCTAAGGTTCTCTTGGAAACTGAAGGAGGAGTCTGAAATTATTGTTCTTTTGTTTGCATCCCCCAGTGGGAAAGGCAGCACACAACTAGAAACCACTGTGCTTTGAGGCTGCACGAATCATTAAGAATAAAGATCAATTCCCCCTCCATTTAAACATTAGATATTAAAACTGAATCTAGGACAAAGATAAGCTAAACAGACTCCTTTTCAAGCTGTTATTGGGTTAAGTATAATATCAAAGGGATTACATAAATCTTGTAACTCTCTCTACAGAAATTTAAAAAAGATACTTTTATTTTGCAAAAGACAGCCTGTCTAGACCCCAATTACAAGCATCAACTTAATCAGTGGAAATTAGTGGGATATGCAAAGGCCAAAACCTACATTTTCTTTTTAATATTTGTTTCGGAGGGCGGGGTATCTCAAGATGAAATGGCTGACTGAGCTTTTTATTTCATTGCTTTGGGTGGAAATGACTGTATCTTTCCACACAAAGTAGTGCTGAAGAAGCTGCTCTGGTGCAAAGCAATTTTCAGTCCTAACCCTCCAGTGAGCTCTCACCCTCAGCCTCTCTCTCTCTCTCGCCAGCTCTCTGCAGCAACAGGGTTTAAATGTTGCCTGGTGAAGAAGAGGGCTCCTGTTCAGTAATTCACAGATAGTAATTACTATCTGTAATTGAGCATTACATCTGGAAATAGGATATTCACTCATATAAAGCACCATATATCTGCAAATTCTGAACTTAGAACTACCTTGTGCCCATATGCATCTGGCTTAAACTGCAGTCAAAGTATTTCCCACTCTTTGTCAGTGTGTGTGACATCAGAGTATGCTGCTCACATGGTCATCATCCATGCAAATATTAATATACTGGAAAGCTTTCAAAACAAAGGAATCTGAATTTCAGTGTACACAGTGATGTAAAACTTCTCCCTCTCTTGACTTTATGTACTATGATTAATACATCTTTCTAAGGATGTGTGCTTGTGATTATTTCTTTACTATGTGTAGAAAGAGTAAACTTATTTTTCATTATTACTATTCTTTTCTCCTATCTCCTCCCTCCTTTCCTCCTAAGAAACAAACAGCTGATATTACCAAGGTATATCTCCCTTGGAGGAACCCACGAAATAAGAGTTTAAAAAAAAAAAAAAAAAAGTAAGGCTACTTGTCAAGAATCAGAATTAAAATGAATGGTTTTGGATTCATAAAACACTCAAAAGTTGTAGGCATCTCGCTAAAAACCTCACCAAACGTAGTTTCTTCCATGCTAAATTACTGCTTTTAATGCAATACAAAAATGAGTTCTCTATTCACCAACAAATTCCTCCAACAAATTTAAGTAAAATGTTTTAAGAAGCCAATTTGAAAAAACACTCATAAGCTACAAGTAGTGAAGCTGTGTGTGTTTACATCATATTTAAGCAGATACCTACAATGCCAGCAGGGATCTTGTATGGGCATCAATTCCTCAAACTGAAACGTGAACAAAAAACCCAAATTCACATGACACTCTAGGTGTGGTGAGCCTTTTGTCAGACCAGACCACCCTGAGAAGTTTGGAGGACAGAGAGCCATTAAGTATTCAACACAGCAAACAAGGCTGAACATTGTGTGGTGCTGAACACTCCAAAAATTCCACTGTATCTACAAATGCATTTTACCTTGCTGAAAATCCTGCCGAGAAACAGAAACTCCTGAGCTTTCAAGCCTGTTCCATCTAACTCATTTGGCAACTGCTGCCAAGTGCCCAGCTCCTCCTGATACAACTTGGATTTGCAGAGCACTCTGAGCTCCCACTGATTTGCTGAAGGTATCTGATCCATGTATAAAAAGCATCTTTCTACTTTGAAGGTATTCTAAAGATTGACTAGGATTCTGGAGTTTTTGAGGAAGCACACAGCTGTAACTAACATTTTACTTCCAGTCTTCTACAGTCAGGTAGTTACTAACTGTTCTTTCCTGACTCCTACCCCACTGTTTCCCTTTACTCTTTTTTGATCATACAACATTCCTGGATCTCAACTCACCTAATTACCAAGGCAAAGCCTTAAACCCATGCACAGAGCCAGTAAGAGAGTTTTAAAATCAACAGCATTTTGACATACAAACCAAGTCTTTCCATTATAACACAGGGAGGAAAGTAATCACATTAGTATTGTATTTTGAGTATGTTAATCTATTTCATAGCTTTAAAGAAGGCAAGCTTAGAGACCTCTACCAAGATTGTCTTGGACTATACAAACATGCATTTCCATCTATGAAATTCTTAGCATTTTTCTAAGCTAAGCCAATTTTAAATAATCACAGTCCTAACCTGTAACCAGCAATTCAAGCCCTAACATCTCTATGATTACCCAATTCACAGAATTCATTGTGAGCTAACAGCTATTTTCCATCTAATAAATATGGTTCGAAGATGCTTTGAAGATTCAGAGTGCTGAACATGTGGAGCTTTTACCATAACCATTAGAAAGTTCAAAAGCTCATTTCTGTCCTTCTGTTGGGTGAGGTGAATTTGGCGCTCACAGAACGACGCTGGCTTTGCCAAGCAGCGAGGGCTGGCGTTACACGTGCCCCATTATAGAGTTCTGTCTGCCCACTCGTTAAACAAAACTGTCAGCCTTCAAGCCTTGCTTGAGCAGTGGTTTCAAATTGTGGGTCCCCTCAAAGCATGTGAAGTTCCTCCAAATCCTAGTGAGACCATTAGACAAGGAAGGTGAGCAGCATTCTGCAAAACGGCACCAGAGAAAGCCAAGTTACACGGAGTGAACCTAGAATACCAAAAACGCTTTCTTAAATGGTTCCAAACATGATGTGGAACCTGTTCTTTTGAAGTAGAATATTTAAAGTTCCTTTAGACCTGTCAGGCACAAGCAGAGGTTATGCTAAAGAATGTTTGCAACATTAAGCTCTTTGCTGCCTTTTAGATCTTTCAAGAAGTGCAAACAGCAGCATATTGAAAGTTTTTTACAATTTTTCCTGAAGGTTCTCCAATCATGCTACATCTGTTCCTCCTTTAGTTGTCACCAATTTTCCTGCCTTCTGCACTTTAGCATGACAATGTGTCTTATAATTTTAATGGTATAATAAATGTAGGCTACATTCTGCCCCTTTAGATTATACTCTTTTACACTGAATTGTACTGAACTCTAACATTTACAATGATCTCAAAGATCTTAAGAATAAAAGAGTGGCACACACCTTCTAACACGTGACAATAGGTGACTTTTGCTCAATTTGAGCTGATCTCTGAAGCTGATTTGAAAGAATCCACTGATAGTATAGGCACTGTTCTAAGAAATACATTACAGTTCACTCAACTCTGAAGGATATGAAAAAGACCTGAGCGGACCCCCTGAAGTTCTGTCCAGTTCCTTGACAGAAACACCACAGAACTGGAAATGAACCATCAGTGAAAGTGGTGCAAGCCATAGAATTATGAAATACCATCTGCTTGGTACAGGATAAGGAAATGTATCATTTCGGTGGCTTCCACCTCCACAGAAAAGGAAAGAACTGTTTATGCAGCAAAATGGTTTGACTATTTGGGAAAGTCCTCAACTAGCGATGAAAATTAAAAAAAAAAAAAAAAAAAAAAAGAGAAAAGAGAAAAAAGAGAAAAGAGAAAAAAGGTTAATCAGAATAAAAGAATTCAGTAAACTTGAATTAATGGAACTAATAATGCTGAAAACATAAGCAGTCACATCCCTTTAATGCCTAATCTGACAATATTAGAAACTTAAATAATAACAGAAAATTGTATTCTTAGAGGTGTATATTCTACAAAGGTGACACTGCTGACAGGTAGTGGGGATCCACACAAGTAGAATGCTACACTCACTATTGCTGCCTATTTAGGAAATAGGAAGCAAACAAAAGGGAAAATGGGACTAAACTGAAAATTGCATCACTTGTTTACAAGTCCCTGACAACTCAGAAGCAAACCATCTTGGACATTTATGGATCAATGACCCTGCATTTAAAGCACAAGGAGAGGGAATATTGACCATTTATACATAGAAGAGAACAGCATGTCCATGCACTCAGCTAAAAACGTTCTGAACGCTCCCTCACGCCATGACCCCAAAACTGTTATCACACAGGATTTTAGCACAATGGTAATTCTGAAAATTTTACAGAAAGCTCAGGATTCATAAAAATTAGAAGCATCAAGCACTGAATTTGATACTATGAAATCTTTACTAGTCCTCAGCTTGACTGGTAAAGAGAAACTGATCACCAAAATAAACATTAGCCATAGCTTAGCTGCAAGTGATTGTGCCTCGGTTGTATTTATTATTCACAAACAGAAAAAAACACGGTTTATGTATTTGGTTCTTTAAAAGTTCAAGCTTCATAAAGCTGCAAAAAATCCTGAACTCGGACTTAAGGAAAGAATCTGACTTCAAAGATGAACGGCTGTTTTTCAAATAAGACTCTTCTAAAGTTACATACAAACAAATGGGTCACCAATCGCAACTAGATAAGAAAGTTAACCCAAAATTTAAACCTTTCTCTCAGACTACATATAAACAAATGGTGGGAAACCTGGGGGAAAATCTCAGCGATAGTAACTGAAATGCTACAGACGGCCCAGTGGAGCAAAAGATACAAGAAACAGCCTTCTGGGTACATTAGGAACAAAAGGAACCCTAGCAATATTACAAAGTCCATTATTTGAAAGAAATTGTTCAGTGTGGAGCATCTACAAAAGGGAGAACTGTTCAACACACAGCTCTAAATCTCCAATGGTAAGTATTGTGACAAACTTTGTGATAAATAGTGTCTATTCATGCAATAAACAACAGTTATAAACAACAGCAGTTTAGGGTAGATATCAGGACACTGGATCCAGCTAAAGCACTCACATCAAGAGAGGTGTTGCAAGAGAGGAAATAATCCAGAACAGAGCCGTAAGAAGCATTAGGAAAGTAGAAAAGTAAGCCTCACAAAGGAAAGCTCAAAGTACTACCTTTTCCCAAGTCAAGTTTGGAGACAGTCATAGTAAACATACATATTATCCAAATATGATAGCAGAGGGTTTTTCAGTCTAGCCAAGATACAACAACCAAGAGCGTAAATTTAAAAGCAAATAATTTCAGTTATACAAAATGGCATCTATTTCTAATCCACTCAGGGGAATTCATTTAACACCACCAGTGGAACTGACTGCCTTGCTGACAATGTTTAAAGGAAGTAACAAAAGGGCTTCTAATCATGCATTTTTACTCCAAGGGGTCTTAATTTAGAGCAGTCCTCTAGTCAACATCACACAGGTTGTTTTAAACAGGGTTTCTGTAAGTACTCAGAAGCTTTCTTTTTTTTTTTGGCGTGAAATCCTTCTGAATAAAAACAAAAAAAAAGCAGACTGCTGGTAAAAACCAACAGCACAGCTTTTAAAATTCCCCTCTCGTTCCTACATTTGAGGGAATACTTGTTTTCATGTACCAAGTTTCATAACAAAATCCACTTTTTATTTACACAATGTTTGTAAGCACTTTGAAATGCTCCATATACTCTATGTCTTATTTTAAAAATAAGTGGCACCTATGCCAGCTTGCAGACCAAGACATCTCAGCCTTTGCTATTTTACTTGACACTTTGTACACAGTAAACTTCCCCATCTTTCCTTTAACTACTTAACCTACCAAGCAGCTCAAAAATAAAGTCCAAGTACCTACCAGGTAACATTCACTACTGCAGATACTGAGCCCTTTCAGAGATCCAGAACTGTCTCCATTACATGGTTTATTGAAGTTGGTGCTGGTTTCCAGTGCTGCACATCCTGATACAGGGGAGAGCTGAGCATCAGAACGCACCCCAAAACCCAGGCACCCCCAGAGGAGTAAACCAGACATCTTCCCCAACTTTTGCCTGCACACACTGTACTGTTCTTTCACGCTCGCCCCCGCACCGCAACGCCACGGGATGCAGGATAACTCTGGAGCCAGAACTTTATGGCTCGCTGCCTGCCGTCAGTCTTGTCAGTCCGTCCGTCCGCCTGAACGCCAGCGGTGACAGCGGGCAGGAACTCGTCGGCTCCTCTGGGCGCTTCGGGATTGAACTTCTAGATTCTCCGTTCTGACCGAAGAGTCAGACGGATTTTCCTCCGCCCTGAGGCGAGCAAAGCCCCGTGAAGGCTCCCGGCATGGGGCGGAGGAAGGAAGAAAGGGGAGAGAAGCACGATCTCGGAGGGGTTTGACCCCACTGCGTGCCGGGTCGGGGGCAGGGGGGCACGCACAGTCCGCTTGCAAGGGATGCCACGGCTCTGCCTCCCCGAGCCCGTCTGGAGCCCGCCGCCCCCGACGGGCGATGACCCCCGGCCGCGGGGGCAGCGCCGCCGCCAGACAATGGGGAGGCGGGCGGGGCGCGGCCGCCCCACCGCGCCCACCCTGCGGGCGCAGTCCCCGTCGGGCCCGGCCCGCCCGCCCCCGCTGGCCGGGAGCCGCCCCCGCCCCGGGGAGGCAGCGCTGTCCCGTCCCTACCGGAGGAGCTCCCGGCCGCTCCCGGGGGAAGCGGGGGCGGGCGCAGGGCGCGTCTCCCCGGGCAGCGGGGTCGCCCTCCCGCCTCCCGGCGCCGAGAGCCGCCCTCAGCGAGTCCCTACCTGCCGGCGCCGCTCCGCCTCGCCCCCTCAGCCCGCGCCGCCGCCCGCCCGCCGCCTGCGCTCACGGCCGCGCCGCCATCTTGCGCTTCACAAACTACTGCACTTCTTTCGGGGCGGGGGGGCGGCGGATGGGCCGGGAGCTCCCAACGCCGCGGCCGCCCGCGCCCTCGCCTCGCTCCGCGGCGCCCACTCGCATCCTCCCGGCGCGGCGCTGCCCCGAGGCGGGAGCGCGGCAAGCGCGGACAGCGCGGCCGCTGCCTCAGCCGCCCTGGCAGCGAGCGGGGGCGGAGCCGCTCCCGCCGCCCCGCCCGTCAGGCGGCGGACACCGGGCGCGGGGGCTGCCCCGGCACCGCAGCGCCGCAGCCCGGGGCACCGGCGGCTTTTCGGCTGCCCGGGGAGGAGCGGGGGTGGCAGGGTCGGAGCTCCCGGGCGGCAGCCGCGGCCCCGCAGCCGCTCCTCCGCTGGCAAACTTCGGCTCCGCGCTCGGCCCCCCCGCTTCGCCCGGGCCGGGTTGCGGGGATAGCGTCGCTCCCAGCCCGGGCAGAGTTTGTGTACCACTCGCGGCCTGAGGGAGGACACCGCCGCAGCGTCCCGAAACCCAAACCAGAGCGAGTGAACACAGAAGTAGCCGTTCGAACCAAAGAGACATTTCCCACACCTTGGATTGTTGGGGTTTTTTTGTCAGAGAACTTTGAGAAAAGAGACCTCTCTCCCTTTACTACATTTTTCTTATCACTGTGTGCTGTTTTGGGTCAGACCGTAAAATGTGATGGTGTCCCCGAGAAAGAAAAAAAGATGTGGCTTGCGGGGAATGCTTAACTGTTCAGAGATGATGAAGATTTTTTTAAAATCTACAGCGGTAGAGGATCCTGTCGAGCCTAGTGACAGGAAGACATTTGCTCAAAACAGAAGTTTTGATCCCAGGACTATTTCTGGTTCCTCAATTCCACACTGTCAGTTTTCCAAATAGGGGTGGTTTTAGGGGATGCACTCAACAAGCTACTTACCTGCTCCAAGTCACATTGAAATTTGCACTGGCAGCCAAGGGGGACATGAAGTTAAATGAACTCATGTCCTTACTACATTTCCCATGTCATAAATTACATTAAAACGTAAATTTTCAATTTAATTTTTTATTTCTCCTGAGCTTGTCTTTGCTGTATAATCCATACAGTGAATGGAGAAGCTGAGCACAGGCAGTTCTTATTTTAAAAACGTAGTATTTGTGCTGGTGTCTTAAATGCAAGATTATCAATCATCAAAATTGTTCTGCGATTAAAATAGAGCAGACAACCCACCACTAAAAAGAGATTAATTTTTTTATTCATATCCACCAAACAATACAGAGAAAAGAAAAATCTGCATAGCACACCAATGTTTGAACAAACACAGTAGGACACAAAAAGAGAACACTACTGACAGAGGTAAGAAACCAAACACACACCAAGAGGGATGGCACAGTTTGGTGCTCAGTATCACCAGAAGCTGTGTATGTGATGTGACAGAATAGAAGAGCAAAGGGTCATGCTACATATTTTATCACAATTTATATAGAATTTTATTCTCATATAGTTAAACTTTGTCTTATTCTCATTTTTTTTAAATAACTATCAAATTAACAGATACATTTTCTCTGTGGGTTTAACAGTATTGCTTCACTTTTACTTCAATATATTTATCACCAACAATATATTCATTTTTATGTAATAAACAGATATAATTCTTCCCAGGTAACTAGAAAAGTATTTACAACTGAATTCAACTACAAGCCATCTGATGAACGAACAATTTGTATTAAAATGCTTTTCTCCAGTATTAAGGTTGTAATTATTACAAGCATGATTAAACTTTACCTTAAAAAGTTACAGTAGTAAATCTTGCTTTGTTTCAAGATAGGTTTTCTTTTAAAGAGAGGTACTGAGATTATCTATTTAGATCTGCTGAGTTCCAAAGGCAATCACAGTAGTATGTCACATTGATATATACATATCTAGAAGGGAAATATCAAATAAAATCCATTAAATGACTTTATTTGAGCTTTCTTAATAAATTTTAAGATACATTTGTATAAATATATAAGTAGACCTAGTATTTATTGAACAATGCAAAGGAAAAACAGCATGCAATAAAAAGAAAACATTACAGAGTGTGTCAAGTATGCTGAAGTCAAGTATCATGAATAACTGAAGGCTGTAATTTCTTTCTTCATTGCCTAAGAAGAAATAAAGACATTAGGGGTCAGTGTTAATACAAACTTAAGAACCCTGTTTACTATTTCATCAAAAGAAGCAAGGATCTGTGCACACAACTGTTAGTAATGATTTAGCCAATACATGTGCCACCACCATCACTGTTGTTCTATACTCACTGCCTCCAACACATTGTTATGCTCCCAAAATAGAGAGTAGGTTAGAAAGACTGCAAGGATCTGTATCAGGGGACCATGGATCAATAGTGCTTTCAACAATTTGAGAGGAGACAGTTCCCAAAGAGCCACAGCTAAAAGCTGAACTGGTCTTTTCTGCACTCTGAATACTTGTTAAAGTGTCTTCATACAGTAGAACTTACTCCTGGACTGACTTATGCAATCCCTCTGAATGGGAAATATTCTTTGGTTAAAGCTCAAAGAAGCAGAAAACAAAGAAAGCAAAGTTCTGTCACAAAACCTCACAAGCCCCAAGACAACAAACATGCTAAATCATGTCATTATGACAGATGAGAGAAGGGTGTATTTTTCAGGAATGGCATTCCTTAATCCAAATAATCCTCACTGTTGCATAATCAGAGCAAGAGCATCTGATCTGATGCTTTATCAGATATGGAAAAAGAGCTCAAGATGACTAGAACCCAAGGGAAGAGGCTTCCTCAGTTTTTAAGGAAGACTGAGACACATAAAATTATTTTATATCTATTCTTATGCTTGACCACTTGGATGACAAAAGGATTCAAGGACTTTGAAGCTGAAGTCTGAATATCCAACCTATCTAAATCAACTCAACACTGGGAATGTCAGACTGGGACCATAGGTTCTTGTGGAATATTTCTGCCAAGTTCTGACAACTTGGAAATCCTCTCTTAGAGGAAGAGATTAAAGAATTTGACTCTTAGCATTAAACCTTCAAAGGCAGGAAGCTCCCCATATATGAAATTAAAGATACTTGAGCCATTCTAACTGAAAACGAAGTCTGGTAAGACTGAAGTCTCCTATTCTTGTTATGCCTCATACTTAGTTTCTTTTCAGGAGCAGAATGACTACTATACAAGTGTTACCATGTGTGACTGCCCGCAAGAGAAGAACGAGGAAGTGACAGACTGAGAAAAGCACCCTCCTTTCACAGCCCCCCCAGCACTGAAAAGGTTCTGGAGCAGGAGTGGTGACAGACTGAGGTTAACTGCTTGGAAAGGGCTCTGGGGGGGACCCATCGTCTTCAAGCCTTTTCCTGCTGAAACTGCCAACAGCTAAGCCAAATGCAACAATAGTTTTACAATATGGAGAAATGTCTTCCAGACTGTAATGAACAAATCTTGTAACACAGGCAACTAAGCAGCAATGAGTAATACTAAATAACCATGATGTTCACAGGTACATATGCATAACACACACCTGTAACAATGACAAAATGCTACAAGACAAAAAAAAATTACCTTCAGTAATTCATTTTTGTCACCATCTTCCCGATGTTGGTAAATGCACTGGCTAAGGACAGCATATAGTTTTTCCATGCGAAATATACTGACGTTCTCAGTTACCACGGCGATAGAATGCAACACTTGCTGAAGAAAAAAAATGGAAACCAGAGTTCAGAATAGCACAAAATAAGCTGCAAACAGAAAAGGCAGGACATAGTAAAGGTGTATGCCCAACTTCCTATGTGAAACTTTCTAATTGCTGCCACGTAAGTGACTGCACACTCTCATATGCGTTCATCGAGTTCTAGGCCTATTATCAAGCAAATAAATGAAAAAACCCAAAACCCCAAACGAAAAAAACCAGCCCAAACAAATCCAAGCAGCTCCAGTTTGGAGGTTCACCCAGCTTATTGTCTGCAAGTGAATTCCAAAGAAGCTCTCTAACACAAGCAGCCAATTTCCAGTGGCACCCATGTTAAGGAATTAAGTTTTCTAAAAGATGTATTTCATGACTGTAGCTCTGTCCTTGCAGCTGAAACCTCTGTAAGGGCTCTACGGTACCATCTCTCCAGTGGGTAGTACCTTCAGAGCACATGCAGTTGGCACCTTGACTCTAGAGAAACCCATGCGGATTCCCTAACACAGGCAGACATGAACAGCTTCCCTGCAAGGGGAAGTGGAGCGGCAGGCACTGACCCATCTCTGCTCTTTGGTGACCACTGACAGAACCTGAGGGAACAGCATGAAGCTGTGTCAGGGGGAGTTCAGGTTGGATGTAAGGAAGAAGTTCTTCACCTCGAGGGTCATCAGGCTGTAGGACAAGCTCCCCAGGAAAGTGGTTATAGCACAAAGCTTGACAGAGCTCGAGAAACATTTAGACAATGCTCTCAAGCACACACTAAGACTGTTAGGGGTGCCCTGTGCAGGGCCAGGAGTTGGACTCTATCCTTCTAGGTCCCTTCCAACCCAGGATATTCTATCATTCTGTGAACACAACCTCATTAAATTTGCTTGCTTAGGAAGCCTATTGTAAAAAGTTAATTTCTCTCTGCTCACTTCATTTCTTATGTCAGGTAAACAGCAGCCCCTTCTGGTTTGACCCATCTCCAGGACCTCAACCTGACAATTTCCTGAATTCTCCTCACTGAAACATCTCATGAAAAAGGCCAGGTCTATCTAACCTCTCCAATTCATGCAAAGGAACTTCTTTGACTTCCTGCAGCTAGGCACATTTTTGACCCTTTCTCCAACTGTATCCTAGGATAACTTCTCTCTTACAGGGGATTTGAAAAACCTTGTAATATGGTACCTATAGGAATGCAAAATTTTATCACTGGATTTTCAAAGCATTTGAGAAGAGCAGGCTATTTTATCCAGGATGACCTTTAAGTCGACCTGCTAACTTCAAATTAAAAGTCATCTCTAAAAATCAAGACACTCTTCCAATTCCTAATAAATGAAAACATGCAAACAGCAAATCAAAACAACCCACCAGTCCATCATAAAAACTGCCAAGACACTAATAAGCCACAGCACTACCGGTTTGCCAGTGGGCTATTTTAAAATCTAACAAGCCCCTTTACATTAAATATAGGAGATAATCTAGTCTCCTAAAATTTAGTTCACCAGGAACAAGAACAGCACTCTACACCAGCTGTGGAAACAACAGTCATAGTCCATTACAGGTTGAATTATTTTACCAGCTATATATCCCTCCCATATTTTGTCTGAATTGGCACTGGTTAACAACTGACTTAATTTACAACTCTGTATGTAGCAAGAAAATGTCCTACTTTGGTATTAACAAAATTAAAATTTGAACTTACTTCAAGCTCACAGTAATCCACACACACTCTGTGTGTGCCAGTTTTCACTGCCTTCCCAACACATCCCAGCTGTTTCTCTTCCACCTGAGAAGATCTTGCATGAGTCATACAATGTACCCACAAATCTGGAATGACAGGAATTTCTTATATCAGGATTTCTCTCTCTGAAACACAGTATGAGTGAAGTACCCTGTAGTTGGAGAACAGAACATCTCTGCAACAACAGAGACAACTGTTACCATTTTTCAATGATAAATGCTTGACACTTTTACCTCCTTTCTGGCAAAAATCTCTGCTCCATGAAAACTAGAAACTTGAACACAAAGAAATAACACTAGACAAAAAGGCAGGGGAAAACCAGGGAAAAAAACCAAACTGTTGCCATTACAGCACTGCACTGCAAAACTCCAAAGTAATTTAGGTTAGAAAACACACTGCCAACACTAGGACATAACTTTTCTATTCCACACATGACTCTGGGTGCACACTGCTTGAAGTACAGCTTTTAAAC
Source organism: Poecile atricapillus (assembly GCF_030490865.1). NCBI lineage: Eukaryota > Metazoa > Chordata > Aves > Passeriformes > Paridae > Poecile > Poecile atricapillus. The sequence goes on from NC_081250.1 coordinate 142,002,760, forward strand.
TTACATTTCTTATTGCTGGGAAGATCCTTATGCAATAAAAGAAAGCCAATGATTGTTTTTCAGTTAGGTACCATTTGAAAAACAAACTGCAGAATCAGAAATGCAGCAGCTGCAGAAATAAACGAGTCTGGCTGGCATAACTCGAGGGGCAGCACCATTACTCAAGAAACACTGTGCAACAATTTGAGAGACAACTGAGAACAGAAATCAAGAAGGCTAAAACCTGGTAGGTAGTGTAACCCTCCCTCAGAAAGAAAGAGGTAAATGACCTGTTTGATCTTTCACTTACCATTTGAACCTCTGTCTTCAGAAGTTCCTGCTTTTTGACAATCTGGCATCTCACTCTGCTCTCTTAAGTCCGAATTTTCTCTCTTTTTTCCAGAAGATTTACCCACAGGGAGAACTCTCTCTCTTTCATTTTCTGTCCCATTTTTCTGTCGTTCCTGAAGTACATTTTCATGTTCTTCAATGGTAGTATCTTGAGAGGGTGAGAATTCAGTGCAATCCGTGTTAGACTCTTCATTTTGGTCTTCAGGAATTTTATTCTCTTTATTGAACTGAACACTCCTCTTTTTAGCTGCAATACTTGAACACTCTCTGTTCCTTTTGCGTTTTCTTTTTGACTTCTCTACAAAGAGATACAAGCAAAAGTAATCCAAAACATTACCAAAACAAGCAGCATGCTCATCTTACTTGTCTGACAAGGAGAAGTACCAAATGAGCTTCAGTACCACTGTCCATTTCCCCAGACATGTGTCTAGAGAAAAAGGTGCAATTTAATGGGTCAGTTAGCTACTAGATTTTTAAAAATCCCACTACAGAATTTAATTCACAAAACCATCAGCTTCAAGAGGTTATGAACACACAAGTCTTACTAGAGACACTAAGTCTTACTGCAAAGCAAGATTATTAGGTGACTTAGTAAGTATCTAATATATGTGAACAACAGAAATGCATTGGGAGATGAGCCCTCAGAATCTGTAAACTTCAGAAAAGTTATATATACACTGGGGAGAGCTGAAGAGGCACTTTTTGGGGAATATTTGCTGGAGAAAAAAATCCTCCATAGAGATTTACACTTCATAAGCTTTCTGATTCAGTTAACCTTGTTCAATACAAACTTGTCATTTTGCCTTCCAGAAAACCCCCCCCACTCTTTGTACTCATGGAGTACCACACGAGGCCTATGGATCAAGTCAGTGGCAAAATTCCCAGACATGCCAGCAAGACCAGGAAATGTCACATCATGTCATGTGTTTTAACTGAAAGAGACACAAGGCCCCTTTTTTCCCCATGTCCTTTTCATGGTAAAACTGAAGAAATACTGATCTTTCCTTTACATTTCGATGATTATTGCTCCCCTTTTTTTAACCCTTTCCCCTTCAATTGGAAATCACAGGAATAGAGTTTAATGCTTGAGGGCAGGGAAGGGGAAAACACTGTTGCATATAACTAAAAACTATGTAGGCATTCAGAAACCATCATGTACAACTTCTTTGACTTGAAGAGGATGTATGAGCCATTATATATCAGTTGGACCACCAAGGGCAGTGTTTTACAATGTCAACCAGCCATTGTATTTGGACTTTACAACCACACTGAATGAATGACTTCAGGATTTCTCATGTTTTGCAGCATATAAAAAAATTTAATGCCTCTGGCATGAAGAACCAGGTAGTGCGGGAACATGTTATGTGTCACAACAACAGAGACTTCAGCACCTTCTCCAGGAAAGTCTGAGTAAAACACAACTTGCCTTTAGACCAGGGGGTACTGGAATCCACAGGTCCTGCTGGCATCCTCAGTTTTTCATTACACTTTGGGTCTGTTTTCTTACACCCAAGAACAGAGTCCTCCCTTGGCATTAGACAGAAGTAAGAGGAAGCACAGTCTGAACCTTGCAATAAAGAGAGAGCAAAGAACGGTGTCTGGCTGGTTACAAACACTGGGAGGAGTCTTTAAATCCTCAGTGTCAAAAAACATACCTCTTTGCTTACGAGATTCTTTGATTTCTTGGCAGCGTTGTTCAAAATCTTCATCCATTTCCTCCCTCACTATGGAATAGGCAGTATCTCTCAAAGCACAGGCTCTGTGCCTAAGGAGACGATCTGAAATTTTACAGTCAGAGTGGAGTACTTTCTACCAGCCAATGAACCCCTTTATTTTATTTACTTGCAAAATTTTTCCTCTTGTCATAGGTAGGTTCTGAAAGGTTGTCTCAGTCAATCTTTTCAGCATGCCAACTGATAAGTTAATTATTAAAGCAAAAGCAGTTGTTTCCAACCAACATGTCTATCACAATTTCATACCCATGTAAGTTTATTTAATGCTGCAACATTCATAACCTGACCATCCCCAGAAATGGGATCCCTCTGGGGACCTTTTAAATTACCTAATCCCACATCTACTGTACACAAATAACATTTATCAACTTGTACATTTAAAATTTTTACAAATTAGTGATAAAACCTCATCCTCACCTCCAGGATCTTTAACTGGGTTGTACTCTAAAGCATTGCTACAGATTAGATCAATGTCTTTTAGAAAGTCTCTTGCAGTTGGGTACTGGTGCATGTCGATCTTGGACAGAACTGTGGAGAGGTCCATGGGTTCTTTAATAACAGCATTGTAATCAGGTACCTGCAAAGGAAATATATATATGCTCAGAGATTTAACACAGCAGCCACCAAAAATAATTATTTTTATGAAGTCAAATAAATCCCAATATGACACATCCAAAGATGCAGAAATTACCCAGTTGGTTTCTTGAAAATAGAAGGGCTATTTCAGCTGGCTTTGAAGAGACAGACTAGAAGAGGGGACAACAAAGAAACAGGGAGGTCAGAAGAATGTGTGGGACAGAGAAGGGAACCAGCACTCAGAATGGGATGCGTTTCATTTCCTTTCAGAAAATAAAAGCAAAAGAACATTTCTCAGTAAAGTCACTGAGATTCTTTGTTTTTGGCAGCAAGAAAAAGGCTGCAGGAATTGCACCTCTGAAGCACCTATCCTAGGCACCTAGAATTATATAGCTGACCCAGAGGTGCCAATTTTTTTATTCAGACAACAGAAGGAGCTTAATGACTAGTTCATATGAGGACATCTATGTTTGTTTAGATTATTCAGATCCAGAATCTACAAGGAAAGGAAATAAGTCAGTGGATATTTGGGGAAACAGGACCTTGTGGAAATGCAAAGCTGTCTCAAATCTCCAGCTGACTTGGAGGTATGTGCTCCAGCCTACAGTTATTCAATGAATTAAATGAGAAGCATGTGGGAGGAAAAAAAAACCACACAGCCTTTATGGTTGATCTTATACCAAGGAAAGCCCCTGAGAATAGAATCTGAAAATCTGACAAATTGCTGCTTCTACTCCTGTTCATGGAGAAACTATTGACAGACAACTACAGAGCTTTAGGCTTTATAAAACAGCCCTAGAAATATTGTTTATAATTACAGAGAAAAGGAGAAATCTCTTCTTTTTAGTGCTATAATACACCTACATACCAAAGCCTTTTCACAAGCAAACTGTTGGCATTTGACATAATTGGCACTTGGACTAGATGATCCTTATTAGATGACCCTTCTAATGTAAATACTCTCAAGTTTTAAAGAGATTTTAGAAGTAACACGGGGACTTCAGTAAACATTCAAGTAACAGACATTTGGGTAACCCAAAGAGTCAGAAAAAGTAAAAGCAAAACAAAAATTCACTTCCTGTATCCTGGATATTTGTAATACTATGATTCTAAAGAAAAAGATAAACCTTCCTAGAAAGAACACACAAACACTGAGGAGCACACACACAGAAAAATTGTGAATACACACAGGTATAATGGTATTGCAGATCAACACTAATTTACCTCCTCTGGGTCAACAGGCTTTGTGAATGCCCTGAAACGTCTATCAATGACAAGTCTGTGAGTCACATCCCTTAAGTAAATCCTCAGCTCACGCAATGTATCCTCTTCCTGCTCCTCCAGTTGTTTTATTTCTTCCTCTGTCAGCTGTCGAGGCATAGGTGGTGGTGCTACAGGCAGAACTTCCAATGGCTGCCGAGCTTAAATTAATTGGAAAATTTTATTCAGTTGATGGTACTCAAATACAAGCACATGAAAAATAACTGATAGATGATTATGCCCAAAGGAAACACCGTATTGTATTAGCTGTTAACTTACTGATAGCAAAGTTTTATCTTTTGGATATTCTTACCTGAGATGTTTTTTGATGCAGGAGGTTTAGCAGCTTGCTTCATAACTAAATCCTCAAAAAAACTTTTTCTTTCAGCACAGGTAGGCCACTGGATTTTGAAAACTTCTTCACGATCATTATTAAATAAAGCTTTTATCTAAAGCATGAGGAGAAAAGATTTCAGATATAAGGCCACACACATTTTTTATATTTTTATATTCTATTCGAAAAAGGTGAGCACCTTTTAAACTAAACTGAATACTCATCTGGGTAAGATAAGGTATGTAAAGTCATCTTCTTGGTTTTAAAACGTTAAGTTTTCATAGCATGGCAAATTAAAACACTGCTCTGAGGAATAGTGCTGTCTAGAGTTTAGGCTCCATGAAAAAAAGTTATGATAAATCACTGAGAAAGAGCTGACAGTCACCACTTCCAAGGCGGGTTATTTTGTATTTACCTGCCCTTCTGTTCTTTAGCTCAAATCTTTATAGTAGATATAGAGGGAACGGGCAAAGTTCAAATAGAAGTGCCAGCTTCTTTTTAAAAGCCAGGTGGCTTTTAAAACTTTGTTTTTAATTAATTTAAATGAAGTGTCTAAAGTTACATATTTCCAGGTTGTACTCTGGTATTCCATCTCTATTACCAAAGGCCACGTAAGTAATTTAATTCCTTATTTTAGAAAGCATTTATCAACTGCACAAAAACTTTTGCAACCAAGACAAAATAATCAGACCATCATATTCACATTTTGAACACCTTCCTTTAATACTCTTTGATGTTGTTTCTGAAATCCCAGTCCAGCTGGGGGGGAGGGGGAGGGGATAGTTGTGCCACCACCAATGTCTAGAAAGCTCAGCAGGTAGTCTTAATGAACTTTGTTAAGGAATACAATTAAAATTTGATTTCCAAGTTATTTAAACAGAAGTTGGACTTTATCTTTCCAGTATGCCAAGCTTTCACCAACCAGATGCAAAATGAAACTGAAATAATAATGAAATTATTTAAATTTGAAATTATGTTCCATCAGTAACAGTGTGACCACTGTACTTTTTCAGTAAAAGTATCTTTCACTTTTCAGTAGAACAATCTTTTTCCTGTCTCAAGTACTGTATATTCTTCACTAAGCACACACCTCACCATCTTGCTGTCACCAAAATGATTGCCTGAAGCAAATTTGTACATCTGTCTAATAAGCATCAGTGAGAAGGGTGAAAGAGTAGGGTTGAAGTCAATCTTTTTACTCAGAAAACAGTTTAGACAAATGCTTTCAGCACTGTTTTGTCTAAGCAAATTCTGAGAGACTTTTAAGAGACAGGGTAGGGTGCCTAAATAGTAACAGTATGAATTCACTTTAGAGTGGCACAGCACTCCCATGCTTCAAAGAGTTATAAACTAGCAAGCAAAAAAGCAAGAGTAAAAAAAAAGTATTGATAAATACCTCTTCAGGAAGATCTCCATGCTTCACATCAGTTGTTGCAAGGAGCAGAACTGGAGCAAATGTTGGAATGTTCTGCAGTAGTGTCGTAAAAACAGCTTTCACTGTAGGTCCAACAGTCTCCCACCACAAAGGGATTTGTGGGACATAAATGATACTGGGTGCTGTTCTTTGAGCTTCTCGCATCAACTGTCAAAATGAGAGCTCAGATAAGAAAACTACACCCTGTAGAACAGGATACTAAATAACTACCTATCAAACTATCTTACGAAATAAGAGTACATGAAGCTAAAACGTCAAGGAAAAACAGTAAATTAACTAGTCCTTAACAAGAAGGTAAAATTTTCACTTTGACTCAAACACAGATATGGCTACACAGAAACAGACTTGAATCTCAACCCAATTTCAAAACTACTTAGGTGTAAGAGAACTCCTGAAGAGCCTCAGCACTCAGCCAATCTGGTGGTGTGCCTGAAAAAAACAAGACTAGCCCTTCAGCAAGATGTATTAACCTGGAGAAACTGCCACATGACTGCAACTATACCAATTGCAGTTCAGAACAGGCACATACCCAACATACACTCTCTAGAGCATAGATTCAACAAAGACCTATGTGAAAAGCCTGCTTACAATGCATAATTTCAAGCACATTTTATAAGAAGTGACCATTTATTTGTCTGCCTGAAGAACTAAATCACAACTTCTTACTACCAAAGGATCCATCAGACCAGATGATATGCTTTGGAAGAGCACAAGCCACTGCTTACAGATGGCACCTCAATCACAGGAAACAAAATGCATCTACTGCCAGAGGGAAGTGACAAATTTCTCCATGCGCCCTCTCAGATTAACAATATTCAGAGAGTTCTTGTCAAAAGGTGGGAAGCACACATGGTATATCCAGGCAGTCACTACACAGGATAGTTACATGTCCACAGATGCAACCATGACATAAGAAAAGTAAAATTGCTCCTCCTATGTGACAAACGAGCCATGGAATGTGCGTGTCCTGACCCCTACAGCTCTCCAATGCTCTTACTAAAGGTCAAAATATTTTAATACAGTGCTGCCAAACAACAACATGTATTCTCCGCCTAAAACTAAAAAAGAAGGAAACCAGCACTAATGTGGTTATATTTAATTTTCCTAGTGATGGAAAGCACACCAGTGTAACAATCTATGTGTTATATGAATTTTAATTCCTTTACTGCATGTACTGCAGTGCTGCAAGCTGTATACGTAAAAAAAGAAACCCTTTCACCCCAAACCTTGACTGTCCACAAATATATTAAAAAATAGGGCTTCAGAAAGTGCATGATTCCATCAGGCTGATGCAGAGCCATCTACTGACAGCACAGAAGCCTAAGAAGCAATGAAAACTTCCTGGAACCAACACAGACCAGCAAGATTTTTTGCTTTAGAATGCAAAATAAAAAGCGAGTGCTTTATTAGCAGCACCACCCATCTTCCTGAGCTGCTAGCAACACCCTCGCTGCTTCCTTTCAAATGGAAAACATGACTATGTATAACATCCTTATACAATATCATTCCATTTAAAAAAAAAAGTGGATTTCCAGACAGAAGTAAACAGCATATTCCAACCAGGCCTCCTCAATTAACAATGAATTTTGCTTATTTCACAAGTTTATATAGAGTTTATATTCAGTTTGTGAGTCCTATCAGATTAATGAGAAAAAAGATACCTGCGCACATGTTTCTTCTGGGGATGTGATGCTAACAAACAAAGCAGGCAGGTCTAGTGTATAAACTGGAAACTTCTCCAGGGCATGGATTACTGCAGGTGCCAGATGAAAAGCCTGCCCACACCCTGGATCTTCAACTAATAAGAACCGTGGCCTGAAAGATGTTGGCTGGCAACGAGGATTTCTACAACAGTAAGAAGAAAACAAGTTTAAAAACAAGTGATTAATAGGCACACAGATGTTGAAGATTTTTCCTATATGATTTTTTTTGTAAATACACTCCATGTTCCATGAAATATTAAGCTGGTCTGTGATCAGGAAGACTATCAAAGCCTATTTGTTCAAAAACTGGTACCATACCTCCACTAAGAAATCCTGCCAGTCCCCAGCATGTCTGTCATTCCTTTAGCTGGGTTAAGTAAGAGCTCTTAAATCCTTCAGTGAAGCTGTCCAGCCAAATATACACACACACACAGCTGGTCAGTGACCTGATATGGGGCAGAACAACAACTCTCTTTTCTAAGCACAAATCAATCAGTCTCTTCACTCCATGTACACAGCCATTTTCAATAGGTCTTGACTTTAAGTAACTGAGATCTCTATACCTACCAAGTTTAGCTAAAATTTGTCTGTAGTGCCTGGAGGTGGTGGTAAGGAAGAAGCAAACCAACATTGCTAGGAACAAAATTAACCTGGGCACTGAAACATTAGCTGTATCTGAAGAAACACACAATTTGATTGGTTGAATTACTTCTGTGGTTTCCTCTTTGAATTTCTATTAATTTTCTAATAATCTTGTTTTATGAACATGAAACACACTTGTGAAGAGCTTTGGGTTTTTCAGTCTCAAGCCTGTTGTACCTTTCCTTGCTTAAGTCAAAGATCATAGAGACCAAGCTCAGCAGGTCACATTTTCTGGACAGCACAGCAATAGAAAGGGAAAAGAATAACTGATCCAATGGTGACAACAATCTACTGCTTCAACTGTTGATTTACACAACTTCCACAATAAAACATTAAAAGATTAACAAACTCTGTAGGTTAAAGGTACAAAAAGCAGACATTGTTTTTCTCACAGTGTTTTAACAAGCCATTTCATTTCTGATTTAACAGTCTTGGAAGGCAGACAGACAAAAGATGGCTACAAAAATCCTCAGGGTTTTTTTAAACTAAAAGGGTAGACAGCACATTTTTTGGGTCTTGAACCTTTAGATTAAATCAAAAAAATCAATGAAATCAATTAAATCAACATGTTCTAATAATCTGTGGACCATTTTGACTTAGGCAAATAGGGCTGGGCTAGTCAGTTTGATGGGCCAGGGCAGGGTATTCGGTTAGAACATTAGCACCTGCTGGATCTTCACACTTATTGCAAATATTGACCAACCCCCACACACCCATCACTCCTGCATCCAGCACCCCTCACAGCATAACAGTTTACAGACTCGGCCATCTTAAAAATGTAAACATAAAGGGGACAAACAAGACCTGTTTAAAGTGAGGAATTCAGCCTTTTCATGATCAGGCATTTCATCAGTTGAATTCTCTTCAAAGATTGATGGTGATTCCTCTTCACTGTCAATCACATCATTTCCTAAAATAGGATTTAAAGATGAGAGCTTTGTTGACTTCCCTGAACAGCTGAAATCTCGCTCTTGCATTAATACACCTTTGAAATCAGTGCAGGAAACCATTCCCTTGTATTTCATTTGAGGGCACACACTGAATGCTATTTACTGAATGGTTTGTTTTACCACAGATATAAAGAGACTGCACAGTTTCTACAAAGCTGTCCTATATCCCACAATTCGCATCAGGTTTCTCTGTTGACAAGAACTTGTGAGGTTTTTTTTGACCTTGGAATAAATTTGATTAGGAACAACTTCTGTACTTCTTAGATACCTGAAAAACCCAATGAGGCCACTGCTTTTTGGAACAGGTTTTCCCACCAGATGTGACAAAATTAAGTGAATGTAATTATCACCGACTTCCATTGGTCCAGACCAGGCAGTCAGAGCATAAAGACCCACACAACTTCTAAATAAGGCTCCTCAAAGATCATGAAAGAAGGAGATAATGGGAGGTGGACAACAGAGAGGGAGCACAATTACCCATCTCCCAGCCCCAATGCTTTCATTGTGTTGGTGGGTCTCTGTCTCTTTCCTGAATGCAAACAATCCCGGCTATACTGGTAGTGATACTGGGAGAACACTCTCCAGAGATTAGCATAGTAACTAACTATTCACAGACCTCCACTAATCAAGAGAGTGTATCAATATTGATTTGTTCTCACCAACTGAGAAACTAAACCTGATCAAGGCCTATGCAGTCAGGAGCATGAGCTCACCTATACTATGATGCCCAGCCCTAAATTACAACTACTGAAACACTGCATATTGCAAGTCACTCACAGCTCCCATCCAGCACTCTGCACATCCAGGTTATAAAACTGAATTCTCATTGTGGCTGAGAGGTTTATGTGTATTACTTTACGTATCAGAAGCTTTTGCTTTGGCAGAATTTTAAACAAGTGGATGTTGCTTTTATACCTTGCTGTTGGTCCTTCTTCAGTGCAAGCTCTGCGTGGGGAAATACTCTCTGTAAGGCTTGTAAAATTCTTTCCAATGTGTTTTCTAACAGTGGTTTTAAAATAGGTGATAGTGCTCGCCCAGGTGAAGCAACAGCCCTCTGTGAAGCTGGAACTGTCTTCTGCATGGCCATGACAAAATCCTTTGCTGTTATTTTAATTGAAGCGATGTCTAACTGCAGCTTCTCACTCCTTTCATATATCTGAGGATAGCGGCGGCGCAAAGCGCAGAGTGCAGCTTCAGCACATAAGGCTTTAATATCAGCACCACAGTATCCTAATAAACAAAGCAAGAATCAAATGTTATGTCAGGCTCAGGCAACATCGAAGTCAAGGGCAAGACTTCTAAAGTGGAAAAATGAAAGACTTTGCATGCAGCCAAAAATTAACTGGGTAAGAGATAATTCAAGGAATTACTGCACTGCAATACACTACTGTGTCTCACAGCCTAATACCTTGCATTAAAGAAACAGCCCCCTAGTCAAAACTTTACTCCTGGGAAAGATGACCTAAACCCATTCACGCATTCTGAGAAAAAAAGAAAACTGAAAGCTGCATCTGTCTTGGTTTGCTCTCAAGACATGCCAGATGTGTCACTGCCTCACTCTACAGCAAGGCACAAGAGTTCAAGTACTGCCTGGAACAAGCTCCAATTCCCCACGACTCAAGTTGTGCAGTAACCGACAGTGTTTTCAAACTCACCAACACATTTCTCAGCCAGCTCTTCAAGAAACTTGTCCAATGGCTTCAGGGTCCAGTCTCGTGTGTGAATTTTGAAAATCTCTTTTCTTGCCTGAAAACGAAACACTTGCATTTTAGTTTGCCCTAAATTTTCTCTTAAAACAACCACAATACAAAACCCCCAAAACCCTCACACTAATACAAATACTTATTTTATCTGCTAAACTCTGAATTTTAAGGGTCAGTTAATGTGTTCTGTTTTTTCAAGTTTTTTCAAGGAAATTTCCTAGTTCTAAATTTGTTACATTAAACTCTTGCCGGGGGATGCAATGAAGTAAAAGGCATTTACATTTTCCATAAAAAAGTGAGTTTTCACAAGTGTGAGATCCAGAAGAAAACACCGTAGTAAAAAACCCCAGACTTAACTGCAAAGAGATTTTTTTACAGAAAATTCTATCAATTTCAGCAAAATTTCATGATGGCAGTCTCATTAGTTCATCAAATTTGCTCTTCTGACAGCTCATGCAAGGAAAACAGTCCTAGCACACCATTCCCAGTTGCTACTCTCGCTACCAAGTAGAACAATAATTATGACTCAAATTACTGTCACTCATTCAGAAAATGTCAAATTTTGCCTATCCCCATCTCTGATCTTAGCAGGACTTTCACTGAAGTATTTAGTGGTACACAGACTAGGTATGGCAAATTTCTAAAATTCTTCTGCACTGAGGGAAGTGTGTATTAGATCTACTTCATGGCACCTCCTCTCCTGTTCCTGAGAGCAAATAAACACCAGAGAAAAATGTTTATATTAAATGCACTATTTAGTGCACTCTTACCAGCATTCAATTCAGCACATTCCAGAAAGTGCTAAGAAAAAGAACTATCACTGATGGCCAGAAGGAAAACACAAACTGCATTTTCAGTTTTGGTCGCTATCTCACCCACAATATTTTTTTCATTGCCTATTGTCATTGAACTAGAAGCTTCCCTAGCCCTGCACCTGTGTGCAGTGACTTCACATTTTTGTCCAAGTCCCTGTTACTGAGTACCAGTAAGAACATTAGCTCCTAACATAATTAATTGGTTCCAGCACCAGCCTGAATCAAAGTTTTTGTTACCAAAAAAGAATTCTTGTCTGCACACCATTTCTTTCAATTTCACAATGCCACAGCAGTACTGCTTAACTAATTCATAAAGTCATTTTTAAACATTTTTGTGAGTAGCAGCATCCCATTTTCTTTGCTGATTGCAGAGACCAAAACTAATAATTAGAGGACTAACTACCTATTACAATCATCTTAATGATATATATTCAGTGCCAGGTCTGCCCTCCACAGTACAGCACAGTCTTTCCAGAGAGCCCTCTTTTGTCCAAAGAAGTACGATAGTGAGGAGACTTTCACTGCTCCATGATCCTGCTGAGTTGCACGGGTTTGTTACAAAGATGGACTCTGTCACATTAAGCACTGAGGTTGAGTTGAAGTTCTGACCTCTTTGTTCGGCAAGTTGAAGAGAAACTCTCGATCAAAGCGTCCTGGTCTTCGTAAAGCAGGATCTATAGAATCCAGCCTGTTGGTGGCTCCAATTACCACAACCTCTCCTCTGCTGTCTAAGCCATCCATAAGTGCCAGAAGTGTTGATACAACAGAGCTAAGAAAGAATACAGTTTTTACTCAACACTTAATTTTCTTCAGTTCCACATAATCGCCAATGCTCACTCAAACAGGACAAGCTTTTATTGGTAAAATGCTGACTAGAAAAAGATAAATCATTTCAAGACATAACAAAATAGATAAGGTAACACAGACCTTGTGCTGGTATCAAGTGAATAGTTTTTAATTACAATTAAAATATTATCTGAAGTAATACTGAATTACTAGTTTTCAGGATAAATTAATGTGTCACATCAAGTTAAATAGGTTGTGGTCTTCTTTTCAGTGAGATCAAGCACCTTCTATGTTGATACAAAACATGCCCTACCTATGAACTTGGTCTTGTTTACTGGACCGTACAGGAGCAAGACCATCAATCTCATCAAAGAAAATAATTGAAGGTCGCATCTGGTAGGCCTACAGTGAAAACACAGAACACTGACATCAGGAAAACAGCACTATTTGTAGGAGAAACGCACAAACAACACAGTGGTGGTTGCAATGTCATTGGAAGTAGATTTTTCAGACCAGCATCAGGGATTTCTACTCATTGATCTAAAGTAGTGTTGTGAGTAATAGAAGGCAGGAGCATATGTCAACCCACTGAGAAGGGCGACAGGAAACAAATCACACCACTGGTTTTTACAGCTATTTGGCATCCACCAAGAACAGCACCAGGACTTAATTAAATTACAGGTTCTGGAAACAATCTTTGTTACCAATTTCAAAATAGCCATGCTTTCAGCCTGCATTTGTTTCTATCTGATCAAAAGTCACCACTTCTTGAAACCTTTTTTGCAGCTGTTTGGATTTTTCTTTCCTGAGGCAAGGAGTTGAGGGTGTGTGCTGCTTTGCAAGGTCCTCTTGACTGCTTTACTAATTTTTCCTAATGCATCTCAAGATTCCAAGCCTCTAAAAATGTTACTGAAAAAGGAAACACTGGCAATCTTCCCACTTCAATGGAAGGAGTTGACAAAAAAGAAAAAGAACTGTTCTTCACCACAGAAAGTTAGTTACAACTCAGACGGAACATAACGCACATTTCAACCGTACCTGATCAAATAACAAACGAAGTTGTCGTTCCGATTCCCCGACCCATTTACTCAGACAGTCAGCACCTTTTCTCATAAAAAAGGCTACTCTCCTGTCACCTTGGCTACATTCATTAGCAAGTGCACGAGCAACCAATGTCTTTCCAGTCCCTGGTGGGCCATAGAATAGACAGCCTCTGCAATTTAAAAAAAAAAAAAAAATTCACATAAGAAAAATATCATAGAAAAGTACCTGTTACCGCCCTTATCCCTGAAGCACACTATTCTCTCCTAAACAAAGCTCTCTTCATTGTTTGTTATACTTTTAAAGTTACTGAAACCAAAGAATCTGAAGTCCTGTTTCAATATACCATGACTCAGTGTTGATGGCCCAGAATATATATATATATGTAACAATTAAATCTCTAATAATTTCCTAACACAGAACCCATTCAGCTGTGTAAAAAGTGGACAGATGCATCTTTTAGCCCGAGCACAATCAGCACTGCAAGATTCTAGTTACAAGTCCAATTAATTGTAAAGCTGATACCGGAACTCTTGGAAAAAAAGTTGGTGGGACGGACAATTGGACTTCCACAAAAACTGCAGTTGACTACCACTTACAGACTGATCAAATCCACTTGCATGTAGAACTCAAAACCACTCCACTTCCTCGTTTTTGAAGGTAAGACACTTAAAACAGTCTCACAACCCTACAAATCTTTGAGCCTACATGTATGCTGGATTCTATCAATTTTTTAAAAAAATTAATTTTTTCTACTGGTAAAAAAATCCAAAAGTATCGACACTTAAAATTCTAAAGTGTGGAAACATAATACCTCCATTGAATATTTTCCTGAAAACAGGTGAATTAGAATTTACAGTTTTAAATGGCACCCCTTACCTTGGAGGCTGAATTTTGAACCTCTCAAAAACTTCTGGATAAAGCAATGGAAAAACAACCATCTCTTTTAAAGCTGAAATGTGGTCAGCAAGACCACCAATGCCATCAAATCGTACCTAAAGATGAAGACAACAGAACACATTTTAGATGTGAAAGCTGCAACCTCGATAAAGTTCCATCAGAGATTAGATGTCAGCACAAAGGAAACATTCATGCCAATTTTCAAACTGCTTGAAACAAAACTGTAAGCCAAGGCAGTTTAGACAGCACATTACTGTATGGAAGCTTTCAGTAATTATACTGAAAATGTCTCATTGACACATTGCAGTAAAAATACTTACTGAACAATCTATTTGCACTGGATCAACATCAGCCAGACTCGCTCCGATTTTCACACGATCTTTGTGAACTCCCTTTAAGTCACTTTTCCGAAAGTTGACAGGAAGAGATCTGATTTAAGTAAGGTGAAAAAGAAAGATGCTTTCTAACTTGCAATGTGGACTTTTTCTAATAATAGCAAGTGAATGCAAAATATCTTATGAGTGTAAGCTTCCTGAATTGTTAAATATTGGTTCCAGCTGTTTTGTGTTTAATGTCCATGAGTAAGGAAAAGAAAATGGTCACTCCAGATATTAAACTGAGTTAATTATTTTAACAACTCTTAGCACTTATAAATATCCATACCAGTCAATAATGCATATGTAGGAATACAGGCTTAGAACAAGTTATTCCCTTATGTGCAAGCCATGGACTGACAATGATTCGTGTGAGGAAGAAAACTGCCCCTCCTGACCTCCAAACACACTGATACTATTCAAATACCTTTAACTTCTATATTCAAAAAGTTACAGCCCAAGATGATACTTATTTCAGTTGGTTTTAACATTATAAAGGCTGCCTACCACTGCCAGTCCTTCCCAAAGACCCTGGAACCTGTGTGCCAGTAGACTACTCCTGAAAGTAGACTCCAGAAAGACATCTGAGACATCAGGCTGAAAATGTATTTGTTAGACTGCTACTAAAATAGGTTTTCTAGAGCATTTGTTAAGAAACCAAATCTCTGTCATTTTCTCTATTTATAACATCCTCTGTTATAGTGGCTTTCTCTCTGAATCAGCTACTGTAAAGCACAGGAGCAGCAGAATCTTACATTAAGAAATTTCATCAAAGTGTTGCTACCCCCGTTCCCCCTAAAAATCAAATTGCTTATTAAAATCAATTCTAAAAATCCAGCTGTGGAGAGTCCAGTTACAGTTGTAACAGATATAGCCACCAGAATTTAAAAACTGAACGCAATGAAGATGTAAAATCCTCTCAAGTAGTCTACTTCCTCCCCTGTTCTCCAGTTGCATTAACCTTCTTAAATTTCTGTTCTTCCTCTGCCTTTCAAAATCCTCTTCATCATCAGATGAGGAAGAGGAATCACTGCTGGGGACTGTGTGTCTCTGTCTGCAAACATTCAAACAAACAATTAAAAAAGTTAAACACTAAGTAATATCAAAATTTAAGTGAACACTATCTCAGTTTATTTTGATATCTAGTATATTTCCAGATTATTGTACTCTTTATGAATCTGATTTCAAACTATGTTATGTGATCTCCCTCATGACAGCAAAATTTGATTGTTAATAGGAAGATAAAATGTTTAACCAGTGTGCAAAGGAATTTCTTGACCAAGTTACTCTTTTAGTCCACACGCTCTCATACACAAACCAAGTTTCACTTAGCATTATGTATCCACTCTGTGAAACACCAACTCTTTATCTTCAAAATTTGGTTTCAAAATTCCCTTCTTCCATAACTGCCTGCTTTCAAGGATGCTAAATAAAGCACTACTATCTATCAAGGAAAGGCATTTAAGGCAGGATGCTAAACCTATTAGTCATTACTATTGCAATTTGTAATTTAGAATTTAATTTAGCATTTTTCTTGCTTTAAGTATAGTTTCATATGCAAACTTGAACTGATTCCAAAGAAAAACCAGATTCAGTACCTGAGTGATTAAAAAAAATTAAACTTCCATACTCTCTTTAACTCTTTTAGATTTAAGTAATTAATGTGCATCCTTCAAGATAAAACAGTCAGATTTTCAGAGGGAGATTTTAGCTTCAATTCCAGAACAAATTAATTCAGTTATACAATCTCAGCCATAACCCTCATCATCACCACAAAACCTGCATTTTCTAATAAAATCTAATGGCCAGTAAAAAGGATGGGCTTCCTCCAATATTTACTTTCTTTATATCCTCAGACAACCACAGCAATAACCATACTGTTAATACCTAATTACCAAGAGTCCAAAACCAAGGATTTTTGGATCGTGTAAGGTCCAAGGGTTTTTAACTTGAAAGCAGTATTCAGTCATGTGACTGACAGCACTACTGAGAAAGAACTAACCAAACTCATACCTGTTAGTTCCCTTGCATGGATCTCTCTGTCTGACAGGTGAAGACTTGTCTGAAAAATACATCTTACTTTGTCTTGGTTCTGTTGAAAGCAAAAAAATTGGAATAATGTTACAAATAAGTTTAACAGAAAGCAAGATACTAAAAGAGGCAGAGAATGGAACATGTATCACCCATCTATGTTTTGGGGACATTTCAAGGGTGGGGAGGAAGAGGCTGTTTTTTGAAATCATCGCACAATAAAAGCAAAAACATACACACCTGAGTTTTAAGAACTGAAAACCAGTAAGGTCATCAAGTCCGTTTAATTACTATTCTTTCAATGATACATAGGTAGTATTTTTATTGAAAATCAACAATAAGGATGCCAAAAAGCATAGAAATAGAATGTGCACAGGATATATGCATTTAACAAAGTTCCAGGTAAGATATTTAAATAGAAGCTGAGTGTGTATACATATTTTCATTCTTAAAAAACCTCATAACACTCTCACTTCTATGCAAGAAATTAGCTCTTAAGAGAAGTTGTGCTTATAACCTACTTTGCAAAGGAGCTTGATAGCGCTCAACAGTTTTCCTCTTCCGAAAGGAGTAACGCTTTCGCGTGTCCTCACCATCGTCTTCTTTGGCTTCACTTTCTTCTGAGGAGCCCCCTGCTCATCAACATTATGTTGCACTGTTTAAGTACTGTTGTAAATTATATTAACTTCAAAATGCACTACATCTGTATTCCCACCAGTCCACAACCTTTTCTGCTGTAAGTGCTTTGGACAAACAACTCCTCTTTTCCTCTGAAAACCTGTTCTGAGCTCACTACACTACAGCCCTAGAGACTGTGACTATGGCTTGAATTGTCAGTAGCAGCACAAATTCTTTTTAATAGATGAAAAATACCCAGTAGTTCATCCCATCTCGATTATTTAAGACAAAGCTTTTGGCTAGAGCATAGTCAAGAGAACTTAAAACAGACTTATCCAACAATGCTACCTTGATTATCAGCTATTTCTTCATCAGTCCTTTCTGTATCGAGGCTTTCCTTAAAAAAACAAAACAAAAAAAAAAAAAAAAGAAACATGAAAGACCAGTCACAAATAAGCAGAAAACCTGTGGGCATAATTGGTGCCCATACACAGAAGATTTAACTATTGTACAGCAAGAGAGAACAGCAACATCATTCTGGAACTCAGGATTAGTAAGATTAATAACAAGGGTTTCCACTCTAAAATAGGAATGCAGATCCAAACAAAAAAAATCTGTGAAAGCAGGCTATGACGATGTTTAAAAATCAAAGTGGCTGCCACTCAAAAGGATATTAGACTAACTTAATTTAATAAAGCAGAACTACAACAGAGGAAATATAATTGCTGTCTATCATTTTAACATGAGTTCCTCTTGGGGAAGGGAAATAATTTCCCTATGTGAAATACCCTACTTATACAAAAACAGCAAAATAGACTAGTATCTACTTCTTCTGTGTCGTGGAACTCCTCCAGGTCTCCCATTCTTCGCCGTCTACGCATCTTCTCCATATCATCCATTTTTTGCAAGACTGCTTCTGCAGTACTAAGATACAAAGTTGACATATAAAAGCAAAAATAGGCTAGTACAGGAAAAGCCCATTTAGAACAGAACACATAACCATCATATTTTAATACAGCATGCACAACGCAAGTTATTGACACTTAGCCAAATTTTTCAAAACTATTTAAAAATTAGGTCAAATATAGAGAGATTAAAAACAAATGTATGAGTATTTGCAAATATAAATTGTTTTCAGGTTTATTTTCTCCCTCTTGCTGAACACAGTAAAAAAGACCCCAACTATTTTAGTAGGAAAAAAGAATTCTGAAGATCGCAGTAAAGTAATGAAGAAATAATGGCAGTTTTCCATAGCTCTTAGGTTGCTCTGCATGATAGCATTGTGTCACTTGGTTCACAGCCTTCTTCAGACAACAGATTGCTTCTATACACTGCTATTTAAATTTCATGTTGATTTTCATCACTACTTATGCTAGACACAACGTCTTACTGCTGTTACACTTTGCAAACCTTTCATAAAAAAATTTAGTTTGGGCTTCATAGAGGGAATTAAGCCACAGACAGGCAGAAATATTTGGATTGCTTCACTTTGCCAGTATCCAACTTTGCTTAGTATCTTAAGTTAAATCTACTGAAAGTCACAACATAAACAGATTGTTTTGGTTCACAACATACAAACCTACCCAGCTCATACATACTAGATCAGATTGCTCAAAGCCCCAACCTGACCTTGAACACTTCCACGGAGAAAGCATCCACAGCTACTCCAGGCAACTTATTCCAGTGCCTTACAACCCACCACAATAAAAAATTTCTTCCTAACATCCAGTCACTCAGATATAGCACACACATAGCAGCTCATAGGAAGTCTCAGCCTGACCAGTGAATGCAAGCAGCTCTTGCTGCCAGAAAAAATGCCTTTCCTACTGCTGAAAGGAGAAAGTCCCTAGCTAATATTTTGCCATAGTACAAAGGGTTGCTAATAAGGTTCATAGTAGTAGCTTTGCAAGATGGTGAGAAAAACCTCCTTACTTTGTTATGAGTTTGTCAAACAAAACAGATTCGTTTGTAGTGGCGTAACGGCTTTGTTGAAGCCTGCAGCTGCGGCGAACCTCCAAATCTCCATTTCCTTCATGGACTTGCTCTGCTTTTGCGTCAGCTCTGGTCTTCAGTGTTCTGGACACTAAAATGCAATAATTGATAAAACGTTCTATGACGGAAAATATGTCAGTCCATTTTCCCTTGGAAAATGTAAAATCCCCATCATTTATTTTAAAAATTTAAATTGAATTGAACTGAATTGAAAATTTTTTTTGTGACCACAGCATTCAACTTAAAGTACTTCTGCTTAAACTACATATTTAAAAGTCTGATTTGTATAGCAGCTTTTTAGTAGACTGGAAAAACAGCCAAGCTGATAAAAACAAACACTCCGCTTTTGTTCCACGTAGGAGGCAAATTTATTCCAATTACCTCTCTCTGGGAAAGTGCGAACAAAAAATGCCTACCTCTAAGGTGTTTTCCCTCCATTCATTTAAAATTATATCTAATAATCTTTTTCTAAAAATGGCTTATGTGAGAAGTCTCTTCCAAAGACGTATGGTTTTGGTACACCGCTTACTTTAAAAGAGATATGCCCAAAATTTATTTACCAGACAGCATCCTTTGCTATGGGTTCATTACTTGTACTGTCATTAAAACCGTTAAGAGAGGTCAGTGAGAGAGTAACAGATGTATCACCATGTCATTTTAAACACAGATGGGTTTGATCTCATCACCACCAACTATAAAACTAACTTTGAGCTCAGTAAATAATAACTTACTTTGTCCAGGAAGAACTAGAGTTACTACACACTAAGTGCATTGCCCACTTAGTGGGTTCTTTCCCACATTCAGCCTGCAGCTGGCACAATGCTGCCTTGAGCTAAAGGATTTTTCCAGCTGCCACAAAGTGGCCGCACAGCATCAAACCTGCTTGTGTACTCAGCATGGCAAGTCACTTCATAGGTGAAATGCTTCAGGGACACCTTCCCCATGTCAGTGTGCATCTCATGACTGAATTACTTTACAACTGCCTTGTGTTACAGTACTGCAATATCCCCTCATACCTGAAAGACTGATTTACAGTTAAACTGTAAAGTTAACAGTTCTGCAGACTCCAGAAATCACTGACACAAAGAAACATGAGCTAAGGAACGGATTCTTTTAATGCCTAAAAATTCAGGAATTCACACTGCATTCTTCCCAAGCCTGAAAGGAATTAATAGCATCTCTTCCTATTTGTACCTACCTCTTTTCATAAAATCCAGTGGAAATTCCTATCTTTACTATATCTATTCTCACAACTTCAGGTGATTTTGGTTGACGAGTTCAGAAGTTTTTGGGGCCAAGTTAAATAGACGAAGTGACCAAATGCAATCCTCAGAAATCTGGCTAGAAACGAATCCTAACAAATCAGGAATAAGAATCACTACTTACCTTCTTTATACTCTTCCTTTTTTGGATCTGATTTTGGCTTTGCCAACTGCCTGCATTAAGAGAGGAGAAGAAAGGAGAACAGAATTGTATTAGAAGCACTGTACAAAAGTATTGAATCACACTGAATGGCACATTTTCCCCTCAGCACTAGGGAACTTTAATCTGGTGCTCAATGTCATGCAAAGAAAAGCCTGTGGACCCCAGGGAAGATTTGGATCCCAAGTCTGCTGTGTACCATATGCATGCAGCTCTCTAAGGACAGATATTTCCCAGCTTGCTCATCTTGATGTACCTTGAGGGCAGGTAATATCTCAGTAACCAAAGTGGAGGACAGATCTCAAAGTACCCAGGAGATACATGCCTTCCATAGAAGCAGAACAAATTTACTAAGAGTGATTCTAGTTCTATGACACTGGCCCTGACATTAACATATTCATATTCCCTTGTGGGTTTTTAGCTGTAGATTTATCATGATGTGACTCACTGTGCATGCTTTCACTTTTCATTCTATGATTAAAACAGAGATTGAACACCTAGAAATACAATACCTTGAAAAGTGTCGATTGGCATTTTCACTTAAAATTTCCATGCTTTTGTCAAAGCTAGAGTTTGAACAGCGTGACATGTTTTTTCTCATCGATCTTAAACAGTGTCCATTGAAACATTCAATGTTGCCAGAGGAAAATTTCTAGGAAAAGAAGGAAGAATGTATTTATCTGAACGACTTATATTGCTTCATTTGATCAAGTTTAGTTTGTTACATTCGTGATTCAAGAGAGTCGCAACTAATGGCAGGTAAGTCTTGAACCACTTCCGCACCAAGAAGTAGCTCTGATGAAAAAAACACACCAGATTTTAAAGAAAAAAAAATAAAAATCTTTGATTTCAGACTTGATTCAGTGACCCCAGTAACCCAAATCTCACCTATAACATGCAATTGTTCCACCTGTTTGGGAAGGGCCAAAAATTACACTACAAAAGGAGGGGTTTGGGGCAAAAAAAACACCAAAACAACAACCAACCAAACAAGCAAAACAATAGAGAGAGGAAAGACCCTCTGCTTGCTTTGCATCAGCTTATGGACTGTGTTACTCCTTGTCCCTGAAGGGATACCTTTCGGTGAGCTTTGTGCCTCTCAACTATCTTGGAGCAGACATGGGAATATTTACTTAGATTTATTGCTAATAGATCTCCATCACCATTCCTTCTGTGACAGCAGATACTAACACTGTAGTTGGTGCATTTACCACCAACAATTCAGAATCTGCTTTCCTGTTGCTTCAATTACCTGCATTATTTGCCAATCCCCTAAATTGCTATTGAACTCGGCCAGGCTGTTAGTGTCCAATGGGCTATAACCAGAACTTAGGCCCAGCTGCACCCAGCTCTTCTGAACTCTGAGGAGCAGCTGGAACCCAAGGGGGTTCATTTTCTGCTAGACTTCTGGATCTTTAATCCAACAGAAGAATTCTTAGTAGTGGGATTAAAATATTTTTTGAAGATTTTTCCTCCTGTCTCTGTTCCATTTATAATGGCATTCAGAGGGATATAAAAAGACTTCCTTCAGAAGGGTAGCATTTAACCACAGAAAACGAAAGGGAACTCAAGATACAGTTTGCCATGGCTGTTCATCTTGTTCACACTGGTGTTTCTGCATGGAGGATGCTATTGACTTTTACTGTGTGAGGAAAGCTGTGATGACTACGAGAAGCAGCTTGTTCCATTTACAACCCAAGGTCTCATTACAAGCATGCCACACTAAATCTCACACTGAAAAGGGCAGAACACAGACCAGATGATTCTAATTCTTCACACTAATGTTACCAAGCAACAATTCCAGTCATCGATGGAGATAATGAGCGAATAAGGACCACAAGGATGTCAGGTCGTTACGCAGGGAGAAAATTACCAGGGGCACAGCCCTAACAGAATTTAATCTGACTACTGCCATAAAAGACAACACAAAACATTTTCACAAATACATCAGCAAGAAAAGGAAGACTAAAGAGAATCTCCATCCTTCACTTGATGCACAGGCAAACGTATGACAATGGATGAGAAAAAGGCAGAAGTACTTTGCCTCAGTCTTCAAGAGTAAGACCAGCAGTCCTCATGGTATCCAGACCAGGACGGAGAGCAGAAAGAAGCCCCCATAGTCCAGGGGGCTTCTACATGGCTTGGACACCCACAGGCCCCAACGGGATCCCACCCAAGGGTACAGAGAGAGCTGGCAGAGGAGCTTGCCAAATCACTTTAACAGGATCATTAAGGCTGGAAAAGACCACCAAGATCAAGTCCAACCTTTGGATGATCATCACCTTGTGAGCAAAGCCACAGCACTAAGTGCCACATCCAGTTATTTCTTGAACACTTCCAGGGGTGGTGACTCCACACTTTGCTGTGTGGCTTATTCCACGATTTAGCCACCCTTTTTGTGAAAAATTTCTTCCTGATGTCCAACCTGAATCTTCCCTGGTGCAGCCAGAGGCTATGTCCTCTTGGCCTGTCACGAGTTACCTGAGAGAAGAGGCTGATCACCTCCTTTCAGGTAGTTGTAGTGGGTGATAAGGTCTTCCCTGAGTCTCCTTTTCTCCAGGTTCAACACCCCCAGCTCTTTCATCTGCTCTTCATATGACTTACTTTCTAGATCTCTCCCCAGCTGTTGTTTTTCTCAGGATGCATTCCAACACCTCAATGTCTTTTTTGTCATGAGAGACCAGAACTAGACACAGGATTCAAGGTGTGGCCTTACCATTGCTGGGCACAGCCATCATTGCCCTGGTCCTGCTGGCCACAGGTCAGAATGCCCAGACAAAAAGGGAACTCTGGAGCACACTGCCCTCAAATATAGGTCACAAGAACAAATTTGTTCAGCTTGAGGAATTACACTAGGGTTATAGACCTGGACATACACAGCTTCCAAAGCGATAGCAGCAACTTTGGATCTCACTGGGTGACTCATGAAACTTACTGGGACTGGAAACCTGAAAGAGAATAAACCCAGCAGATATTGGTCTACCTTACATCTCCTGCTTTATACTTCTTACTGTCCACAGATGAAATGAGCAGTATAACTAAAGATAAACCATATGCTGATAACACAAAAAAAAAAGAAAAAGAAAAAAGCAAAAGCTGCCACTACTAAGTCCTTGCACAAGACAGGAAAGAGGCATCAGGACTTGAACATGAAGTCAACATGAGTTCTCATGACCTCTGTCAGATGGAGCACTTCCATATTATCTCTACAGTTAAAACCCCCAGCAAAGCCCAGCATCCCACAAATAAGGTAATGGCTTCATGCTCAAAGCACAGGAAAGGTCTACAAAAACGAAAGGAAAAAAAACAAACCCAAACCAAATAACCTTACAACCAGTTTCATAACAATGATTCTGCTTTTGTTTCAGGGATGACTTTACGTTTAGCTTCCTCATTCCCGTTTTCCACACTGAGAACACATGCCAGCAGTGTTATCTGCCTAACACTGCACAGCCTCCTCTCCTGTGCAAAGGCTGAACAAGCCCCGACAACCATTTCTTGGGGAGACAGCAAAAACAAAGCATTGATCTTTAAGCAGATCCCATGGCTCTTTGCAAGCAGGGAGGAGGAGGGGGGGGAACCCACCAGCATATAGACTTTTTCCTTGAATATATTGGCAAAAAATATAAAAATGTAAAATTAATCCATACAACTGAGACTCCTGAAATACTTCTGCTGGAAGGAAACAGAGTCTTTGAGAAGCATCACTCCAAGAGAGGGCCCCCCTGAAAAACAGACCACTTCCGAGTCAGATATGGTCTGCATTTGTCACAGAAATGCAGGACAGCCTGCAGAGTAGAGCCTGACTTGAAAATAGCAGAGGAAAGTTTTAGTTCTTTGAAGGCTGTGCTAAAAACAATGTAAAGTGAAATGATTCAGTTATTACAGTTGCAATGCTGAGACACAGAGAGCACAGGCCACTCGATATCTAACCCTTACCATTGTGCAAATTGTCTGTCTCTCTTCTAGTAGGGTACATCAAGATTATAGAACTCTCAAGTAACATTTTCACCGGTTTAGGTTATGCACTTGAAGTACAAATGAGCCCTGATTTCTAAACAGTTTCTTTTTTATGGCATCCAAAGTACTATTTGGATACACTTGACTGAGGAGTTTTTAACAGGCCCTTCGGGCCAACCAGAACGCACTCAGAGGTTCCATATATTTCGTGTCATGCCGGTTTTGATTAATTTCTGTCATCTAAACAGAGAGAGCTCTATAAACAGTTCTGCAGCTAAAGGAAAGAGGTTTCTAAGATCTTTTCAAGGTTATTTTTTCAGATGAGGAACTGAACCAAAATAAACGGGGATGGGGAATGACATAAAACACAACAAACCATGAGGGGATGAAGGTTTGTGTTCCCAGACCGGCTCTCAGCATGCTGCCACAGCCCCCGGACCAGGGCTTGTGCTGAGCCCCCATTACCGCGGGGAGGCCGGGAACGGGGGCCGGGCCGAGCCGGCTGCTTCTTCACACACCCGCAGCCGCCTGCCCCAAGCACTCGGTTCTCCCCTTTTTTTTCCTCCATAAACACTACTCCCCAGCTCTTTCTCAGCTCCTCCCAACAGCTCCCGGCCAGCACCGGCTCCCCCCCGCCGCGTCTCCGGGCCCACAGCCCAGTGCTGCCCGCCAGGCCGCGCTCACCCAACCCCCACCGGCACTCACGGCCTCCTTGGCTCGCCTGGTCCCCCTGGATACCGCGGCCCTGGAGGACCCGGAGCGCGTCCATACGCGGTGGCTCCTGAGCGCAGGGGGCTCCAGGGAGATGAACTCGGAGCTCGAGTCCAGGAGGTCAAAAGGTGGCCGGCGACAGCGGCTGTCGCGGGCGGCCATACGAGGCGGGCGGGCGGCGCTGCTCCGCAGGACCACCATGGTAAGGAGGCACAACAGACCCGGGCCCACACGGCCGTCAGCGCCGCCCGGATCCCTCCGCCGCGCTCCCTCCCGCTCCGCTCTGCCCTGCGGCCGCTACTGCTGGCCCGCGCGGCGGAAGGACACACGGGGCGCTGCGGCCTGCGCGCCACACACGTTTGGCGCCGAAAATTCGGAGCGCTGCGCCCGGCGGCGCGGGGCGGGGTCGGCTCGGCAGCTCCGCCTCGTCCCGCCCGCCTGAGGGTCCCAGCAACTCCAGCCGCCGCTCCGGCCGTACCCGCAAAGTGCCCGCGCCGAGCGAGGATGGCCGCGGTTTCCTCGGGGACGGCATAGCAGCTAACCCCCGCCGGGCCCGGCGCTTCCTGCGCCGCCCTCATCCCCGCTCAGACCTGCCATGGCGCGGCCTGAGGCCGGTTATGAGGCGGCGGTGCGCCCCCGCCCCGCCTGCACCTACACCAGCTGCTACTGGTAAGGAGGACAGAGACGGGCGAACAGCTGCCCCCTCACAGCACCGTAAGGCGCCGCGACAGCCGGAGCCATCGGCAGGAATGGCGCAGCTGCGGGCTGATCACGCTCCTGGGCTTGTTTCTCGTCACGAGAAATTAAGTTGGAGGAAAACAATATAAATAATCGATGTTGTGTTTTTCAGCGAAGAAAATGTTTGGAAGCTTTGTGACTACATCAGGAGTCAGGATCGGCACCCTTTAGAAGAATTTTATGCTGTTTTCATATCCAATGATAGGAGGATGGTGAGTCAAGGGGATGTGATCAGAGTGAGCTATGGAAAGGCTCGGGCCTTCAGACTGCAGCCCAGTGTAGGTGAGACATGGTCCCAGCTATTTCGACTGCAGCCCAGTGTTGGGGAGGGAGCCTTCAGCCCAGCCTGTAGGTGAGATACAGTCCAAACCCGTCTGGTAGCTCAGTTTGGCTCAGAGGTGTGCGAACCACACCACGTGAGATCTTTAATTATGCACTGCATTCAGGACAGTGGAATGAGGCATGGTGTCCCTGTGAGTTATGGGTGTAATTCTGTCTGTAATCTGTCAATTCAGGAGAATAGTTACCTTTATAAAATCACAGAACCATTAATAACCATAAGGTTGGAGAAGATCTCTAAGACCATCAAGTCCAACTGTTAACCCAGCACCACTATGTTCACCACTAAACCATGTCCCCAAGACTTTTGAATGTTTCCAGAGATGGTGACTCCATCACTTCTGTGGACAGCTTTTTTATTGTGACCCAGAATAGTATCTCAAATTTCATGCTTCTGAGAGAGAAACTAGGTAAAATTTTCTTACTGCAGCACAGATGTAAGCTGAGGAAGTTATAGGTTACCAAAGATTAACCAATTTACCTGAAATTAATCTGAAAGATTTTATTCACTTCAGGTTCATTTATAACTTTCAGATTCCACTCTGGAAGCAGAAATCTGGACATGGAGATGAGCCTGTTGTCTGGGTAAGGCATCCATTGCTCTCAATAACTTTGAGTATGTGCCTCTGTAGTTGATAGCTGCAGGATCACTCGTGGACATGTAACAAACTGTTCCATCTGAACACAAAGAAACACTTTCTTCTCTGAGGGTGATGGAGTGCTGGTGCAGGTTGCTCAGAAGGGTTGTGGAATCTCCATCCTTGGAGATTTTTAGAAACTATCCAGATACAGTCCTGGGCAGTTGGCTGTAGGAGAGTCACCTTGAGCAACAGGCTGGACCAGATGACCTCTTGACGTCCCTTCCAATTTCACACATTGCACAGTTTTGTATTAATATTTATAATTCTTTTACAGCATATTTATAAACAGCCTAAATCTGTTTTGCACCATCCCTCGTAAATTAATAGCGAGACAGTCAGTAAAACCTACAAATGACAAGTCTTAATTATAGTAAGAATGCATAAAATTATTATCTGGGTACTGAGGCTGCCAGCCCTGTAGAATTGTAGGTAGATGACTGTACTTGTAAGAAATAAATGGATGGAAAGATTTATGTAGGCCTGCCAGATGACAGAAAAATATAATCATATATGTATTCAGGTGTCAGCAGTTAAATTGACCCATAAACAGGGCTTTGAAGTGTCATTTGATCAATTAATGTACTTCAGTAATTGATGATGCAGAACTCCTTGGTATCATTATAGAGTCCTTTGAGTTATCTGGCACAGAAAAAGCTATTTCTTGTGGGAATTTCTGTTTCTGAAATTTTGCAAAGTAAGCTGCAAACTTCTCAAGTTTTCTGATTTCTGAATCCCTTCCAAAATACTGGTATCTTTACAGCACAAAAAAAAAAAGGGTTGTTTTAAAAAGAGGTCCAAGTGTTACAGAGATGACCTAAAAGGGAATAGCAGAGACAGAAAGGCCATGGCAGAATGTGGATTTCTCATAAAAATTCATGTATTAAAAGGGCTATTAACTTTGACATTTCAGTGGATTGTAGGTTATGTAAAGCTTGTAAGATAATTTTTCTTACACTCTATAATAGGTTTTTCTAAATGCTGTTGAATGCAGTTATGTATGTATTTTAGTCTGGTGAAGTAGATTTTCCAAATCTTTTTCATTCAAATTTCTTTGTGTTTTTAATATTGAAAGTGTCAAAAGACAGTCCTCAACCCTTTTTGTGAGTGGGTTCAATGTAAATTTAAATAAATTGTTAAGGGCTACCTTCAATTTAATTTTGGAAAACAGCAGCATACATGCCTGAGGCCTAATGTCACTAACTGCAGCGTCCCCAAACCTCCACCTGTATTTCTTACAAGTTCAGAAGTAAAACTGCACTGCATAACCCAAATAGTTGCCTTGAAAAAGTGTAATATAGTACCCACAGATATTTTTTCCCAGCTTCAAGAGCTGCTACAGGAAATTGTCTTACTCCTGTGGCCCTCCTGATCTGAGCTGTTCGCTGGTTTTTCAGTGGTGTGCTGGTTTTTCAGGTGCTTCTGGCAGCTGAACACTCGACACTCAAATTCACAGACCGTGTTACTGCAACAGGTACAAAATCTCTTATTAGAAGAGATCACTAGGTAACTTTAATGTTAACCTATCATTTTATCTTGTGAGTTTATTTATGACTGGGTCTAATAAAAAAGTGCTTAACCAAACACCTTTTGTGGTTTGGTGTGGAATATGAGAGAGATTTTCTGTTTCCTTAGTAGTGTACACTTTGGATTGCTGTCTTGGTTTAAATCAAAGGAGGCTGCAAAGAAATGGGGAGAATAACAAGGTTTCTGGAGGAGCAGATGGGCAAGATAGACATTAGGAAATCTCTCTCCTGGTGCCAGAAATATTACAGGCTTAATATTCAAGGACAGCAAGCAGGCTTTAAAAAAAGGATCTGAACTTATGATTTTAGGAATCTCTTTTATTCCCCTCTCTTTGCCAGTTTCTCTTTAATTGCTGTTTAATTAATGGCAATTACCTTTCTTCCCAGGACTACCATGTTATTCTACTTCATGTTACCAGTGGGGAGCAGAACTTCATTTATGATCTTGACACAGTGTTGCCGTTTCCATGTCCTTTTGATGTGTACAGTGTGGAGGCCTTTAGGTTGGATGACAGCCTTCGTCCAGAGTTTCACAGGTGATGACATGAAATATAAAGACAATAAATGTTATTTCATTAAATCAAAGTTGAAGTCCTCTTTGTGTATGCATAGTGATGGAGGTTTCTTTACTCCAGTAAAATAAATGCACTGTGTTACTTTTCTAAAGCTCTTTACCGTAGTAATTCTTCTTTCCCACTGTAGCTTCATGTTAACAACTTGGCCCCACGTTGCTGGTTTGTGTATTTAATAACATTAGTGCTCCTTGATGAGAGGAAAGCTCTTATTCTGAGTGATTAGTGCAGTATTGTGAACATGCATCTTTTAATACAATTTTACATCTTATTTTTAAGAAAAATCAGAATGATTCGAGCAGATTTGTACTTGAAGACATTTGCTTCAGACAGATCTCATATGAAGGATGCAGATGGGAAATGGCAGAAACCTCCTCCTCCATACCCTTGCATTGAAACTGCAGGTGAGCTCCCAGAACTCTTTCTTTCTGCTTACAGTGCTGAATGAAGTAGTTCAGGTTGCACATGGGAAATAAATAACTTCTTTAACATTCATCCAGACAGCGTATTACTTCATATGGGAAAAAATAGGGCAATGAAGCATTTGGTACTCTCCTTTTTGGATACATAGTCTAACATGCCTTCTGGCGTTTACTGGTACATTAATTATTGATATTCATAAACTGAGCAGAGAGTGAGAGGTAAGTAATACTGGTCTGTTGTTACAGCAGGGAATTGAAGCAAACAGGCCAAATAACTTGCTAAGGGGTCACAAAGTTTTTCACACAGTGATTATACCACATTCTAGCACACAGATCCTATTCTGTCAAAGTAGTGTTGGCAGGAGGAAGTTTTCAGGCTCTGCTCAGTGTAGTGGGTTAGCCTGCATGAAATGTTTGAGGTGTCTCTACCAGGTGAATGGACTCTACAATGTTTCAAGTCACTGGCAAGTTGGCAAGCTTTTCCTTAAGCCTTAAGCCTCTTTTAAGTGATAGCCTAGCTAGTAGCCTCTGGGCCAGGCAGAGAGAGGTAAAGACTTGGCATCTACTCTGTAGAGCTGCTTAAGGCATTCTTATCACACAACACTTCAGCTTATTCTAATCATGTGTTTTGCAAGCTGAGTGAGCATTTGCCATGTGTGTGTTTGTTTGTTCTCTCATTTTCTTCCAAGGAAGGTCTGGTGACGTTTTGCTTTGAAAGAGTTTTCATGTTACTGCTCTGCATGTTTGGTTTTGTTGATTTTTAATAATGCAGTACTGCTATGTGTTTATGTTAGAGAAGGGAGGGTCAAAGAAACATGTTCTGTGTTTAGGTCCAAGTGATTTTAAGTTTCTGGGAAATTAATTCTTAGTCTTTGCTTTGGCTTCTAAGGAAGCTTGGTGTTTCACATGAGGATAGAAATGAATTATAAGAGTGAGTAGGAACACAGCTGTAGTCTTTGTTATGAGGCTTTAGGCATTTTCTAGATAATCCAGTTTATGAAGCACCTTGAATTCTAAATCTTGGTTATTATTTTCAGTAGAGTTTTGTGCAAAAGTATTGTAAGGATGGTAGGATTCCTGAATTACAGTGAGTGGTTCTCTGTTAGCTGGAGCCTTGCAGGTGCTGGGAACTTTTTTGTCTGTGGAAACCTTGTTGTTTTGATAACTGACAGGTAATGAAAGTGTGAGGAAAATAGATGAGGTCAGACCAGAAAAGCAAAAAATTCCATTCAAATCAAAAGAGTAAAAAACTTTACTTGTGGGTAGTAAGTTACATAATGACTCAGTTGCAGATGTGTACATGTATCTCTAGCTGGAGTAAATGACTCCATAGCTGCAAACCCTGTAACTCTCCCCATACCTGTCATGTCTGGCTGAGCTTTACTGCACTGATGAGCAGCAGCCACAGGCCTCAGCCAGCCTCCAGATTGTCTGTGTGATGCTGGAAGATAGAGAAGGATATGTAGCTCTTACTTCCTTTTATGCTTTCATTCTTTGCTTTATACCTTGCCACGTTGAATGAAACATCTATAGGTCATCCATCCAACATCTGCCCAAAACAGGGATTCATCAGGGCTCTATCCAGCAGTCTGGTCTTGAACACCTTCAGGGATGGTGATTCCGCCACCTTTCTGAACAGTGTTCTAATATTTGACCACTGTCATGGTAAAAAAAAAACCAAAAAACATCTAATCTGAATTTCCCATGTTCCAACTTGCCTTTTTCATTTCTTGTCCTGTTGCCAGGCTTCTCCAAGAAGACTGTGGCTCCATTGGCCTACCTCTGATCAGGCAGATGTAGGCAGCAGTAATGTCTCCTCTTCATCTTCTCTGTTTAGGGCTGAACAGACACAGTTCTCTGAGCCTCTCCTTGAATTAATGTTGTCCTGCACCAAACACCTTGATTTTCCTCTTCTGGGTTTACTTCAGTTTGTCCACAGTTTGGGGTTTTTTTTTGTGCTGAGGAGCTCCAAATGGATACATTTGCAGTATTGCAGCATTGTGCTGATGTGCTCTGGTCTCCTGGTCAGTGGGCTGAAAGAAACTTGTTACTCTGCACCCACTGAAGGTGAAAAGTCATTCACTAGAGAGCTTCAAGGTCTGAGAACAGGACTAGATTTTCGCAGATCTAGGACATCTAGTTCAAGCTGTCTTTCATTTAGTACCAGTTCCTCCAGCTTGACTTTTTGTCTTCCCTTTGTATTCACATGAGATACTTTATAATGTGTGCTTCAGTGAGCACAGTGCTGTGAGTCTGTGAGGAGTCTGGGTCCAACTGTAATGTCTCAGCACAGTTTTATCAAGCATAAAGCTGCCTTATTTTTAATTTGATGTAAAACTGGGTGGCAGACCTTTTGTTATCATAAAAGAGCCTGGGGTATTAATGTTCGTGTCCATGCCAAATTCCATTGCAGATAACTGTTTTCTCCCTGCCGTTTCACTTAGATAGAACATTCTGCATTCCATGTTGATTTGTGTTTGCATAAGATTAAATTACTTACATACTTCATGTTAGAGGTGACTGCAGTATAATGGCTAGTAGAACTGACCCCATATCATTACCAATTTTATTTGTGAGGCACATTTCTATCAGAGTGGGTTTGTTTTGTTGGGGTTTTTTTTGTTTGTTTTCATTTAGAGTAGCCAAATTCCTCAGCTTTTGAGAAGATGCAAGGTTTTTATATTCCTTCTTTTTCCTATATGTCTTTTTTGATGTTTGTGGCAGTTTGACCCAGCCTGGATGCCAGGCGCCCACCAGAGTTGCTCAAGTACTTTTTACCACAGCTATACAGAAGAGAGAAAATGCAATGAAAACTCATGAACCGAGATAAGGATGGGGAGAGATCATTCATTGATTACAGTCATGGGCAAAACAGACTCAGCTGAGGGAAATTAGCTGAATCTATTGCCAATCAAAATCAAAGCAGAATAATGAGGAGCAAAACAAATCCTAAAACACCTTTCCTCCACCCCTCTCTCTTTACCAGTCTTAGCTTTATTCCCAGTTCTCTACCTCCTCCCTCCCCACTCAGTGGGGAATGGGGGTTGCAGTCATCACAGGTTGTTTCTGCCACTGCTGCTCAGGGAGAGGAGTCCTTCCCTTGCTCCAGTATGGTGTTCCTCTCTTGCAGTTCTTCATGAACTTCTCCAATGTGAGTCCATCCCATGGGATGCAGATCTTCATGAACTGCTCCAGTGTGGTTCCCTTTCCACAGGGTGCAGTGCTTCAGGAACAGGCTGCTCCTGCATGGGTCCCCCATGGGGTCACAAGTCCTGCCACCAAACCTGCTCCGGCGTGACTCTTCTCTCCGTAGGTCTGCAGGTCCCTGCCAGCAGCCTGCTCCAGCATGGGCTTCCCATGGGGATCACAGCCTCCTTTCAGGCATCCAGCTGCTCCAGCCTGAGCCTCCTCCATGGGCTGCAGGGGCACAGCTGTCTCACCATGCTCTGGTGCCTTCAGCACCTCCTGCCCCTCGTTCTTCACTGACCTTGGTGTCTGCAGAGTTGTTCCTCCCACATATTCTTACTCCTCTCTGGCCACAATTACTTCTGTGCAATAGCTTTTTTTAATTTCTTAAAGGAAGAGGTACTACAGCAATCACTGATGGGCTCAGCCTTTGCCAGAGGTGGGTCCATCCCAGAGCTGGCTGGCACTGGCTCTGTTGGACAGGAGGAAGCTTCCCTCCCCGGCTACCAAAACATTTTAGAATTTAATTGTGAAATTTTGATCATGAACAAATTAAGCATTTTTCTTCTGCTGGTAACTCAAAGGGAATAAATCTTAAACAGTATTTGTCCTATTCACAGGGTTGCAAAATAAATCATCAAAAATAAGCTTACATGGAGTCATAAATTCCGGTCTATGCCTAAAAAAATTGAAGCTGGCACAAGGTGATTTTTTAAAAACATTTTTCTAAAAGGGAAACAACTCCAACCAATAAAACAACAACAAAAAAACCTCTCAGACTCCTCAGTATCTCCTCAGAACTCACATGCTAAGCATTAGCCTCTTGGAACTGGCTCTGCTCTAGCTGTTTTTTAGAGTTAGGCCTCTGTGTTTTTTTACTGGCATTGCTCTGGCCTCTGTTCTTCTCTGCTGCTATGGATGGCAGGAGAGGCTGGCCGACCTAACTGGCTACACAGTGCTTTCTCACCTTGCCCTGTCCTCAAAGCTGCTCTGCTGGAATAAACATATGTGAGCTGCAACACATTCCCCTGATCCCACCTGGTTTCCAGTTACCTCCTGTTGAAAGAAAACAGGGTATTTTGTTCAAATAATAAAAACTAAGAAAATGAGATTTGGTGAACAAATTCATTATTCTAGAGCTGGTGAACCCAACCTTGGGTTTTCTTTTAAATCTTCTTTCCACAAAGTAATGAGGGCTGATTCTGTTTAAGTGATGACTTGGGATGAGGTCAGCCCTCCTTACTGCAAGCCTGTGTAAAATACAGCTTGTACAGTGCATTTCAAAATCACTCCGAACAGATGGTCATATGGCTTATGTACAAGTGTTATTAGCAGCTCTAACACTGAAAAGCACTGCTTTGAATTCCACTTCTCCCAGGGTGTTTGGTGCACACTTGCTGGATTGATTTGCAAAAGCTTTATGTTCTTTTTATTATTAATAAAATACCTGGTAGTCAATAATGATGGGGTTTTACTCGGGTTGTTTTTTTTTTTTTTATTTTGAAGACTGTTTGTAGGACAGCTGAGAACTTCTGGAGACACTGTGTATCAAACATGTATGTAACAGGAAATGTGTTAGACAGAGGCCTGACAGATGTCTGCAGTTGCTTTTTGTATCTCCTCTCTTAAGCAGTGGCGGGATCCTAGTGAAAGTGAAAAGGCACTGATAAGGATACAAGTAGCTACTATGCACTTGGTGGGAGCTTTCTGCTGCTCTCATTTGAGAATAAAACTCCGGTCTTTCAAGTTAGGTCCTTAGTTCATAAGCTTTTGTGGAAGTAATGACTCAAGTCCAATAGCTGCAATAAAGACACAACTAAGAAGTATTTATATTCCCAGTGGCTTGTTGAAATTATGCCACTTCCTGTAATAGATAATTTGCAGTGGTGAGCTGTGTTTAGCATTGAAATCAAGCAGGATTGTTTGCACAGTCAGTTATATTTTAGCTGTGGAGACAGCAGCCCCCCATTTGAGAGTGGAAAGAGTTCTTCTGACTTATCTCCCTGCTCAGACAAGGGAGGATGGTCTGAAGAGAACTGTAAACACCTACACAAGTCTGAAGGGTCACAACTTTCTTTTAGGTGCCCCCAAGATTTTAGACATCAGCAGAACTGATCTTGGAGGCTTTGTTCCAGACTTCCTTGCTTCCAGCAGACCTTGGGCAGCTGTCATTACACCGAGTTAGTCCAAGGTCTGTGAGCCAAGCCGAGGCTTGGCTTAAACGCTGCTTTCTAACTACTGTTGGCTGAAGCCACAAGTGCCATGGCTAACAATCCTGAGATAGTTCATGGCCTTTTAGTTCATCCCTGCTTGGGGTAAAAGTGGCAGACTTGATTTAAACAAAAATAAAGTTATGCAGGAATCTCAGAATGAGACAGATAGGTCTCATTTGGGGGAGGGGGGGGTGTAATGAAGTGTTTGGTCGAAGAGGAAGTTGAGCTCTAAGCATGCACAAATGCAAGCTAGTATAACAGTCACAGTGCCTGAGGAGGACTGCAAGGGTAATGTAAATCTGATAAGAAAATAATTCTGCTGCTATTGGTCTTGTAAAAATGTTGTAGGATACATGCTCCTTGCTTTTATGGAGAGATCATCTTGGTTTGCCAGCTGTAGCACTGAGATGTATCTTGTAAATTCTGATGTTAGTCACTATTACCTGCTTCGGGAAAAGGACTTTGTGGTATTCTCATGCATTTTTGCCAAGCTGTTTCCTAATGCTGTAAGGTCTAACACGACATGCACAGCCTTCAGATAGAGCCCATGAGGAAAGAGCAGCATAGAGGGGCTGTTATTACATGAATAAAACGGGAGAGGTCTCACTATGTTTTTCCCTCTGGGTATCTCCTGTGCTGCTCCAGTGCCGCCTACCGACAGGTTCTTATGCCATCGCTTTTCATAGGAATGGACTTGTTTGCTTTGGTAAAACAATCTGCCACAATCCTTCTGAAGTTAGAGAGTATTTCATTTCCTATGGGCATTGTGGTAGCAACTTCCCAGTTGCAAACAGCAGCTGTGTTTGTAACTACTGGAACAATCTTCTTTGGACTGCTTTACCATTCACAGAACAGTTTTATAAATTGTTTTACTGTGCCCAATGCACATAAAGCAGGGATTTATTTAAACTTAAAGTATATGAAGAATTACATAAATTTTGAAAAAGCATCTGGGAGGAAAAGACAAGTTTGGAACTGGAAAACGGACTTAACAGTCTGCCAGCAAGCAAGAGCTGTTATCCACTACTAATTTGTTCTTGAGCTATAACAGCAAATTGCTGAGCTTGTGCTATTTTTAATTCCCACAGAGGCAGAAACTGTCCCTGCTCTGCCAGACTCACTTCAGCAGTAGGACCATGCTTGGATGAACATAAGGATTTTCCATATGTAGGGTTCAAACAGGTTAACAAGAAAAGATTAGGGGCCAGACCTCAGAAGGTCTGAGAGAAGGTGAAGGCTGGGATTAGGCAAATCACAAAGCTGTGCTGTAGTGTAGACATGGTGCAAACAGAGGCCTTCAGGGGCTGGATTATGCCTGGGACTCCTGGGTCTAGGGTTCTTGAATGTCATCTTCCATTCCTTGCTTACACTGTCCACAATTGTAAGCTTAGTTACACAAGCATTTTGCAGCTGAAGCAAATTCCATCCTTTGGATTTTATAATCTATTCATTACAGCCTCCTCTTGTTTGATTCTTAATCCTTCAATGCACACATGAATCATCCATGGTAAATACTTAATACAGTGGGAGAGCTGTTAACCATAAATCTGTAAAATAAACCTGTAACAGTGGCTTTACCACTCTGTTCCTTAAACTCATTCTCTGACAGTTTTCTTTTAATGGGCATTTAAAAAGATTATTTGTGCACATCATCAGTGAGAACCTAAAACAAGCCCACAGGTGTTTGTCATCAGAACTGAACCTCTGATCAGCATGGTTCTGAGTCAGCAAAGCTTGTACCAGGCCAGCTCTGGCAAAAGAATGTATAAGGCACTTTTACCCAAAACTGCACACCAGCACTTTTCCAGTGAGCTCTCTGGGATCCATGAGTAGGATAGAATGGTTTCTACTCCTCCTGCAGGGAACAGAGCAGATTAAAGTCCTGGGAAAGAGCAGTCATGGTTACTTACTTTTCTCTTGAAACTGTGGCAGTTAAACTTTTCCCCTGACTTCATTACGTCATTCAGGATTCATAAAAAATAAGTATTTTCCCCCAGCTTAGGCTTGTGCTCTTCTTCACCTGAGCATTGCTCTAGGCTGGGGGCTGGGTTAGGTCACACATCTCCTCCTCTCTGCATATTCTGGCCCTGCAGTGAACCCATGTTCAGTGAGGACAAAGGTCGGGGCTGGAGGGAAAACAAATACTGCAGTCTGGAGAATAACAAACTGCAGGTTTGTCAAAGGGGCTAATCACTTCTGAGACAATAAGCAACTTGCAATTCTGACTACTGCTGTGAGCCTGTCCCTATGTGGTCAGTGCAAAATTGACTCAATTGACTTTTGTTCAGAACTTAAATGGGTGAATAATATCTCCCCTGCTTTTGAGTCATCATATTTGTGTGAATGCAGGAAGACTGCACTGCACTTCCCTGTGTTGGTTATTTGCACTCCAGTTCTCTGACACTACTTGACCCTTCCAGGCTGCTGTTGTAGAGAAAAATCTTACCCACACATGCTAGTTTCTCATGATTTACTGGATGCTTACTGATCCTGTAATGTGATTATTGCCATGGGCAGAGAGGGGAATCGGGGCAAAAGAAATGTTTCAGAGACTGGAAATAGATGTTTCTGTACCACCATACAATTTGCAGAATCTTGCTGGAGTGAACTGATCTACTGAAGAGGGGTTTGGAATGTTTTCTTGAAACATGTATACCTATGCTACAGAACCTGCATCAGGAACTTAAATATTTCCCTTTTCTGGTCCTTTTTTAGATTCCAAAATGAACTTGGATGATTTCATCAGTATGAATCCTGAAGTGGGATGGGGCTCAGTGTTCTCCCTCTCAGACTTTGTGCATCGATTTGGCAGTCAGACCGATTACAGCTATTCCTTGGAAGGACAGTAAAGTGAACAAAGTTCTTCTGGTTCTGAGTGGATGTGTTTTGTTTTGCTGCTCTTACATTGTATTTATGGTTTACATTTCTGTACATGGAATAGGTGTTTGGAAAAATAGAACACCCAGTCAGAAATATCATGAACTGAATAAAAACCTTTATTTTAATTATGTATGAATGCACTTGGTTCTTAGTGTCAAATCAAACGCAGACGTGCCACCATAACCATATTGCTTTTCCAGCTACTGTGCCCAAACTGAAAAGAGCTGCAAAAAAAAAGCTTTTGGAAAAATATATGCATAAAATACTGAATATTGTAGCCTAAATTGCTACATGTTGTCACATTTTAAAAGTGAGATACAGTTTTCTTCATGTTATGATTGCTGTCAATTATATATAAACAGACAGTGCATCTCAGTTTCCTCACTAGCTTTGCTGATTAGTCCTTATTTAGCAGAAGTGTAAAGGGAAAATTGATTTAGTAGTTCAGTTGTGAAATCCCATGCACTGTGTAAAATCAGGTAAGTATCTAGGTTTCTGTGCTGTACAAGGGGAGAATTAAATCCTGCCATTTCAGTTAAATGTTCTAGCGCTGACAGTTCCTGAAATATAGAATTGCTATTTTTGCTTCTCATGCTGGCTGTGCATTCTCACCTGCTCCCATCTTCTTGCACTTGGTGTTTGTTTACCTTGTGGTAATTCAGGGTAATTATGACAGAAAGCAGGAAGTTTTGTTGTGGGTTTTTTTCTGCCTCTTGGTTCCTTGAGCTGGCCTGCCATGAGGTCAGACAGCTGCTCCTGCTGGTGTAAGGAAATCAGCAGGGCCATATGGCTGGGGGGAAGGGAGTGAGAAAGGGTTGTCTGCTGCTGAATGTCCTTAGAGGTGATACCAAGCTGCATCCATGCAGGGCATGCCAGGAAAGCCATCATGCTGACTGAGGGTTTGGAGCAGTCTCGCACTTACAAGAGTACCCTAAACATGGAATTGCAGAAACAGGCTAAAATGAGGTTTTTAATTGCCAGCTTTGGACCTGTTCTACTTTATATCCTAGCACATCATAGACTCACAAACTGGTAGAAGAACACAGGTTAGAAGGGTCAGGCAGTTGCTGGTCCAATTTCCTGTTCAAATCAGGTCAGACCAGGCTGCTCAGGGCTTTAGCCAGTCAGGCCTTGGAAACCTACTGGGATTGACAACAAACATTTGTGATACACTTCACTCCTGTGAGGAAAAGCACAGCAAAGATTTTAAATATTAAGGGATCATTTTATTTGTAAGTAAAGAAAAATATCAAAACTTGTAAGAATCTTGTATGTATTACATAGGTTTATTGTTACATATGCAGTGTGTTACTGTATCTCTCATCAGTTCTAGAGAATTTACTCAGTATATTAAGAGCAGAGACAGCCAATTGAACAGCTGTGGGATTGATTCACTTCATTCAGACATCTCTTTCTGTATCATAAGGGCTGCTGAATATAGGAATGTAAACTTTCTATTGCCAGATGCAGCAGTTGGTTGCCTGTGCAGATAGGCTGCTACTACACATATTCCTTGAGTGCCAGCAGGGACTAGTTAGGAGGCCGGTTGTTGGGACACTCCCCTCTGGAGTGGGACAGTTGGTCTGCAGTTTCTGTCATTCTGAACCAGTGTCACCACAAGAAACTGAGATGAAACTTGAGATTCCTGATAAACTGGTGCACAGAACCATCTGGAGAGGGGACAGCTGGATTTAACCAGATACTCCTGTGTAAAAGGTCTGATGTGTCCATGTTTGGATGAAATGGCAGCTCTTTCTGCTTGGTGCTGATGTAGCAGGCACTCTGAGGGAATGAAGATGTTACTGCTTTTGAGTGATGTTGAGGCTGGTTATGACAGAGCAGAAAAGCAGCAGTTTGCCTGCTCAGCTCCGTGTAGCTGCTGACACACTGGGTTAGACACAGCAGAAGTGAGAATGTAAAGATCCATGTTTCAGGTGAACAGGTTGTAGTAAGCACTTCTTACCCTTCAAGTAGTTGAATCTCATAGACACAGAGTTCCTGTGCATTGCTTAACAGGCCCTTTAAGTTGTTATAGAACATGAGGTTCTCATCCCTCCCTACTTGAGTATGTAATTTGATTTAACCTCAGCTGTTTTCCGGTGCCTGGAACCATGACACACTCCCTTTAGTGGGGGTCAAGACACAAGAATCTGCCTGGTTTAATCTAGATTCAGCATCAAGGCTGTTAAGAAGAACAGTCACAACCACTATTCAGAATATACAAGTTTAAAAAGAAAATCTATGTGAAGAGTTAGTCCTTTTTCTCTGTAATCATTCTGAGCAGGTGCTTAATTTTAGATGTAGCAGGCTGGGTGTGTGTGATTATAGCTTTTCTATAATTAACCACCTTTTTGTGGCTCTTGTAAAAAGTTGTCATTCCAGAGGGATAGGTAGAAGCCAAAGAATTATTTAATTCAGTGCTGAGGATGGTGATAGTGTGGTGCTGTCTCTCTAGCCCATCAAATGTAGGGGCATTTCATCATCTTTCAGATGGCATGGTATCAGAAGGAAAGAATTCAGAAATATATTAAGTGCTCATTTAGGGTCCAAAATACAAAGATAAGCTACTCACTTCACTGTAACTATCAGAAACCAGCTCTTTTCTGATTCTGATTAGTCCTAGTGTCCCGTCAGAGGGACTAAGTGACTTCCTTCCTCTCTTTGGTCCTTTCTCCAGGTAACCCTAGTCCTGACTATTTTGTGGAACTTGCTGTGTTTAACCTCTTCTGTCAACCCATGTTTGGTGCATGAGGTGGTCCCACCAGTGTGGTTTCCCCACTGAACACCACAGTAAGTTGCAGACAGAAAAGCAAAGTCTGTTGTGATCACTTTGCCATGTAACTGCAGAAGTACAAGCAAACAACTTCCACTGTAAATCTGATGGCAAGGAGGCAACTTCATTGCCAGACATCACTAATTGTCACCTATGTGACCAATGATGTATTTAAACACCTAAGATTCAAGCAACTTCATGTCCTAGTCATATGTACATGTGTGGGTACATTGTGTGGCAGAGCACAACTGCTGGTCCTTGGGTGAAGCTCCAGGCTGGCCAGTGCAGCCACCCAGCTTAAGTGAGAGCCTCACTCCTTGATACAGGGAAACTGGGCTCAGGCCACTGAGAGATAGGAAGTAATAGGAAAGCACTGATGGCTGATTGTCTGGGGTGCTCTGGCACAACAGGATCAGCCTGTGCTCACTGACACTCCGTGCTGTCCATAGCCCTTGGGACTTTTAATTCTTACTGTATCCAGATGCTGTCCCTCTGTGTCTGGGACAAAGACAGTACTGCACCTTCAGTACAATGATTTCCCAGTGCAGCTCAGCTTCTCATTCCCTTTCAGCCTTCTTTACCTTGTCCTTTTCCACAGTAGTATCTTTCTATTGTCCCAGTTGTTAGAGTTTTTATGAGCTTAGAGCTTCTAAGTGGCTTTTTGGACCAGGTGATCCTTGGGTCAGGCATTGAAGAAAGCGGGGAGAAACCCTCCTGCCGTCAGGTCAGTTACTCACAATCCCATGGTCTCCCAACTTCTGTATTCTGTTGATCACTGGAAATATTCCAAGCCTTTTACTTCTAGACATCATAGGGTGAGACTAATAGCCTTATAATAGGGCCATATCCCATCTCACAGGTAGCTCCTCCCATCTCCAGCCAGCTATTGCAGCAGTAAGCTGCAGTATGAGATGGAACACCCACATCTCTCCTGCCTTTTTCTTTGCTGCTGCTTTTTACCTAAGAATATAGTTTATTTGGTAGCTAACCTCTTTTATTCAGCTGTTTGTGGCTTTAGAAAAATAGACACTTTTTTTCTGGCATGCATTTGCTTGGTCAGTGCATTTTTGCAAACTTGTACGTGACCAGGTCTGTCTTGAGAAAAATGCCATTTCTCAGTTGGCCAGCAGAGAGAGCAGTCAGCATTCAGTGGATGTGCAGGTCGGGACACGGACAGATGCACACACAGCCCTTCCAGTAGCTGTTACAGTTAAAAATGAGTCATTCTGAAGGCATTGCAGAAGTGATTTGTATCTTGCAAGGTTGTGGCTGAAGGCTGAGATATTGCTCTCGACTGTCTGAGCCTGTAATGTCAGTGCAAGCCCTTCCTGCACACCAGGGGCTATATGGCAGCATCATCACACCACGTGCCAGTTTGGGGGGATCTGGTCAGCAGTCAGTCCCTGCCAAAATGGGGCTGTGACACCTTAGGATGTCAGACCAATTGGCTTGCTAACAGTTTATATTTAAATACCTGGGGATGCTGCCATCTGATCTGGGATGTTCAGGAAGCAAAGGGGCAGTGGGGTGCATTTGTATGAATCAAATTCCACTATGAGAGCCTTAGTCAGGACATTTTGACATGTATGGCCTCCTTTCCTCATACCCTTATTGTCTAGCCAGAGCCTCATGCATGCTCTGAAGCACCACTGCTCTCCAAGCTTCTACTGTAAAATGGCCATCTCTTGTAGGTTGGGTTTTCCTTGTTAGAATGCATTTGGTTCAAATTTTCTCATTTTTCACATTTTTTTCCCTTATCTTTTTAGGAAACAAGGGTTGTAGACTAAATGACTTGAGAAAACTGTACCAGGGAGTACGAATGAGGTGAGAAAATACCACCATGTCCCTACAGTAGTCACAGTTACTTTGCACTGGGTGTCTTGCAGAACCATTACTGAGACACTGCCCCTGACCCAGGTGGCAGCTGTCCCCCACACCTGGCATGAGCCACACTGCTGGAGGGGAGGACCTGCAGAGCATCACTTCACATGTCACCCAGCAGAGCACAGGGCTCCAGGTTTGGTGGGGTTGCCCTCCTATGACACTTTGGATTCCCAGGCATGAAGAATCTCATCTCCTCTCAAGCAAAACCTGTCTGGATGTCTGTTTCTCTTCAGGTAATTACCTTCTCAGAAATTTGAAGGAGACAATGCTGGTGATTTTCTTCTGCCTTCTGGCTTTCTCCTTATGCAGGACTTGGCCTAATTGAGGCCAAGATTAATGAAGCACACCCAGGTTTGTGCGCACCTCCCTGTGGAACTCACCTATTTTCGTTTATGATCATGGAGTCAGAAGTGAAGCACTCTATACAAATGCAGCCTTTCAACAAGTTAAATGCAGCTGCAGCAGTGGTTATGGAAAATCTCTTCAGTTTGACCTAAGATAAACAAATATGGTTGTTTAAGTATCCTCAATGTTTCCTTATACTTACAGTAGGAAATACCTTGGATACTGAGGGCAGTTAAAACAAATCTTAGTTATCTAAGGCCTCTGGCAAGTCCCTGAGTTTCTGAGCGAGCTAAGCCACTTCCTAGGCATGAGGTGTACCAAGCTTCATTTTATAGTCATAAAAATAAGCATTAAGGACCTGAGCTGTGAACTGCCACTCACAAAGTCCAACTGAAGTGACATTATTCACCTGGTTCTCATGATGAATGTCTGCTTCCTGCCCTGGAAGATGAGCAGGATGTTTCCAGTGAGCTGGATTCCTGACATTATATCACTTAAAAGCAGGAAATGCTCATTTTGCTTGGTTCAGCATCATACCAGCCTTCCCATGCAAGGCTATATCTGGAACCCAAACACTGCAATAAGGCAGGAATCATTATATGTTATTTTTTTTCAAACAGCCTACACAGTAAGAAGATGGTAGTTATCTCAGCCTTCCCTTCTTTTTAGTATGCAATTGTGGTGGCGTGCTTCCCCCTGTCTCAGCTTGGCTGCTGAAATGGCAGCGCACCAGCTCCATGCTTGGAGCCATCCCGAGAAAATGTTCTGCTGTGGCTTTTAACCATTTAGCTGTAAAGCTCCCGCCACTTCCACCATTCTAACTGCTGGGCTGAAGCAAGGCTTGCCAGTCCTTGTTTATAGCAAGCATAATCAGTTCCACTATTTATACTGTACTCATCACAGAGCACTTTGCTGTATGAAATGGTCACAGTTATATTTATACCAGTACAAAAACAAAGTCATTACAAATTGAGGAGGCAACATTCAGAGTAATTTTTCCTTGCTACCTGACGCTGTTTCTTCAGCTATTCAAACTTTTTTCAGGCAGAGTCACTCTCTTAGGAAGAAAATACAGTCCACTGTAACTCAGGAATCCCACCAGTATTTATCTGCACTTGTGTTTTTGTCTTGCATGAAGGAAATGCAACTAGTTAGTCAAGTAACCCCTACCAGTTGCTACCTCGGTACAAATATGCAGGGCTGCCAGCAAAGTCCATGGAGTTGTCTTAGCACAGCTAAAAGCAGAGTTCAATCTCCTTTGCCAGAAGTACTAAAAATACCTTTTAATATGCTAAGGTATGTGTCTGGCCAGGAGTTGTTTTCAAATGCATTGTCCATGAAGTTCCCATAAAGTAAACAAAGCTCGATACGCTCGGTCCTGAGGTGCAAAATAAGCAGTGTGGTGGGGTCCAGCTGTTGTCCTTGCTGGTGTCATCAGCAGGGTGCTCCCCCTGCCTTGTTCACAGCAGTGGACTGGGAAGGAGGGACTCGGGGGAGATTTGCAGGCCCTGTCTGCCATATTTATCAGAGATCCTTTACAGGGTAGATAGTTTACTTAATCATCATTTTCATTTAACTTATTTGATAATTACTAAATAAAACACTCCAGGTTAGGTACTTTTGAGATCTGAAAGACCAAGTGAGGGACACTGTTGCCAGCAAAGAAGACACATGCACATTTCCAGCATCACCTGCTTGCCAGCCTTTCTGTGCTGTCATGGTGCATGGAGGTCAGCTCCATGCACAGAGGCAAAGCCCCAGCCCCCTCTGAGCTGGTGCCAATGGCTGTGTGAGCAGGGGCACCATTTCCAAGGCACAGAGCCTGATGAAACCTTTCTGC
Organism: Poecile atricapillus; assembly: GCF_030490865.1. Classification (NCBI taxonomy): domain Eukaryota; kingdom Metazoa; phylum Chordata; class Aves; order Passeriformes; family Paridae; genus Poecile; species Poecile atricapillus. The sequence continues at coordinate 142,047,432 of NC_081250.1, forward strand.
CAATGTTCTCTGTGGCCCTACTGCTTTGAACTTATGTGGGCATCCAGGGCTGTGGAACGGCTCAGCCTGGCCCTTGCCAGGGACTGTGGGGTCTCCTCTGCTCACTGCCTGCAGGGGCAATGCAGACAGTGGAAACTGCAGGACATTACCACCCCACTCAAGATAAAATGGTTTGGTTTGGTTTGGTTTGGTTTGGTTTGGTTTGGTTTGGTTTGGTTTGGTTTGGAAGGGACCTTAAAGATCATCTAATTCCAACCCCCCTGCTGTGGGAGAGACACCCTCCACTAGACCAGGTTGCTCAGACCCCCATCCAGCCTGGGAAGGATGCTTGCTGGGCTTACAGACATCCTCTGAAATGGGCATTATTTGTGGTCATTCAAAAAGCAAATGCCCTGGCTTAGCATGTGGAGTCCGAAAAATCACACATGGAGATTGTCCAGTGCTGAGAACATCTGAAGCCTGACACATGGCAGAAGTACACACGTGGGGTCCAAAAGAGGTGTCACCGTCTCCACTGACACTTGGTCTCCTCTGAGTTGGCATTGTTGTGTGTCACAGTAAAGTCCTCATGGCCTGCACAGTTCAAAACACTGCTCCCAAATGCTGTTAGAACTGCTCCCTGCTGCTGCTTAATGCCACTGGGACAGCAATCCATGGAGCTCCAGTGCTGCAGCCATTGGCATGGCTGGCTTAGCAAATGGAAGCTTTGTTTTGAGTTTTCTGTAATAAAATACCATGCTGCTGGGACACACAGGCTAGATAGGGTTTCACTGCCCACTTAAGAAAATGAGGGCAAAGAGTGATTAAATATTAAGTGGGATGCAAGATCTCAGCACATGCAGTTCATGTGGTAACCTGAGGATGGGCTGGAGATAAATGTGGCTTCCTAGATACCTGAGAGGGTACTACAGCAACCCATCTTGGCCAGCAAGAGGAGCTTTGGGGTTTCTCCAACAGTCTCCAGAGACCTCAGAGGTGACAGGTATGGCCATGGAGAGACAGCAAGATGAGGATCCTTGGAATACCTGTATCCTTTTCTATTTAGCTTTCTACCTCTTCTGTAAATCAAGCACCATTTCTGGCAGCAGTAGACTGTCAAGCGGGCTACACTGACATCAAAGAGAAGATACTAATGAAAACAACAGAAAAGAGATTTGTGATTAATGCAGAAACTCCCTCCCCCTCCCCGCCCTAGGGTGAACCATATCCTAAAGCCTCTCCTTCAAGCAAAGCTACTGCTGACAAGAAAGTTTTTGACCTTCCTTACACTGCAGAGCAAGACTTCTGAAAGGCAGCTTTTACCATGTGTGTGTCCATCTGCATGCACATGTCCCTGAGCCTCCCCATGCCCATGGATACAGAGGTACACACAGCTCCTTCCACGGCAGCACATTCGGCAGCGGGTGTTGGCTCCTGAGCTCACATCAGCACTAGCAGTGGGCAACATGGAATTATTTCCTCACCACTCCCATTAGCAGCTGGCTCCTCTTAAGGAGGATCCACACCTTGGCTGCTGTTACCTGGTCAGGTGCAAATGCTGCAAGGGCTCCTGCTCCACTCACTCCCTCCCTCCCTGGCACAAATGTGGGCAAGTAAATCCGGATAAGTCAAGGCTCTTTCCTTTCTGAGACCCTTAGACCTGCACTCCTAAATTCCAACAGTCTACAGCTCTTCTAGTGATTTTAACTTCCATAATCTCCCTTACCCCATACCCCCTTGGAAACACTTAAAGATGTTATGTTTTTCTGATATAAGCTGTGCCAAAGCTTGATTCCTTTATGAAGACAAACTGGCAGTGGAAATTGACAGCTATACAGGGAAATATTGTATTGCTTAAAGAACTTTATTTAGATTGCTCCATTGTGGGGAGAGTTGTTTGTTGGTTTGTTTTGTTTTGTTTTATTTTGTTTTTCATTTTGGACGGTGCTAAAGACGCCATAAAATTAGCTACAGTATTAGTCTGGTGATTTGTACACGACATGTTCATGTGCCTTCAAAATTAAAAGAAATAATAATAAAACTAAGCAAATAAATAGTCTTGAGAGGACTAATCCCTTTCCTCCATGCTCTCAGCAGCCACCAAGCCAGCAGGGATCCCAGGAGGGCAGGAACGGCAGAGCCTGGGCATGGAGGATGCTTGGGAAGGCTTTGTTGCTCTGCCACAGGGATATTAATGTTTCTGGCCAGCTGACAGCATGTGTGGCAAAAGTAAACATTTGGCTCCAGCAAAGAGATGCAGACAAGGGAGGTGAATTGTGCACACGATGAAAAGGTTGGTCATGGGCCCACGGCATCCTCAGGGAGAAGTGGGCACGGGCAGAGAGCACAGGGAGATGCAGGATCCAGGGAAGGACAGTGCTTTTGCAGGGGAGCAGGGGCTTGATGCTTCTGCAGCCTTCTGGGGTCCAGGGAGGCGTAGGAAACCGGGGAAATGCACCACTGGGGGCACATTAGGAGGCTGAGGAAAGCACTCAGAGCTGTATGGAGGATGCTTGCAGCAACGCTTTTGACTGTGGTGGATTTTGCATCAAACAGCACCATTTTGCAGGGAATGGGGGAAATAAGTGGGTAAAGAGCACCCAGGCCTCCACTTTCCAGCTCTTTCCAAGCAGACCAGCTGTCCACACTGGTTCAGGATTAATTCATGCTCTGGGTTCATTACAGCAATTTTTTAAAGCTGGAGCCTTGCCCTGCACATCCTCAGCCACAGCAGTATCCCTGTGCTGCTGCCTGGGGCCAGTGAGCCTTTGGGCTCTTACCTTCCTGAAGGGGCAAGCAAGGGAATTTTGCATTTTTTCAGCCTCTAATCCAAGTAAATGGAAAATAACTTTGTAAATATTTCAAAAATACCTTGAGGCCTTAGGCAGCCTGAGGAGAAGGGGTACAAGGTGCTGCTATGCCCAGGGGTGTTACAAACCTCTCTGACTGGCTCATGCTGCTGCAGGATGGGTGTTGTGTAGTGGCTGCTCTCTTGCAGCTGCCACATGTGCTCCTGCATGTGTGTGAAATGGGCTAACTTGGCTTTTCCTTCTTCTGAATGTTCAGCATAAGCAGGGAATAATAAAATGCAATTTTTCTACAGGGACCAGAGGAAACAAATTATTGCCCGGGTGTAGCTGAGGGCAGAGTCTGGCACATTATTTTCTGTGTAATAATTCCCACAAGGCCTTGTGAAAACAATTTTTTTTTTTTTTCTTCTCAGTTTTATACTTCTTTAAACTTTCCAAAATACTCTGCTGTAACATATTTTCCTCAGTCACATGTGTTAGTGAGGAGAGAAAAGGTTAAATTCTCCTTTGGTACTATAATGTAATTCATTTCCTGTTTTTCACAACTGTCTAGACACAGATCTAACGAGCATTAACCCTGAATCCCACCATTGGGTTAAAAATAGAGGCTTTAAATATAAAAGTGTGTGGTAAGAGTAAGATTGTAGGTTTCTACCTACCACCAGGAGACAGTGCTTTTAAATGAGAACCATTTAATTAGCTATAAGTAACAAAAAAATTACTTCAGTTTCAGAGGTTTAAAAAGGCTCCTGGTTGCTTTATATATACCAGCAGTAATACAGGCTCTGCTGAGCTGTGGCATGGACAGGTTGATTCCCCCTCAGGAGTTATATTTGTCTGGATTTACACCTCCAGCTATATTAAAAAAAGAAAGAATAAATTCTGCTTCAGTCAGAGAGCTATAAAAGGATTGGGAGAAAGTAGTTAAAGAGAGGACCAATGTTGAAACCATGGTCAGCTTCTGGTGGGAAATGGACATGGACAAAATATGCCCCAGGTCCAGCTGAGGGTTCCCCAAATCCCAAGGGGAAAAGCGATGGCCACGGTACCAAGAGAGGCAAGGCCGCAGTGTTGGGTGCCAGCCCAGCCCAGCACTGGGATGCTTGCAGTCATGCCAGACCCAGAGGGGCTCTCAGCAGCTTAGGCTGGATCACATTTGGGCTGGAGGCTGGCCCCAGGCTTAGCCAGGCAATTGCCCCTGTGGGTGTGCAGCCTCCTCGGACACTTCCCACCAGCTGGGCTGCCACACTGGAGTGGGAGGAAGGAGAGAAAGAGATTTCTGGCTTGGAAATGAACTAAATCCCTCACAAAAGTGAGAGTTTTGCCTGTGGAGGCAAAGCAAGAAAAAGCAAAACTGTAGCCCACCCCAGCTTGGCCCAGGGTGCAGACAGGGAGTGGGACAGCTTCTTGGCTGACAGTTTATTACACACACCTTTCACATCAAAGATTACCCACAGAGACATCATTTTTTATGTGCTTCAAGAATAAAAATAAATGCTGGTAAGAATTAGCTTAACCCAATGCTTTTGCCCTGCTAAAATGAGTCAAAATTCCTGGTGTACTGTGACAAGGAGGAATTCGCATTTCCTGCACTGTGTTTGTGTGTCTGCGAACACAAATCCCATGGGGTGGTTTGTTTATTTATCCTGTGAAGCTCAGAGTGGGTGTCTTTCCTGTCCCACCACCCACTTCCAGCCACTGCATTAAAGCAGCAGCACCTTCAGGAGCGCTGGATGGACCTGGCACCTCAGCTGCAAACCTGCAGGCGCTGCTGTCTGTATTCAAGGTCTGTTCTGACCAGGACTGAAATTATCCAAGGAAAACATATTAAAAAGAAATTTGTTTGTTTTCAACTAAAAAGTGCAGTATATTATGCATCAAGAACAGTGAGGAGTGAAGTGGTGTCCTTCCATGTTAGAGAAGGCCTTTGAACCCACATGAGTTATTTATAGAGCCTTTTGGAAAACAGCCCTTTCCAATTTCTGCAATTTTGATCACAGGAACAGCTCAGGTTTTGTCAAAAATAAAGCAATCCCCTACATGGTTCTCTGGGGTTTACCCCTGTAAAGCAGAGATGAGGATTAGGGAAAGATGGTGCAAAGCAGAGTCATAATTTTAATATTCATTGTGTCAGAGGTTTTCAAAATGCTTTTTGGCTGAATTGTACTTCTTTTATTAGGCTCTAAGACAGACAGTGGGGGCACTCCAAGGAAGTATACAGGGTGACTTGTTATCATCGATCAAGGCAGACCCACCCATGTGTCAGGATGCCTCTCCCTCTATCCCTGACTGCACTTAAAAGGGTGGAGGTGGTAGCAGAAATAACATGAAAATGGGGCCCAATATACTCCTAAAAAGATCCAGTATTCCCCTTAAAGGACTTGGTCTTTGCACATTTAATCTATTACAGTAAGTAAAGCTTGTTATATTCAAAAAAGTTTGAATAAGGAATAGGTCTTAACAACACCTTTGTTTTGTTTAAAAGGCTTTGTGATCTTGTCCCATCCTACGTTTCCAGAGACCTGTGTCTGGGGGGTGTAACCCTCTCTAGCTGCAGATCTGAGTCACAGCATAACTACAGAGACTTAGGAAACCACTCAAACATACCTTACATGACAGTGCAAGTAAGATTGAAAACAAAACATCTGCATTTTGTACTTTTTTTCCATAGCTGGCATAGCTTTCATGAGGCAAGTAGTCCTCTTTTACCATGATACTACTGCCAACCAGAGGCATGTTTCATTCGCCTTCTCAACTGCTTTTCCCCAATTTATTAGGAGTTACTTCAGGGGGCTCCTACTCACATACCCTCTGAGCAGGAACCTGGGTCAGACTGTTTGCAGTCCTGCTACTAACAAGATGCAATCATTCCCCACCCCCAAAAAAAGATTAAAAAATGATCACTCAGGTAATATGACTAGGAAAAAACCCAATATTTTTAAGTCATAAACTGGAGCTGAAGGTCTAATCTGAGATCAGTGTGAGCACTGATCTCTTTTGGGGCAGCAATCACTCCTGTGCTGTAGGCACGTACAGATTCATGAGCACAAGCTCCCCGTGAGCACCATTTCTGTTAGAAGTGAGGGCTCATTTCCTTTTGAGACATGATGAAACAATAGCTCTGGGATGTTCTGCTGCCACAACAAGCTAAGTTCTGGATGTTCCTGCAGAAAAGTCTGCTTCCAGTCATCAGAAGCTCAAGGCTGATAAGATCACCACCTTGGAAGCAATGAGACAACCATCTCTGTGGTTCACATTATTTGAACATTTATTGCAATTCAGTGTCAAAAATGTTTTACAAAAATACTGTCTGCACAGAACAGCTGTAAAAATCAGTTGAACATGCAAGAGGAAAAAAGTGTGCAAATTTATAATGGAAGGATTTTAACCACACAATAATATTAAACAGAAGTCTTATATAAGGGATGCCTTTCACTTCATATCATCTCTAGTTACAACTTCAAGGAAAAATAAAACAGAACACACGCTCTCTTCCATATATAAGTAGGTATTTATAATTACTGTAGATTAGTTCCTAAAGATGAGCATATTTTCTATTTCAAATTAAAATGTTCTCTTGGTAGCTGACATGTTAGCATTCTGTGCAGCAGAGAATGGCTAAAGAAAGGCAAATTCCACCCTCAGTTGCCCTCCCAGTAGGAGAAGCAGCAGTAGGGAGGGAATTTCTCTGGTGTCAAGAGTATCTACATACTTGAGACTGTATGTGTCAAGGACAAGATAGATTTCTTCTCCTAGGGCTAGATCCTGCAAAGCTGATTTGCAACCAACAAAATCACTGGAGGAAGACACTGGATAGAAATTAGGTGCTGATAAAGACTCAGAGCACAGCAGCCACACTCTGACACCTGTGTGAATGGCTGACCACAGCTTCAGAGATTGGAACCAGCATCACTGCAAGCAATGAGCCAAGAAAGCAGCACAAACAGAACACCAGAGTCCCAAACCTTGAAGGAGGAAGCGAGTCTACACCAGCCTCATCAGCCATCAGCTCCACAGGGCCTGTGCTTGTGCAAACAGGCCAGCTACAAAGAGGGGCATTTTAATTTAAAGCTATGTCTTTTTGGCAAGGTGCTGATCTACACAGAAGATGTGCAACATGTTTGTAAGGACAACCGCAGAGGACAGTGCTGGTTTGCTGTACCAAGCAGGAGATCAGTGTGAAAAGCACATCTGATTTATTTGCTACACAATAGGATTTGAAATGTTCCTGCTCTAAATGAAATTCTAGCAACTAAAGGCCAAGGAATTTTCTGGGCAGGAAAAGCTGGTTTAGTACCTGTGTATGTTCTAGAAGGTGACAGCCTCACAAAAATCATTGAAGTCAAACAGAAATGGGAATACAAACAGTTTAAAACCTGGGGCAAAGAAAAACAATATAAAATATATTCCCATATACAGAAAGTGGCAGGGTGCAATTAAATGTTTACATACAAAGCAATGTCTTCAGAGCAATAAACATTTTCCTAATCACTTTACATAATAAAGGATCAAAGGATCTAGAAAGTCCCACAGTTTAAAAAAAAAAGAAACCCAAAAAACATAAGAGGAGGTACACATGCTTTATGATCAAACTTCAGCATACCATAGTTAGTATAAATGGCTTAAGGTATGTACAGCTGAAATCATGCCTCCTGAAATAGCCACCACATCAAAAACTGGCCTCTTCTAGAAAGCTGAAACAGATCTCTGGGATCTCTCCCTTGATCCTTAGCCTCCTCCCTTGCATGGATCTATTTTTCCTCTTCACAGCACCATGTTCTATGCTGTTGCACTACACTTAATACACCCTCTAAAGACAATGAGACTTCCCTGGATATGTTGACAAGAGAAAGCACTAAAGAGAGGAAAAACTCTCCTTTCCTAGAATAAGAACTGATGCATATCTAATGGAAAGGCATGATCAAACTGGAAGGTGAAATGTCATTTGAAAAGAACATCCTATTTCCAAAACACAAGCAAACGTCCGTTTTCCCCTTCACAACAGCTTTGCCACATTGTCTTAAAATAAAGAGGTCCTTTTTGCTTGAGAGCAGCCTTAAACCATCCCACCTGGAAGCCCCTGATGGCACTGTCAGTTTTGTTACTCTGCCACCCTCAGCCAAGCAGATGCCTTTGCACTACTAAAATACTGAGTGCTTTGTTTGTAAATGGTTAGAGTAAGGTATTTGGATGCAACAGCATTTTGTTTTAAATACAAACCAAGAGTATTGAATTCACTGCAACATCTCCCTGTACCAGCCACTCAAGAAACAATGGGTCCCCAAAGAGACCAAGGCCATCTTTGACAGTTGCTGCAGCAGGAGGCTAATGACTGAGGCAGTAACTGAATAAGGCTTATTCTATTTCTTTTTGTTTAGTCTGTTTTTTTCTGTACAGTAGTTGCTTGGTTTGCTGGTAGCTTGGACACTGACAGCAATAGCCCAAGACCTCACACAAGCAACAGACAAGTGTCTACATATAACAAATCATCTTCAGCTCTTTGACCCTTACAGTGCTAAAAAATAAAATACACAGTAATTGAAGTAAGTTTTATAAATAGGAGCCTCAGTTGCACATTAAATCTGTTGTCAGTATGACCCATGGTCTCTGGGTAGAAGAGGCCAGTGAAGGGTTGATAGAGGCAATGGCTGGAGCCAAGACAATCCCAAATCACAGCTCAATGTTGAGAATTTCCATCTTCTTATGCAAGGAATGCAGTAGGCCAGATTCAAACCTGAGCTTAAAATTCACTCAGTGTCACAATCTCACAGAGGTAAGTGCTAAGCACAGATGCAGAGTAGGCAGAACACTGCAGCATTTCATACAAAAATACTGTTGCCGCCCCATTACAACAGGCTGGCTCACTGTGTGGCAGAGGCAAAACTACAAAACAAACCAACCCCAAGTCAGAGCTGGAAGCAAAAGATGCCAAGGGGGACAGGTCTTCTCACTGCTGAAAAAAGGAGCTACAGGACTCTCCAAATTCAGTGGCAGTGCTTCATTCACTTCACTTGCAAGTTTCACTCCTTAACGTCCTCACTCACAAAGCTGGATTTCAGCCTTGTCTACCCTCTGCCATCAACATGGGAAGGAAATCAGAAACTGGCCTCCTTTACTCACAAACATCCCCCAAACAAGCACAAGTGTATTTTTCCAAGGTAGTAGTTTTAAGATCACTTTCAGTTGACACGAGTACAATCAGGAGGCTTATGCTTTCCACCAGCAGTTGAACTGATAAATGAGGCATCACCAAGATAAAGCTTGTTATTCTGCATGTGTTTCCCCCCATCTCTGGAGAGTGACAAGCTCTGGGCCATGGCTAAGGTTGGTAGAGGCTCACAGAACTTGGAAGAGCAAAAACTCAGGATTTGCTGTTAGGTGGCTGTAGAAGGTCAGTTCTTGTCAGCATTTTCCTTGTTTTCCTCCCCTCTTCCCACTGTTCCGTCTAGAGGCAGCTTTTCTCCCTTTTTGCATCTCTTCCAAGAATATGTAAAGTGATTTAGTTTGCAAAAATGCAAATACTGTCATTTTAAAATACAAATAGCTGCAGAAAAGTGTTCAAAGTCAGTTATAAAAATGTAAAAAAAGGAACAGCATATTTAACAATAATTAAATCAAGTAGTTCTTCCTGAATTGTCCTGAGTACTCCTTTTCCTCAAAATTTTTGTACATAGTCACACACAACCCACTAAATATTTACCCTTACGAGGTATCCTGCTTACATCATACACAGAGAAAGTGCTATACAGGAAATCTACTGGTAAATAGCAAAAACTTTCCACTGCAGGTTTTCAGATTGCTATGTATGAGCTAGATTCTTCAAGCTCCACTCTAGAGAAAAGTGAAGGAGACAGTGAGCCAGATCACAGCCATAGTGAAGTGGCCACTTACTCTGTAGCACTGAAAATTTAGCTCTGGGTTAGGGTCAGAAGATCCCATAAAGCAGCTCAGAGACAGAAGCACAAAGGACTAGGGTCCTTGGGTCTTTGCCCCAGCATGGGAAAAGAACCAAAGATATCAATTATGTTGGAAATCCCTTGCTTACCCAAGTCCTGACTGCTAAATACTAATCACTCCGCTAAGCTCCAGGGCTCTGAAATAAAACATTTGCTGCCAGTCTTCCAGTGACTAAAAACCGCATCATTTAATGAGATTCAATGGCCCAGTTCTCCCTATATTTTACCCGCTCCAACATGACTGAATTCACTTGACAGCAGTCAGAATACAGAGCAGTGTATATGCTGGAAAACATGGGCTTGAAAAAACAAATTCTAACCTCACTTAGGATTTCAACTAGTGCAATTAACCTAATGAAGCAGATAAGAATTTATCTTGTGAGATTAAATCCAGTCCTTTGTTTCCCTATTATAGAACTTCCTCCCTTGTAGATAATGCTCATCCTTTTGTCTTCTCTTTTCACATTTGCTTAGTCTTTCATAAAACCAACAAATTAAAAGAGGATGGAGTAAAGTCTTAGGTATTCATAAAGTGCCTATCATCTAGGCATTCAAGCACTGAGTAGAGCAAGAAAACTAATGTAAAGAGGTAAGCATTAATACAAGAAAAGATGCTTACTATCACAAACATTTCCCTTTAAATCATTGTACAAAATACAAAAGTTCACATTGTATGCTGGATTTTTGTTTGAAAGGTACTCAATCTATTAGAGGTAGAAAGTGGTATGTTGCGATTCTGTCTCGCAAGCAGGCTAGAGTTCTATCCTAAGGATTTCAGAATGTGTCATTTTAAAAGCACGAAAGTATTATTAAACTTGTCACAGGGATATTTTTCATAAATATTTCTAAAATGTCATACTTATAAATATGTATGCTAAATAAAACCAGATGGAGGAACAGTTCAACAGTCCTAGCCTCATATTGCTTTCTCTCTATTAGAAACAAACCAAAAGAGTTCTCAAATGGACGCGGGGCAAATTCATTTTTAACTTCTAAAAACAAAAAAGAAAGGTTTTTTTTGCCCTGTATCTTGTACTCTGATGATAAAAAAGGGACTCTGTACAACATGCTGTATTTATACACCAGTCCTATGGAAGTCTGTATTCCTTAAGTGTTGGATGTCAGTGAGCAACTTCACCTTTCTTCTCCAAAATCCTTTTGTTCCTTGACTCAAGAGCTTCAAACATTAATATTTACACTATTTACAAATGGAGTGTCCAAGCTCTGTGACAAAGTGTCCTGTAGGAATTGCATAAGCTGCACTGACCCAAGTTCAGAACCTGAACAAGTTGATAAAATCTTGGGGTGAAAGAGAGGTGGAGCAAGTCTCTGGGTTGTTGGCTGTGCAGGGATGATCAGTACCCTGGAAAAGAAGAAAACAATTTCATTTAGAGAGGCTGCAGAAAGGGTGCCAAAGCATCAGCAAACTTAGCATTGCCCCCTGCCAGATATCCCATGTACAAATAGGTAGAGCAGAGCCCAGAATAATAGCTCACTCAGAACTGGACTTAATATCTTAGGGACAAGTCATCGAAAAAAGAAGCAGCAAAGATCCAATTAATTCTTTTCCCCTCTTCTGAGGGGAGAGAGGCTAGTGCCTACCACCAGCTACTGTACTGGAGTTTAACTCCAGAGACATGCCTTGCACATCTCCAAAGTGGTCAGCAGATTTTTGTCCTGAGCTGTTTTGCAGCCATCAGCTTTCATTCCAGCTAAACCCATTGCCAAGACCTCCACTTTCACATAATGGGTAGCGGAAGCTGCTGGCAGTGCTAAAATGATTTCCTGCAGGCAGCCCTAAAACATACCCAACTTCCAACTCTCTGGCCCCAATGGACACTACTTGTGTTCAAGATAAAGATGGGATCTCTGAAACAGAGAAGAAAGGATCTTAATAGCCAAGGGAGAATTAAGATGTAGGAATTCACTAGGCTATGCAGGCAAATGAACTGCAACACCGTAACCCACCTGCAGTCAGAGGAAGTACAAGATGCCCCATAACTCCTGCCCCAATCAAGTCTGTCCCACCAGCACCTCATACCTTCCAGGAAAGGATGTGGCAGTGCCTGCACAGTTGCAGTGTGTCACCATACTGCTCCTTCCGTGGGTAACACCTTATGAGCTTGAAGTACATCTTTTTCCAATCCAGCTGTCCTTTGTCAGATAAGATCAGACGTTTGCGAATCTTAAAGAAAAGATACACACAATTATAGCAGCTCAAAAAACTCATTTGTTCTGTTCAGCTCATGACACTCTCTCCCTCGCATGTCAACCTTTCCAGTGCCACAACAGTTCTCTTGCAACACCAAGAAGGCTCTTACTTTGAAGATTTCTGAGCTTCTTTGAGCTAAGAAGCTCTTACTTTCTACTTACAGCTGAAAAAGCTATAAGCATTTTCCTGATAGGAACAACTCACTCAATACCATTATGAAGGTCTATTCTACTTCATCAACTCCACTGTAGGAAGCCTGAAACCCTGGCAGCCATTTCATACTACTTTGACCACTGTTTCTGGCTGGCAGCACAGCAAGTAGAGTTGCATTAAACAGTTGTAAAAGTTGAGGTATTTTTCTCTAAGAGTCATTGATTTATCGTATTAGCTTGGGAGACACCCATCTCTCTTTTAGGGTTCATTAGTTGCAGAGGTTGGATGTGAATTTACTTAATAGAAATAACTCCTTCAGAGTCACTTCCAAAGTCAGATTCGGAGTGAGTAAATAAAGCCAAGTCAGCAGAGAAATCTGGCACATGGTTCCTGAAGTGCAGAGGTCTAGAATAAACACCCCAGACATTAACCCATAAACAGAGAGGGATTTTTGTTTGTTTGCTTTTAAGTTAAGATGATCCCAGATGATTACCAGCCTGCCAGAGATGTTTACACAGGTACAAAGTGGGCAGCAGCAGGGCTGCTTTCCACATACCATCCCATCACTCATGGAATAGCTCAGAGGGGATTTCTTGCTCTAAAGGGCAAGAGAGTACAGCTCATGGACCACATCCAAAGATTCTCTGCAAGGGTGTCAGTCCCTGGGATATCAGGATGATCGCTGGAGCTTGCCTGCACGTTTTCCCTGCACACGTGGGGCAAGGAGCAACTGCAAGTCATGCAGTTGTTCCCACCTGGATTAGGATTGAAGTTCAGTGTATGATTAATTCTTCAAACTCCTATTACAGGAACCATTGCTGTGGTATGTAAAACCCTCTATATAAATCATCTTCACAGCCATTCTCATGCCAGCCTATATTATCAGCTTGCTGCACAGTCCTCAGATCCAAGAGACAGCCAAGAGAACGTGCAGGGAAGACACTCCTTCTGGGGGGGCAGGGGGTACACCAAGAACTAATGGCAGTTTTTGCACCTCTCCTCGTACCTGTCTGTCCGTGAAGTGGTACTGGCACAGTTTCTTCCACAGCAGCCGGTCTTCACTGAGCACTTGGAGGTCAGGAGCCACCTGACCCAGGCTAACCAGGTCCCTCCCATCACTCAGTCGCTGCATGATGTTCAATTGTAAACACAGAGGCAGGTCGGTGAAAGTGGTTCCTTTAAAGGCAGGCTGGAAGAGACAGACAGAACTGAGCTCACAGGAAGCTGAAAACCTAAGAAATCCCAGCTTGCAGCATAGCTACTGCTTTTTAAAAACTTCTTCCCACAGAGAACAAAGCAGCAGTTCCCTCTTCTAAATAAAGGAGACATCCTACATAGAAATATTTGACCTCTTCTGCCCCAGAACAGTTTGAGATAACCTCAAGGAAGAGGACATGTATCTGTAGTACAACGATTAGGAGAGTTGCAGTCCAAGTCTCCTTCTCTCCTTTTTGTCCACCCCACATCCATACTCAGACTCTGCTCCCTGAAGCATCACCATCAGCTTGCACTACAGCAGGACACTGGCTGTACCATGGTATTGTCCATCCAGGTCTCCACCATGAGGCAGACAGATGTGCGTTACTTCTCAAGTTCAGCTCTGGTTACACAGACTGCTGGGAATCTCATGCTTTTCTGACATGTGTTCTAGTTTATGTCATCACAGGATTTTGCTGCAACCATAGCAGCAGCTGGTGAGTACCCACAGCATGTGTTCCCAGGTCACTGCTGGCAGGGTTAGCTTTTCCTCTGAGAACACTTGAAGGAGCTTCCCCCTTTCACACAGGCTGCAGCCCTGGTTTTCCAGGCTGCTCAGCCACACAAAAGCAGATCCTAGCCTAAAGAGACAAAACCTTTGCTTAGCTTCTACAAGGTCCAGGATTGTTTTGCAAGTCTGCATGGGGTACAGCTCCTGGACAAACTGACCACAGTAGATCTCCATGTCCTGCACTCAGGGGAAATCCAAGGTGTACACAAGAGGAAGGCATCAGCAAGGACCACAACCTGAGCTCCAGCTGCAGCTTCAAAACCAGCCCCAGCCTTATTAAGGCAAACAGCAGCTTCTAGGATTGGGCTTCAACAAAGAAACAATGTTAGACGGATGTGCCAAGTTCATCCTTTACCCTGCAAAGAGATGCTGCTATTTTAAGTTGCAGAGTCACAGCACCCGCCTCATCTTTGGCACAGCTATTAACTGTTTCAAACAAGCAGCACACAGCCCACCAGCAGCAGGGGAACACTGCATGAGGCTGCTTTTAATCATGTGGTCCCATCTCCAGCCATCCCACAGCATGGGAGACTCCAGAGGAACAGTAAGTACATCTGCACAGCAGCAGCTCCTGCCTTCACTCCTCAGTGCTAGCCTGCCCAGACCAGCAGCACTGCCTGGTACTTGCAAGGACCAGAGCTTCTCAACCAAAACATCCATTTCTGCATTGCAACCTGCCAGGCAGACCTGACAATCACTCCAGAAGGAGTCAACTGTCTCTACAGTCTCCAGAGGACACTCCTTTCCATGACAGTCTGGGGCACTTTTTGGAGTAGGGCAGGACGAATGCACTGGATCCCTGGATCATGTCCCACTGCTCTTCCGTGCCAGGCTGCATTTTGCATTCTTCTGAACTATGTGTACATATAAGCTTTACTAGGGCACAACAGGCAAGAGTAAGCTCAGAGACTCTTGGGTCAAAAAAACCAAACCCAAAGCTCATACTTTTATCTCTTTCTGAAAAAACTTGTGTGACTCAAACAAATCTTTACAGGTTTTCTGGACCAGGCCAAAAACTTATCTGCTACTACTTTTCCCTCAGTACACTTTTCCAGAATGTTTCAAGCATGACTTTTTTTGGAGAAAGAACACAGATTAGACCAGAACAGATCAGTATGCTGTCATTTTCTGGACAGAACTTTGTCTTTTTTTAAAGCATCTGTGGCACATACAGCAAGGTTGGTTTTTGGCTTTTTTTACTGATTTAGGTCTTTGGTGTTGGAAGACATTTCCCCCTTTAAAAACACCACAACCTCACTGCACCATAAATAACTGGCTGCATGGAGCTGAGCTTCTTCCTTTCTCTGAATTCATCTGGTTTTGTTCCAGCTTGAACTGAAGTTATCTCCAGTGGTATGATTTTTTTTGCAAGCTCTACATCTATTTTATTTACTTTTGAAAAAGTGCCTACAAACCTATACAAGTATGTATAAAAGACAGTTCTTTTCACAAGCAATGTTTCAACACACTTTTGTCTGAATAGGCAGAGTTCTTCAAGACTACAACAGGAACACCAACACAGATATCAGCATCAGGGGAAAACTTTAGCATTCCAGTGGAGTAAGTATCCATTTGAGGTAGGAAAAAAAAAGTGTATATACAGTCCTGTATATAAGCAGAGTGGTTTGGTCAGATTACCTCCAGAGGCCTAGTCCAACATCAGCCCTGCTGTGGTTGTGTGAAATGGAACAAGTTCAGATTTGAGTCCCATGTAAAGTCAGTTTAGAAATTTATCATCTAACACATCCTTCCCATCCCCACAGATGCTGTTGAAAAAAAACCCAGATGTTGTGAAAGCAGGACTCATTCAGCTGGAAAAGGTAGTTCCAGACTATTGGAGGAATCATTGGTATTTTCAGCCAGGAGGCATGAAGATATGCAGCTATTTAAAAATTTGCATTTAATTTACAGATTAAACAAATCTAAAAACCTCAACTGTCTGATAAATGGGTTTTGAAAGCAATTGCCTTCAGAGAAGGCAAACTGCCTTTGAGAAAGTCCAAGCTGACTTTTCACACTGAGGCCTAAGCTCTGAGGACTGAGGAAGGGGAGATGGTTTTCTGCCCAGCTCTGTTCATACCACACTTCACAGCCATTATGGAGTCAAGCCACAGTCTGGGACCAGTAACTTCAAGCATGATCCTTGAGTTTGAATTAAGGGAGTGAAGTAATGCTAGGAATGCGTACAGTTATTTTGGCAACTCCAGGTCCTTCCAGTTTGTGCTTGCACTGGGAGGAGAGTGGGAAGCAGTTACCCAAATAAGAGCCGTTAACACAAAAAGCTTTCATGATGGAGACAGTATCTTACCCTGGTGATCTGAATGTTGTTCAGTTGCTGCTGCCAGTGTAGAATGCTCTCCATCCTGTGCACCCACATGTTGATGTTTCCGACCAGGACAGACTTGCCGACCCGTTGAACTAACGTGCAGAGGGATGTGTAGAGGGTCTGCAGCAATTCCCGTATTAGTCTGATGTTCTGCTGATCTTCAAGGACTTTGGAAGAACCGGAAAGGTTAAAAAATGGGAATTGTCAAAATTCTTCTCTGAATCTACATGTTTCCCAGGCAAGTCAAGTTATTTTCTGTAATTTCACAGGCAAAGAGAGCCAGCCCGTGCTTTTCTTTTTAGAGGAAAGCACTTAAACATTAGCCAGTCACAGCAGGTTAGACAGCAGATGGAAAGAGAGCCTCCCAGGATAAGCAGATGAGATCTGCCATTTCTGCAGCACTTCCCATTTCCAGCCACTGGCAACCAGCCAATTTTCCCCTCTGATACTGTGCAAGAAGTGATCTATGTGCACCTCTTCCCCATCTACCCCAGCTAATGTGCATTTCTCATTATGTATAATAACAGGCTGCTGTCAATGCCCAGGCTTCAGGGACAGCTAAACATCCATGAGGGAAGTGCCACATCTCAACCACAATTCCAACATTCCTGCTGAGGGCAGGAGCAGCCAGATCTTCTGCAGTCAAAAACAGGACTCAGTAGGATGCAGAAGGGGTGGTAGTGAGGAAAGCTGGAAAGGAGGAGTCACCTCTCTTACCAGACTACAGACATTTCTTCCCCTCCTCCCAAGTTCTTCATTGAGGGAAAAGCAAGCAGAACTGCACTACAGAAATAAGCAGTGGTCCTCCTCTTCACCCATTTTGCATTGCCTGACTATTCTCAAGGATGTGGTTCACCAAAGTACATCAGATTAAATCAGACTCCCCCTCACCATTTCCATTTCTTACCTTTCTGAACCACTTTTTCCAAAATGTTCATGTAGTTTTTCTGGGCAATGCCACTCAGTGACGTCAGCTGAGACTTTGCTATCAGCTCCAACAGCTGTGGATAAAAATAGAAGTTTCAAGCCTCAGAGCACAGAGATACCTTTCTAATCTTGACTCCTAGTCACATGACACAGCAAAACAGTCCAGAGACTTGTTTGCTGCTTGAAAATAAAAAGGGGAGAGAACAACAGAGCAAAGTAACGCAAAGGGGAAGGAGAGCAGAGGCCAAATAATTAAACACGCATCAAAAGAGGTGGGGGGAAAAGGCATTTTAACTTTCTTCAGTGTGGGGGGAGAGGGAACTTGATTTCATGGTTCAGAGATGCAGAGAAACCACAGTGGTGCTTGGACTGACAGCCGCTATTCACACCAAGGGAACAGCAAATGGCCAACGTCACCATCCTTCACTGGGGCATAAACAAGCAGTATCATAAGGGAACACGGGCCAATGCCTGTTGGGATGGGGATATTATTGACAGACCATCAATGAGAATCAGATGCCACAATTTACGTCAACTCCTGGGTTGCATGGGTTTTGTCAGAGTGCTGTCGCCACAACAAAAAATACTGTAGGAAGAACAAAAATCCTCCCCACAACAAACCCCTTCTCTCCCACAATTTCCTCCCCTCTTCAGCTCTAACAACTGCAATAACAAACCACCTTTCCTTGTCTGCCCTGTTTACTTGTTAAACTTCGCTAATGAAGATCTTGCTTTTACTTTTGATTAGAATTTACTTCCCATCACCAACCTCCTTACTCTTGAGCAAGCTGAACATTGAATTTGAGCTGCAGTTCTTAAAGGAAGCATTTCCCACAGGGAAGGATGTTCTCTCTTCCCCATATCTGTGCCACAAGAGCAGCTGAGGAAGTTTCCTATGAAACATGCTCTGCAGAACATGTGGCCTGTGATCTTACAAGCCTTTCTCCCTTCCCCCAACATTATATAAATGCACAGACTGCCCACGTGTCAGTCCATTTGTTTTGGATGTACATAGCCTTCTGTTTTAATTTAGAAAGGAAAGGAAAAACCTTTTATGCTACAAATCAATCAACACATTGCCGCATGATGAGCTTATTAATCCTTTATCATCAGCAGCTCCAGTATCCCATTGCTGGCACCACAGAGAGTCCAGAGAAGGTGCAACTACTTGTGTCAAGTAACTAAGATGGCTTTTGACTAGACTTGATAAGTCATGAGCTGAACTGTTTTCCCTGCTATAAGAATGACAGGAATGTATCCAAAAAGTCACCGGCAGCTTGCCATGAAGCTGGCAATGAGGGGGCTGAGGGAGAGGAATTACTGCAGCCTGTTCTGCTCATCTGGGGCACTGGCATGTGACTGCCACTTAGGAACAGTGAAGTCGCCTCAAGTGACCAATCTCTTCTTCTGTTTAATATCCAGGCCAACACCACCATCAGATGGCTTTGAGTTTACATTCTATTAATATCTTGCACCTCACATGACCAAAAAAAAAACCCAAGATGAAAAAGGACCTGCACTAACTCCTGTCAAGGGCAGGCTGCTTTTTTTCTTGGCTTGTTTGAAGGAAACAGGAGATGTGGGAGAGTTGGGTAATATCTGGTGCACAAGCATCAGTAGATTTCCTGGCTATATCACCCAAATGAGACCACAATAACGAAATACTCCTAAAAACAAGGCAGCTTGCAAGATGTTTGAAAAGCTTATAAAAAGTCTCTTCTGAAATACTGGATGAGTAAGTAGGAAAAAAAACCCCAACCAATGTACCACAGTAGTCTAATACTCTGCTTACCCTAAACTGTTTAGCCTTCAGACTTTTGATTATAGTGATCAATTTGCCAGACTCCATCTGTAAACTGGCCACACATGCACCCAGATCAGCTTGTCTGTGCACAAACAACTGCTGTCTCCAGACTGCACTGTTCTGGAACTGGCACAGAGGCAGCTTCCTCCAGGCTGGGTGTCAGCAATATTGTGCCCATTACTAAAAAGGCCAAAATGCATGCAGTGATAAGCATCATGTAATGTAATACCAGAGGAGTTGGACACCAGGGCCATTCTTTTAGACAAATGAGGATAAAAATCTCAGTTCCTTGAAGAACGCTAAATTGGTACAAAATTAATTTAGCCAAAGGAACAGATTCAAATTTGCCCTGTCTGTGTTTATCAAGGTTCAATTTATGTTCAGTGAACTAGCTCAGATATCATGTGCCACCTTCCCTTCTCCTACAGCAATAAACACAGGATGAAATTCCATATGAAAACTATGTTGTGAATATTTCTAGGGCTACTCCACTCCCCAGGGACTGCTGACTGAAGCAACTAGCTAGTCCTCCAAATCAAAAGACATGTTTTATTCTCTGTGCTCATATAATACACAAAAATCAGGTAAGCAGTACAGTTCATCTGTGCCCCACATGCTCCAGTGCATTGGGGGTCTTTTAGTGTTGGCACAGGCCCCAAGTATGATCTCAGTTAATGGACTGCCAAACCGGGGTCTACAGCAGTATAAAAAATAAATCAATGTTGCCACTTGCATAATACAGACTAAAGCAGACCGATGAATTCAGATTAATGCTGAGTAGGGTAAAAAGACTGGAGAGCAGCAAGCGTGTATTATGATGCGGCTGCATGAAGTCCAGCCCACGCTCAGCTGAGAGGGACAGATGGTAGGAGAGAGTGCACAGGGAAAGGTTAAGAGCAATTTTAAAAGGTCTGCTTTTCAAATACACTCAGTAATTGCGTTCTAGCCGATTTTAACTGGAGCTGGGAAGTCTTCAACACCTCTGGAAAAAAGGGCATTAGATCCAAATTCACTATCCCAACACCTCAGAAGTTGGGAAAGTTTAGTGGTAGCTCCACTAAAAAAATCCTTCCCTATTTTGTTTTCTATCAGAGGTTTGCCAGAATTACAGAGAAAAGGCAAGAGATGCAGTGGGAATTTTCCAGGGCCTCTGCAAAGCTGTCAGGAGGCAGCATCTTCTACAGCAGGGCAGTAACCTGCTCACTTCCCCTGAGTGCAGTGGGGCTCCTGCTCAAATCCACCAGCCATTGGTCTGGAGCAGGCAGTGCAACAAAGCCTCTCAGCTTCAGCAGCAGAGCAGATCCTTCTCCTTCCGTAAGCACAAGATAAAAAATAGAAAACAGAACAGTGCCATGTGGCAGGGAATAGGGTCCCTGTTTCAGGGCCACAAAAACACTGCTGTGCACCCATGACTACTGTGTGCAGCACTGCGTAGACCTGCTACAGCCAGATGGCACTTTGGCCACAGTCTTGGTTCAACCCAGGGTCGTGCAGGCAATCCATACCCCAAATAACCACTGCTGGGGCTTACAGCACACAGAGCCAAAAAATCCTCAGCAATCCTGTTGTGCTGAGCAGGGGAGCACAACCTCTTATTCCCTCAAAAAGGGAAATGCTCTGTAGTGATTAAAATCACAAGACTTAAACTAGTGAAGTGTAAATTCCCTGCTGAATACCTCAAACCAGCTATATCAAAGTTAGACTGCACTGTGTGGGATCCCTAAGTTCTTGATGGTTGAGGATGTGACTCCTCACACCTGGACTGTTTAGAAAAAATGAAAAATTCCTCCTCCAGCCCCACCTTGCTCTCACAGCCCTTCACTTTCAATGGCTGAAATGTCACACTGGCCATCAGCTGACAGGCAGAGCAAGAGCAAGGCAAGTTATAATGATTTACAGTGTAGGTGCTGACAGATCTGCATGAGACAGCATCCAACTGATATTCTTTCAGGACAGCATAAATCCAGGACTCCTGGAACTAACCTTTATTAAAATTTAAGAAGCAAATTTAAGAGTTTATTTTAAAAGGCTGCACACAACCTAGATCACGTCATTTTAGAGTTGTGCCCAGGCAGCTTAACCTGACCTAAGTTTTTATCATCAGAAACACCACCTTCCCTTGAGACTACCATCATATGAGAAACCTCTTTCTGAAGAAGCAGCCAGCAAAACCTGTCATCTGAACAGTGTTCCTGAAGGAAAACCAGCTTCTGGGCTGCAAGCGCCTTTGTCTCTGCTCCCATTAATTATGCTTACAGAATGCTTCTAGTCTTTTCATTAAATCTCTAATACCAGAGAAACCAGGGCTGTTTCAGACCAACAACATTTTGGGTCCTCTGGGTCAAGCACACACTTCCTTATTAGCCCTAAAAAGGGAACACTGATTGTTCTATAACATGTAAGCAGATGCACTAATTTGAAGGATCAGCAAGGACCAAGTCATGGCACCAATACCTTAACTTGGCACTTCCAGAGCTGTACCAGCAGACCATCAAGATAAGATTGATGTTAGAGGAAAATTTCTTCTGCTTCATTTATATGGACTCACTGGTTCCAGCTGTGGTATTTACCCATGAAAAATACCTGCCAAGATTCTTGCAGTTCATACCTCCATGTTATCTGTGCACCATTAGAAACTCCACGAACTTAGTTTGGGTGTTATCTAACACAGAAACCTCTGTGACAATAAAGCACCAAAGATGCTTAAGCACTGTTCACTTAAGCTTAGAGAAATTCAGAAAGGTAAGTTCATGTTAAGCCTGAAAGCCCATTTTGCAACCAACAAGTGATGCAGCTTATATTTCTGTAGAGCAAGCTTGGGTGTAGCCAGCAGAACCTCAAACCTGCAGCTGTTTCTCGCCTTTCTTCCCCTACAGACATTGTCATATTCTTTTCCAGCCTCCAATTCCACTCCTTGAAAAGCATTTGCTTGATGAATTAAGTAGCATGACATTAATATCAGATACCCTGAGCAAGGAGTAGAACTAGAGAGAACAAGTGGTATGCTCTAGGAGGCCTGCAACTTGCAAAGGACCATAAACATGATCCACATCTAGGCAGAGCTTTTAATGAATAAATCTGTCATACAAGGCATTTTATGAACTACTATCCACTGGACACTTGGCTGATACAAGCCGTTCATTTCAAGAAGTCAATTTTATGATTTGATCCATGGTACCAGGTTTAATAACTTCTTTAAACTGCCAAACCACAAGTCAACCTCAATTAGAAAGCTTCATACTTCTCAGTAGTATTGTATCTGTAAAATTACTGGGGAAAAGCTACTCTTAAAAGCTCAGAAGAGAGGTAATTTGTACAAACAAGGACATGTGTCCACTTCCATTGTTTTCAAAACTATTGTTTTTGATGAAAGTATCCCAAGTGTGCTGTGTATGAAGTCCTCGTGAGCAAAAGGGTCAACCTGAGCTCCTGCACTACACCACACTGACTTAATTGAAATTTAAGTTTGCTCTTCAAAAAATTTAGTGGGACTTCTGTTCAACAATTGCAGTCCCATATGAGACTATCACATTGGACTGAGCAGCAGAAGCCCATCATGTGGCACAGCAGGACCTGAGGCCACGCTTAGCAGAGGTCTTTGGAGTTCTTCACTGTCATAAGAAAGTCTGCCAAAGGGATATCTACAGCACTAAACAAGTTTTATTTTACATTCCTTCTTTATATTTGACTAAAGGGTTATGGCCTTGGCATGAACTGTTCCTTCTCCAGTAATCCCCCTGAAGATGACACGACTGTGTGTGTATATATATCTCTCCAATGTCAGGAAACACTGACTACCTCAACACTGGTGATCACTTCTGCACAAGCAGGAAAACAAGTAGTCCCAAGATCAGCAGAGCTAGGACAGCCTGAGTTTACATGACTGTTTTGCCTCCCCCAGAATCCCCACTCCCTGCCACTACTCCTGCTGTGGGATATCCAAGTGGTTGCCCTTCCTACACAGCCAGTGGCTCATCACACCTGATGCCTGTACCCTTCCCAGGGTGACAGAGGTTTCCACAGGTGATTTGTCACCTAGACAACCTAAGTGAACAAATCAAGGTTATCCTGCTCAGATAATTTCTTCCTTAGACACTTTTCATGACACTTGACTCAAAGGGAAAGCAATACCACTGCTGCTTGCTCCAGAACCTAACACCTGAACAGCTGTTGCCTCACCAGTGATCAGCTGCTCACAAGACATGAAAAGGAGCCGTTCATAAACAGCCTCAAGTTAATAACTTTTTAAGCTTCCAATTTTTTTTTTTTAATTTCCAAATCTTGCTAAGCATTCTGAAATTCAAGATCAATTGGCAGATCACATGCAGATAAACATACAAGTATCCACAGCCCTCAGGACAGAAGGTCCCCCAACCACTACCACCTCCTTGGCTACTCTGAGCCAAAAGAAAAACCCTGACCTATTACGCAAAGCCAGAGCATGGGAAACTTGAAGCTGATGACTCCTTTATTAAATAATGTTGTCAGGACTAAACAAACATTTCACCCACTGAAACCACTGCCAGTCACAAGGATTAAGAGCAATCGTAATCCTTAAGAGAGAAGTTAATATCAGCACCACCAAGAGGTTCAGCCCATCCCCTCATTCCCAAAATGCTCAGCTCCCCGAGTCTCTCCTGTATCACCTTGATGCAGACAAAGCTCCACAGACCTCAGCCTAAAGCTTCCAGAGCAAAGAGGTCTCCACTGCCCTGTGGCATCTGCAGAGAACACATGTTCTTCTTCAGAAGCTGAACTGAAAACTCAGGAGTTAGAAGCCAAGCTTTCTGGGTTTCAAAAGCGAATGACACAATTGAAAAGTGGTAGGAATGCTAGGCTACAAACAGCTTATCTTCCACCTTATCAACACTTTCCTCCCTTTCCATTTTAATAACCTAAAGACAAAATTTGGGCATCTATCCACACACAAAACCTCCATTAATTACTTCATGCAGAAAAGCCCAACACATCCACTTGCATGCTCAGACATCCCTTCTTTGCCAGTGGTTCCCATTATCCAACTGGTACTCAGTTCAGAGCCTCCACCACCATCACATAAAAATAAACCCTGGACTTGGACTCACCCTCACAACATAGTTGAATCGCCTGGAATCCAGGATAGCACTGGAGAAGTCAAGCCGGTTGAAGGCTTCTCCCAAGGTGCAGTAACCATGGCGCTGAGAATAAAACACACTCTGGGTCATGTTTTGGCAGACTTGAGTCCAGACAGCACCACATAGACCTGACCCAGAGCAACTCGATTTAGCAAGCTGATGGGTACAAACCATGGGAGCAGGTCACAGCCAAAGGAGGCAGGCCTGGCTCCCACTGAGCCATGCTTACTGACAGCAAGAGTGGGCATGGCCCAATGTAGATCACGGCAACTTCCCAAGAGAGACCCATGCTCTGCTCATGACCCATGAATTTACGTGTGAGAATGAGCCACACATTCTTGGGGCTCAACATATAGTGTGAGTTCAGAGCAGTCTCACAGAGCCACTTCTCTCCCTGAGTGCAAGCGAGCTGTTGTGATAAACTCCAATGATTTTCCATGTTAGGACTGTACTGGGTGAAAGCCAAGAACAGTATTATGGCTTGGCCTGCAAATGGCTGTTTTTTTTTAAATGAGGGAAGCAAACAAGTCATATTTTAAACACATGTACAAAGCCTTGTACATCAAGCCCTGGATCCCTGATAGGGGCTTAAAATCATTACTGAAATTCCAACCACAAGCCAGATCTTTCACTTATCTCTTAAGAGCTTCTGTTGATTTATATCAGCACAGGATCTTCCACTGCTTGTAAAAATCAGTCGAAAAGAGAACAAAGGACCTATGAGACACTCACCTCTTTTGTGCTTCCCTTGTGAACATAGATCCACTTTTCCTGGTGGAAATCTGTTTGGACAAAGACATTTCACTCAGTTAAGCTTCCACCTCAAAGAGCTGTATCTCTGTTCTGCTCATGATATCCACTGTCTTTTAGTAAATTATTTTGTTTACCCCGCCATATTTGAAACCAAATCTAGCAACTTGCTGAGCTGCTTTGTTTCTATACAGCTTCATTTGAGACTGTAGCTCTAGGCCTCAGAAAAGGCTTCTGTTTCATTGACACAGCTCAAGCCTGTAAATGTTTAATCTGCCAGCCACAGACATACTATAGCACCTCCTCTTCTTTGGTCCCAGACAGTAAGTGTGGCTGACAGCCAGGTTTTGTTGTTATTGATTTTATTAACTATTTATTACCTTGGTTACAGGCTTGGGATTGTATGTCAAATTTGAAGTTGAGCAAAAATGTCATGAGACACCAGGCATGTAAGAGAGAGCTTTTAGCGGTGAGGTCAGGCTTAGAGGAACATGCTTATACTTGCAGCTAACTTGCTAAAAAAGAAAAAAACTACATGGGACCAAAATTTTCCTATTTCTAATTGCCCCTCCCTTCCCTCAGAATGGGAGTTGTCCCATCCATTCCCCAAAATAACTTCCCAATACTCAGCACACACTGCTAGCTCTGTTTGCAGAAGAGCCTGTACTATAAGCAAGTTATGCTGCTCAGTCCTTCTGCCACTCCATTTTCACATGGGCTTTTGACCTTACTTGTACCACATACTGGCAATTTAACTGCTAGTATAAAATAAATTTTCTTCCCCACCCTGCTGGACTCCTTTCCATAAAGAAAATATTGAGCTCCTAGAGCAACCGGTAAATTAATGAACTAAAGCTACGGAATGTACTCCTGGTACTGCAAGTCCAAGGACAGACCCAGTCTCAGTTACAGGCATGCTGACCCTGCATCAAGCACTTTTTAATGGTAGGTCACAGCAGAACCCAGCCAAAAACTGTCATGGTAACATTTGTTTTTTCAGAGAACTGAATACACTGAGGGGCCAACTTTTGGCAACAGTTTCCAAAATCCTGGGGGATGCACAATGAGTTAATAGCAGTGTGGGAATTGCAACCCATTTCCTCTGTATATGTTTACATTTGAAGCCTTCACATGTAACTACAGTACCTATCTCACAGTCAGCCCAATGCAGACCTTGCCATCCCTGCAGGCTCCCCTGGGTCCTCCCTCAGGGCCCCATCTCAGACCCCGGCTGCTCGCTGTGCGCACAGAAAGATTTTCAGCCTTCTATTGTTTTGAGTGAGCTAAAATCTTATTTCATTTTTCATGCACTCCGCACACAGAGATATAGGATCAAAGCTTACATTCAGGCTTGTAGCCTCCAGTAATGTAGATTACTGCTCAACATGCATATGGAAGGAAGAATAAATTTAGCCTGTTGTGCACAAGGAAGTCTAACAGGGAGAAAATACTGGAACTGGTTCATTTGAATGTACCATAGGAAAAAATTACCCTCCTGACAAATAAATGACAAAAATCTGAACACAACAAGCACAACTCCTCAGAACAGGGATTACTAACAGGGGCATAAATCTTTGTGTTAAACTGTATCCAAGCTCTCTGCTTAGGTCAAATGTGGGCGCAAAGCCCTTCAAGACTCTAGAAGGCTCCTCAAGCACTGTGCAAAACACATAGATATGAAGCATTTTCCATTCTTCTGCAGCAACTTTTGTTTAAAAATAAGTCCAAAAAGATGTCTTACATTGAGTCTTGGCTTTGTTATTCAGCAGATCTTTTTTTCTCTTCTTGGCAGCAACATCATAGTTTATGCTATTGAAGAGATTCTCTTTGTTGTGATCATCTTTTTTACAAAAGCTGTGAATGATACAAAGCAAGGATTCTGTTTATTTCTGCATTCTGTTGCACACTATGTTTTCTGCAAGGAGAGAAAATACACAGGTTTTTATTGTGGCCTCCAAAGCTGCCTCCTCGCAGGCTGCCCCCAAGAAGTAGTTTGGACAGTTTTAGAATCCAGTAATGGTATTTTTAAAGGAACCGCTGGTGCCTCAAACCTGGACTAGCCAAGATACCCATGACAGGAGCAGGTAACACAGATTACACAGTTAGTGCTGGGACACTGCTGAGCAATGTTCTTTTCCCCTCTTTAACCTATTTCTACCCTTAAGTAACACCATATCCTCCTAGTGTACATAGCAGATTGCACTGAGCCCGTCAGACTGCTACAGAAGGACATATTTAGACATCTGCGATGACATATATATACTCAAAATATTTATTAACAGAGTTCCCACAAAACACTAATCTCAAGCTTACAGGAAAAGCTTAGCTGAGGTTCAGACTCATCTGATGGTTTTCCAGACCCCACGTAGTAGTGACTACACAAGTTAACAGCTAGGATCTCTCATCCAAGACTGTCCATTGGCTGCTCTGCTGGAGCTCTGCTGTAACAGTATTATTAGTGAAGGGAGCTATAACCCCTTATTTCCTTCGAGGGCAATGAAAGGCTGTCTGTCAACATCCCCACATTCGGCAGATCTAAGCCACAACTCAAAACTGAGAAGCCCCTGGGCAGCCACAGCACTGCCCAGTGGGTGGCAGGGGAAAGCAGGAGCACCAGGGGCTCTCAGCAGAAGCCCAGCAGACAGCCTGCTGCCCAGAGCTGCAGGGTGCCTCGCAGGTGCCAGGGAGAAGACAGGCCATGCATCCAGGAGAACAAAACAGAGCTGTCCCCAGTGTTTTAGCAGCTTGCAAGGGATGCAGCATGGCTGTCTGCAACCCTAAACTTGAAGAAGGGTCCCAGGCACCTCACAGCTGCTGTGGCTCAGACAGCCCTGGAGCTCTGACAGGTGCCAAAACATGTTGCTGCTGCTTACAGTCCTGGGCAAGCTTCCTCTGAGAGGAGCCTTACGCAGCCAGAAGGCTTCCTGTACAGGCCATGTGTTTACACTGCTTAGTCTCAAACAAAACCCAAACACGAGCACCACACCAAACACACTTCTGATAGCTATTCAGCACAGTCTCCTGCAAAGGAATGAGAACTGTGGGACAAGACTTCTTGTTTCCCCTGTTCACTGGCTGTCTGAGTGGCCCCACCACCACCATGTGCAAAAGTCAAGCAACCAAGTCAGAGTTTCAGCCCCAGGAGGGATACAGATCCCCTCTGGGATGATCCAGATGGGTGTTCTGGTTTGGCAACTGTACATGGCCCCAGAGGTGGAAGAAACCTCTCCCAGTTTCAGAACACCATGACCCTTGGCTCCCCCTTCCTACACCACATCCCCCTTGGAAGGCATTTGAGCTGTGGAGAATGTACCACTTCTGTGGGCTCCACCACAACAAAGCAGCAGCATTGAAGGTGAACAATATTCACAGAAACAACAGTTCGGGGAACCAGATATTTCTGCCAGCTGCAGCTTGCTCAGAACCACCTAAACCTGAAAGCAGAACATCTCAGCTGCTCATGAACATCCATGCTGCTTCCTGCCAGGGGGACCAAAACCTGAGAACAGAATATGGCAGCAAGGAAGAAGCTGTTTTGGAATAGCCAAGCCCAGGTTTTATCATGGCTGCACAAAATCAACAGGGGGTCAGGTTAACATGCCCTATGCAGTGGCAGAATCTGAGCCCAAGATGGATCTGCTTTAAATCTCACATGTCAACAGCACACCCTTGCCTGTTGACTTCCTACTGAATGACTCTGTAATCTGAAACCACCATAACAGCAGCAGTGGATGAACTCCAGCATGGGAGGCAGATTATTTCCCTGTTTATGTATTGCCAGGTTTCCACACACTTCTCCAGGGCATCTTGACAGGTTGAACAGTTGGGCACCTGGACCTGGCACTGCAAGGACCTCAGTCCAGGGCCAGTATGTCACCTCCGTGCTTTTAAATGGGAAAAGGGATGTATAAACTCGGTATTCCCAACACACATCAGCCTAACGTTTTTCTACCTATTTACAAATTACAAACCCAGACTTGATTTTTACTTGCAACTTAGACGAAAGAGAGCAGGAGATACCTGCTACATAAGCCTCCTTGCACAATAACATCTAAGCAGTGTCTCACAGCAAATCCCTTCTTACTCCAAGTCCCTTTGTCATGGGCATTCCAGACCCATCCCTAGGCCCGGTGGCAGCAACCCCAACCCTGGCAGCACACAGCTGAGGAGAATATGCAGCTCTGTGAGAAAAGTTTGGTTTTGACAGGAGCGATCTGGCCCGAGCCCACTACACCCACGCACTGCAAAGCTTCCTGCCCGCACCATCTTGGGGGTTTGTTGATGTTTTGCAGCCAGATTAGTCAAGCGGCACGTAAGGTACATTACTCATAGCCTAGGGAGGATTTATTGCTTCAGACACATCATTCTTCCCAGCCCGAGACCGGGAAGCCCCAGGAAAGGTTGTTTTTTGGGGGGGAGGGTGGGCAGCCACCAGGGTCTCCAGGAGGCGTCCGGCGATACTCTCCGGGGGGCACAGCCCTCTGGCTGCGGGGCAGCTGAATGTTTCATCTTTTCCTCGATTTTTCGGCACCCTCCATAGCCCTAAGGACGGCCCGGCCACCTGGGCAGGAACAGCCTCAATAGGGATGTGGAGACCCCACCGGGGGCTGAGTGACCCCCGTTCGGAGATTCCTTTAGGCCCGGAGAGGCCGCCGAGCCCTTCCACCGGCAGGGTCGGGGTCACCCAGACAACGACCCCGCTCCGCCGACACCGGGGCATGCCCTGAGCCGGTCCGGGGCGAGGGGGCCCGTCCGCCCCTCACGGCTCCCCCCCGGCCCCGCGCCCCCTGGCGGCACCGCCCGGCAGCGGGCCCGGACGTGCCGCCGCCGGTACCTGCTGATGTCGCCCACGAAGCCTCCGCTCTTCTCATCCAGGAAGCGCGTCCAGCCGTCAGCCGTCTTCACCCAGCTCTGCCCGGGGGAGCGCCAGTCCTGCCCCAGGAACGGCATGGCAATGACAAGGAGCGGGACCAGCAGCGGGACTGGGAGCGGCGGCGACTAGAGCGGTGCGGGGCAGATCGGAGCGGTGCGAGGCAGACCGGGGCAGCACCCGGAGAGCGGGGCGGTGCGGGGCAGCACCCGGAGAGCGGTGCGGGGCGGACCGGGGCAGCACCCGGAGAGCGGTGCGGGGCAGTACCCGGAGCGGTGGCTGGAGCGGTGCGGTGGCTGCGGGCGCGTTCCGCGCTATTTATGCGGCGGCGGCGCGCGCGTGTTGCCGGAAGCGCGGGGCGGCCCCGCCCCCCCGCACGTGGCCGTGTTTATCGGGGCAGGCCCCGCCCGCGGGGCAGAGGGGGCGGGGCCAGCGGCGCTGCGCGGCTTCGCGCCTGCGCGGAGCGCGGGGCTGTGCGTGACGGCCTCGCACACGCGCCTTGTGTGTGGAAAGCACTGAGTGTGGAGTACAAACAAACAAACAAATGTGAAAATCATGTTTTATGCGGATCTCAATGGCACGTATAGCTCCCATATTCGAGTCATCGGTACAAAAGATATAACTGTTTATGCAGGCGTGTTTTCATAGGCATATATATATTATTATAATATGCTTTGGGTATTTACGTGTTGCAATATCGTAACATATAATGGTATCTAATAGTGTAATATGTAATATATGTATTGCAAAGTTATCTTTCTAGAAACACGCGGAATTGAAATCCTGCCCTGCAAAGTGGGTTAAGCCAGGCAGATCCATGTCGCTGAAAATACCGTCGTCCTTTTAATGAGGATCACTCGGCAGCTCTGCAGCGCACTTGGGTTCGATCTGCAGAAGCAGATGAAGAGAAAGAAGTGCTAGGGAAGTCAGACACAGGATTTCTCCTGTCTCTTTCAAAAGCCATCGATTCAGAATCTTGTGAAAACAAACAGAATAAATAGAATGTTACATATTGGTTCTATATAGAGAACAGTATATAATAATATTATATTATGGATTTTTTCTAAATGTATGCTTTAGATGTATTTATATTATACTTGTAATGGTTCATGTATATATAATATTTTATGCATCAGTTTTATATATTCATGTGGCTTATATGTGCTATGGCTTTACATTCAGTGCTATTTATTTTCATATTTTATAGATACGTATGTATGACTGAAAGCTATATAAGTACGTATGACAGTATGAACATGAAATATACAAGCTGTTTACACAGTTTATTTGGTGCATGTACCAGGACTTTTTAGTAAAACTGTTATTTATTGAATATTAAAAACACAGGGGTTTCTTGCATCCAAGCCCAACCTTCTCAGCTAAGGATGTGCTACAGTACCTGCTGTAAATATAGGACATATTTGCCCTGTGCTATGGTATATGTATCTCATTACATATATTTTGGTTTTTCCAGGTCAGTGTTACTTGGGGACACTGTGCGTGGGGTGTTCTGGGTGTCTGGGGGCAGCTCCAGGTCCCCGGGAAGGGGTGGGTGGCTGTCTGGACAGGCAGCCCCCGGCACGGCCTGGCCTGTGCTCGGGGCTGAGGGCTGAAGGGACGTGGTGAGCGGGGCTGGGGGGATAAGCTGTCCTAATCCTGTCGTGTTGCAGCCGTTCTGTCTGTGCTGCCGCCACAGTGAGGCCTTCGGCAACATCTGCTGCTTGCAAGTGACAGTGTTATGTATTTACTCTCAAAAAAACAGAAAAACCCTAATAAAAACAAGTCCTGGAGATGTGAGGTGCAGATGCAGTGCTGCTGGGGCTGAAAGCAGCGAGTGGGAGCTCAGCGAGCGGGAGAGCTCCCTTGGGCATCTACTGATGCTGGAAGCTTCACCCCAGGAGTGTTGGCTGCCCTGGCCACCCCCATCTCCCCATCCTGCTGTGGCTGACCTGTGCAGGTGTTAAAGAGGGTCAGTGGGAGGAAGAGTGAAAACCCAGCAGCTAAAAGCAGCCATATCTGAAGGGTTCTTGCAGCGCCATGGCACAGAGAGTTTGAGAGCAGTGGTGAGCCACAGTGCATGTAGAAGTTAAAATCCAGATATGAGAGCCCTAGGGCTGAGGTCTTTTCCTTCTGCCCAGATAATCCACCCCCATAAAGAAGTGGTCTGACCTTCTCTTTCAGGCAGTGCCAGCTATTTCTTGAGTGTCAGGAGATACTGAGTTGCAAGAGTGCTTTGACCTGCAAAATAATCTCTGGCTTTTTTTCTTCTGCAATTTAAATGCCCTAAGCATCTTTCAACAGCATCACTGCAGGTGACACCACTCTCTACACATCAGGAGACTCCAGAGAGGACCAGATCTGCAGCAGTGGAGATGCTTGGAGTGAGACCACCTCTTGTATCCCTGAATGGCTGTGGTCACCTGTCACCATGTCTTGCCCTGCAGTGAGTGTGCTGGCTGGGGTAGAGGTAATTTGCTTCACAGCGGCTAATCTGGGCTGTGTTCTGGATTTGTGCTGAACACAGGGTTGATAATGTAGTGATGTTTTTGTTATTGCTGAGCAGGACTTACACAGAGTTTAGGCTGTTCCTGCTTTTCATACGGCCATGCTGGTGGGGAAGTTGTGGGTACATGGGGGGTTGGGAGGAGACACAGCCAGGACAAGTGACCCAAACTGACCAAAGGGATATTTCAAACCATATGCTCATGCTCAATAAATAAAGTGAAAGGAAGAACAAGGAAGGGGGACATGTAACTGTTTTGCATGATGGAACCACTTTCCTGCTCTCCTGGAGATTGCTGAACATGTGGCTGCCTATTGGAAACAGTGAATTAATTCTCGATTTTACTTTGCTTGTGTGATTGGCTTTTGCTTTCCCTACTAAATTGTCTCTATCAACCTACAAGTTTTCTGCCTTTTACACTTCTAATCCTCTCCCTGATCTTGCTGGTGGGGGAGTAGTGAGTGAGCAGCTGCCTGGGCCTTGGTTGCTGGCTGGGGTGAAACCATGGCAGTGGGTTCAGCCAGGCAGATCCGTGTCACTGAAAATACTGTCACATGTCACTGTCACTGAAAATACACGTCGTTAAAAATGTGGATCATTTGGCAACTCTGAAGTGCAGTTGGGTTCGGTCTGCAGAAGGGGTGAAGAAAGAAATGAGTGCTAGGGAAGGCAGATGCAGGTTTTAATTTCTCCTGTCTCTTTTAAAAGCCATTGTGATCTGTCATGATAACCCACAACCACCATCAGCCCTTGTGAGCAGCCAGTGGGCTGCAACAGGCAGTTGACTGCTGACTGAAAGCACCGTGTCAGACCATGACCCAGTGAGAGCTGCAGGTTCAACAGAGCAGGCGGTGTGTTAAAACCTTTGGAGATTTTAACACGTTGTGGCAGGAGAGCTGCCACCACTGACACTGTGGTGCAGCCTGAGTCAATGGTAAAAAATGTTATGACTGAAGAAAACCCAACAAAAAACCCAGAGTGAAGCTGGCTGTGCAGACATACAGGCACAGAGCCAGAGCTGGCCAGGCTGCACCTGCTGCAGGTACTGACAATGTAGACATGGTGGCACAGAAAGAAATTAGAGCTACTGCTCCAGAGCACAGACCCTTTTCTTGCAGGCCAAAATAGATCCTTTCATGGCTGAGCTGCTCTGCTCCTCCTCCTGCTAGGTACAGTAGCAATGGTTTGCAAGGAGCAGGTACACAGAAGGGCAGCTTTCTTGAGAGCTTCTCCAGCAGTGTGTTTCCACACTGGTGTATTGCAGGGCAGCAGATTCCTTTATTTACTTCAGGCTTTACTTAGGAGGTACCACAGGTGCTCTAACTCTGCCCTCAGCCCTCCACAGGCCATTGGTATGCAGGGGTTAAGGAGCAGGGACAAACCCATGTGCATGCCTGGGAAGGTGCAGGGATTTGTAAAGGAACTGGTGGAGGCATTGCCCTCAGTTTTTCCCAAACACCTGTATCTGATCATGGCTCTGTGTTTACAGACCTGGGAATCAGCAGCAGAAGGATTAAAAGCGGCATGTTGAGCCATGAAAGTACATCCCTGCCCTACACCAGTGTGGGTCCCCTACTGCAGCATATCTATCACAGCAGGCAACTGTGGGAGCCAACTGCATGAGCTGCCTGCTGTGCATGTGTGTTTACAGACATTAGGAGCAGTCCCTTACACACCATCCTGGAGTCCAGCACACAACCTGCCTCCCCCACCTTGAACCCTTTCAAGGCTGGGCTCCTCTTGCCAAGGGATGAGTTTTATCTCAGGGCACATGGAATGGCTCCAGGTGGCTCTTCCATTACCCAGTGCTGGTTTGAGCCAGGGAGAATCCACTGCACCACAGATTAAAAAAACAAAACCCAAACCCCCATTATTTTTGTGACAAGCTGGTGCACAGTGACACTGCAAAGTGGCCACAGGTTGCAGCTGGGAGTGGACACAGTCCTGGTGCTGCAACTCTGCATGGGGGGCTGGTGAGGACTTTGTTCCAGGAGTATCTCAACTTCAACCTTTATAAACTCATTGTCAGCACATACAGATAGCACAGGTCAAAGCCAACTGTGCAAATCAGCTCTGGTTCAAAGATGGGCATTGAGGCTGGAGGTGAAGGATGCTATACTGGGCAGTGCAGAACAAAACCTGGCAGCATTGTTTTGCAGAAGGCCCATGAGTGACGCTGTGACCCACGTGCATTCCCACAGGTAAGTGGACATCGAGAAAATTACTGATGTGGTTATTGCATTATCAATGTATGCATTAAAGGAAGCATTTCCCATATGAGAATAAAGACAGAAACATTATTTCAGAGCAAACTGGGCAGCAAACCCTCATTTGCCACATCTTACAGAATCTTGCCCATGCAGGCCATCCCAAATGTGCTCCCACCATCTGATGGAGAGAGGTAGGGAACCGCTGTTTGGCTGTGATAGCCTGTGCTCCCAAACCTCCAAAACAAACACATTCCACTTACCTAAAAAATGATCCAGCTGACAGATACTTCCTTAGAGAGGCAGATCTGGTAGCCTCCATGCCCTGTCATTCCCAGCTAGGCATGCTGGCTGCTGAGTTAGTGTGCTGTGGCTTATGCTGCTGAGAGAGGTTTTGCCATCTGGGAAAGCCATGCAGTGATGACGAATGGCATCTCACCTTGAGGACAGTGAGTCATGTCCAAGCTTTATTTTACTACACTTCTGTTCCCTGAAAGTAGCAACTCACTGACTGAGAGCAAATGCCAGAAATAAGCTTGGCTCACTGGCCTGTGTGCTCTAGGGATGTTTTAGGGGAGCTGTTTTTACCCTGGGACTCTCTAGATGCTCAGATGTGTCCTGTGGAGCCTTATCTTCCAAAAAATTCAGTAGTTCTACCCTGGATCAAGCCTTCC
Organism: Poecile atricapillus; assembly: GCF_030490865.1. Lineage (NCBI taxonomy): Eukaryota > Metazoa > Chordata > Aves > Passeriformes > Paridae > Poecile > Poecile atricapillus. The sequence goes on from NC_081250.1 coordinate 142,082,485, forward strand.
TTTGTCCTTAGGCATGGGTGGGGACACTCATGCCCCTGGCCAGTAGCCTCCTGGAGACTATCTGGTAGATCTGGGTCCCTTGAGGTACACAAAAATTAATCCCTTTGGGATCCTTTCAGGAGAGGGATGTCACACAGACACCAGTGACATAAATGCCTCTCACCATGGAATCCTAATCTAAGCATTACCCAGGCCTGGGCTGAGCACAGGTCTAACAGCAACAGCGGCACCCGGCAATGTCTGCTGTTCTCATCTTCAAAGCATTAGCTGGTGGGAATTAATCCTCATACCAGGCAGGCAAGTCTCATGACTCTCGCTCCACAGAAAGGCAGAGTAAATGATGTGATGAAGGGTGAATCAGGTCACAGCTGTGATGAAATCACAGCAGTTCCTGCCTGCCCATCCCGTGACCATTAGACCTTATGTACTCATCAAGGAGGTAGCTGGCATGCAAGGATGTGCAGAAGCCAGCCTCTTCTCTCCAGGCAAGTTGCACAGCCTGCAGGGAGGTGCTGGGCTGTGACTCACCTTTGAAAGCAGGTTCCAGTGTTAGATGAGGTCGAGGAGTCACTGGGTACATCCTCCATTGACTCACTCCAAGGGTCTGGCAGTACAAGAGCACCCAGTAAAGGATGCTGAAAGGCTGAGGGAGGCAGCTCTGGGCAAGGTCAGAATGCCAGACTTTTCCTTTGTTGCCTTTAAAAGTCTGAGCTTAAAATTTTAACCCTCTGGGTGGGATCTTGGCAGGCTGATAACCCTGGGTGAGAGGGCCATTTGTGGTAGTCACTAGTGGGAACTTAAGCCAGGACACTGGCCCCAAGGGCAGCCAGCTGCTGCTGTACCTTGGGTGAGTTACCTGATCTTGGGGGGAGAAACCTGCTCCACACTGAAATGGGATCAGTGCTGACCAGCAGCTCTGTGGGAACCAGAGGGAAAGGAATACAGTTTCCTGGGCAAATACCTGCAAGGGGGTTTGGTGTGAAAATATAAAGCATTTAGGAGACATAAAATGATGCTTGTGTGAACCTCGGTTCACAGAAACGTATGCCTAAATACAAGGTGATGTGCTTAGGACAGAGAACAGAGAGAAGAAGCCACAATAGTACTGGCAGTTCCCCATGCACAAAAGACAAACAGTGGGGTGTTGTCTGAGAGCCAACTTCTATGTTCCTTGCACGCAACGGGCCAGCCCATCCTCCCTCTTCCCCATGCCGTAGGTGGATCTAAAGGAGGCAGGAGGTTGGCAGCAAATTAATGTCAGCAAACCAACTGAGAAGAGGAGCAGCCTGAGGGACTTGTATCTTGTCAGATTGGAAGTATATCTGGGAATTATTCCTTGCTTATGGTAAACTGTACATGATGTAGCTGACAACAGACTTTGGGATATGATTTCATAGAAAATATGTATTTTCCATGTGAAAGGGTGTCTCCACCCCCTTCTCACTGCATTAAGCCCAGGATTTTGCAGTCAGGAGCTGTTAGTACTGGACATTCAGTTCCACAATGCAGAGGATACGGAGTACAGCTACAGTGGGCAAGAGGCCAGCGGTGTCTGAGCAGGCTGTGGCAACAGTCCTGCAGGATGCAGGTTTCTCTGTGGGACACCAACAAACCAAGCCAAGAGCTGGATCAGCATCAAGGCCTCCCCAAGGTCCACAGCAGTGTGTGTGCTGCACTGCCAGTGCTGGGGAAAGCAGAAGGCACTGAAAGGCACTGAAAGCTGGAGGGTATCACACCTGCAAAGATCAAGTGAGCAGTGGGGTTGGCTTGGCCTGGCTTTGTAGTGCAGGTGACCTCCTGTAATTATCCTGGGGACATCAAACAGTGGCCATGCCTTTCATCTCTTCTGTCCTTTCTGTGGCAGATCTTGGCTGTGGCTCTCACAATAAGTTTGAAGTTTGTTCTTGGTGCTGCAGCATTATCTGTGGCTTTTCTGTCCTCTGTGTAACAAGCATTGCTGCCTGGTTGCCCACAGCCTCAGGGCACCCGATTTGCTGACACATTTTTTACCCCCAGCTGCTTGTATTCTCTGGATGCCTGTTGAAGGGAGGTGGTTAATGTCAGGTACTCCCTTTTGCAGCCTTGTTGCATCTACATTTTCCTGTCTCTTAAAGTGATTCAGAGCCTTCTGAGGTGGAAGGATGGTGCAATCCAAGGACAAGCCTGTAACAGAGGAGAGATGTCCCTGGAAGGGAAGGCAGGAACACAGATGGAGGGAACGGAGTGTAAAATTTCCACCCTTCTGTCCCTCCAGCAGCCTGCAGAAAGCAGCTGTTTCCTTCATGTGAAGAGTCATTCTTGGGCAGGGCAGTTTCTGAAGGTGAGAGGTGGCCCCAGGCGAGGTCTGGGAAGGTGCCAGGGCATTACAGCCCTGCCCATCAGGCATGCTGCCTGCTCCAGGCCTCCATTCATGATGAGGGAGAAAAACCAAAGGTAACCCCTTGCTGTTGGACCACACAGCACATTTACCCTCCCTCACAGGCTCTGAAAAGTGATGTTTTCTCACTGTGCAAGTACGCATTTCATGGTCATGCTGCAGAAAACAGTGTGGGGGAAGCTGCCTAAGAAGTTCCTGGCTGGCTTTGAAGGTGCCCCTTAGCTGACCCTCTTGTCCCTTAGATGTTTCTAACCCAGAACTACCTGTTTTACAGAATAGCTCATTTTTCCACATCTCAGAAAGCCCTCTCCTGCACCAGCAGGTGCTTTCCATGATAGCCAGAGCTTAACTGCTCAGTCTCAGTGAAGATCCCACAGGAGTTTCTCTGGATGCTCACCTCCATTTCTGCAGAAAGTTCCAGCCTGCGTTGCTCTACATTTTTCTTGCCTCAACACCATGCTGGCAGTGTCAGTGGGACACAGTGAGCATCCCTGCCTGAGAGGGGTGCTCTGTATAAAGCTGCTCCAGGGTAGCTGTGTCTCATGGGTGGCCAGTGCTCAGTGCAGCCACAGGAGCTGGTTGCAAGGGGCAGCAGGGTGATTTGCTGTGTAAAAACCCCTGTGGAGAGAGGAGTGTGGTTATTAGAGAGTTCCGATCCTCCACCCTGTTGGTAGGATACACAACTTTTCCTAAACACAGCCTGTCCAGCCACGTTCCTGAAGCACACATTCCTTGCCAGCGTAGCTCACCCAGAGTGTGTCCAGGAATAGCACCGCAGCTTCATGTGGGACCTCTCCCAAATACATCTCTAATTGAACGGGGCCACTTGGCCCATGTGCTTGAACTCAGACCAGTATTGTAATTACTGGTCTTCATGCCATTTTCTACCCAAGGCCATCTATTCTTTATCTCTCACATCTATGACTTATAAGCTTTGTTTTCTGTATCACTGCCCTCTTTTGGGCTGCCCATGGGGCAGCATGGGTGCCAGTGACCAGGGACACTGGTGGAGTCACCTTCTTGAGTTAATACAGTTAAGGGTTGTTGTTGTGCAGCTGGAGGTACTAATTTCTGTCTCTGAAGCCACATAGCTGAGATTCAGCTGGCTATTGGTAGCCACAAAGAATGCTTTGCTGGAAGGAGAGTTGCTGGCTTTCTTGATTTTTATCGTAAGCCTTGTGATAGCTGGCTTTCTTTTGACAGCACCAATATCTGGAGCATAGTTTTGGGGTGAGAAGCTCAGCTTTCAGTTTAAATCCAGAATGAACATTTGGAGCCCTGACAATTGCAGAGAAGATACAAAGTAACTTCCAAGCATGCTCACATGACTCAGAAAATGCAAATTGCCCCATATTTTGGTTAAGAAGAAAATCAAGAAGGAATATTATGTTTTTTAAGGCTGCATAGTGGTCCTTGAGTACTTGGCACTTGCAATCTCAAGGAAAGATGCCAGTGTATCAGGCCTTTTTGTTATGGAGCAGCTAATGCATAATTTTGAGAACCAGGACTGCAGGGATTTAGGTGTCCTCAGCAGCAACAGTTTTAAATACTTATTTTGTGCTTCTTTGTGCTGTGTGCAGACATAACCACAGTGGTCAACCCCTGCTTTCAATTTCCCCTTCAGTGCCTTTTGATGTTTACATGGTGTATAGTGTTCTGCAAGCATCAGATAAACAGAAATAAAAATCAGTGTTGGTTTGCTTTTTAGGAGTAACCCCTGGAGTCAACAGCCATTCACTCCTTGTAACCTTTAACTCTCACAAAGTAAAGGGGCTTTACAGAAGAAATAAATAGAGTACCCAGTTAGGGCTCCCATGTGTTTTCATATGAAAGCATTAAAAGTCTAAACACAGCATGAGAATGAAGCAATAAAGCATCTGGAGTTTCTTGGCCAGGCATGGGGTTGAGCATGCCTGATTTTTCCAGCAAGCAAGTGGATTTGCAGAGAAAAGTGCCAAGTAGTCACAGCAGCATCACTGTTATTACAAGGATGGATTTTTCAGCACACGCTGTGCTGAAATGATGATGGATGGCTACTGCATTTTTGAGAGCTCTTTGTTTTCCTGCATGCAATGGGAACTCATCCCCTAGAAGATGCTGGGAAAAGGAGATAGCCCAAGAGAGGTACTCTGCAAGATGTTTTTCATCAGTCCAGAGCTGGTAGCTGCAAAGAAAGGGCACAGCACTGATACCTGCAAAAGGAGAAATGAACTCGGAGTATTTCTTTGGCTGCAAAACCATTCCAAGACTTAGCTGAGAAAGAGGCAGTCTTCTCCTTGTAAAATAGAAGGAAGCTCTAAGTAGTACCAGATCTATCTTTATAAATACATATCTAATGGCTTGTTTTTTAAATTTGAAAATATCACTAAAACAGCAGGAAATAAAAAAAGCCTACTGTTTTGAGAGTCTTCCCATTCAAAAGACAAGTTTTGTCTCTTACTAGAATTATACAGCCTCATGCCGAGTTGCTCATCTTAACACTTGAGTGATGGGCAGAAGCATTTTTTAGAGAGTATCATAGGTTCCTTTCGCAAAGGTTGAGAAGCAGGCTGTGATAATACCTCAAGGTCACAAAAAGGCCCCCTTATATTCTGCAGGGGTTCAGATGGTTGGGGTTAATGGAAAAATTATTAATCTGGGCCATAAGAAAATTGTGATACAGGACTGCAGGATGAATAACTCAGCAAACTCAGTGGGTTCATAATTCAGATGTCCAAACAGGCCACCTACATAGCTGGAACATCAGTTTTGGGTTTTTGTATTGGCAAGAACTGCTGCACACTAAGAGCCTCTGAGCTCTGCAGAAGCAGTTACGTACTCTAACCAGCCATTGAAAATCAGTCCTAAAGGAAAAAAAAAGTTACCTGTCATTCTCTGTTGGCTCATGGTAAGATATGTGAGCTGCCACATTACAGTGAAAGGCCAATTGAGAAGAAAATTTTGTTCCTCTGATCCAAAATTCATCACCTGGCCTAGGAGAGCACTTTTCTTCCATTTTATGATAGCCATGATGCCAAATGGCCTGGGTTTAACAAGTCCTTGGACACAAGGAAAGCTGAAGGAACGCTGTGGCTCCATGCTTCTTGTGTGCACCAGCTGTACAGGGATGGAATTGGCCTCCCACTCAGATTACCTTTGTTCCACTCGAGACAGAAGTCTGCTTAGGACACATATCCTGACTCAGCTCACAGGCAGGAAATTCTTAAATTTCAGTAATTCACTTCAAGAACAAATTTGTCAGCTGAGTCTGTCCTATCCTGCTCTTTAGGTTACAGGTTCTGGGGAGCAGGAATTGCTTTTTTTCAGAGCTGTATTCTCTAATGTGATTTCCCAGTCTTATTGCATAAAAAAAAAAAAAAAAAGCTGAGTCCTCATATGTTTCCATCTAATTTTAAGGTTCTCTTGCTCTAACTCACCAGGCATTTGCCCAGGCTAGGTGGGACACAATATCTGTTTCCATCTGAGAGTTCAAAACAGTCTCCTCTTCTGCTGCCAGAACAGCTAATGTGGCATCTGCAGCTGCTGTTGGCAACTTTCCCATTGATATCAGTGCAGCAGGTTTTGATCTTAAATTTGCAGTGTGTGTCCCTAAAGAGTACCCTAGCTTGAAATTCTGTGGTGGTTCAAATGAGGCTTTTTGCTGATGGCTGCAATCCCCTTCCTCCAACCCTGCTGCCTAGAGGCAGAGCTGGTGGTCAAGAAAAAAAGATTTCCCAGAAGATATTGTGCTATGTATTGGAGGGTGCTGAGCACTGTGCAGTGTAGGCTGACTTTTAAAGCGCGACCACTGTAAGTTCACCAGCTGGAGCACAGGGCAGGGAAAGGCTTCTGGATCCAAGTTTAGTGACCTGCTATTCCACTGAACATGAAACTTATGTAAGTGCTTATAGCATTTGTCTTTTGGTTGAATATCCAGCAAGAACTGCAGCAAAATTAATTTGAGATAATACAACTGAGGCTAACTTAATGGAGAAAAAGCCTGGAAATCTTTTCTGGAAGGGGATGTGTTGCATGTATCTATACATCTATATCCATTATGGGAAGGACATTAGTTCTGGTGTGGGAGGGTAATGACAGACACATGGGCCCTGACGGAGGTCCTGTCATGTGTCTGTGGAAAATACGTATCATCCAAAGGCAGTGTGTGTAGCAGAGGAGAATTAGGAAACCTTGAAGAGGTGACAGCTGATTAAACAGCTGAAGTTTTAGATCTCTCTGAGCTATTTGATATGCAAAGATACATCATAAGACAGCTACCTTAAGCTGCCTGATACCAGCTTTTTCCCCCTGTTCCCAGGCACTGCCACTTACCTTGTATGAAGCTGTTACTGTTTAGTCTGTGCAGAATCAGCCTTTTTCATCATATTGGAGTCTAACTCCTCCAGCTAAATTAGATCATGGTAGCAGGGTTGACAATATACAACCCTGCAAGCCAGAATGTAAATTTATTGCTTTTCCCATAAAACTGATTTAACAATGTCTTTGGAGCCTCTTTGCTGTCTTTGAAACAGAGCATTTAAGTTGAAGAAAGAAAGGGAAGGTAAATTCAACTTAAAATCTTCAGACCCAAGATTTGCTCCAAAGCATTCGTGCCATCTGAGTAGGAAGCCACCTTATCTTCTGGTGTGGATTCAGTATAGCTGAAAGCTTAAAGAATGACTGATACCATGAGAACAGTTGATCCCTTTTCACCCTTCCCCAGTTCTGGGATTTGTGCAAGATTACAGTCAAATGTATTTCTCAAGAAAAGTCAGCTGGGGATACCACTCAACTCCCTTATCTTGATGGATCTTCAAAGCCATTCTCCATCCCAGTACCCAGCCTTATCTGGATATAAGCAGATATACTCAGTGCATCTTTGGGCCATCTTCCCCACATGGTCACACTGTATGATCATCAGCTCTTTCAGCAGAAGTCAGTGTAAAACCAAAATGGCTGAAAGATTTGTAGGCTGTAAAGAAGGGACAAAATGCAAAGCACAGATGGATGCTATTCCCAGAGAGGATGGGAATGTGTTGGGGGGTAATTTGTGCTCTGTGTTGATCCTTCTTTACTAAGGTGTATGGGGTCCAGATGGATCCTCCTGAGGGAGCCTTGGGTAAGGACTTGAGGATTTAGATGTGAATTATGCCATGAATTTGTGAGCCATCATACATACCAACATACACTGTTAGTTAAAACCACAGACCCTCTAGAAAGGGGAGCCCATTTTCTGTCCTGGGAGGGGCTGAGGTTTGGAGAGCAGAGGATTCCTGCATTGACCTGTCTGACTAAGCCAACGTAATAGGCTTCACATCAGTAAGTCTGAGGCAGTAATTGCAGTAACATGGGCTTAGTGGTGAAAACACAGATCTCCACAGGTACACCCCAGCTGTGAAGAATGGCATTGTCTCTTTTTTTTTGCTCTTCACAACACAGGACTTCATTTTATAATTTAAAATTGTAGCATGATTGGCATCACAGATCAGAACCAACAGATGAAACGAAATCTGATAGCCCCTCCCTGCTTTTTAAAATAATATTCCAAAAATATCCCCCTGTTTCCCAGGCACGGGTATCACAAAGGGCAGAAGAGGACATCGTCTCCCAGATTTTCTCTTTTCTCCATCTGTAGCCTATGTGTTGTCTATATTATGTGCCTAAATATTTCTATCCTTAACAACAGAAAGGAAAAAGAGGCATTCTCTCAGCAGGCAAAATGTCTGGTTGCAGTATTTCCACCAGGAAAAGGTTAAATTAAACAGTACAACATTATCATGAAATTCATGCTTTCCAGGGAAACTCATGTTAGAAACATTAAGAGGTTGCTAAAATTGTGATGATACCTCAGTGTGCCTCAGGAGGCAGGATTTTTGTTTCTCTGCTTTTCTATCCTTTTCTATGGGCTGTCCTTATGAGCCACTTAAAGTCTTCTGTTGTGCACTAGCATCAATGACTCTAATAACAAACCATTTTTCTTCTCTGGGAGGACAACTCCAGTGCTTCCTAGGGATTTTGTTCCTAACCTGGCTCATACAGTTGGCAGCATAAAATGTATTAACAACAGGTTCCATAATGTTTAATGGGGATATTAAAAGGTAGCCCTGGAATTGTGCCTCTTCACACGTAAACCTAATTTTCTGACCAACCGCATTTGTGGTTTAATTTACTTTATCCTGTACGGGTTGTCAGCAGCAGTGAGTCTGGTGGCAAGCTGTAAGTTTTTTCCCTAAAAAAAGCCACACAAAGGTGACATACAGGACTGGGACAAACTAATCTGATGCAACGGACATTCAAAACAACAACAACAACAACAAAAGAGCCTACACACGAACATTTTAAAGGGTGCAACTGATTCCTGAAAATAAACTGTAGCAGTCAGACCACTGTTCTGGTTTGCTGGACTAACAGAATGTGATAAGAACTCAAGTGGCAGATACCAGATTTTTGGCCTAGAATGTACTTCTTGGACGAAATTCCAAGACTAAAGTACAGTTCCAAAGGCAAGAGCTTATCCAGTAACGGGCTGATTTGTTCTTCTGGAAAGACATTGCTTTTACCAGTGAACCAGGACATCTTTTCTCAGAAAACACTGCTGTGAACTTCAGGGGCATTGTATTATAACCAGTGTTCATCTCTCTGACATGTTGGACAAAAATACTCTATCCAGAATAATAAGGTAATTGTAATTTAGCATATTAAGCAATCTGGTCTTAAAAGCCATCAGACAGTTCATGGGAGGACTTAGCCCCTATTACAGGCAAACATGGTGTGTGTTTTAGTGGTGCAGGTAGCACTAGAACCGCCCCCTCTCAAAGAATATATAACATTATGCCCAGTATAAAATTGGCATGGATCTACTGAGACCAGTATTTGGAGAAGAATCCTGCTGGTCCTCCATTATATGTTCCAGACATTTTTCATTCCCTCCCAGATAAAATGCCCTGCTGATCTAATGGTAGAATTTGGCTTTCAAAGCTAGAAAGCTCCAGCTGTAGCCAAAATAATATCCTAAAATAGAAAGAAAAATGAGAAACCAGAAATGTTGTTTTCCTCTTTCAAAAGTTTCAGCAGGAAGCTAGCAGTGAGAAACCACTAAAGTGGCTCTCTCCCAGCTACGTCTCCCAGTCTGGTCATTGCCTGAAATACTGAAAAGATCCCTCATCGTAAGGTCCAAAGGCACCTTGGATTCATGCCTGTGTCTCCAGTATCACTGGAAACCACCTTAAGTTAATTGAGCTCAGGATCTGGTCTTTCTTTATGAACCAGTTCCAGGGAAGCTGACAGCTACAAATCCCTGTGTTTTTGTTCTGATGAAAACAGCCTGAAGATCTAAATTTAACAGTTGGTTTCACAATGCTCATTTTTGACTGTAAGTAAAATCACCCTGGAAAAATAGCTTAGAATAGGAAGAGATCTGTTTTCCGGATGCTGGAAAAGCAAATCAAAAAAAAGCAAGCATGATAAATTTATCCTCATTCACAATTTAGATTGCTTTTTACTCTCTGCTTGGTATCTTTGGATAAATACTGTGAATAAAAATTAAGCTAGTTACAGAAGAGATTCATAATTTTTGACCCCATTTCAGAGGAAGATGTCACACATATCTGTGGTGTTCAGGTCACTGGAAACAATGCCTGCAGATCAAATCTGTGTTGTGAATGTTTTTTTTTTCACATGAGGAAACCAGACAGAATATTTTCCAAGATAAAAAAGATTCTTCTTCATGCATACCTTTATTGTGATGAATTTCTTCTTGTAGACAAATTATCTCTTTCACTTACCCTACAGTCACAATACTACACTTCAGCAATATAAAGAGACCATAGAGTGGGTGTAAATATAGTTTGTAGTTGAAGAATGGCATAAATCACCTGCACATTATAAGCCAATTTAGTGCAAATAAGACTGGGCCCTCTACAATGGAAATCTGCTCCCAAGAGTAACAAATGGCATCTTCTATTCAGCTTTTGGTATTTGAAACACTGTCTGCTTTCAAATAAGCCAGGATGGATTCCAGAGGATGACCTGATCCTGCTCTTCCTAGTGCCTTGTCAGCAGTTCAACAGGTTCTAGCCATGCAAATTCATGGAAGAAAGGAAGATGTCCATATGCCCTTGGAAACATGACTTTTATTTGGGAACACCCTGAACCTCGGATGCCATCAGCATTTTTTCAGTCTAGCAATTAGGGAAAAAGGCATTGCACTTATTAACCGAGAGCAGCAGAGACCAGCTATTTGAGAAATTACACACAGGCTTTCATAATACAGTGCCACAGCTCCCCACCTAAACAGGAGATGTGGAGAGTGGACCAGGAGATGGGGCGAGTGGACCCTCTGTGGCTCAGGGCCTGCCTTTGGCCATGCCCTAGTGATCTAGGGGGTGACAAGTGTCCCCTCTTCCTGTGCAGGTGCACATCTGCATGGACACATCTGAGGAACTGGTTGGGAAGTGGGTGCCAAGAGCACAGGTATGGTCCAGGCTGTTGTCCTGGGCTTCCCCTGTCCTGGGTTTCTCGGGGTGTTTCCCAGGCTGGTACAGGTTCGAGCATGAGTCATCCTCATCTCACAATTCCTTGGAAATAGTTGTCCCAAAACCATCTGGCCACAGATGGGGAGGGACACCACCTGTCCACCACCTCTGTGAGCACCTTCTCTCCTGGAAGAGCTCCTCCTGCATTCCTCAGGAGAGCCGCTGGTGGGAGGGTTGGCACTGGGACACACGGTGACTTGGCAGGCAGCTGGGCGCGGCCGGCACTCAGGGCGGAGGAATGCGAGGTGCCTCCCTGGGCTGCCAGGTTGCCCGTGGGCAAGCTGCTGCACAGCCAGTGCATTGCTCTGCCTGCATGTGACAGGTGAGCAGGCAGTGTGGCATGAGGCTGCTCTCCGGCCATTGGTGGGCCCATCGGAGAAGCGATGGGTTGGTGTCAAGCAGGATGTCTGGATGGACGGCCCAGTGGTCAGGTCTTTGTAGCAGTCCCACCAGCTGTCCCAGCCACTGTTGTTCTTCTCTGACCTGCCCTCTTACATCAGATTTCTGCTTTAGTTAAGTGTTTTGTCCTCAAGACAAATACAACAATAAAAATAATTATTTCTACATTGCTTCTTTATCACAATTGTGCCAGTCCCTTGGACCATTAGCTCAGAGCAGACTGCAGCTTGTCTGGTCTGCCTTGTGGCTGCCTTGAGTGTCAACCTCCTAATCCTGCCTGGCTCAATCCTGGCCCTGCTCTTTGGGATTCACTGTGCTTTGCCATGTTCACACTTACCTAAAAAGAGAAGGTCCTTCTCTGTTGGGTTTTGTCTCCTTCCTTGGAGGACAAATTCTTCCCACTTTGAGGACTTGGTATCTGCCTTGGAGAACCCACAGGCTCAGGCTGGAGCTCCAGCCACTGAAAGCCCTAGTCTGCCAAGGACTGCAGATTTATAGGGCCAGGAAGTCTGGAGACACTCAACAGTGAACCTGTTGTCTTCAGAATTTCTCAGCCCATATTGCATACTCCTTGTGCTATAGTTTGATTCCTCTGAACAATCTAAAGTGAGGCTGTTAATAAAAATTTTAAAATACAATATCCCATGACGGACTCCTTACAGTAAAAGTTTTGATAACAAAGGCTAGCTCATCAGCAGAATTAAACAGTGAAGCATCAGTTTAGCATCAGTGAGGCTTTGTTGATTTGCAGATGCAGAGGGTTTGGCCTCAGTGCCTGGTCTATATTCTTTTACAGCAGATAATGAATGCAGCATGCCATGCTTGCTTTTCTTACACTTCTCTGAAATGGCAGTTTTACTGACCTGAAAGTATTTTCCCACTATTAAACTTCCAGTCAGGACATAAGTCCTTTTTAAGATGCTGAACACCACAGGATGCCTTCTCCTTGTGTGGGAACAGCTCTGCTGTACCAAGCAGAGGTGTGATCTTGACTTATGGGATAGAGATTCCTTGTGGCACTGACTCATACACTGTAATTTTGTGCTCATTTTCACATCTTCCTCCTGATCCTGTTTTAGGCTGCATTTCCATTACTCCTCCACCCTGGGGGAGGAATCCTCAGCCAACACAGCTCTAACCCGGAAACCACAGGGGATGAAAAGACCTTTCATAGCAATAATGATGCCATGTTCCTCTCTTCTGCAGCTGCATTTTGAAAACAAAAGATCAGGAGGCAAAGTCACCACCCACAAGCAGAATTTGCAGCTCTGCAGCCATCGGGGACTGGTGCAAACGGGCCTGATGCAGATGCCAGAGAACATACTTCCTATTGACACCAGGGAACAGCAAGAACTGACAGTATAACCTAATCTAGGGTGAGAACAATGCCTACTTTTGCATATTTAGCAAGGATAGCCTTGGGCCATGAGCTGAGGCTTAACATTGCTCATGCCATAATACATCTTCATATTTTTGTAATCAGCTGTTTGGGTCAATCTGTTGTAAAGACCATGTAATGTCTGCAAAATAAGGTGGCAGATGCACTTCCAGTTTGATGTCCCTCAGTAGATACCCATGCCTCCAGTAGATACCCATGCTTCTGTATATTCCAGCTCCAGTGTCCATTAAAGATTTCACATAAAACAGACTGGAAGACACTTGAAAGTACCTCCAGTAGTTTGGTGAGTCTGTAGTTCAACACAAAGTGTAGAAGAACAGGTTGAAGGTTGTGGATTATAACTTCTTTCTACTACAGCATGTTGCTAGGCCAGGTTTAGCTGCATACTCGGGGCTGAAGCACACCTTGGGATGTGCCTTTCCAGCACGGATAGCACTTTTGAACTGGCAAAGGGTAGGTGATTGACATCAGACAGAAGGCCTGATTTCATCAAGGCTTTGGCACGTCACTTGCTGGAAAATGTATTCCAATAAGTACACCCAGGGTTATTAAATGTGGCACCAAAAGGTGGACTAAGTTGCTGCCAAGGAACTGTCACTCTGGACTAGTTTGGTCTCTGCTCGTAAGGCAGGCCTGATGTTAGTCATCAATGGGAAAAGGTCAGTGGGCCTAGGGAGGGTTTGGCTGCACCTTTGAATGCCCTGGGCACATGGCAGCAGTGTAGTCTTATAACCTTAGTATGTTAAAATATAGTTCTTCCTTCTCTTGGGCAGCCTTTAGAACATGAATTGGAGGTAAACAATGACTATAGTATTTTTTTGTGTTTACTTTATGGGCCAGTGCTCACATGAGGGGTAGAATAGTGGAGGACCCAGCTCAATATCCATATGAGACACTAAATCTTTCCGAAGTCTTTCTGAGCTTCCACAGAGACTGTGTTTCAAACCTTGTGCTAATTGTTTTCTTCTTGACTGCTCTGAATTCACCCCCATAGCTGCCAGGGCTTGATAATCTCTGGATCACAGTTCTCTGCTTGGATTTCTGTCACTGTCTCTGTGTGACCTGTCCTCTGCAGGGTCACATGAGGTGCCTCTGCTGGGCTGGAAATGGGAATGGTTTCTTTCTTCTGAGTTGAGTGGGCCCCTAAAATATGAAATTCATTTCAAATAGCATTTGACACAGCTGAGTGCATTTGTCTTCTCCAGCATGCAAACTAGAGACCAGCTATTTTCTGCTCAGCATGGAAAGGAAACAGGAGAACTGAGACAGCAACACCCACGTCTGTGAAGGTATTTAAGCACTTGCTGGGATACATGCATCGTGGCCAAGCTGTTTGTTGGTAGTAAGACATAGTCTGGGCAGCAGGTGCCTAAATCCCATTTTTCCAAAGTCCTAAGCTACAGTCTTTATCACTAGGTCAGGTTTCTCTGAAGCTCCTTGCAGAACCAATTATAGGAAAGGGCTGAGGCTACATGTGCAGGTTCCTCTGTTTATTTTCCATGGTGCCCCATCCCTGCAGACACTTTTCCACCCTGTGTTGTGCAGGCGTCTCGGCACAGGTTGCTCTCAGCACCCTGCACCACTCGTTCCTTGTGGGTGCCACAGAAGAACCACCTGTTACTCTAAATCTGGCAGTGTTTCCTCATCTTCCTTGCATCCCCATTTCAATTTCTGTAACTACATCTGTGTGACCTGTTTTCTCCTGCTATGTAGAAACTTGGGCAGTCACATGGGGATATGTGGGGTCACTCGTACTCCCCTGACCCTGTAAATGTAGAAGGGTTAGTTTATTTCCAGAAAGTATGGTTTACATATGGTTTTCCTTTCATTATTTTAGATGTCAACTAGAAGGGCTCTGCTTGTTCCCTTCAGTAACAGCAAGTAAATAGCCGACCTGTTTAGAAAAACTTAACACTAGAGACCTGGAGAAATCTTTGGATGCAAGATGCATGCTGAACTGTGTGTGACCCTCTGTAGAGAAACATTAGCTTAATATATTAGTAATTGTTTTTTAGTGAAGATAAAAGAATATTAGTGAAAATATACAAGGCTCGAGGTCCAAGTTCCCTGTGCAGTCCATTTCCCATTGAAATCAAATGGCCAAAATGAAGAGGTCAGCAAAAGTTTGCTTGAATTCTGACTGAAAAAAAAACAAGGAAAGCTCTTTGCTTACTCCAGGCAGTGCTGTTACCAAGAGTATCTGTTCACAAAGACCAAGGCTAGAGTTTTCAAAGGCAGTTGCTTGAATTGCTAGCCACACTTGAAACTCACTGAGTGGAGCTGCTTTTGGGAAGGTGTGAAAAACAGGGAGATCTAGGGAGCCCCTGCTAGTCCTGGGAGACTTAACCAATGCCACAAGGCTGCTTAGAATTATTTGACTTATCTACTGTCAGGTCAAGCTCCAGGGCATAAAGTAGGAATTCTGACTTGCACAAGGGCTGACGAATTTTATGCTGTTGAGTCTCCTGGGTTGCCAGCTTGGGCATCTTCACACTGTGTCCCTTTTGTACTGAGACACACATGCAGAAGCCAAAGAATGAAGATGTCTCATGTTAACTGTAAGATTTCAGGCTGAGTTGAGCTTACCAAGACAGGTGGTGAGTGCAGGCACCCAAGGAATCATACTTGGAAGACAAGATTGAAGGACTCCTGCAGTTCACAAATGCTACTTGGGAACCGGATAGTCAAGTACTGCCAGTTCCTAGGATCAGCTTAAAGTTAATAGAGTGATGGCAGGTGCCCAAACATCTTTGCAATCCTACATTTGCAGAGATGTTTTCAGCACAGAGCAGACAAAATAAAATGGTTTTAAAAAAACAACACACCCTGCAGGTCTCTGTCCTTGCCACTGAGTATATGAAATTTAAACTAAAAAAAATCCTAACAAAAAAAGGGAATGAATTCATATAAATCACATAATTGGAGAAGCTTGAAAGCAGCAAGAATGTGTGAGACTTCGATGCATTTTTATCCTTTTAAAATAAAACAGATGCTGAGGGGATGTTACAAGAAGGTATCTCAGAAAGGCTGGTGTAAAAACATCGAAAGAACAAAGAAACTTGCTTTTTCCAGGAAGACAATCAAGGGCCTGGTTCTACAGACCTAAGATGTAGAAATGCATGTTATGGAAATGCTTTGTTTTGGCATGATCTGAAATTGCAGACTTGGGAGCTGATTGAGGTAGTGGAGTGCTCCATATATCCATACATCATTATGCTGAATTTGGAAAAAAGTTCTGGATAACCTCAAAGGGATGATTTTCAAGTTTTTAAGCTTACCTGGGAGGTTGCCTCCAAGCAAGAGAGCCTTTGCTTAAGTGAAAGCATCACTAGTGCATGGGCCCAGTGCACCTGCAAATCCTGCTAGTGTTTGAGTCCTTTTTGATAAGGTCCTGTTTTCCCAATGGGTCTATGAGTCCATAGTCAATACATAATTGATTTCTATGGAAAGCAGCATTAAAACCCCTACATCTTAGGAAAAGGAGATTGGGACTAACTTTAATACTTCAGCCTCTCTATCTTTCCTTTTTTATTTTTTTTCTACTTCTTCTTCTGAAAGCCTCCATCAAAATCAGTCCCATATTAATTTCATAAGTCTTTGTGCTTATCCAGATGAATACCCATTAATTTAAGATTATAATTATATTAATTAAGAGCACTGTTTCTATAGGTGTGGTTACTTCCTAAAGAGCAAATAGCTGCAGTAGGATTGTACAAAAACAATCTTTGGCAATTCACAAAAGGCAGTGTTTTTTCAGGCTTTAGCAAATTCATTTGAAATGCCCTTATGGGGTTGGTATCATTGTTATTTTAATGATGTGGCATTGGAGACATGAAAGAAAAAATGTTTTACCCATAATCATTCAGCAAATCACATCCTTTCTCACTTACAGGTGATGCCACATAACTGCACTGCTAATACTCACTAGCAAACTCTCATTTTCACCATTAGTTACAACCAAGAGGGTTTCCTCAAGTTAGACTTTAGGCAAAATTCGAAGTAGGCTTTGAGCTGATTCTGCTGTGAGACATAATCCACAGGCAAATGACATGACTGGAATGAGAAGGGGTGTGATCTACCACAGGGCTGTAAGGCTGATAGTTCACAATTTGTCTGTTCAAGAATGTTTACTTAATTTCATGTCACTAAAAGAGCAAAATGCTGTCCCCTTTTAATAATAAACATTATATTTTGCTAAAGAAGAAATAAGACAAGAAGCGATAACAGAAATTCCTCTGAAAATAAGCTATTTGTTTCCAGGCAGATGAAAATCCATTCTGTCTCTCCCGGTTCCCCCTTCAAATGCACTTGTGAGGGTCCCACCTAGGCACCAGGCAGGGAGATCAAGATCTGGCTCCACAGGGATGCTTTGTACTGTCCTGAAAGCAAAATTTAATCCAGGGAGAGGATAATGCACTCTTGAGTTACTGGCTCCTTCAAATCCATCCTTGTCTTGGACAAACTTCCTCTCATCTCCAAAGAGTTATCTGAGTACAGATCTCAGTATTCTCCTCCCTAGAGTTTATTATGAATTTATTGAAAAAAAATTACAATCCCTTCAGCTATGAAAATTACCCTCATTTGTCTATAAATAGGCTTAACCTCTTAAACTGTGTCAGATGCTGCAGATTCACCAATTTGATCTAGATCTTCAAATCTTCTCTGCTCCTACAGCTCCAGGGCAAATGACTCATGCTGTTTGCAAGTGCCATATCCCACTGAGCCTGGCAGCATCAGTGTATCTGAAGATTTCTACTAAAACATGGGCTGGGATTTTCTCCTGATCAAGCTGAACTCACCAATATACTGCAGCCACAAAACAATGTGTTGTACTTACATGAAAATCCATGTATTTGCAGTAGTACAGCTACAAATCAGTAGAGGAAAATATGTTATAGAGTCAAACAAATATGATAAAGGCAAAATCCTACTGATCCATGTAATCATTTCCCCAGCTGCATTTCCCTTCACCGGTGGCAGTCCTAGGAAGATTGGTCTGCACTACCTTACCTTTGAAATCACTTTGGAAATATGAAAGGGAAATGTCAAAGTATTTTCACTCTAAATGGCTTTTATAGCTTGGTCCTGGAAATCAGAGTTCCCTGAGCTGTCTGAATGTTCTGTCCTTACTCTATAAATCACTTGTTTTTAAAAGCAGAAGGGATCCAATTTCCCAGGTGTGTGCCCATTCTTAGAGTTGTCCCAACCCTTCCACTACCGTTCCTAGAGAAGGGAAAAAACTTGACATGGAAAATCAGGGGAAAAAACTCCTCTCTTAGGTGAAGGGTAATGGCTCTCTTCCAGCTATGGAGATAGAAAGGTTGGTGCAGCTACTTTTGACCAAGTTTCCTGGGCCTTGGCACTTGTTTGATCATATTTTTATGCTGATCTGTGGATCATGGAGCCACAGGGAAGAGCTGAATTTTATATTTTATTTTATTTTATTTTATTTTATTTTATTTTATTTTATTTTATTTTATTTTATTTTATTTTATTTTATTTTATTTCATTTCATTTCATTTCATTTCATTTCATTTCATTTCATTTCATTTCATTTCATTTCACTTCTACTTTGGTTATCCAGGTTATGGCATAAGGTGTTGCTCTTGCCTAATGAATGAGCTGGATGCTTTGAAAGTCCAGCTGATGGTGACCTGAGGACCATTTCTGTCCTCAGCTCCCAGTTTCTCATAAGCTCTTTGGAGTGAGGGCCTGTGTATTTTATGTTGCCATCACAAATAACAGACTCAGCTTGATATCCGTGATCGACTGTGCATGTCCCATTTCATGCCATAAAAAACATGCTCAAGGCTGGAAGGGTGTACATGCTTTTGGCTTCCCTGCCATTTGTAGTTCAGTTTGCCTGCAACCCTTCTTTCATTGTGTGTTGCTACTTTTCTCCTGAAAAAGTTTCCAGAGCCCCCTGGAAGAAGAAACAGGCACTATTTACTGACACGTGTTCCAAGTCATAATGAGCAGACAACTCTTGTAGGCTCTAAATAGGATCTCTCAGCCAGAAGCCTTCAGCCAGAACCTACCAAGCCCAAAGACTTCTTTTGTTTAAAAAGGTCTGAATTAGCCATTAAATATCACAGCATCTTGAAGAACATCCATAGGACCTCTCTGCTCTCCTCCTCGGTCAAGGTTCCAGCTGGCACTCAGTTAAGTTGCTGGGAGTCTTCTCTGTTGGATGCCATGGCTCTGTGTGCACACACATGGGTTAGTCCACACTGTGAATTAATGGTAGTTCAGCTGCAAGTTCCACTGCAAGGGAGTGCCAGGGCTGAAATGTGGCCTGAAACACATTGAGGCACTGTTGACACAGCCTGGGTGATGAGGAGCCTTTCCATGTTTCTGCATAGGATGAACCCCGGGTCAATGCAATGGGGAGGAACCATTCTGTCCATCTCTGGCAAACCTCAGTGCATGGCAGGGGAGTGTCCTGCCCTGGCTCATCCCTTTTTGTGTCTGCAAGGGAGGCAGCCCTGACAGGCGGCTGTGGGCAACAGTCATGGATGCCCTGACGTGCTGGCTTCCCATTTCACATTTGCTGATGGGCCTCATGCCAGAGGCCAAGTTTACTTCACAGAGGCCATATTCTGCAGTGCTCAGGCTGTCTCTAAGATCCTACCCAGGGAATAGATAAACAGAACAGTGTTTGAGCCTCTGGTACATTTTAATGTCATTTTCAGGGAAATATATGTGTCATAACAACACAAAGCAGGCATAGTTCCCTTGCTTTCGATCTGCCTGGTGCCAGGGTCCACGTCATTTCAGCATTGAAACAGATCCAGCAAGTTCATGGTAACTTTTCTCTCTGAAGAAGTGCCTCTTTTGCCCCTTGGTCTGTACTTGTTTCTTGTCTTCCAGCAGTGTTCCTTACTCCTGTCAGGGAATGTCACGTACTGTTAACATCTAATTTTCACTGGAAACCCTAGGGAACTGGGCCCTTATCTCCACATACCATGCACATCAAAATAGTTTAATCAAGCCTATTAATTCCAGGGCTTGCTGCTGATCTGGATAAAACACTGCCCTTTCCCAGCAGTGAAGCTTTGTAGCCAAGTTTCACATTGCAGCACTCTCCATTAAGTTTGTTCTCTGCTCCTTGGGGCTGAACACATTCCCGTACAGTCCCCCAGGTCTTACAGAGAGCTGCCAGGGCTCTGTTCTAAGGCTCAGATTGATTTGGGCTGATTTTCCAGACCAGAAGCATCCCATCAGTTTGAAAATTTGGACTTGATAGTCCTCGGGGTCACTTCCTGGTGCTCTGGGCAATCATTGCCACACCCAAACTTTGGTTCAGGGTGACTGCAGAGCCTAGGAAGGTCTCTGAGAGCAGAGAGAAAACTCAGCAATTTGCCAAGACCAGGGCAAAACTCAGGGGATGTCATTACAGATGTGGCACTGGGGGATCTGAGGAAGCAAACATGCCTTTGTCCTTGTCCCATCATGCCTGCTTTAGGGAGGGGTGGTGGGACATGGCTTATTCATCAGAAGGCACAGCCTAGTCAAGAAACAAACTTCAGAGAACTAGACATGGGAAGATTAGATACAGGAGGATGGTTACAAGAATCTTCCTGACCAGATGAAGAAGTGGACCAGATTCTTCCACTTTTTCTCACCTCCAGCAGTGTTTTACCTCATGGCTCACCCCTGATTCTTAAGGCAAAAGTGTCCAACAGCTGTGGGGATGCCTTGTGTTTAAAGCAGCCACGAGACATGTGCCTATTGGCCCAGGGCTGCTCGAGATGTGCTGCTGCTTGCTCTTCTGGGAAAGGGTTCTTGCAACATGAAAGAAGTGCAGGCAAACAAAGAGTTCTGGGGAGAAAAGTGACAGGCAGCAGCTGGAGCCAGTGGGTGACTTGCCGAGTGACAGAGCAGTTGGGCTCCTCGCTACTCTGCTACTATTTTGGAAACATCAATAAACAGAATAGGCCAGATCAATCTCTCAGGGCTCCAACACAAACCCTGGGGAGCCCTGTGGATACTGGTGGCACCAGCAGCCTGAGACATCAGTTTGTTCATAAGGGGTCTGCTTCATTTGGACTGTGGGAAAACTCATTGGATTTAGCCACTGAAAATATTATTAGCAGTCCACTAATTACCAGATCTCAGCTCCTTTACAGGTGCAACCTTGCACTCAGGAATTCATGCTCGTTGTGCCATGGAGAGTATGACTTCAACTTCTGCGGGGGAGCTTTCAAGCAACTGGAAAAAAAGTATGGATGTTTATATTTTTAAAAAGGGATTGTTTTTGCTGCTGTCAATTATTAATGGCTCTCAGGTCAGGCTAAGAAACAATGCCAGGGATAAATTACCCTGTACGCTATTCATGTATGCTCTACCCAATTGTTTCCTTCTCAGCTAGAGGATTCACCTCACAGTGAACTCCTTGGCATTTGGAAAAAGAGGACTGACAAAGCAATGAACTTGGTGTGCCCATTTATTTATGCATTGACATCTTTCCTACTTTGTCAGGTGTGTTTAATCAAAAAGAAGCAGGAAATGCATTATAATTATAAACATATTACTGCAGAAGAAAAAGACTGCCCTTGGAAAGGACTGCATTGTTTGATAAACAATTACAGTGAAAAAACACAGGCTTAACCTACGACTCTTTGCTGAGATCAAAGCAGAGTTTCTGCCACAGGCTGCCTGTGCAGCAGGACTCAGCTCTGAGTTTGCAGCAAGGCAAGGGGAAGAAAGTTGAAAAGAAAATGCAATTTCCTCCCTTCCTTTTCTTTTTTTTGCTTGAAACTTTTCCCCTAGTATTAAGAAAAAAATATATACTGAAACATTAAATATTTGCTGTTAAAATTAATAGAATTAGTGATGAAGCCAGCTGAGAACACAATTAGGGCCATGTCCAAAGCCCCTTATTGAAGCCATGGAGACACATTGTTTTCACCATGTTCTGGCTTGGGATCCTGATGAGCCAAAGCAAAGATGGAGTTAGGGAATAACCCTGGGAGATTCTGGGTGTCCTGCAGTCTTTCCATATGACCTTGCCCAAACTTGCAAACATTCCTTAACTGCGACAACAGCTGAACTCCAGTCAGTATTGTGCTGCTGCTGTGAAAAGCAAAATCCTTCTGGGCTCTGAGACCAGGAATGCTGTAGGTAAGATGCAGAAAGGGTTTATTGCCCTTCTCAGCACTGCAAGGCTGAGCCATGGCCCTGTACTTGAATAAATAAAGAAACCACCAACAGACAAACTGAAAATTGTCCAGAGGAGAGCAACAAAAATGATCAGAGGTCTAGAAAACATGCCTTATGAGGAAAGATTGAAAGGGCTGGGTTTGTTTAGTCTACAGACTTTGAAATGTCCTAATAAACGCTAAAGACGAAAAAATATATATGGTATCTAAAAGGCTAATCAATTGCCCTTTATCTCTGTGGCAGAAGGTACAGCAAAGAAGATAATTTTAAAAGCTCTAAGGTCAATAACACCTAAAGTATGATACTTGGGGAGGGATCAGAGCATTTCATGGCAGATTTTCAGTGTTTTGGACAAGTACCATGAGGGACTGGGTAATTCACTGTCCCATAGAACAGACTGGTTTCAGCCATGTCGTCCTATGGTTTCCATGATCTAGTGACTGTGTCAGGGCACCTGGGAACAAGGCCTTGGAGCTTTGATGAACTTTTAGAGCATTCCCTGACTTGAAAAAATGTGGCAGGTGCTCAACCCTTCTAGAAGGTGCAAGAAGAAATCTTTTAAAAAAAGCCTCTTTTCCATGGCTTCCTTGGTTATTAAATGAAGAGCAACAAATTCCCACCTTTTCATGGGGCCATAATTTTATCTGTGAAGAGCCTTACTGCTTTCCCCTGGGGGATTCCCATCTAGGTGAATACTCAATTGCCTGACTGTTTAAATTATCAGACCTCTGAAAAAGCATGTAAAAGTGTATCAGGTAGTGAAAACCTTGCAGATCCTGCTTGAAAAGTCACCTCCTGCCAATGGAGAAAGAGGCATCTTGGCCAACCCTTGCTAGGAGTGCTTTTACACCTGTAAAGCAGTGAGGACAGTATTAAGTACTGGTCTAGGTGGGCCAGGTGGTGGTCAGCACCTGTTTAGAAAGGCAACATCCCTTCTCCCCACAGCACCCACCCAGAGCTGAGTTTCCCATCCTGCAGCTGTGTGTGCTGCTCCCTACCCGTGACTGAGCAACTTTGCTATCCCTTGTCTGTCTTGGAAAGGCTCAACACTCTTTTCTGATTTCAACCTCTCTTCTTCAAAGGCCCCCAAAAGCTTTGTCAGAATTTGCATCAAAACTCACCACAAGACGAAAGCCTATTAGAAACCAGGTTTTGAATTTAATGCCTAGCAATGCCAAACTACTTGAATTATGGGCATAAGGTGTGAAATTTGTGAAGGGAAGGAGCACAGGATTGCAGCCAGAGCAGAGTTTAGCATAGCCCTTGGCAACTCCAAGGACCTGGGGGTGAAGTGAGGGCTCCCCAAGAGGGGAGAGATGCTGTGCTCCATCCTGCTGCAACCCTGCCTCTTTTTTGCACTCCCCATTTCCTGCCCAGCTGTGCAATGTACTGCTTGGTCCCACAAGAACACAGAGAAAATCACTAGGTATATGATATGGGAATTAAAAAATCAGTTTGCTTCTAAGTGTAAACCAATGACTGTGACAATGGTTTGCAAACATGGGATTATGGCCCCAATTCAACTTTTTTTTCCCCTCAGTTTTGGGTACAGTCATGAGCCTGGCAGGAATCTGTGTCAGCTAAAATGCATGGCAGCAACTGGTGTCTCCTGGAGTTTGGAGCTGAGAGGGGTCACAACAGGATGGAGTTTTGGAAGGCAGCACTGCAGGGTTAGGAATAAACATCTCCCTGGGGCAGACTTTCCATAATTGGCCATGTCAAGGCTTCTTTCTCCAGAGAGCTGGAGTTGGTCTGTGAGGAAGCAAGGATGAATCACTGCTCCAGCTCAATTTGGCAAGTGCCATGATTTAGTTCTGCTTTGCACAGGGAGGAGATGATGATATAGACTGAAAGACACAAGAGAAATGTAGCCAAAGGCTTCTGAGCTGGGAGAGGAGTTTGAGTTCCCACTCATTTTTTGCAGGTTTACTCAGGTCCTTAGAAGGAAACCCTGGCAATACCCACTGGTGCAAAAACAATTCCCCTTATCAACAAAGGGAGGGAACAATGGGGACTCCTAAACACAAAGCTCATACAAACAATAATAGCCCTTTTATTTTGCATTGTTAAGCCAGCAGTTCATACTAAATGCTTCTTTCCAGCCCTCTACTTTGTTAACTATTTCTGTCACTCTTCTGCTCAGTTTATGGGAAGGGATCTTAGTGTCTGGACCTGGTTTTCTTCAATGTGGTGGTGACCAGATGGCTATGCAGCCTTTTCTTAAGAGGAAGGTTGAGCATGGTTTCCTCATGTCATCCTGCACCCTTTGAAAAGTCCCACCTTGTCTCAAATATGAAGAAAAAGGAGTGTTGTTTCTGCCATCCTTTCTCTGGATAGTGGTCATCTGTAAAGCTCCTTGCTATCTCAGCAATCTTACCAAGCCCAGTGACCTAACAGCAGTTCACAGCCTTTTCAGTATCTGATGATTAATCCCCTCCCTTTAAAAGTATGCACTTAGCAGCAGAACCCCATGAAAATATTGGTGGAGCCAGAGTTGTTTTGCCAAGTGGCAGATTTAGACTTGCTCTTCTTGGAAAGCTGGCTTCCTGTCACTGGCTTTGTCTCATGGGCTTTTTTCCAGTGGTTTGGAGAGAGGAGAAAGGGAAAAGAAATTGTTCCTCCCAATACCTCTTCTCTTTTACATCCCCTTTCCTCCATGTGTGCACTCTGCTATTCTACATTTCAGGAACTCCATCGGCCAAAGTCATCCTAACTAACCCCACTGCTATTCCTCATGCATAAGGAGAAGGAAGATCCCTGCAAAATAACATCCCTTGAAAAAGAAGATGCAGACAATCTTAATTTCCCTCCTGTCTTCTCCTGTTCCTTCAGGGGGCAGACAGATGGAACAAAAATCTTCCCTGCACTGTGGAAGAGTGTTAGCTCAGAAAAGCCAAATCTGCTTCTTGTTGCACTGGGAATTCAGATCAAAGCATGTCTTTTGCCAATTTCTAATTAGGTGTTAGGAGCATTAAAATTTTATTTCTTATGAGCTGACTACCACAGCAAACTCAGGCAGATGCTCCTGGGCTGGCTACAAGACTGGAGCTTGGGGCTTCCTATTCTAAACACTCCCATCACTGGAAATGGAGAGCTCAGTCAGCAATGAGCAGCACAGGGCTGTGGCAGGCAGCTGAGTTTGCATGACAGCAAAGATCTTACTTTCCCTGGAGATACCAGCATCCCTCTTCACTTTTTAAGTCTGTACAAGGACAAATCCCACACTGGGTTCTTACCCAGTATCTTTTTCCTGTTTCCTCTTGAGATGCTTAAGGCCTCCAGACTGGACTCAGCAGCACCACATGCAATATCAGCCATGTGAATACAGTATGACTGCAAAGCTCATGACGTTTCTGGCACAGGGTCTGGGAAGGACTAACGCCGCTGATACCTTCAAGGTCAGGACTTTGCATGACCCTGTGAAGATTCCCCATGTGCTCTCTGCAGAGTGAGGTGGGTCCTTTCTGGGAAGAAAAGCACAAAATATCAAGGAAGTACCAAAAGTCATTTAAAGAAGGTTAGAATAGGGGACACACTGGAGTGTAAGGCACCCATGGTCAAAGAGTTTGTGAGGCAGTTTTCCCTTTTGTGTCCATGTGTCAGTCTCCAGATCATAGCAGTCCAAGGAATCCAGGTCCTTGATGACATTGTCTGAGGTGAGACATCGTCCTCCTGTGACATACAGCTTGTTCTTGATGACAGTGGCCCCATGATGCATTCGTCTGTCCTTCATGTCTGCACATTTAACAAACTTGTTGCCTTTTGTATCATAAGCAATTATTCTCCGGGTGTACCCTGGATGCAAAGCCAGAGGTGGAAGAGACAGATGGGAATTAGGCACTTATGGCCAGCAGAAGGAATAACAATAGTATATTTCATGCTGGTCTTCAATAAAACCTATTATAGCAGTATATAATTTGGCAGAATTAAGATATCTAAAATCCGAAGTGATGATGTGTCCCAGGAATGCCTGTCTGTCTATCTTCCTTTCCTGTCTGTCTTCATCCTGTCTCGTAGCACCTTGGCAGCCGAGGCTTGATGAGCACCATAAAGCCCATCAGATCAGGCAACCAATCTGTCAAACACAGTTGGAGCTTGCAGTTATCTGCAAGTGCTTTCAAACATCTGAAAATATTTCTTTTTACCAAACAGGCTCCTAGAGCTTCACTTGGAAATACAGAAACCAGTGGCACATGCGATGGGCCTCGCTGGGTTGAGTTGTAGCTGTCTGCTGACAGCTGGGTATGCAACAGCATGGTGCCACCAGTGCTCACTCCACTCCTAAAGCCCTCAGCACCACATCTGTGCTGGCCACCATGCCAGTGACCCAGTGGGCAGCTCTTCCTCTGAGGGGTGATATAACCTCGGATCAGCTGAAAGGGCTGGTAAGAGGGACATTGCCCTGGAGCAATGTGTCCCCACCTGGAGGTGTGTGGAAGCTTGGTACCCAGCAGTACCTTGCCCATGTAGAAAAACATGAGTAGGGTCTAAGATGAGGGCAATCTGCCACATAGAACCCTGATAGCCTTGGACCTTTGGACTCAGCTCTCCCCTCTTCTCACTGCAAAGGATAGCAGTGGCCTCTCTGGGAGGGGTGACACCACCTTGAAGTCCTGTGCAGTTTGGGTTCAATCCTCTGCTTTGCTAAAGATACTATGTGTCTCATTTTGCCTTAAATAATTCAACATATGCTTCCTCCTGGAAGTCTGTGGTCAGAGAAGAGGCATTAAGGACTGTAGAGGGCCAAATTATCAGTTACATGATACACCCAACTGCCATGGACAGAGGTTGGTCCTCAGGTTGAAAAAGACAGTGAGAAGTTTCCTCTTTCCAAGTGTTTCACACTCCTTTTGAGATATTACCCCCAGGAGGCAGCTAAAAGACCAATCAAGACCTCATAGACCTATAGCCCACCCATCCTGACAAGCCATCCATGGCCTTGTGGTAGCTGTGCTTTCCATTCTTCCAAGTGGAGCAGACAAGGAGGACCAGGCTGCGAGGCACAGGAGGTTCAGGACCCCCATGCTTCTGGCTTCCTCCCAAGAGCAATAACTTGAGTTGGCTTTTCCTCAGTTTCCTCCACCCAGGTACTGCTACCTGGGACAAGAGAGTGCCTCATGGAGAACTTATCTCCACTTCAATCGCCATGAAACTCCATAAGAGAAGTGTAAGGAGGGTGGGAACAATCTTCCTTTCCTTCCCAAGATCCTGGTGCTTATTGAGGGAGCACCCCAAACAGGAAGGCTACAAAAACCCACAGGATCTAGGCAGGAGGAGGGAGAGGGAAGGTGAAACAGAGCCCTTACCACCTACGATGATAATCTGGTCTCCAATCACGACAGCTGGTGCACAGACATTCTTCACTACTCTGGTCTCCATACGAAACCACATATTCCTGGAGACATGGTAAACCTGACAAAAAATAAAGATATTCACACAGCTGTTTATGTTTCATTTTAACTGACATCTGTAATTACAGAGGAACTTCTAGGTTTTATTTTGCCCTAATAAATACAATCCTCTGGCTCAAACTGCTGGAAATCTGTGAATATACCCATTTTTTCCCCTAATATGTCCCCTTGGAAAGCATTCTGGCTCCCCAAGATTGTCTGCTCAGGAGATGCTAGCACAGGCACTAAGGCAGTGTGTCTGCCATATGAAGGCTTCTTGCATGGCCATTAAATCACTGTAACCAGTTCTGCCAAAGGGCAAGATGATTCATTTAATTTTCCAGTTATTCTGTGTATTCCTCATTAGCCTTAGCAATTTCTTGGGCAAACAAACATCATGTTCACCTAGCTCTGCTGGCAGCCACTGTATTTGCCCAGCTGCTATATTTATGCTGATGACTGGCATGCACTCAGACTGGCAAAGAGACTTAGAGTGGTATCTAAGTCATCAATTTATGTGAGAAAAAGAGCTGTTGCTAGATGATGAGCTTTCAATCATCTGCATCTGGGTGACACAAACTTGTATGTCAAGTTATCTGCTTCTTAATATAGGAAATATCACCAGAGCATCTCCCCACTAACTGATAAATGCATTTCCTTCCCCCGAAAATGAAGTACCATTATAAAGAATTGCTTATGTCCTGGTTGCTATCTCAGCTTAATGATCCTTAGTTAAAACACCTGGAACAGTGAAAAACACTCATGGGAAAAGAAACATTACAATGTTGCTAAAGCATCAAATCAGATAAGAAAACATGTAATATATTTTTTCCTCCTAAAAGCGTGTAAGGGCTGAAAGAAGGCAGAGAGCCAGCAACATGTGGCAGGAGCCACATTTTTAACACAACTGTTTATCCAAAATGACTGTCAGTTTAAGTTCTGGCCCTTTGATGAGTGAGTATCTAATCGCTCTAATGATCGCGAGTGTTTGCGTTTGCTGCGAGCGAGCAGGTGTGCGGCTCAGACCCTGCTCAGAGCCAAGTGAAAGCACTGATTTTAGTGAGATCGGCTACAGGCACGATGCCAGGCAGGGGAGCTGCTGCCGCTTGCCGTGGCATCATCTGCAGCAGCCCTGGCCCTAGTGCCCACCAGTGGCACAGCTGACTGACACCCAAAGCAGTGCCTCGGGGCTGCTGCCTGAAAAAACATTCAGAAAGGGAAAATGGAAGAGTTGCAACGCTGGATCAACTCATCCTGCCTCTTGCTGCAACACACAATGAAATCTTTGAGTGATTTGATTTTCTCATGAAGGTGATGGACTGCTGAATACCTTAGAAGAAATTGCCTATGATAAGCAGGACTGACTATTACCTGGATAAGCCGAACTGGGTTTTGCATTATATCTTCTCCCCCAAAGAGGTAAACCCTCTGATCTTTGGCAGCAACAGCAGGGTGAAGGACGGCAACAGGCATGTTTGCCATGCTCTCACAGGTGTTGTAGACACTATCATATCTTTCCACAGAATTCAGGATTTCCTGGTTTTCACCAATTCCACCGAATGATAAAATATAATTTTTATATGCCAGGCTTCTGTGGGAATAACGTGGAACTAGCATGTGCTCAATCAACCTCCACTGATTGAGTTTGAGGGAATAAATGTAAATATTACCACTGACCAGACTTTTCTTATTGCTAACAGGCATCCCTCCGAGCACAAAAATATTGCTGTGTAAACTCACTGCAGAGGCTTTGTACAGGCGCATGGGAAGTTTGGCCAGGCTCAGCCACTGGTTTGTCTTGTCATCATATAGCAGGACATCCCTCGTTGTCTGCTGGCTGTCCTTCCTGCCACCAATGATGATGAGGAACTCTTGGTTGGAGTACCTGCGAGGAACATGCATCATGGGTTTGATGTCAGGAGTGTTGCTGCTGTACAAGGAAAACATGTGTCTCCGGGCTGACTCCAGGATGCTCCTGCAAGTGGGTGAGGACTGAATGAGTGAGTCATTGGCAATGAAATGGAAGAGGAAAGTTGGATGGACGTACTGAAGTCGGACTTTCTTGAACAACTCTTGGATGTAGCCTTGTCGTGCCTGGAGGTCATGCCGGATCCAGACCATCAATGCCTCAAAGACCTGCTCTTCCTCCCCACAGAGTTCATCATCCCCAAGGTAATCGAGGAGCTCCGTGGGACAGAGGTCCTTCAGGTCCTCAGAAGAGGCCACCATAGGAAAACATTTCAAAGCCATAGCTTTGGCTTTCTTATTCAGGCTTTGGCAGTTCAAGGCTTTTGCCAGTCTGATCATGCTCAGACAGTTGTCAGGAGTCAGCTTGTCTTGGAGGAAGGTAGAACAGGCCTCAAACACCTTAGTGTACTGCAGCATGGATGCAGTCTCCAAGAGGCACAAGACATTCTCAGTGGATATGATGATCTCCCCAGTGTAAACATAAAGGATAATCTGATCCAAAATATCAGCATCAATGCCCTTCAGAATGACTTTAGGCTGGTGACTCTCCCTGAAGTTGTTACAGAACATTGCCTTGAAGTATGGACTGCTGGAAGCCAGCACATTTCGGTGGCAGGGGATTTCAAAGCCCCCAGAGCAGAGGGTAACATCAGTCAGCATCCTGCTCTGCCGCAGAGCATTCAGCTGCCTCAGCAGTTCAGAGGAGAAGTCCTGGTCTTTGAAGAGAAATTCTTCAGTGGATCCCTCTTCCATAGCAAAATACAAGAGAGATGAATTCTGGGCTTGGCAGAAAAAAAAAGCCGAATTCTTAGCAGCTTTTATTGAAATGTCCAGCTCCAAGGGAACAAATCACAACTTTGATGTTGCTGTAAATATCCGTTCACTATTACACATAAAAATGGAACATGGTTTAAGCACAGTGGGAAAATAATAAAGAAGCCAAAAGGTCACTAAGACCCTTTAAAACTTTCATAAAGTTATCAGATAGGTTGCAACTCTGAGGTCAGCACTGCCTGTGTCATTGGCAAGAAGCAAAAGCACTGAAGTTATCTCACTGATTTTGGATTAAAGTTGGAGGGCTGAAGCAATTGGTTTGTCTATTTCCATCATGTTGAATAAACGCACTTAGACATTTATTCACTGTTTTAAAGTATTAGCAGTTTAGTAGCTTGTGCCTCTTTCCTTTAGAGTTAGTCACTCCCAAAGAATGCAAATCTGGCAGAGCTGAACTCCGCAGCAGGGCGAACAGAACCCTAGAGACTGGGAATCTGCATTAAAAGTTATTTATTAACTCTGCTTAGCTGTGTTTTTTTTATGTTAATCAGACACACAATGACTAAATTAAGTGCCAGGCAGAACAATATGATGAGTATCTACGGTCATGGCTTAACTGCTCAACCTGCAGTGGAACCGAAGGGTAGAAACGTTTACCTTCTGCTGTCCTTCACTGCATGCACTTACTCTCTGTCGTTTATTCTCTGCTGGCTTTTTCCATAGCTAGAGCCTGGACAAAAACCTATAAAGGCACGGGAGGTTTCTCTCAGTAGGTAGGTGATTCACAGAGGGTGGTTTCTGGCCGTGTTTGTGCCGCAGTCAGTTTTGCCGCTGCCGGGCGCTGCGCGCAGGGGCGGCGGGCATTGTGTACATTCCAGCGCTAAGAATAGGAGCGCAGGGCTCCGCGCTCTTATCACATGGGACGCCGCCGCTGCCTTTTGCAATGACCTGGCTGGTTCTGAGCATGCCCGGCTGGTGTTTTTCTGGCAAATGTTTACGTATAATAAATAGACACGGAGAGGAAAGTTCACTTATAAAAGTCCTGGCTGTGCATTTGGAAACAGCGGCAGGACGCTGTCCTAAAGTGCCTGGGAACTCTAGAAGCCTGTAAACAGTCTGCAATGCCTCGCACTACGCTGCCACCGTCGTTTCACGGAGAAAGGCGGAGAGAAAAGGGCTTCGAGGGACTCTGGTGGGATGGACCGTGTCTCCACCTTATGGAGAGATCTGGGGAGCATCAGCCTGTTGCAGAGTGGTGGGAGATGCTGATGCACTGGGACCCCTGCATCCATACACTGCTCCAAGGTGGGCAGGGAAAGCCCAACTTCCTTCACCAAGCAGAAAGTGAAGTTCACTCTTGGACCAATTTATCTTTATGATGCTGCTTGATATTTCATACAGAAAATACCAGGTTATGGCCTTTTGTCTAAGGACCTCCGCTCTTTGAAACCTCTAGCAAAGAACTTCTCAATCAGATGGCTTGAGGGAACTCATTGTTACAGGTGGGAGGACTGGAGCAGGTTGTCGCAGTGAGTAGCAAGCTGGAAACCAGTTTCCAGAGTTGCAATTCCCAGGGTGGCAGAGCTCCCCAGGACACACCCCTTGATAGGGTCTCTGACTGCAGATGGCTGCTCATGAACAAGGTGTGTAAGTTCCTTTTGCAGGCAGTGAGGTCTAGTTAATACAACTGAGTCTGCCAAGTAATTCAGGTCACCAGTATGTGCAACCTGTATTTGGGCAGTCAAACAGTCCTCCAGACACTGCTGGATGTCCACAGGTGCTCAGCTGCCTCAGTCACATGTAAGTGCCCATATTTAACACTCCCATGGTAGGCATCTATGATATGAGCCTAAATCCATCCTCAGGGCTGGGATCATTCAAACACCTTGTGCCAGGGGAGGATCCTCCAGAACCCCAGCCATGCCCTGTTGGGGTCTTCAGCAGGTCAAGTGTGATGTGTCCCAGCTCTATACCAAGTTCCTGGGTATTTCAAGAGAAATAGAATTGGCTGCCCTTGCCTGGGTAACTGGATTGGGCTCCTCATCTCTGCTGTGATTTCTCCCTTTGTTCTAGGGTGGGGTTGAATCCCAAATGTAGTTTCTAAGCATCACTATGACAGGGAAACACAAGGTTAAAGCAAAAAGCCTTCTCATATTTTCAAAGCCAAATCTCACGGGTGAGTCATGTCTGCATTTAGGCACAGCGAGGCAGACGAACGAGCAAAAATCGTTGGGAGCCACAGTGGCCTCATGTCAACTCCCGTGCCATGCTGCTGTTTGCAGTTCTCCATACCTTCCTGCCCCTGTGTCCATGGTGCAGCAGTTCACAGGGATGTGGGCAGCCTGTTCCTCTAAAAATGGCAGTTTTACATCATGGGCATGCTGTACATGGCCTTTCTGAGAGGCTTTTCAGTGCAGTGTAACAAAGTGGTAAAATGCCTGGAGGCCAATCAAAACCCTGAAGGCCCAGCCCCATGTTAAAGATAGGCTGGAGTCAGGCTGGCACAGCTTTTTGGAGGCTGCCCACGCCTGAGCACACACGTGTATGAGGTGAGGTGAGGGAGGGGAAGAGCAGGAGCCACTGGACTTTACTCTTGCAGATGAGTCACTCTGAGGGTAAACATGGCAATCTACAGCCTTTCCCCTCTTCTCAAATAAAGAAATGACGCAAGAATGATGTTGGGGTGCTGGGGAAAATGTGCCCTCCCTCCCTATTCCCTGCTGCCACTGCCTCACCAGCTGGACACAATCTTGCTATAAATATTTAGAGTGGCATTAAAAACCCAAAAAAGAATTTTTCTCTGTCCTTGTCCAAGGAACATTAGCTACCCAAACAAAACACGTCTCACTTTCTTTCTTGCTCTGTATGTATATGCTCTTGTTGCAGTCCATTCTGATGATTGATTTAGCTTTATATCTCTATTCTGGCTCTAACTCCTTGTTGCCTGTTTAGTTCTGCCTCTTCCTGGCAGTCGCTGTGGATTATTCTCTTAACTCTTAAAGAAAAAAATGATGCTATCTGACTTCATTAATGACACTGTTTTATGGGGTTGGGGAAGGATAGGTGGGATGTTTTTGTGCTTCAGATACTGATAAATGTGACATTTATTTAGAAGGTCCCAGGCTTCATAGCTTTGCACAGTTACACAAATTCTTGCTAGCCCAGAGTACAGACTGTGCTATTTAAATAGCTTATTTCTTCAGGGAGGGTAGTGTTGCTCCTTGCTGAATCCCCACTGCCAATTTAGGGCCAGGGCTTCTGAGCAATGAAGTTCCTGCTGCCTGCCTTAAAACTCTCTTCATATTCTTCCCAGAGATTGTGGCTTCAGACACATCTACAACCAAGTGGGCACACCAGCACTTCTTAGTTAGAATTTTCTTTATAAATAGACAAGAAATCACTAATCATGCCAAAGACAGTATGTCCTGTATGGCCCCCCACTCTATGGGGGAGGGAGGGGAGGTGGGGCATGAGCCCTGCTGAGAGGGTAGAGCTGTTTCTGCTACAGGACAGTCTAAATTGTCAGATAAAATCTGTTTCTAAATAAGTTATTGAGGCAAATTTTGTTGGGAGGTACGCTATTGACTGAACCAGACCTGAGTGGCCTTTCTTTTGGGAAGACAAAATTAGTGCATTACAATAGGATTGAGATCTTGCAAAGATAATAGTCTTGTCTGAACACAATTGGGAAAGTGGGCTTATTCACAGGGTATGTGACCCAGCAGCACCCTGAGATGTGATGCTGCAGGTGCCCCATAGCCCTTGATGGGCTGGAGCCCTTGGGGACTGTTAAAAACTGTGACCCTCTCGAATTGCTGCTGCACAAACTCCATCCATGACCAATTTATAGAAAATAGAAGTATCTACTGAAGAATGAACATGTTGTTGTAACACTATATACTCACCCTGCTCCTTCTGCTCTTTCCCCTTAAGTGTTTGGCATCATTCAGTTTTGGAATTATGGTGATTGAACCTTTGCTCTGACCCAGAGCAGCTCTTCTTATGTTTTAATGCAGTGGGATGATGAAATGTCTTGCACTAAGCAGCAGAGTGGAAAAAAAGCTGTAATCTGACCAGGCAGCAGACAGGTGCACAGAGATTGGTGATGTCAGACAACTTCTAAAACTCACATACTGATCCTATTACAATTCAGGTGAAAATGAACAAATATGGATAAAGAAAAAGGACTGCTCAAGACATAGACTTCACTGAGCTTATTCAGTGTTATGTACACTGTCACAATGACGATCAGCCCCCACAATCAAGAGACAGATCATCCCTTTACCCAAATTTTCAGTCTACATTGACAGGGGCAAGAAAAAATATTCCTTATTATGGTCTTATAAAACTGGGAGAGGAAACAAAACCCAGGATTAACATTCCTCATTGTATAAAGAGACAGTTACAGGGATCAAACTTAATCAGATGCCATGGAGAGGACAGGAAGATGCCCCAAGCAGCAGTGGTGGCTGGTTGGGGTCACAGCCTAGCCTAGGCTGGGAGAACATTAGCTTGCTCAGGGACTTGTACAGATGAACTTTAGAAATCTTGGAGGATGCAGATTTCACAACCTCTCTGGACAACCTACTTCTGTATGTCCGATAGGAATTTCTTCTGTTGCAATTTGTGAATGCTGTCTCTTGCACACAGAAAAATCTGCTAACTTTCTTCTGCTGCTGCTACTTGCCAGCTATCTGATCTTCTTCCTATTGTTTTAAGTCCAGATAGTGTTATGGTCCTTCTCCCTCATTCTCCTGTAACTAATATGTTATTAATTTTCTATTTAGCTGCTCAGCAAACATGATTTCCCTGAGTGCTATTGCCACAGCTGCCATTCACATTGGTATAATAGACAATGCTGAGCTAAGGCTTATTTTAAGAATCTGGGCTCAGTTTGGATTTTGTAGGCAAGGGCAACAGGCTACATCCATCAATACTGGTCTTGAACCCCTGACCTAAACTTACAGAGGCATGGGGACAAGTTTTACAGCATTGGAGTCACAGAGAAACTTCCCAAGAGTCACAGTTTGCACTGTGTACAGATAGAGAGATACAGCATGTAATTCAATAATTACTTTGGCCCAGTATATGTGGGTATGAAGATGTGTGGGCTTCTGGCTTGGTTTCAGGCCAATCTCTAATTAAGGAGTGAAAGATTAAGATGAAAGCAATTGCACTCTTCTTTAGTCAGAATGACCTACTAGTGTTAATTAAAACAATCTTCAGGCAAAAATAAATTTGGCTGCCAAAGTTATGTGCCTCACATTAAATAAGGATGTAGCTAGTTTAAAGAGTGCTAAGCTTCTAGAGGTTTCACAGAAACCACTCATACAGCTTTGGGCACTTTTGTTGGAATATTTTAAAACAAATCCTTTGCCTAAACCAGCTACTTCATGTGTATTTCAGACACCCGCTGGCTTTTTCTTCAAACTACATCATTTGAGAATGGGCACCTGCCAGCTTATCTTGGTCTGAACATACAGTGTGCTGGAGGATAAAATATCACCCTATCACTGGACACCGAAGTAGATTCTTCATCTGTCCTTTCTGTAGTCTCTGGTTACAAAAGACCCATGGCAACAGCAACAAGAAGATACTTAGATCCTACATTGCTCTGTTATTGGTGGATCTGAATATTAAAATGCCTGTGATAAAGGCATTCAGGATCTGCCCCTGATATTTTTAGGTAGTTAGAAATGTTCCCAAAGTAGGATCAGGCCTTTAAAATGCCATAACATTCTATTACACCTGTGTGAGACACCAATCATTGTTCTTAAAAGCCACACATCTTTCCCATCTCTCCTTTATACTGCCCCAACTTATAACTAGATGGCCAGGTGCTACTGCTGTTACATTGATCCAAGGGAAGAGAAAACAGGTCCAGTGCTTCAGAAATACTTTTTTTCAATGGGGATATGATGCCATCAGTCATCATACCTTGGGGGGGAGCCTGAAAGACCCTTCATCATGCAGAGTGGTGGTGCACTTAAGAGGCAAAAGGGGCCAGACAAAGAGAAACACTCATGAACTCATCTCCTTGACCTAAATTCTTCATTCTCTTGTTCTTAGTAGTCATGTTCTATTATTTTTCATCTACATCTTCTTTCATATGATTATAAGATCTTCGGGTGGCTCAGGGAGGAAGGGACGTCCAGTGGTCCCTAATTCAAACTCCTGCTCAAAGCAGGGTGAGCCATGGGATCAGACCAGGTCGCTCAGAGTTTTATTCAGTCAGATCTTAGAAACATCCCAGGATGAAGACCATGCAGCTGTCCTGAGGCCCATGTTTTCCTATTTGGGAACAGCATTTCCTGCCTGACATCTACCTCACAAAAGACCCTCCTCTTCTCCTGTGATGCTCCTGCACCATATCCCAGGAGGTGGTGCTGGTGGGGACTGCAAGTCTTTATCTCCTTCATGGGATAATTTAGGAGGTGACTGCTGAGAGTGCAACTCACAGATAGGGAAATCACTCTGGTTTTCCCTGTTGACAGCAGGATTTTAATCAGGGCCTGACTTAAATCATTAATTCACAGCCCTCAGGTTGTTTAAAGAGCTGTGATAATGAGCTGAGAAGAAATTACTATCCATTTTCTCTTGGCAGGACTGTAACAGCATGACATGACATTCATTGAATTTAGGAAAGAGAAGGGATAATCTTCAGAATGAGAAGAAGACAGAAAATCTACCCAGAAGAAACAATGACAGAAGATTCCTCCACATATGCAAACACAAAGAGGTCAATTTATATCTAATTTTTTCAACATGTCTTTATTGCTTAAGGGCATTTGGCAAGATAGCCATAACATAAACCTCACATCCAACATTACTTGGCAACATATTTCCCAGCTGGAAAGAAAATAAATTGGATTTTTTTCTTTGTGCTAATGCCACATTTTTTGGATGCTTTTTTGGAAACTAATCAAGAGATGGCTGCTCAGCATGCCTCTTCATTCTTGATGGGCTTTTAGTGCAAAATTGCCAGCAGCAATTTTCTGAAGTCCCCGGAGGTGTCAGATCGGACAGCTTCAGCTAATGGCTTCTTGTACATTTGCTGGAACTTCTCCTTTATTGCTGGCAGGTCGCTCTGAGGAGACACCAAGAGCCTCTTTAGAAGAGTGGTGAATGCTTTGAGTAACATGCCCTGCTCCTGCCAGCACCTCTGGGTTCAGATTCAAGGCCTACCGCACCCAGTGGGAGTAGGAGAGGAGAACCCAGGAGATCTAAAAATCTCAGAGGACTTTCAGCTTGACACTTGAAATAAAGGTAAGTCCGTGTCAGATGGTGGTGAGGGGATGCTAACTGTGAAGAGGGCCTGCATGGAAAGCTTTGCTGGGAGAATATCTGCCCTGTGGTGCTGTGCAAGCACAGCCTTGGTACTGGAAAAACTCAGTTTGCTGTGAACTCCTGAGGCCATGCCTTGGTGGCAGACAGGGAAGGGTGCATGTCCCAGGAGTATGGCTAAAAGAGTTCTTTTCCACCCGTAGAAGCAATTTACTGGTTACTTGCGGGGAAGAAACAAAGCTCAAGCTTGTCTTAAGCTTTCCTGTAAAAAGGCACCTACAGCGCAGGTCTGATCTTTATCACTGTGGTTTTTACATGTTATAATGACTGTGTCTTAATAGAGAATATCCTGGAGCCTAATTTTTCTCACTGTGGATCATTGAGAAATATGCTTTCCTCATGCCTGTGAAAGGCTTCTCCTCTGTGTCAATTGAAACAGCCCTGGGGTTAGAAGGAATACTTAAAGATTGTGCTTAAACATCTCAAATGCCTTGTGAAGTTTTGTGCTTCTTAAAATGACAGTTAACTCCTTTGGCTTTTAAATTTTCTTCCCTCCTCCCCATCTGTTTCTTCCCAGCTGGAATCAGAGAAAATTAGCAACATATGTTTATCAGTAATTCTCAAATTGAAATTGCTGCTTTATCATTAATTAACTAGGATTTACTTTTACACATCCTACTGGGCCTAGACCTCCCCATGGGTTGGTTTTAACCAGGTACAGTTGACTCCACTTGAAATTGCCTACATGCTTCCTCATTTAGGTCCTTTGAAAACAGAAATAGATACAATATCAAAATAGAGGTGCCTGGGTACAGAAGCAGAGTGTGACCACTGATGTCACTGGGCTGAAAAGGGTTTGCTGAGCATATGATCTATCAGGACTCACTCCATACCCTCTACGTTTGTATTTCTCCCAGAGCTGATGTGAGGCATTGCAGGACACAAGGTACCCTACCTCAGCCCTGGTCACAAGGATGCGAATCAAGGTCTCTTCATCAGTCCCAGCTCCTTTCATCGACTTGTGCAAAAGTGTGGCAAAGTAACCTGGGCAGTCTTTGGCACAGCTGACTAAAGAAAACAGTAAGAGGCCTCATTACACCTGTACATTTACAGTTTGTGATAACTTCAAGCAGAATTCAATAAATAAGAAAGAAAAGTTAACTCTAGTGTTTATGCTCAGACATTTGAGCTGTCAGGGCTTTTATTCTGAGACTGATTCCCTATCAGTATGAAAGGAAAAATCTTGGAGTCTGAAAGGGGATGTCCATTTTTCCACAAGAGATTACCAGCACTGAGTACTCTGCCATTCCACAGTGAAAATGACATGAATGAGAATGAGCATTTGCCCCTATGGGGTTCCTCTTGCCCATCTGTTCTTGGGGTGGCTGCTCACTGTGCAGATCACAGGAGAAAGATCTGTGAGGGCCTAAATCCAGATGGGTAACAACAATACCACTGACCTAACTGGAGACAGGACACTGTCAAAGCCAACCCTAGTGCTAAGTTGCTGTCAAGGACCCTGTACATTTTTGTGGTGGCTGCCTAGCACACTTCTTGTGGTGCCCAAGCACCTGCTGGAAGTTATCACCAGCCATGGTCCCAGGGGTAGCTTGGAGGTGGCCACCCTGTGTTAGAGGACAAATCATTCAGCTGTGTGGAGAAGAGCTATGTCTGGCTAGTTTCATTTTTAAAACTGAAGAGTCCTAATCTCTACTGAAAACTGTCTCTCTTTTCCCCAGCAGATGTCTTAGTTCAGCTTAGGGGTAACTCAATGGCTGTTACCAGGCTGTATACAGACCCCCAACAACCAGTGTCAGGTGATGGCAAGAACTAGAAAAGACAAGTCTTGAAATTATTGCTTTTTACCTAGAGTCAGATAAGCCTTCTCCAGATCTCCAGATGTTTCACTTTTAATGGATTCTTCTATGTCCTTCCCACACACCTGTGAGAACAAAAAGGAGCATAAGAGCTTCTGTCTGTACATGTCTTCCCACTGTACAAACCAGCATCAGATTCAGGATCCAATGGCAAAAGGTCAATCCAGATCCTTTAGAGCCTTTCCAAAGGAGTAATTCGAGGGCAAATGAAGTTCTCCTCTGGTGTAAGTGCTCACAGATCCACTGGCATCAAGAGAAGTGATGGAAAATCTACATCATGCAGCCCCAGGTACCTGACAGCTGCAGCTTCTTCTTGAGTGACCCTTGGTCAGCAGGAACTGTTCGAGCTTTCTCTAGCCCCTCTATCAAAGACTCCCACATAAATAAGATAATTTTTGGAGCTTTACCAACTCTGTGAAGTTCTGTTACTTATTGTCTTTGGCTTCCCAGGCAAAGTTTACAAGCACCGCGGTCATCCCAAAGTTTTTGTATTATTCTGTAGGGAATTGGAGGAGCAGACTGTCTCTTCAAAACAGAGTTTATCCTGACTTTTGTGAACTTCAGGAACCTCAAAGACTTTTACTGCTTTGCGTATCAGGATGTCCCTGCATGATTCAAGACTCTGACTTTTAGGTCAGAGCTGGGACACAGTGTATAAGGCAGCAAAGGCACCACGTAAGGCTTTAGTGCTTAAGTTCTGCAAACCACCAACCTAGTTTAGATCTTGCCCTCCCTATGTATCTCTCCAGCTGAAGGGAAGGGCAATTTTGCAAGATTTGGGCTCTAATCTTGGCCTACTTCTACTCCAAGTGCAGCCAGGCAGGATGTGGTGGGCTGGTTTGGGCAACCTGATCTGCTCAGCTTTAGGAATCAAAAAGCCAAGGTAGCTTGCTTATTGGAGCATTTAACTGAATCCCCAGGGTTTGGCCACTCCAAGGGAGAAAGTATCAGTTTGTGACTGGGTTTGTTCTCCTGCCAGCAACAACCCAAAACTTGGATTAAGCTGCAAATGTTTTTGTAGCTATTGGTTCCTTATTATGCTGACACTGAAATACGGCTTTGACTTGAGCTCTTTTCATCCTCAGTGCCTAAGGCTACAGTTTTCTGATGAACTCAGAGTCTTCCCTGGGAAGTTCAGTACTGAGAGCCAGAGGCTGGAGGGAGACTTTTTCCTGAGAATGTCACTGCTGAGCTTCCACCTTGCTGCTAGGAGAAGGACCTTGGATCTTCCATTGCAGAGGTAATTTCCAAGATATCTCCATATCAGGTCAGGTTCAGGCCCAGGCATGAGTAAAATGTTCCTGCTGGGTGACACAGGGAGAAGTATTGAGCAACCAGGATCCTGCTGCCTACTTTGCCTTATGTTTGGAGATGGGAAAGCACAGCAAAGCACCTGCACAGGCCATCTGCCCATTGCGGGCAGAGAGGAAAAGTCTGGAGATAAACTTTTCCTCAGACAATATGAGCTTGTGAAGTGGGGGGAACAGAGGAGACACCTTGTCAGGCTCTGTTTGGGAGAAGGAGAAAGAAAGACCAGAAAAGCAAATCCTTCCTTCAGGGGAGGAGTTTGTGACCCTGTCCCTTTGCTGCAGAAGGGGGACACACTGCCTTGCAGCTGTGGGAAGGAACAAAGAAATTGTGACATTTATTTGGTTGAATATTGTGTAGGTTATGAAGGGGAATGGGTTCTTCACTGGCAGAAGATACAGCTTCTTCTGTAAATCACCTATTTCTGTATTCTCAGGATACAGTTGTAAAAATATGTTTTCCAAGATTCTTAAAATATTCAAGAAGTTATAAAATGGCAGATTTTGTCTGCTCTGCATAGAACCACTTAGGTTGGAAAAGGCTTTTCAGAGCTTCAGAGCCATTGCAGGATCTGCACCTATATGTCAGGGCCTATGCAACCCACATTGCAGAAGACAAACTCACCTTTTCATAGGCTTGAAAAGTAGCTCTCAGCTGGCTATAGCTTCTCTTTGCTAGGACCACATTGAAAGCCAGTTCCTCTGTTCCCCAACGGCCTTCTCCTGCCTTCAAAATCACATGTTATTTTTTGGAAACACTTGTTTATACACAGTAGAGACATGGGGCCAGCCAGAGCCCTTGATCCACCAAGCTCCAGGCCGTGCCCCCCTTGCTCCTCTCCTTGCTCTGCCATTGCCCCCGTGCTTGGTTTGTTTTGTCCCCCTGAGGCAGCCCTTGCTGCTCAGCACGGGGACAAAAGGGATTTTTACACAACTGCACTTACTTCATACAGATCTGAGGCATCTTGCTCAGCAAGCTCTGCGTTGACCTGTTGGGTCTCATCTCGGGCTGCCTGCAGAAAAGGAGAAAACCGTAAAAAACAGCGGAGCGAGTGCTGGCGGCCCTGCAGATCTTTGGGTTGGAGTTTTGCTGCCATCTGCTGACACAGCCCGTGATGGGCACGGTGGGGCTCCTGGGCTCGCTGCCTTCAGAATCCTCCGTGTGGGGCTCACCCCAGCTTCATGTGCCTGTGCCGGGCCCCAGGGGCATTGCAGCGCGGATCCTCTGGGCCAGGACAGTGCCCGGTACCTGCAGCGAGGCGCTGCTGTTTCTCACAGCCCTGGATATGCCCTGGTAGCTGTGAAATGTTTTCCTGCCCAACCTGTGTACTCTGAGCATTCACCAACACTGTCATCCCTGGGAGAAATTATGAATGACTGATCAATGAAAAGAAAAAAAAAAAAAAAAGGAATGGATGTATTTGCTACTCCTGAAAGTATACAAGAGGATGGAAAGAGCTGTATCAATGCTTCCCAGAATGAGAATCTTAACTGTAATGTATTTAGTGATGTGACTGTTATGTCATCAAAGCTTCTTTTATTTATTCAATAGTCTTTTCATTTCTCAGGGCTGTCAGATCAGATTGACCACCACATTGCATTTCTCGATATGCTCCTATTTTTCTTAATTATAATGTGTCTTTATGAACGTATTGATTTTTTGCTTTATTTCATGAAAGGGGTTTCAAAAATGTGTTCTAATGGAAAATATGCTTTTTTTGATGAACGAAAAGCTAACATAACAGCAATCTCTTTCCCAGTTGTTCTGTATCTGAATTCTAAAATCCTTAGCTGAGATGGAAATAAGATTTAGTGGTTTGAGGCAAATTTCAGAATAATGGGGCCATGACCTTGAATGAGTAGCCTTTACCATGGTATAAATAACAGTAAAACAATCCTGTTATTTTCAAAGTATCAGTATTTATAAAATTATCTATGGCTTGTAAAGTGTACATATTAAAAAAGCTAGATATGTTTATTATTATATTATATATTATTATATATTATAATAATATTATATATTATTACAATATTTTTATTAAAAAGCCATAGATATGAAAGGCTCTTATACTGAAGAAGGCTTTTTGTTTACTGTAATTACCTTAATATTATATTACTTATCATTACTGCATTCTTATAAAGACCAGCCAATGCTTATTATGATTGCTGAGGGATAAAAGGAAATATCTCTGTCAGGCAGTTGCATAAGAGGAGCCTTACCTCTAGCAGCATGACTAATATCTTCCGTAGGGAGCCACTGGTGTCACTTTTAACATCAGATTCTAGATCCCTATCAAACACTGGGAAGAAAAAAAATCTGTGAGAGTTCAACCAGTGAGAAAGGATTTAAATGAAGGTGTTAGAAAGATAAAACAACTTACAATGTTTGTAGGCCTCTTTTATGTTTACAATTTCCTAGGAAAACAAAGAAATAAATAATGTAATAAATAAATAAATAAACACTATATTATTAATTAATAAATGAGCAAACAAAACACCAGCAAGTCAGCACCATGCCTGTAGTGTGTGAGATGTAGCAGCCACGGGGGTGGGAGAAGCCGTGAATTCCCAATCCCTGTTGAGGACAATGCTTTGAGGGGTTCCTGATTCATGCTGGTGCTCCTCTGGTTTTCCCTGCATTTGGGAAAGAGCTAACTTTTGTTTTTCACTAGGATCACGTTCCTGTACCTCTGGACCATCAGAACAGTGCCGAAGCTGACCTTTAACATGTATCTGGGGATTCTTCTCACCATCCAAGTCAGGTAGCAGTAGGATAAAGCAAAGAATGTCAATTTTATTGGTCTTTACTCCTGTTAAAGTTTCAGCTCCAGTATGGCAATCTTATTGCTGCAAACACTGGCAAGAGGAATTTCAGCCACAGAATCTGGACTGATCCCTCTTGCTTCTCCCAGGGATCCTCTTGGTGAGCTCTTTGCCCTGCTGCCTAAGGGAAGTCACACATGGTGCCCCAACCTTATTGTTTCGTGTGCAGAGAATCTCAATCAGCAGCGACTCATCTGTGCCAGCTCCCTTCATCGCCTTCCGAAGCTCTCGGGCCTCGTACTCGCAGGGCAAGTCCAGCAAAGCCAGCACAGCCTTTTCAAAATTCCCACTCAGGTCTCCCTTCAGGTCCTCTTCCATCTCCTGTGGGGACAGTCAGGAGGGTTAGTGCAAAAGCTGAGGTGAGATTAGAGGATTTCTTAATTTGTTTCAGGAAATCTAATGTTTTAAAAACTCCTTCTGTACCAAAAAGTGACAAAACATTTTTAAAAAAGGCCTTAAAATACATGGACTTTTTTTGCAAAATAAGTTCCCTAAAAATTTTGGTTTCAGATTGACTGAAATGATTGTCCCGTCTTCAAATACCAGCCAATATCAGTCTAGTTATGACTCTTACTTGTGTAAACAAATGCAAACTAGAGTTTTGAAAAGCTTAACAGGAGTTTACTCTGAAACAAAATGCATAAGCTTCTGCCTTCGAAAGAGCTGCCACACAGAGTATCAAACTAAGAACCTTCTCTGTCAATTTTGGTTAAAACTGACCAATGGAAAAAGCAGCAGATTTCTGCAAGGTACTTTTGTGCCAGCTAAACAGCATTTTTACACACACCCCCACATCAACCTTAAATCAAAATTTAGTAAGACCCTAGAGAAGAGCTGGCTAGTGCATACTGAGGATGTCTTTGAAGTGAACATTTCCTGCAGTATGGGAAGCACTTGACAAGTTCAGAACACTGAATGAGAAGTCCAGCTCTAAGTCTATTATTCTCAGGTTCCTGCTTACACAACC
Organism: Poecile atricapillus; assembly: GCF_030490865.1. Lineage (NCBI taxonomy): Eukaryota > Metazoa > Chordata > Aves > Passeriformes > Paridae > Poecile > Poecile atricapillus. Next base: position 142,126,725 of record NC_081250.1, read on the forward strand.
ACACGTGAACACCCAACTACTGGAGTCAGAGGCTGCCATCTGTGTTGGAGCAGCTTCAACACGTGCACCATAAATGCTGCAAGTTCCTGGAGCAGCAGGAGAGTGAAATGGTACCACTTGTGCCCCATTCCGATTCAGGCTGCCCAGGAGAGCAAGAAAGGTTGCTATGAACTGTTGCCACTGTGATGTTTCATGGCATTTAATAATTTCTAATGCCTATTTTTATTAATAAAACACTCATTATAGATCAAAATCTACAATATTTATGTAACCAAAATCTGTATCATGCTTGCTGTAAATTTTACACGCTTTTTAAAGCTTTCATTCACTTTCAGTGCTGACTGTCTTATTGACACTGATTAATAAGCAAGCAGACACTAAGAAAATACCAGTTTAATAATAAAGGATTCAGCTGTTAACAGAAATAATATTTCAGAAGCTTTATTTTTCTTACACACAAAATCATTAAGGCAGTTTATGCCTCCTCCTGCAGAAATCAAGCACCCAATGAAATCTCTTAGTTTTGCAACATATTCTACTTCATCACTGAATGGAATAAATATTACTTCTATTAAACTCAATAAAAATATAGTTGTGCAAGATCAAATAGTTTCTCTGAATTTGCATCTGGTCTAAGTGGGACTCTGACTTAAAATTTCCCTTTTACATTAACTTATTTTTCTGATTGTGCTGAAGATGAACACAAGCTGAAATATTTTCTATTTCAGTTATGAATTATTTTCTAGCTCTACCAGCTTTGATTAAAATGCTCTGATCTGGTTAAGGCTGACTTTAAGAAGATTCTGAGGCCTAGAATTATATGAGATAAAATAAATTGCTGAATCAGAAAGTAACTGGTCTCCTCCTTAAATCCACTCTTCCCATGATATTTTCAAAAGCAGAGGCCTGTACGCTGTATTTTCAGAGGCAGCTGTATCAGAGAGGCCACTTATTTCGGAATACCTTGCTATACAAAGCCTTGTACTTCTGTTTTATTTGTTGTCTTTGCTCCGATGTTCGACTTGATAAGACTTCAATAATTTTTTTTTCATCAGTTCCTGAAAAAGAAGATTTGCATAGGGATTTTATAATCAAGAATCTAATGCAGAGGAAAGAAAATGTGACCTCTAAAGAGAAAAAAATCCTGTACATATATCCCCAGTGGTTCCACCTTTAGGATTTGTAGCATCTAAGATTCTTTTGAGGATAATTTTAACTGTAGTCAGCTACAATGTTCAGACCATAAAATAAAATTTCACCATCTCATGCTGTTCATATCAAAGAAATTGAGCCTTCTGTTTGGGAAGGGCAGACACTGCTCCTAAAATCAGGGTTATGCTAGTGCCCATAGGCTGACATAGATGTTTTTGGTGACAATGTTTCTTTGAGCAGTCCCAAGTGATGGGCCACCAGACCCAGTTTATTATGTGTGTGAATGCTGTGCTGGCACAACAGAATGAGGGCACTGGGACAAGAGGCTGGGGCAAGCAAGGATGTGTTTGAACTAGCTCATTAACCCGAAGCCTGGATGTACACCCAGTAAAAAATTTGTTTCAATTTTGCTAAATGGAAAAGGAGCTGGAACCAGCCTGGATGGTCTCAGTCTCTGCCAGTGCTGTTTTGCTTGGCAAAAATCAGAGTGAAGTGGGAACGTTGGGTTGCCCAAAGAGACACAGCTGCTGTGCTGCCCATCACAGAGGGCAGCAGCCCCCTCCAGGGAAAAAGCCCTCAGTTAGCTTTGAGCTCTAACTTATGCAGTGGACTGAAGAAGGTTGCTAAAGGCAGTGACCTTGCTCTTGTACTTTTGTTCCCCTCTGCCATATAAACAGATGTTTGCACTAAACAGAGCTGCTGGAAGGCATTTATTACAGCTAAAAAGAGACAGGACCACAGTGATATTACCTGGATGTATGAAGAATACAACAGGGCAGCTATTGCATTAACACAGATATGCTGGTGCACTTCCATCTAAGGGCCAGCAGATTGACTCAGGCATTATTTCTTCATGACAAGTACCAAAATTGAGAATGTGAGCCAGGACAGACATATGATGGCTTGTGATGGACACTGCCCAAATGCCCATAGTGTATCAAGGGTTAGGATGGCAGACCAAAGGCATCAAAACACATGCAAGGTCTGTCCACACATCCTGCTGGTGGTCACTGCCCCACACTCTCCTTGTGCTCTGCCATCTGATGCCTTTGTGTGGCCATCTCTGGGCTTTGTGCTGGGCCTCATTTCAGGCTTGTAGGAGCAGGAACCAACAAGGGTTTCTGAGTGGCAACCAGCACAAAGGATAAAGATACAAATTATATTGGTATTCAGCAACAGCTGATATGTTTTCATCCCTCATATCACCACCAGGTACATGGAGGACAACTTTAGGGCATCTTGTTCAGTTCTTCCTGCTTAGATCCAAGGCAGAAGACATGATCCAATTTTAGAAGGAATTACACTCCTATTTGATAATCTTGGGTTAAACTCTCAGGGGACTTCTCTGGACAACTGTCTTGAGAGGGCTCAGTTGGTACAACAGGAACAGTTCCTAAAATTCAACACCAAGCCAGCTGATTCTGAATGTCACTGCTATACCAGGAAGAAATGCTTAAATTCACATATTAACTGTGCAAACACCTGGAGTGAATTAATGACTTATTTATCTTGTGTGCTGCCTGGATATTTTTCCTTTACTGTACATTGTCACTTAGGATCTCATGAAACACTATGCATTCCTCACTCACATCAGTGCAGTCAGGCAGCTTACTTTATTTTCAGTTAAAAAATCACTGATGAAGGTTGAAATCACTGTAAATTCCTTTCACCTGATGGAGCTGCAGTGGGCTCTGATGAAATATGGAGGTGATGATGTTCTTTACTGGTCTCTGGAGGCCTGAGAAAGGATATATAACCATGACCTTAATCTGACCCGACTAGCTGGACCCCGTGACTGTCAAATTAGTCTTGACAGCTTGATGCTCCTATTACAGGGAGCAAATACCTTGTTCACCCTAATCCTCTGGAGACATGCAATTATCAAGCTAGATCTTACCAGTCTTTGAGGAACAAGCTGGCTTCCCTTCCCACTTATCTCCATGGGTGTGACTGTTCTTTGCGTCACTATGTGACAGAAAGCATAAAGATTACCTAAAACTGGTTGGAACAGTTGGTTTGGCTAAGTTCATGTACATGATCTTTGTAATATTGATCTGCCCTCTGTACAAAATCCAAGAATCTCCAAAGTCTTTCTTACCTGCTCCTTTGCAGGCACTGTATATTTTCTTGGCATCTCGCTCTGCATCAAAGCCGTGATGGTGGCGTTTGTGGGTTGACTGGAAAGATGGAGACACAACAGACACATGGCAAATAATTTTGCATTAGAATGACAGCACTTTGGGCCAGCTTCTTGCTTGACCTTTGTTCACACCATCTAAACCTTGAAGTCCAGGCTGGGCTTTGCTGAAATAACTTCATACTAGGCATCTTCATGTCAGATAACAACCTCAATCATCTGGATAAAAACTGTTCCTGAAAACCGTTCTTGTATGATGCATTCATGTAAACAAGATAATTGGAGATCTAGAATGTGATAAAGCTGGGTTTTTTGTTGCTGCTGAGGTTTTTTCATTTAGTTTTTTATTTTGGCAAAATAATACATGTGGCTACCTTGAGCTAAATTTACAGGGACAGGACAATAACTCAAAGTCCACAGTCACGGCAGCAGTTTACAGCCTGACATATCAAAGTAAACAGAAAACCATGTCTGCTCCTTCTAATCTGACAAGCTGTGAATCACAGGGGCTGCAATGCTGGTACACCCTTCATTCTGCTGTTTCTCAGAAAAGAGTAGAATTATCTGAGACCGCAATGATAGCAATGATTTCAGCTCCTCTAATATGATTAATAAAGATTTTTAAATGCCCAAACTCTAAAATAGTAGTAGAAAATAGGTCTCAGGCTCCTAAGTCAAGTAGCACAAGTCAGTATGCACAGACACTCAGGGGGGCTAAGTTGGCAGGGCTTTGGCATTTGGTTTTAAATGGCAACATGTGGATCAGGCTGCTTGCTTTGCAGGGCTGCCAGGCACTGGCACCACCACTGTTACTTAAGAGTTATGATACTGCAGGGCATGGCAGTCTGCTTTTAATCCCTTCTGAAAATGCCACCAGCCTGCTGAGGAGCAGAAGATGTTAAATGGCTGATTAACCTCCTTGTCTCTGGGGGTAGCACAGGGCAGAGACCATTCCTGAAAGACATTAGGCACAACATCATTCTGCTTGTGGAATAAAGAGAATTTAAGCACATGGCTGTGGGCCATGCTCTGCCACATACCCATCAGGCCAGAGAACAACATGTTTTATTTACAAGTATAGATACAGTCTGAAAGTCTGTTTGTTGGTATGCTTCAAAAGTGTCATGCTGTCATCTACTTGTTCTGGTGAAAGAGCTACAGCTCTGGCTAAAGGGGTCCTCTGTCAAAAGGCAGAGGGTCAGTTCCCAAGGAGGAAACCTCAGATCCAGTCCCTACAGTGCTTTATCAACGTGCCTTTGTGATTGACTGAAGCCATTTAGCTACCTGGCTTTTCCAATGCAGTTAGCAGCTAGGGTACAGCCTACTGCTAATGGTAGCTGAAATAGAAAGTTGTTTTTACAATTATAACAATTAGTAAGGTACAATAACAATGCAATAATTTCTCTTCATCTCTACAGCACAAGGTAACACTTTGATTGCCCCATCATTTTGACAAATGTTGCTTTTAAAGATATATCCTATTGTGTGCTCACACAAGTTTTCCTAAACCTTTCTAACAAGATGGAAATACTTGTATATACATAACTAATATTTTCTAGCCTTCAAATTTCCTGACAGTTTGGGTCAAAATGGAAAGGCAAAAACACAAAGTGAGAAAGCAGATGCACTGATAACTATTCAAAATTAATTCCATTCACAGTTTTCTATTATAGCAGGTAGGTGCTTCTCCTTTGATGGATTGTACAAATCTCCTTCAATTGATGTACAAAGGAAATGGACTGACAGTCTCAGAGAGCTGAGGCTGTTCAGCATGGAGAAGGCTCCAGGGAAATACCATTGCTCTGGCTCTTTACTGTTAGTATGCTTAGTACATCTTGCTGTCTGTGTTAGGCAGGCAGTATTGAAATTATTCTAGAGTTGTTTGCAAAGCAAACCAAAAGAACCAAAGAAGCAGCTGAAAAAACAGAAAAAAAGGGGGAAATTCTGTAGCACAAAATACAGAGAAAAGTGCTAACATATCATATGTAGATATTTGACTACTTTGCAATTGTCCAAGTGCTATTCTAATTTATAGACTCTCAGGTTCTCTGCAACAGTAAGAGTAGAGAACTGTTGCTTCACATTCACTGCCTCCTGACTTGGGACGGAGGGTGCAGTGGTGAGAAGTGAGAAGAAAAAGGCTTCATCTGTGATTGTCTCCCACTTTTCAGACATTCAGCCTGGACAGAAACACCTGCAGAAACACACAAAGGTGGGAGCTGGTTTGTCCTTTGCCATGCCTTGCCCAGCAGAAGTGCTGGGCTGTGGGAATTGCCCTTACCATGCTGGTGCTGCTGCCTCTGCAGCTCCCACTGCCCCAGCCCTACTGCAGGTGCACCTGGTCATGGTAAGGTCGTGGCAGGACTTGGAGAGAGTGGTTTTTTCTCTCGTGATGGCTGGTCAGTTATCCTCAGGTTTACTGAGCCCCTTATTCCTAGGTACAACTTGCATTGGAGGTGTTTTGTTTGTGTGCAGCACAGGTGCAACAGGCAGGAAAATGGTACCACCAGAAACTGAAATAACACTGTAGATTTATGATTATTGATAAAGACATAAATACAGAAACATTTCTTTTCAAGGCAAAGATCATGCAGGAAGAAAGGCCTGTTTTGATGCTCAGGACATGTTCATTTTAAAGCACCAGAGGAATTTATTGAGTCAGCTCAGCTAAAGCCTCTGTCTCCAAGAAAATTACTGCAAAACATTAAATTATGTGCCTGGGGGATACCATTTTTATAGTACTGTGTGTAATACTAGCAACATCTTTATAGAGAGAAATCTGACACTGTGGTAAGCGACTGTCAAAGCCAGCTCCTGGGTCATCTGAGAAGCACTGGCTAAAATTCACTACTTGCTGAGTCCCATCCTTGACCTTCCCACTGACCACTGACACAGCTTCCCAGTGCAGGAGAGGGAGAGCTGCTTCAGAGTGTACTCCTTACCCTGTGAATTTTGACAGGTGGATTTTCCTGTAGGGGATATACGGGAAAATCGATTGATGTTTAATACCATTTGTAACCTGCAGTCATTTTTCTTCTAAAAACATGGGCAGAACCACTTTAATATAGTTCTTTTTTTTAGAGTTAGGATTTAGATTAGATTAGGTTAGATTAGATTAAATTAGATTAGTTACTGATTTAGAAGTATTCTAGTAAATTTGGTGAGCGCAAGATGTGGAGTCTGAAATATCAGGTGGACAGTCTGCAAACAACTTTGAAGTTGGACATAGGGTGTAAGGGAACTTGCTTTCACAAATTGATCCAGCTCCGTCCACTCATTTAATTTTATTCTCATTTCTTTCCTATAGTTCTATATTTATTAATGTGTTCAGAGATTTATTAATGATCAGAGTTCTGATGGTAAAAAATATTCTTTTCACTTCCAGCATAGTTGTACTTATGGCCTGTGTCAACTTGTTTTCTCTTATCCTGAATAGTTTTTTGTCTCACTCAAGTGTACTTTAGACAATAATCTCTTTCCCTTGCAGCTTTGGCTAAAATTGCCACAGAGTTATTTGTATTAAACTAGACAGTTTATAAAAGATCTAAAACTAACTTGTTTTGTTCTAACTTGTTTTAAAGCACACCAAGTAGTTTTTCCTAATCTGACTTTGGGGAGCTGTAAGATGAGTTTATAGTTGACAATGATCTGCAATGCTTAGAGAAGCTTTGTAGATTTTTCTTTGATGTTTCAGCATGTGGAGCCCTTATGGAGCGCAAATAAACAGTTTAACAAAGGTCAGCAAACCCAAAAGAATGTGATGGGGGTGGGAAAAGAGTTCTGATGCATTCAAGGCATCAGTAGCTAGCATTGGTAGGTTGCTGCAATACATTGCAGACACTCCTACAAATCTAGTATTTTCCTCAGGCTAAAGACAATTAATCTTGCTCATCTGTCAGTAGACAAGAACAGAAGTGCTACCATGAACATGTCAGGTAGTTTCCTGTATTGCAAAAGAGAGATCTCTCTGAAAACAGCTGATAATCCAGCTTGAGCAATCAGCTATTTTTCCATTTCCATCATCTCATGCAGATGCCACAGGCCTGCTCAGGAGCAGGTTTATGGGGGAGTACTGTCAGAATAATGAAAAGAGCAGCGGCTCAGGGTGCTGGTCACCCACTGCAGCTCAAACAGAGACTGCTGATGATGATGTACGTGGATAAATGCAGACACAGACCCTTAAAGAAAATCACTGGGAAGAGCCAGGAGGAGTGTGGCTGCTGACCAGAGCAGATGACACGCAGCTCTAGTAGCTGTAGGAAAAGCTCTAAAGAGAGCTGGATTGATCCAGGTATGCTGAGTGCCTACCCGTCTTCATTTTTGCCAGGTACAATTTATGTGCTTCATTTAGAGGATGTCTAACTTCAAGCTTTTCTTTGGCTGCTGCTTAACAGAAATAAAAATTAAATCTAAAAGTGGTGCAGATAGAAAGGGCAGACTGACCTGGCCATGCTCTTTACAGCATTAACTCATATTCTTGAGTGGGATCAGGAAAAAAAATTGGGGCAGTATTTAGTTGTCTAAACATAGATTTCTGGTGCTGTTAGGATGTCCCAGGGTAAGCTGCCTGCTGCCTGTCAGACGTCAGTGGTCTCCTGTGGGCCTGCACCCATCAACCTGATGTAAATGTCTACATTGTAGATACTGGAGGTGGGCTACACAATCATGCCAGAGTTTTTCCACCCATTTTTTTCTTCTTCACATATATTTAATTATGTTTGAAAAATGAGGTTTTAAAAATAATAACATAAACTAGTTCCACATGCATCAATCTGAGCTTTCCTTTCCATCAAGCAGGTGAGCACCAGCAACCTCTCTGCCTGCTTTCCCAGAGATTTACAGCTCCTGTCTGCCTGATTTTGGTTCCTCTACTGCCTACTAGAGCTGAAACAATTCCTGTGATGGGCACAATGGCCCAACTGTGTGGATGCTCTGGTGTCTTAGAAGGGTTGAGTTCATGCTTCAGTCTTTTGTTCAGGGAATTTTTAATGGAGTCTCTCTGTTCTTAAGATTTCCAAGAAACACTACAGGCAGTACTAATTTTGAGATTAGTACATTGCTAGTAAATTAATCTAACATTGTCTGGTGGGTTCAAATATTTTTAGCTAGGATAACAGATATCTACATATTGCAGCATCTTGCATTCTCTTGCATCCTGTTTCTTCAGGAAGCCAAGTCCCAAACAATCCATAATGTCCTAAAGGTGAGGACAAGAATACCAGAAAAATAAACAATCAAGTCAAAGCAACTGAAAACCCATCCTAGATAGGAAGCTATAGAACCTGTTGAGATTTCTCACCATGTACAGTCACTGAGCCACCAGCACAAAGACCTTTGGGGAGCCCAATCTCCAGCTAATGAACCATTTCTCCAGCTCAGCACTGGGAGCTGTCAGGACTGGTTTGGGCAGAGCTTCTTATTCTTCACAGATATTTAATTACTGCTCTAGGCGATGGTTAAGTGAGCTGACATCTCAAGGTGCCTTCCAGTTCTATGATTCCTGTCTTTATCTTTCGTGTGGAGAAGAAAATTTATTTTCTCTGTGTAGCAGGAAATATTCCAAACCATCTAGTCACCTTGTTTGCATAACAAACAACAGGACCAGGGTGTGCATCTCATTGGTTAAATTGTATCTAATACACTTAGATCACAGAAGACAGCTTTTGGCAAATCAGCACCTACATGATTAATTTTTTATAAACACACATATACTCAAGATTAATTATTTATCTTGGCAAAAGTCTTTAATGAGCTTTAATGCAACTGGAATCCAGGGTTAACTAGACTAACAGTAATGACTAGGTAAAAAAAAAAGGACATGTGTTCTTCGATCTTGTGGTTAAAACCTTCTAGTACATCACATGTTGTCAGGATAACATCCTGTTATCAGAAGAAACTCTGAACCCCCACCCAAAGTAGTCTTTAAGACAGCCTCATCACTCATCTCAAGCATTTCCATCTGTGGAGAATAATAAAATACAAAAACAAACATAGGAGTAGGCTGCTGTATTTTCATCCTGATCTACTTCCAAAGACAGACTGAAAACATGATGCTACATTTGTACTTCACCCACAGTCTGATTTACTAAAACAGACATTCCCAGTCATAAAAGGTTGACCTGCTGAGAAGGCTCAAGACCATCAATTAGAAAGAGCAGAAAAGCAGATAAAGCTCATTTCACTGCAGTGTGTGGGTACTCCCATGAGAAAAACTTCCAAATATTAGAGCTCTTTGATATAATTAAAGTCATGCATAAATATAAGCAAAAGAAACAAAGAGAAATTACTGGTAGGCAGGGTCAGGTCTCATTTAGTGGGAAAAGCCACTCAGGGTGAGGATATTTCATCATTAGCAGATGATACAGTCACTATCTCCTATCATCCTTCCACCAAAGTAAGGGATTCTTCTGCAAGCGCTTCTTCAGTAAAGTTCAAGTAATGGGGCTCAATCATTCAGGTAGAAATTTCTGTGAAATGTAAAGGCTTTTTCACACAGGATCAGAGTAGATGGGCACTAACATCTAAAAACAAACAGAAGTAAACAGATGTGGCATGTTGGCAGCAGGGCTGTATCAGCAAGCACTGGGGTTTGTGCTGTGGTAATAACAAGGTGGGGTTGACAAAGACATTTTTGACAAATGAATTGGCAAAGTGCAACCTTAAGACATCCTTTTGCCAGCAATGTTCCTTCACCTGTTTTGTAAAATGTACCTCTCATTTTTGTTTGCTTGCTCATTGTCAACCACAATATGCAGCTGAAAAATTGCCAAGTGCCTCCTTGCCTGCTCAGAGTATGGGATCAGTGTCTCCAAATGCCATCTGCCATCTGCCAGCCAGGCTGTCATTCTTCCAAATCCTTGCAGCTGTTTTGTGTCTAACAGCTGCATGACACACACTGTCAGCTTGCTTGTTCCTGATGGTTTGGTGCTATCAGGATCAAAACAATTTCTACATGAATTCTATACTGTATAAGAAATATGTGTAAGTTTCATGGATTAGTCAACAGCCTTTGCAATGACTCTGTTACTCTTTCCAAACAGAGAGGTGCAAACATTGTTTTCTACATCTGGGACTAAACCTGCAGTGGCAACAAGATCCTCATAGAATCAGTCACATTTACTTTTTCCTATTACAAACAAGTGGCAATAGTGAAGACAATTGTTCTGACAGTTATTTAAACTGCAAAATTAAAACCATCTTTCTCCTACAATGTCCCTCCTATTTCTAGTAGCTATTAATATATTATCTATGATTATTTTTTATCCAATTTATTCATGCTCATCATCATGACAGAGAAACCCACAATTAAGAAAAAAATGTAAGTTTGGGGTGGTTTTCTCATGGCTGAATTTTATACTGTCCAGTTGTAATATTTTCAAAACTTTTTGTGGCTGATGCAACACTTTAACACTGAGTACTTTTAAAACCTGTTAGCTTAACTGCAGCTTTTATTTCTAGAGGGCACCTGCATGGGGCTGGCACAGAGGACATGGGGCTGACAAGGCCCTGACTTGTCTGGTGGGGCTGCTGAAGCCAAGGCAGGAAAGGATGGTAGAAATCTTCAAAGACACCATGCCTGTAGTTAGACATGAGTCATGCCTCACATCACTTCCTTTGATTACTTATCTTGCAAATGGAAGCTATACAAAATGCAAACAATTTGCTTTATTCACCACAGATAAATCTGTATTCTAAGTTGGCAATAATTCTTTGTTATGATGGGGGCAGACTCCTTTTATTTTATTGACTATAAAACCTGGTTGGAAAACACTTGGATAATAGCATATTTTACCTATTTTTTCAGCTGAGATATCAGATTTTTAACTCAAGTGTTCTTATGTCTTATTAAAAATTGACACTCATTACCTCCACTAAGACTTATGATGAGCTAACCTTGATGGAACTGAAGTAAATTCTTGTGTATGCCAGCATGAAAGTTAACATAACTTAAGAATACCTACAGGGGGCTCAAATCCAGAGGCACAATCTTTGGGAACATCATGTTCACCCTTGCATGTATTTTAAAGTTCAGTTATTTAAAGGGACAAGAACTTGAAGGATGTGGCACCCCATCAGGGAAGCCTCAAGATGACATGCTTCACCCCTTGGTTCTTTCATTGTTTCTAAAATACATCTCTGTAAGACACTCTATCTAAACATCATCTATACATTCACAGACACACAGAAGTGCTATTACTATACAGATATGCATGTTTAGTGTCCAACAAACCAACTGTGGCTACAGAACGTGGAGGTTTGTGCATCTAACACCTTTCTACCTCACAAGAAGGAGGTGGAGGAAGTTTCAAGATATTCCCAGGTCAGCTGAATCACATAACGCAGCAATCTGTCCACTCTTCAGCCACTAGCCATAATAAACAATAAAGACAGAGTCCTTTTCTGGATAGCAACTGTTGAAAATTCTATATTATTCGAAAGTAGCTAAACTCTTGCTTGACATAAGTAGTTAGAGTGGTGGGGCAACAAATTGAACTTTATCTAAACCATATGGCTATGTTGTGTAAGTCAAAGATGGATTACAGAGAAATCTGGAGCTAATAATCTGGTAATTAAGAATAGTATAGATAGACTGTAGTGAAATGTGAACAACTAGAACATTAGTAATAGTTAGAATAGAGAAAGCTAGCAGCTTTAGTATTACTTAAAAATGAATGCCTAGAGTGGGCAGCCCATTGATTGTGGTATATGAACTGTAACAACCATGCTCCAACATGGAATACAGAACTGACCAAAACCCCCACCAAAACCAGCCTCAGGGCATGCGAAGATGACCAGGTAGCAACCATCTGGTAACAAACCAGTGAACCAATACAGAGGGATAAGACCCCTAATATTATCATTTGTATGGAGTGTTGCACGAGGAATGGAGAGTTTAGATTGTGAGGGTTTAGTTGCCAAGCGGTTTCTTTGTTCGGGCTCCTAAACTTGAGCTACCAGATATAACTGATTTGTGCCAATAACCCCCCTAATAGAGATGAGAGTCCAGTGAAAAAAATTCTTTAACAACAGAACTCGGCAAAGTATATTAAAAATGTTGTAGACAAAGAAAAGCATTAGAGTCCAGATACTTTATATTTTTTAATGTTTTTGTAAAACATAACTGTTTGACCTATTTCCATCATGTAAAACATTAATGTATCAACTCTGATATTTTGGATGAGTTCTGGTTTTTTTGCTACAAATGCATTGTAATTTTTTCATGGTTAGATGTTTGTTAGCACCTATTACAGCAGCACTCACAGGACAGCCTCAGATCTAAAAAGAACAGCAAATATCCTGTATAATAAGAGACTCTGGAAATGAAAAGAATCTTCCACAGCTTTTCCCCAGTGGTGGGTAGCTAAACAAGAAGTTATTTCTGTCTTCTGCTGACTGTGGGCTTACGGCCAGGGGCAGAACAAGAATTGCCTGTCACTGAACACTGGTCTGCCAGGAGAAGTAACAAAGAGCAATTGTTGAGCTTCATGATGAGATAATAAAATCATGCTATGGTAATGCTTGTACTAGGGAAACATTTCTACAAGGACAGTAATGTTCATAGGCAACAGAGAGTTGTTGTGAGTTTTGTGAGCTTATGCCCAAGAGGGCTCCTCAGGCAGATACGTTCCCCAGGTAATACTTACTTTTTGACCTTCAAGTTGTCAAACCATATGGCCCACAACAACCTTATACTTAATCCCCTTATACTATAGAGTCCTCCCTGGAAGAAGGTTTAATCTGCTTTGTAATGACAAGATGAAACTCAAGGGTGTTGCAGAGAATCTCAAAAAATTTGAATTAAAACCAAACAATTCACCCCAACCCCAAGATTAATTAAACTCACAAACACCACAGAATCATGCATAAACAGTCTTCATGGATTTTTGAGAGACAGAAGATTTAAAAAAATTTACACAATTTCACATAACTAAGAATCCATCAAACTTTTCAAATAATAGAATGAAAACCAATGCTGCTATTCCCAAATTGTCCCCAAAGCATCCTTATAGCAGAGCAGCTATCTAGATTTCCAGGTGGATTGACTCTATTTGTGTTAATATTAAGGAGATCAGATGCACAGATAAGCTTGATACAAGTCTGCAAACACAGAAAATATTTAAGAGACTATAAATCGCGAAGGATGTGCAGTCAAAAACATTGTTTGATTGGAGGAAAAAAATTCTGGACTGAGTTGAGAAAGCATAAAGCACATGAAAATATGCAGATTTGGAGTTGTAATGTTGCATCAGGTGCAGCTCTTAATTGGGAGATCCATTTCTGAGAGAAAGGTACACTTTCTCTCAGAAAACCAAAAGGTTGGTTGGAAAATTTTTGCTGAAAGCATTTTTTTCAGTAACATTTGACACTTTCGTTCAAACGAACATATTCAGGAAGATAGGAATTTTGACGAAAGCTCCATTTGAAAATGAGACATTCTGACAGAACTGAAAAGTTCCATTTTAACATCCACATAATGGAAGCTTTTCACTGAAGAATTTCAAGGAGCTTTCAGCTTTCATTAAGAACTCCATTTAAACATGATAGTTAAAAAAAAAGTTTCAAAACATAAAATCATTTAACCAAATAAAATACCTCATTTGACACAGATGATTCATTTCATATTTCTCCCAGCAGAAGCTATTAAATAGAAGTTTAACTTCTGAAATTTCAAAGCAGACAAAATTCTGTTGTTGTATTATTCAACAGAATGAAACAAACCATTTTTACCCAGCTTTCCAGCGCCAGTATTGACCACGAAAGAGAAGCTGCCTCTGTGCATTGCAGAGCCTCCCAAAGCCACCATAAACCACAGCAACAGGTGCTGCAGCACCACAGTGTCCCTTTCAACCTCCACAAAAGAAGTTCTTACTGGCTCATCTGCTGACAAACTGGTAGCCCCTACAGCTGGTTTCCGTATATCCTCCGTGAGTTTGTAAGACTGGCTCTGGAGGTTTAAAAAACACAATGTATAAGAAACTCATAAGCCTGTGGTTACAAAACATGAGATTAGGAGAAACAGCAAACTGCAGCAGAAAAGCTGTGGCAAAAACTTCTATTTTATTCTCTGCTCATCCAGAAGCAGTTCTCTGACACAGATGGAGCCATTTCTCCAAGATTACCTGTAACTTTCTAGGAACAACAATCTGCAATTCCCAGATTAATCTGGGCTGAATGATGGTATTCTCTTCCAACATGGGATCACCCTTGTTCCCACTGTAGCCTACAGCACAACTGCGGTGTACTGTACCCACACCCAAACAACCTAGTCCAGCATGGAGCTCATGCACCTGTAAACCTGCCTGAGCTGCAGTGCTGTGATCACCCCAGCCCCTCTGGACAGTTTAAACGTGAATGGAGTATGTTTGCCCTTCACTGTATTCCATGGATTGTCCACTGAAAGGCTCTCCAGGGCCAGGAGATGCCTGTTGACAGCCCTGTGACCTGTGTGTGTGTGTCCTGGCAGCAGGAGCCTTCTTGGCCTTGTCTCCTGTGCACAGGTGGAAGTGCTGGACACAGGTAGCGTTGCTGAACTGCTCACTCCTCTCCCCTTAGGCCAACAGCAGTCTGCTAAAAGATGGTTTTGAGACGGGACCATCGTCCCATTCACAGGGAGACAAAAAGCTCCTTGGAATTGCAGCTGGAGCTTTATGCAGATTGTATGGGATATCTTTCTCACTCTGCCAAAGAAAATGTCCTGGGGAGCTGGTCCAAAAGCATCAGAACCTTGGCATGTCTCCAGGCCTTGCTGAATTTGGATTTAAAAAATAGTTACACGATAATATAAACCTTACAGAAACTCACTTTAGCCTGTATCAGCAAGCAGGCTGTCTTCTATGATACATACTGCAAAATTGCACTTTTCTGCATTCAAGGAGAAAATGCACTGCTGAATAAATATTGCTTTTATCCACTAGTTTCGAAATTGGAGCTAAGACCCCCATCTTCCTCAGCACAAGCTACTTAATTTGCAGAGGAACTAATTATTCAGAGCTGTCACACAAAAGTTTTTGACAATCAGGTCATTTTGAGGTTAAATGTCTCCATGCAGACAAATGTTAGCAAATATGGTCTCAGTCAAAACTCATGCAATAATTTGATGCAGTAAATCCTGACAGCTGGATTTTCATCGGGGCCTTCTGTAAACACTATACTTTGAGATTACTCCTGTCCCTATTGTTCTGTGATAAACAGCCAAATTTTGAAAGTATTGGCCTTTGCAACAGGAAGTTTTTCGTATATCTTTAGGGAATTATTTTAGTGTTCAGAATATTCCAATACAAATTTGCTGAACTAATTAAAGTTAGCTTTTTCAGGACATCTTGTGCATCATTTCTTTTTCTCAAAATGGAAGTGCTGTCCTGTTTAAGCCACAAGGAGCTTTAAAGCATTCAGGACTTGTGTGTTGCAGTAATAATTTCACTATTCATGTACTGTAATGAAGCAAGGTTACCAGCTGCATACAAGTTTTCCCCACAAAGTAGATTTTGAGTTTAAATCTTCACTTGCAGCTGTATTAATGCCATAGAAAGTGAAAATCGACAAAAGTAAACCCAGGAAATCATTGCATTCTTGACAATCCAAATTAAGTAACTACTTACATGTGAACTGCCCATTTTTTGCTTAGTCTGAATGTGGAAGGTGCAACTCTTCTGCTCTTCAATAAAACAAGCATCCAGTTGGAATAGCTAAATACTACCTAACCCTGGGTTAATCAATAACTTCTGACATTATTTAAGTTCTAGTCATTGCAAGGTGGGGTGTATTCATTATTACATGGTGGCTTTATTATCCCTGCTATCTAATATCACATCCTGTTGTGTCATGGAGCTGACCGATTTCTCTAAGAACAATCAGGATTTCACAATGTAAGCCTCAATATTATACATACTGATTTATCTAATTCTTATTACAGTGATTTTAAACAGAAAAATATCGTAGCATCCAACACGAGCTTTCCAAACATATCAGAGAGAAAGATGCCTCCTTTGAAGGGTTTATATCAGATCTTATGGAATTTAATGGTATTTAATATGCCACTGAGGACCCTCAGCTCCTACAAAACATTTTGAATAGAATCTTACTGTTTTAATTTGGTTTATGTGATCAGGTTTTGGTAGTCAGGGGATTTCAGGGGTGTCCCCATGCTGGACAGAGCCAGGGTGAGCTGACTCTAAAATGAACTCTCTCCAGAACAAAGTTGAGCCCCATCAATGATGCTGGTGGTGCCTCTGTGATAATATATTTAACAAATGGCAAAAATTACTGGGCACCAGTTGTGAGAGAGGAACAAGAAAAATGTGAAGGAAACAGCCCTGCAGACACCCAGGTCAGTGAAGAAGGAGGGACAGGAGTTGCTCCAGGTGCTCTAGCACTTCAGACTCCCCCGCAGTCCATGGTGCAGCCCATGGTGAGGCAGCTGTGCCCCTGAGGCCATTGAGTCCCCAGGGGACCAGAGATGCTCCTGCAGCCCATGGAGGTCCCTGGGGGAGCAGAGATGCTCCTGCAGACCATGGAGGTCCCTGGGGGTGCAGAGATGCTCCTGCAGCCCATGGAGGTCCCTGGGGGAGCAGAGATGCTCCTGCAGCCCACGGAGGCCCCTGGGGGAGCACAGATCCACCTGCAGCCCATGGGGGACTCCAGATGGGAGGAGGTGGGTGTGCCCTGGAGGAAGCTGCAGTCATGGAGAGCTGATGCTGGAGCAGGCTCCTGGCAGGAATGAGAGCCTGTGGAGTGGAGCCCAGGCAGACACAGGTTTTCTGCAGGGCCTGATACCCTGAGGAGGAAGGAGCAGCAGAGACAAAGCATTATGGATTGACTGAAACCACTACTGCCCATTCCCTGCACCACTCAGGGAAAGGAGTTTACTAATTGGGAATGAAGGAATGAGGTTGAGCCTAAGAAGAAGGGTGGGGTCTCAAAAAGGTATTTTTAGTTTTGTCTTTGCTTCTCACTACCTACTATATTTTCAGTTGGCAATAAAGTAAACTAATTTCCCAAAGTAAAGCCTGTTTTGCCCATGACAGTAACTGGTGAATATCGTCCCTATCTTTATCTCAACCCATGACCTTTTTTGCCTTTTTCTTTCCCCTTGTTCTTTTGAGGATGGGGAGTGGGAGGGTAGCTTAGTGGACCTCTGGCAGCTAGCCAAGGTCCTCCTTTAGACCTTAGGCAAGATACTCAGAGAAAAATAAGAAGCCAGAACAAATACATTTGAATTTATAGCGGTTCAGGGGAGGAAAAAACCGAACTATGTAATTCTGTAAAAAGCAAAAGAAAAACACTGTTACTGAAAATGCAGTAATGATTCTAGATTTTAAGTGGACTGATAGGTGCAAAGACCTTACTACCATTCAAACACACTGAAAATAAAATCAGCTTTGATCATGGTGTTCAAACACAAGTAAATCAAATGTGAATATGAAAAAAATTATCCAAAATTCAATGATTTGTGGTAACATACTATCTCAAATGCATCATCAATGAATGCCTTTAATGATCTGGGAACTACTCACTTCTTTCAGAATATTTTTGAGAGTAAAGACCTCCCAATTGATATGAAATGAAATACTATAGTTAGAGGGAAAGTGACTGCAGGGTTTGTTTGGAAATTGAGCATGAGGTCAGGGAGCGCTCACAAACTCAAACACAGACTGGCATTCCTACTGCTTTAACTAATTGTGAGTAAAATACAGCAGTCCAGAAGGTGCAACTAATGAAGGATTTCAAACAAGTAGATGATTGAGCCCTACTATATAGTGCTGTGCAGGCAAATGCTCTATCTAAACATGTAAATAGGCTATCAGTAGCAAAATGATGTGTTACTCTCACTGATCAATTTGGTTGACTTAGCTTATGTTCTGTGGGTTTAAAAGTTTGTACAGTTAACAAGAATTAAGGATTGTATGGTGCTTTTATGCTTTGTAAATAACAGGACTGGCTCCCTGCAGAAGACCTGAGGATCATAGTCCTGTGGGTGACATTCCCCAGGCAATGACAGAGGGACACTCTGAGAATTCAGAAAGGTGAAAAGGAGATGAAATATTATCCCAAGTAGGAAACACCACATTGCAGTGTGGAACTGGACTGGTAACACTGCTACTCTGGAGATCATTGTTGGTGACACCCCAAGTTAGTCCTTGTTTTAAAGGTAACCACAAAACTTTTTACAGTTGATGGATCTTAACTGAGGCTAAATGGAAGAGGAAATTAAAATCTTCAGTCTACTGAAGCAAGTGAAATAGTGAAGCACTGAAGCAGCAACAGGTAAGAACTAAGTGAAACTAAGCTTTTTGTAGAGGATTTGTGGTAGCAGTGTGCCCTCATGGATGGGCAGTGGATGCTTTGTCTGTCTCCAAGAAGATGCAGAACTTTCCCTGGAGAAGGTACCTGGATTTCTGTGTGACAGACAAACACAGCTTGTGGTTTACATCAGAGTCAACAGAATGAATACCTTCACCAACCTTGACCATAGCATTGGTATGAGCTGTGAAATGGCTTTTACAGTGGAACTGGTGCCTGGCACTCCTGTTCAACTCTGCAGAGCTCTGGTGAACTTGTGTGAGACTGAGAATTTTCAGAAAGAAAGACAAGCACAAGAATTCTGAACAGTATTTAGTGATTTATTCAGATAAGTTAAAATGGGGACAGGGTTGACCAGAGACTGATCACAGACTATCAGGGACCAAGAGATTCTCAAAGGTTTACCAGGACATTCACTAACAAGGATAAGCTGCTGGAAGGACTGATGCTTTCATATGTTCCCTCTAAAGAGGTATTTAAGGGCTTGAAAACTGCAGTAGAAGTCCCAAATAAAAAATTCAGCCTATCAACAAGTTTGGCTAAAACCAGACATTTAAAATGAAACTGCCTCCAGCGTCCTTAAAGGAAGTCACTGGATATACTATTTCCAAGGAAAAAATCCCTGGGAACTATTTAATCTAAAGATCCAGTCAACAGTTGCCAATTTGAGTAAGCAGCTCATGGGTACTGCACAAATCACTTATGAAAAAGAGACAAAAGTCATCTTGGAGAGCAAATGTTCTTCACATGTTGGTGAAGGTAGCATGAGCTGGTCAGGCTAGCCAGGGGCAGAAGAAATGTGAGTAGGAGATTTCAGTGCAGATGCTCAGTTCAGAGAGAGCTGCAGCAGTTCAGCTCAGCTCGCTCCTCCAGAGCTCTGCATTTTACTGGCAGGTCCCCACCAGCCCATCAAGTTTGCTGAGCACACTGGAAATCAACTTCTGTTTCAAAATATAGCGGAAGTGACTAGAGGATGCAAAAATGCAACTTCTGTTTTTAAACAAAGAGGAACTGGTTTAAAATCCAGAAAGTAAAGGTAGTTTATTTGAAAGTGTGATGGAGTTATTTTGTTGCAAGAAAAAAACCCAAAAGACTTGCAATAAGGAAAAAAGCAGACTTTAGAAAACTCAGTGAACAAAAAGGTAATGTCTTTTGAGATGGTAATCTCAAGAATGAAGACTGCTGAGAATAACTGGAAGCAAATGCATTAAAATTCAAGAAACAAATTTTCTCTATAAGAAGAAAAGGTAAGAGGTATAGTATGAAAAATGTTTATCAATAAGATTATTCCTGCCAGAAATTAACACCTTTAAGTAAGCAGTTGTGTGCACCAACCCGACTAGGATTAAAAAAAAAAACAAACAAAAAGAGAATAGTCATTATATATAGGCAGTGGCACAAGTCTGTAAAGCATCAAACTAGGGGCAGAAATATCTGAACCAGGGTTGATTTTATATGAGCACTAATTCAGATCAAGGAAAGTCATAAACAACTGGAGAAGGCTACACATAGTGCCCATGTTCCAGGGTAAATCTGCTCATTGTTGCAACTGCCTGAAGGGTCAGCTGGAGAAACTGTAAACTGCACAACATCCTACACATATCATTATCTATCTATCTATCTATCTATCTATCTATCTATCTATCTATCTATCTATCTATCTATCTATATCTCTCTCTCTCTCTCTCTATCTCTCTCTCTATCTCCATCCTGGGAGGGATGCTGGGAGGGAGTGCATATGGTTGTAATAATAGCCTAGGGTTTGAAAAAACCCTAGTGAGCAGTGTGCTCACTTTATATTACATACATGATTTAAACCAATGCGATTATAACTTCAAAGACCTCAACTAAAGTTGCAGGAGTTCAGACTTTTATCTATGACCTTCATTTAGAAAGTGAAGTTGAATCAATGGTCTGCAAACCATTGATTCTCAAATTCATTAATAAACACAGAACAATTTTCTTGTATGGTATCCTTTCTGGTACTAAATTAAAATCCTGTAAGTACTCAAGTACTTTCATTGTTCACTTCTAATCACAGGTCTGCTCAGTTACACTGCCTTTTTTGTGTCAATACTTTCTTTGTAATTGTCTTGCTTTTTCTTCTCTTTTGCCAACCCTATAACTGAAAAGTATGAGGCAGATGATAGCAATATTATTATATGATATTAATTATATTAAAAGAATAGGAATACTCCCTAAATTACTGTTATTCTGAGCATCTGAATATTTAGCTTGTGGATTCTCACATCTGTGTCTTACTGAAAATATATTCAGGTGGTGGTGTGTCTAACAAGAAAATTTACCTGAGAACCATCTGAGAAAAAAATTGTCCTGCCTTATTTAAAGGTGTATCTTAACTGCTGATATCAAAAGTAAACAGACAGTACCAGCCAACAGCCCGTACCATCTGGTTTATGTGGCAATGGGCAAGATAAACCACGTTTTTTATTAATGTCTTTTCACAGCTTATTTATAAACCATTGTGGGGTGTGACAGACAAGGGCTCTTAAGAAATCCTACAACTGGCATTAAGAAGAATTGAGGGATGAGGTCAGATTTGCAGGCTGTGACTGTTCCAAGACTGAATCATGTCGGTGATATGAGCAGGGAGGCCTTATCATAGATTCTGGAGGTGGTGTGAGCTGCTCTTTACTGCAGGGAACCCTGTGTTGGCACCATGGGGCACGCCCGTGGGCTGAGGCTTTGTGTCTCCACAGTTACATGTCAGCGGGATCTTGAAGATGCCATTGGTGCTAAAGGAGAACTAGGTCTCTAGTTCTCCAGAAATTTACTGAAACGTAACAGAGCACACAGAGTTTCCTTCTGCTGCTACTGGTCTCCTTTCAGCTGTCACCACTGCTCCAAGGTTATTGCTGAGAATGCAGCAAACAGCCTTGAAAAATAAATAGAACAAGGGATCAGGGTGTCATGTGCTTTTTTTTTTTTTTTTTTTTCTTATACACAAAATTACTCACTTTAACATTGCTTAGTGTTGAAAATAGAGAGCCCTTCCGACACCAGTAATTCTCCAACAGCCAACAGTAAGAAAATGCTTGGCACTGATTTCGACACAGGTAAAATTTTAAACGACTCAGGAGCACTTGGACCCTAAGATCAGGGGGGCACCTGCACTTGGACCCTAAGATCAGGGGGCACCTGCTGCTGTTTTATTTGCAGCAGGGTCTTTGGTGACACTGTCCACCGGCCCGGGCCCCGGACAGGGGGTACATGCAGGATGGGACTGGGGCTGCAAGCTCCCAGTCACGGCTGAGCACAGCCGGGCAGCTCAGCCGGGCAGCCCCGGGCCATGGGGGCACGATCACTCCGTTCCACTCCACACCGGGACGGTCCGCACAGGGACCACGGTGCGGGTCACCGGCCCTGGAGGTGTTTAAAGAAAAACTGGATGTGGCACTCAGTGCCATGATCTATTTAACATCGTGGCGTTCAGCCACAGGTTGGACTCGATGATCTTGGCGGTCTTTTCCAAACTAATTGATGCTGTGATTCCCTGCCGTGGAACACTCGTTTGCGCCCCTGCAGCCGCCCTTGCTCTGAGCAGCCGCTCGTGTCTGCCCGGGTGTACCCCGAGCGGCATTAGGCGGACACTGTTGTTAAACCGAACCAAGCAGGCAGCACAGGCATTCCAGGATTGGCTCTGTTCCCAGTTAGTGTCAGCCCGCGGTCGGAGGTCGTAGGAAGGTGAGTGATCATCCTCCCGAGGCTCCCAAGGCTGCCGTCCCGTCCCATCCCGGCCGCGCCGAGCGCCCGCCCCGCCCGCGGAACTGCGTGCGCGGCGCTTCCGGGGCGGTTCGGGGCAGCGGCGGCGGGCGGAGGGCAGGGCAGCGCAGGGCGGCCCCGGGCCGCAGCGGCTCCTTCCCGGGCCGGAGCGCCTCCCGGCGGCGGGGCTCGCCGTCCGGCCTGCTCGCCATGAACATCGACGTGGAGTTCCACATCCGCCACAACTACCCCTGGGCCCGGCTGCCCGCCAGCGTCAGGCAGGTGCGGGCTGCCGGGCTCCCGGCCCGGGGAAGCTGTGGGGGGACACGGGGCACTCTGCCCTGCCTGCCCCGGGGCAAAGCGGGAGGGCTCCGGTGGGGGGTGTGGGGCTCCCTGTGGGACAGGGGGGACATGGGGTGTGCACGGCCCCTGTGTGGGGAAAGGGGGCTCTGTGTGTGTGTGCGTGATGTGTCGGGAGAACGGGATGAGAAAACGGGGTGTGCTCTGTGTGAGAAGCGGGGAGTGTACGCTTGTGTGTGTGGCCTCAGTGAGGAGAGGGCTGAGTCGGGATGCCTTGGGGACCCAGTGGCCAGAGGGAGGGGTGAGGTCCTCGCTCAGCTTGTGCAGGTGTAACACAGCTGAGTCGAGTGTCTCTTACGCCACCCCTCAGTGGTGGCAGCCGGACCAGGACGGCTGCCTTCGGAGGCTTGTGCACCCCCGTGTTTCTGTAGGCAGGGAATTGTTTGCTGCAAGTGGCTCATAGGAAAGAAAACCTCATGAAATTTTGATTGCCTGGATTTAATGGGCCTCTGATAGCAAAGGGGAGGTATTGTGTCGAGTTGAGGGGAGGTTCTTGTTCCAAAGTCTTAGGTTGCTTTAAAGCAGATGCTGTTAAACAATTCCTTCTCTTGCACAGAGGAAGGGTGGAGAGGATGAGTAGTCGCTGTAGGACACAAGTAATGCAATTTCTCGAGTTTGAGATTCCAGGAGCACTAAGAGGAGTATAAATGATGATTTTTTTTTTTTTTTTACCTGTCCAGCTGAGTCCCATATTGTTTGCTTTGTGATTCAGGATAGAAAATATATCCGTATTTATTGCATTATTTAATAATGTAACTTCTGTAATACTATTTTGTCTACTTTAGTATTAGTATAGTCTTTAATATTTTTGTCCTTTGAGTAAGCATTTTGGCTCCCTCTTTGGATATTTAATCAATTCCAGAACCTGTCTCTGATACCAGGTGCTACTTTTCTAATACCTGATTCTGCAGTTTGTCTGCAACTTCCTTGTTTATGCCATATGTGCAGTAAAGTACTCTTTTGTCAAAGGATCTCTTTTAATATAAGCTTCAACGAGGGAACCAGGATAGGGAAGAGAAAAACCAAACAACCCAGATCACTTGTTGCAAATGCAGAGTAGAAGAGTAATATGGAGGGGACAGTTTTTGAAATAAGCATCTGAAGCATGAACCAAAGTTCTCTTTTTATCTTCTTTCGTGATAGTCAAGTAATATGCTGTGCTTGTTCCTTAATCTTGTGACCTAGGATCACTTGATAGTTTTACTTCCGCAAAGCTGAAACTTGAGCTGTTTCACTCTTTTTTTATTTTTTTTTTTAATTTTTTTTTTTTTTTTGTGTTAAAAGTTTCTTTAGGTGCAGCAAATAAAGTTTCACATCATTCACCATGCTTGTTTGTGCTGCACTAATTCAGGGTAATTTCTTAAGGCTGAAATGACACTGAATGCTTGGTAAATGTGATATATCATGTCTTTGATTTGAAGATCAGATACTCCCTTTATCAGAGTGGTACTAGGAAAAAATAATTGAAAAATGATTGCTTCAATATGCATCCTTTGTAGAGACCTATTTAAAGGTATTTTTGAACTCAAAGAGAGAATAAAGATGCTGTCATATTAAGCTGGAGGACTCCCTGTGCAATGACAGCTGCCTTGATATGTTTCCTCATAATGCACTTTACAGTGGTTTAACTAAAATGGTGGGAGATTGTGCAAGTCAGCTAAAAAGCCTTTATGTTTTCAAGGGTCTTGGAAACTCCCAGAGGGAATATGAAAGGCAAGTTGTACTCTACAGCATCCGCAATCAGTTGCGGTACCGGAATAACTTAGGTGAGTTATTAAAGCAAAGTTACTTCTGATTCCTGCCCCATTCTTCTGTATAGAAGCTTGCCTCTACTGCAAAACTGCAAGGACAAGTCCAGTTCAAAGTTCCTTCTTTCCTTGAAAATAAATGCTTCTAAATAATAAAAATGTGAAACATCTTGACTTTTCAGTCCATTTGGCAACTTTTCTAGTGAAGCACTCTTGAAGGTTGCTGAATTGGCAGGTGGAATTCCTACTGTAGTTCTGCTGCCATTTTCCAAGAAATTAAGTGATGTTAGTTAAGCCTCTCAGGTGAGATGCAGGCAATTACCTTGACTCACAGGAGCTTTTGGCTATGACTTGCAGACTTTCAATTTTGTTTACATTGACTGACTCTATTTGTCCTACTAAAGCAGATAATAATTCCACTAATTAAAAGGCAATTTTCTACAGGCTGCGTAAGTTCTGTCTCAATGGGCCACTTCCTGGTGACCTTTTAGATAAATCTACTCCTTAAACTCTCTGAGGCTACTTGTATCATGTTTAGAAATCCTTAGATGTTAAATTCCATACTTTATTTTGCTTGTAGTTTTCTGTCAATTGCCATTATGCTATTTTTAATCCTTTGTTGTAACACTTTTTAAAAAATTTGAAGATCATAGAACACTTTAACTTTTTCTCCCCTTGTAGTTAAGCATGTCAAGAAAGATGAACGAAAATATTATGAAGATTTGTTAAAATACAGTCGAGATCACCTCATGTTGTATCCGTATCATTTGTCTGACATCATGGTAAAAGGTCTGAGGGTAACACCATTTTCCTATTACACAGGCATCATGGAGGTGAGTGCAGAACTGTGGTGGGAGGGTGTTGTTCCCTGTCTGGAGATGTTGGTAATGGCTCAGTAATGCATATATGAGGCAGTGTCAGGTAGTTTTTTTGGTTTTGTGTAGGCCTGCCGAAAAGTAAACAGTAAGGAAAGTTTGTTGAGAACTGCTTTTACCTGCAGTGTTTTCCCTTCTGCCTCATTAGCCTTTCAGGAGCTGGACTTTGGTCATATGGAGCTGGGGTGGGACTCATTCTGAGACCAGACTTTCTCTTTTGATCTTTGAGATTTGTGAGTCTTCACTTAAATCTGCAAAAGAAATACCTCATTTTAACCATACTGGAAACCTTTTGAGGAGCCTGAAGCAGATCTGTTTTTATGAGAACAATGATGGTTCTGTTTTCTGTCAGCACTCTGACAACCTTCTTTTATTTTCATTGGGTATTTGAAGTGCTTTTATTTTATTTTGTATATAGTGATTGCAGACATAATAGATTAGTTGTTTGTTTATTCTGTTATTACTGATAGCAATTCTGTGTGCTGGTTTGTTTTTGTGAGGAGAGACACAGAATTTTGTTTATTAGTCTTTCAGCCAACTTTTTTCTTTGCAAAGCTTACATTAAACAGGAGTCTCACATTTTATGTATTTAACTTACTTTGTAATGATTAATCAAATAATTGTCAAGTTTGATAAGGTAACTGACTTTAATAGATCTGTTTAAATTCCATTTCATTCCTAAAGTAGAAAGGACAGGCAGAATTTTGGACTTGCTTCTCTGAAACAATGGCTTTTTTTCTTGCAACTTAAAAGTTTTA
The DNA here is from genome assembly GCF_030490865.1 of Poecile atricapillus. Classification (NCBI taxonomy): domain Eukaryota; kingdom Metazoa; phylum Chordata; class Aves; order Passeriformes; family Paridae; genus Poecile; species Poecile atricapillus. The sequence continues at coordinate 142,152,778 of NC_081250.1, forward strand.
TTTTCTTTTTGAGGATATAATGAACAGTGAAAAAAGTTACGATTCTTTACCCAACTTCACTGCTGCTGACTGTAAGTATTACCTATAAGAGTTACTGCTTTCAGTGAGTTAGAAATAAGGAGCTTCTGAAAATGGATTTGTGGGCATCTGTTTGCTTGAATATGAGCATGTGAATGAACGTGTAAAAACATTTCAATAGTGATATTAAGAAGCGTATGCTCTTTGTACAGGGTTCTGTCTGTACAGGCAGGACTGGAATTGGGCTGTTTGAGTACAGAGAGGCATGGTACAAAACCTTGCCTGTGTCCTTGCTTGCTGTGCATTCCTGTTTGCCTACACTTGGCGTTGATACACATCAGCAAGCTGAGCTGCTGGTCCTTTCCCAGTGTGTGTTTTTTGGCATGTGTTGGGCAGAAGACTTTAGCAGGACACTGAGAGGCTGCTGACACTCCCGTGAATTGGCATCAATGCGGATTGAGGGATGATGTACCAGAAGAGAGAGGCAAGATGATCTGGTATTTTATTACATTCTGGATGTGCCAGAAGTTTTATCTATTACACCTGGGTATGAGATGGGAAAGCAGAAACCTTGAACCTGCTGGAGGAGAACAGAGTAAGATCAGTAGCCTACTGAGGAGCCTTACAGGGCAAAATGTAAACTCATGGCACAGGGAGGTTGTTAACCTGCGACTGAAATTTTAGATATAGTTAACACTTACTTCCTTGCCTTTGCTATGCATTCATAAAGTTCTTTTTAAGGATAGTGTGTAGTCAGGTGAGGAATAGCCTGCAGCTTTTGAAAACAGTTGGTTTTGGTTTTAGAAGGATATTCTCAGTTAACTACTAGTTAGCCTCTGTGTAATGTTCACAGCAGAGGAACAGATGAAGAAGAAATTTCCTCAGCACCCCACTGCTTGTTGGAAATTTAGTGTTAGTCAGGAGTTTAAAGAAATAAAAGGTTTTCCTGCTTTTGTTTGATTTCTGCTGCCATCAAACAATTCTGTTATTTTAGCACAGCTGCAGATGAGTGGCTGCAGTGTAATTGACTTAAACTTCCTTCATTGCTTTTTTTCATAAGTGCTAGTGTTGAACTAGAAAGTTGGAGTTAAAGCTGAGACAGAATATGGATTAAAACTAATGAATGGTTTTCTACTCTCTGTAGACAGTACCATCTGCCATATGTTTGTGGTACCTTAATGGTTGAAGGCTAGAAATTGTGGAATTAAATTTTTATTCAGTTTGATTCAAATATATCTCAATCATATTCCTTACACGATTAAGTGGCCTTTTGTATCTAGTTCTTAGAGTTCTAATCCAGTGCATGGTATGGACGTTGTTGAGGGAAAGAAAAGCTATCACTATTAATCTGAAGTTGTTGATGGGAGTATAGGAGGAGTTAGATTATTACCTGCTACCCTGTGACTTGAGTGATAGGGGATTTCTTTTTTTTTTTTTCCCCGTAACCTAAACACAGTGAAAGAATGGGGATGGACTATGGAATGAATTTAGCTCCTATAACTCTCCTTGTATTTTGGATAAGAGTAAATAAAAAGGTTATTTAAGAAGAAGGTCTGATGCTTTGACAAAGGTTTAATATATTTTCAGATTAAACTTGTCTTAAGATAGATAAAACATTACTTATTTTTCAGGTCTAAGACTTCTTGGCATAGGAAGAAACCAATATATCGATCTAATGAACCAATGTAGGTCTTCAAAAGTAAGTTTTTCTTTAATTTTCTCTCCCTTTCCTTTACCCTTCTGTCCCTCTTTCCCATATTATTTCATAGGAAATGAAGAATGGAATCATCTTCTGACTCTGGTCAGTTTAATAGTGTGGCTAATTGAGTGTGATGTAGTGTATTGTTAATTATATTATGTTTCCTCAAGTTAATAGAGCTTTTTGGTTTAAAATTAAAGTATAGTAAAGAAATATACATTAATTACTAATTTTTAATTTTTATTAGTCTTTTCTTTGGAGCTGTACTATATAATACCAGCTAAATAAAGTCTTCTGGCCATTATAAGCAGGGAACAATGATACTGGTTCTGAAATAATTATTCCATGTTTCTATGTGTGCCATTGAGATCACAGTTTATTCTGGAACAGTGATCCATCTAGGTGTAATTCTTTCAGTGTGTAAGTTTTTCTCTAAGACAATGCTAATGAGTGCACAGACAGCCTTGGATGTAAACAGCCCATGTGGAAAGCACTGTTATGGTTGATAGAAGTAGAGCCTTTAGTTTGCAACAATTCCTTCCTTTCTTCAGGGAACTCAGAAGTGCTCTTGCAGTAGCTTCATAGTCCTTTAACTGAAAGTGAGTTTACCAAAATATGCAGCTGATAGTGAACCAAAAAGCAATGACTGTGCAATGAAAGAGAAGCTATTTAGCTCTATAAATAAACAAACAGTAACCTCTAATTTTTCTTTCGTGGATTGACACTCACTGTATTTTTTTTAGCACTGTGCTCGTTTAGAATGTTGTACTTTGTCCCTTAAAGTAAACAAAATATATTCCTAAAATGTGTTTTTTGAAAATCACTGAACTTCTTTGAAATACTGTGTCTATACTTTGCTCTCTTACTGGTTCAAATTAGAAAATGTCACAAATAGTTTAAATTTGGACTTTATCCTAATACAATGGAATAGTGTGGATTTTAATTAGCAACCCCTACAATATGGAGCTTATAGGAGGATTTAACAATATCAAATGGAAATTTTTTTTCCTTTCTATCTCCATGTGATCTGAGAGAGGAGAGAAACTTTTGCTACATGACAATGCTAACAGCATGTGTGTCTCCAGTCTGTAAATATATTGTACTTAAAAATGGATGTTTATACAGATGAGTTTTTATAAAGGTAAATGAATGTCTGTGCATGTGAAGTGCTCTTTATTACTATCTCAAATGGACTGTACCACTGCAGAAATTTTTCAGAAGGAAAACTGCCCATGATCTGTTACCTGTGAAGCCTGTGGAGATTGCTATAGAGGCGTGGTGGGTCGTGCAGGCTGGTTACATCACTGAGGATGACATCAAGGTAGTGTAGCCTCTCTAAATCCAGGTTAACACTGATAGTCTCTGAAAGCAGGGACTTTCTTTCATGTGAAATACACAAAGATTATATTACAGATTTGTAGCAACTCTCCTAGGAGTATTTTAGAGATTGGAACTAACGGAATTCATGATGTTTTCTTTGACATGTTCTGCCTTCTCTCCCCTTTGTGCTTTCTGCACTATGTACAGTGTAGAGGTTGTTTTGCATCAATCAAACTGTGATAACTTATGTGCATGATCATCTGATTTGTAGGAAACAAGCAACAGAGTATATTTTCTTAAATTTCATATTTAAGCCCTGACAGGTCAGTTTTGACTGAATCTTTAACTTCACTGTAATTAGTATCAGAATTGTGGTGGACTTCATACATGTTTTCTTTGTTTCTGTTCTTTGTGTCTGCTTAGTTTTTCATTGTTTGCACGTGATAAGCTTGTGAGATGACTTACTGTTTCATCATTTTTCTTTCATTTCTCACAGGTGTTTTTTTGCAGTCATTTGATCTAGATTTATTTTCTTCTAGAGAAGTTTTTTGTTTAGATTAGGACATACTTAAAGCAGTGATGCAATCCCTTTTTTGAAATACCTTAGGCTACTCATGTTCGGATATCCCAGCAACCCAGCGTAGTTCATTTGAAGCCAATCACTTTGATATTGTCATGGGGCACTTTCTAGAATATTCCAGTTGTGTGGCTGAACACTCAGTTGGGAATTTTTAAAGAGCAAATCTGTTATACTGGACTTCACTTGCCAAATTCTTGTGCAATTAATTTCCTTTCCTAGAGCATGCATAACTTTGTGTGGGGACAAGCTAAAAAATTTAGAGACTTCTAACAGGAACTGCAGTAAATTCTTCAGTGCAAATATTTTGGTTAGGAATGTGGGTTACTCCCTGTACTGTTACATTACTTATGACTGATTTGAGGCTTAAGTGTTCGGGAGTTTTTTGAGTGGTATTAAGTTGCATAGATTCACTTCTGCAAGAAACTAATATTATTTTTTTTTAACCTAGATTTGTACTACCTCAGAGAAGTCTGCTATTGATAAGATAATTGATTCAGGTCCTCAACTTGCTGGTTCATTAGACTTCAATGTAGTTCACAGTAAGTTTTAATGAACATTTCTGATTTTAGATATTGCTTAGTAAATCCTAGTAGTGTCTGGAAATTAGGAGTAAAGGTGATGTAAACAGCTGAGGCATAAAGGAGAGTTGGAGGAAAATATTCACAAGCTTGTACAGACTGCAGTCTAGACCTGTAAATGGTTTATTTGTGAACAACTAGCAGCTCTGTTATTGCTCTGTTGTTGTTTGACTCAAAAAATTCTTGCAGTAGAAGCTGTCAGTAAAGATTGTGGGGGAAGAGAATTTAGATGAGAACAATAGAAACTAAAATTAAAAATGTCAGAATTGGTAATCCTGAGTAATTAAAGTGCACTCCTTGCTTTTCAAAGGACAGTTTTTTAGATTCTTCTACTATCTTAATACCATAAAATGGGGCTGTCTTGTTTCACAGAAGTCTGCAGCTGTTACTGGCTTCTCATTTCTGTCTAACAAGTAAAAGGTACAGACAAATCGTATTAGGGAGTAAAAATTCACTGAAAAAATCCTCCTGGAAAAGTCTTGTCTGTAAAGGCTTGTCTTACTACAAGCACTCAAACCTGCACACTGCAGTTTTTCATGAGAAATTGAGGCAGAATTTCATTGCCTGTTACTGAGCAGAATGAAAGAATTACAGAAGTGAGGTTGGTGAAATTCATACTCTTGAGGGGATCTAAAACAGTATAAGGCTTAATAAAATTTGAATTCCAAAACAACTTCATAATCTTTTTTATAAATGGCCCAGTGTTTTTGGAGAATCTTACAGCACAGATTTAGCAGGTTTAGAAGGATCTAATGTATGGAAAAAGAACGTACATGCAATTAATGTAATGGGACTGTGAGAAGGATCATATTTTCTGGGCAAAGAAGACTGCTGAGTCCAAACTATGATGCCATCAATACACTATGATGCCACAATACATTTCAGGTGTATAGATAAGGATGTATCAATCATAAGAGCTGAACCTAAAGGAGAAACAGTGTAAAGCATGGTTAGCATGTTGATGACTTGTAATGTCACCCTGATCTATAAAAGCTGGTTTGTTGATACACACCATTGTGTAAAACTGATTGTGTTACTGCCAGAGCTGAATGGTGAATCAGCGGGAATCTAAGTCAGTTGATGGGTTAATGCAGATGTTTTATTTAAGATCTGATTGAGGATGGTAATTTAACTAGATACAATAATGGTAATTTAACTAGATACAATATAGTTCTACAGGCACATACTGTAGCTGAGCTGTCTGTGTGTATAAAACATCCTGACAGTTCCACTTCAGGTGTTCAGTACAACTTCACCTGAGGGCTCTTGGTAACTTCACCACCACCATAATGAATATGGTATAGATGCACTGATCTTGGGTAACACCAAAGAAACCACAGATAATAAATTTGGCTTACTTGTGCTGTGCAGTTCAGCTTTATGCCTTGCCATTAAAGTATAGCTAATGTTCAAGAAGCATTTAAATAATGCTTTCTGGCAAATGATGTGATTCTTGGGGCCAGGAGTTGGACTCCATGATTGTGATGAGTTCTTGCCAACTCAGCACATTCTATAATTCTGTGATAGCTATTAAAAGCTTAGACTCTAAAGATTACCATACTGTAATTTTTTTCTCTTTCTTAAGAACTTCTTACTGGCTTCTCTGCAGAACTGAGTTGAGATGCTTAGTGCTCAGTTTTGAGCTGGGAAAATGCAATTTAAATGTTTACCATATTGTTGTCCTTGTTGTATACATTGTCTGTCTATATCTGCTGCAGCTTTGCTGAATCTTTGTGCTGAAATGCACCAGAATTTCTTTTTGTAATTGTGTAAACAACACAATGTGTGGCAAGGACGTGTAAGGACCACCAGAATTGGTGTGTTTTGTATCCTTGCTACCAGATGTGTGACTTCTGGCCTGAGTAGCCAAATGAAGCCAGCATCCTCAGCTGACAAAGCCAATTGAAGATAAAAACTCTGCTTCTTGACAGTACAGTGGTGATGGTGAAAACTAAGTTAACATTTAGGGAGAGATATGATCATGTTTTTTAAATGGAGCTGCTTTAATCTGTGGTCATTTCACTGTGCTGTCCTGGAAGTACTTGTAGAGGTCCAAGTGTGCTGCATCAGGCTGCAAGTGAGGAGCTCTGGTTTGGGGTGACACCTGGCTGGTATTAGGTGTGGTTTATTAATCTGTGCATTGCAAAGAAATGCTGGTGAGGATATTAGGGAAAATTACTTTAAAGTCCGAATTTGTTGGTGGGGAAGTCTGCTTTTTATCTTAAATATTTTGCAGAATGCTTTTTTGCTTTTTTTCTAAAATGTCCTTTTGTTTAAAAAGGTTTGTATAACAAAGGATTTATTTACCTTGATGTACCAATATCTGATGACAGCTGTATTGCAGGTAAGTAAATACTTCATGTTATTATATCTATGTTGTCTCAGTTTCCTTTGAATTTTCCTGTAATTCTCTGTCTTGGAAGCTGCTTGTCTATGTGCATGTGTGTGCTGAAACAAAACATTTGAGCTATGAAACTCTTTACTGACTAAATGTTTTCAATCCTATTAAAACATCAATTTTATTGTATATAGGATTTATTTCAACTTGAATTCTTAGGTTATATTGAATGCATGTTTAGGTAAGATGAGATTCTTTTATGAGAGTCATGGCATGAATTAATAAGTACCCTCCTATAAGTTTGTAATGAAAAGGAAGATGAGCATATAGAATTGTAGTTACCTTACCAGACAGACATGGGGTTTTGACTTCTTTCTAGACAGATGTAAGTTTCTAATAGATACCAGTTTTATTCTTCATGGGTATTGTCACCTCAATTAGTCACAGACTGTGCCTGGGGACTGTGTAGGAGCTTAAACTAGCACAGCATGTGGGCTGGCCTTTGAGCAGCTTGTTATGCTGTGATAGGTCTCAGGGGTTTCTGAATTCACTGTAATCTTCAAAGGCGTAAGTTGTTTGGAACTTGGTCTTGCAAAAAGTACCTGGCATTGCTGTGCAGAGATAGTTTAAGTGAAAGTTCTCTAAACACAAGAGACTTACTGCTTAGGTAATTGCTCTGGTAGTCTCAGTTCTGGAGTATGTGGGTGGTGTGAGATTTTTCATGTCCTGCATCAATCACAGTCATGATTTAATCTCCATCCACATTACAAAATCATTTTATGGGCTGGACACAAAATTATCTGTAGTTGATGAGCTGGAAAATGCAAGGCTATGATGGAAGGCAGTGCAGTGTATTTTCTATAAAAAAACATATTGACAATCATTACTGTCCTAAGGAGTGGCAGAATTTTAAATACCTCATATGCTATGTTCAGGTTTTTGTTCTTTGTGCCTGGGAAATCCTCCAAATTGCAGGTACCATGAACACTAAACTGTAAACTCATTTTTCTGTTTTAGTATAGTTTCAGTTTCATAAACTAAGTTACCAATTGTAATTTTGAAAGTAATTCTTATTTCAGTGCCGCCACTTGAAGGTTTTGTGATGAACAGAGTGCAAGGTGATTACTTTGAAACACTATTGTACAAGATATTTGTTTCAATAGATGAGCATACTAATGTGGCAGAGGTAAGTAAAACTTAACCTGTGTCAGGGAGATAGGAATACTTGAAAATGGCCCAAAGCACAGTGCTAAAAATACTTAAAGATAGATAGACAGTGATTCTGTTAAGATAGAGTGTCAGACTTAAGATGCAACCTGTAGCTTTTATAGTGCTTCAATCTTGAAGGAGTACCTTCAGTTCAGTGAAACAATTACATTAGCTGGAATTAATTTATAGAGAGTTGACTAAAGCAGGCTTTTATATAAGTTAGAACTGGAACAAGGTCTGTTTTGATAATGTGAAAAAAATTCAAGTAATTTTTTCTTTGGCAGTGAAAGCACACAGGGTGTTGGCTTAAAATAGGAATGTAGCTTTTCGATAAGCATAGTTTTAGTATGAGACCTTATGTTTTCATAAGGTCTTCTCAAACTTGCTGAATAAATATCTGAAAAATACCCATTAAATATGTCCAGGATTTGTTTTTCTCTTTGTGTGTCTTCTGACATACGTGGCTAACTTAAAATGATATATACATGGTTAGCCTAGAAATTACAAAGTGGAAGATAGCCTCATATTTCTTCTGCATGCTTTTAAGTGGGAAAGTTAAGAGGTTTCATGCTCTTTTTTCATCATCTTTGATGCAGACAAAATTGCTTCTACCAGTACAAGCTGGGTTTAGAAATAAGACCAATAAAAAGATGTTAAATCCCACAAATAGTGATTACCTGTCCTGTTAATTTGCTGACTTGTCTTTTTTTTTATTTTTAAGCTGGCAAACGTGTTAGAGATTGACTTATCTTTAGTAAAGGTATGTGTGTACAATGCATTTGTTTAACTGGATACAGAAAGCTTGCTGTCCTGCAGTCTTGGTTTCATACAGCATTTCCTTACTCTGTGTGTGTGCGTTCTGCAGAATGCTGTGTCCATGTATTGTCGGTTGGGCTTCGCTCATAAGAAAGGCCAAGTAATAAACCTGGATAATCTTCATCCATCATGGAAGAATGTTCCTTCAGTAAACAGACTGAAGTAAGTGTTTTTACTCTTTCTTAGGCTTATTTTTCCTATTGAAGGGAAAACTTTGAATATCTGATTTTAAAGCTACTGGTTGCTTTCTGACTTCTGCAATAACAAATCTCACCTGGCTTTCTAATGTGTATAATGACAAGAATACATGATTCTCATGTTAATCTCAGGACGAGGAATGGTAATTCAGCCTGTAAGTTCAGAGTACTCCATTTGGTGCTATTACTTAGTGCTGGCTTTTTGACCTTTAGGTACCTATTTGCTCACTTTTCCAGAAGATGAATGTGTGTTTGTTTTAGACTCGTGGGGCCAGAAATAGCAGCTGTCAGTGTGCTATTGAAGAGGCTGTGGCTCTTGGCAGTGCTGGCAGTGAATATGTGCATAGAGTTTGCTTGTTTGCTGTCAGGCCCCATTGAAGATGTCAGTGACACTCTCACATAAGTGTGCATTTATATTACTTCCCAGGAAACTGCTGTTAGTAACAGTCAACAGAGTTCTCCAAGTCAAAATGGCAAGTTGTATTAATTAGGAATTGTTAGGTGCTTTTAGTTCAATATCTGCTAAGCCACTTAAAATTACTGCTATGCCTGTTTTCTTTAATGCTTTTTCAGACTGTGAGAACAAAGTGGATTAGATTTTTTCCATTGGATTCTTCAGTGATGGTGGTTTGATTTTTAAGATCTCTCCACAGTCTGATATTTTCAGCCCCCCAATAAGCCTTTCTGCTGAAGCTAAAGCAGGACTCTGAGGGATATTAAACTGGACTGATGTAGGGCTTGGACATACTGAAAGGCATGTGTTGGGTATGCCTGTGCATGGACTTTTAGGACTGGAAGGCAGAGATACTTCTCTGGTGCTACAGTGACCGATAGATGTGGATTTTAATTCACATTAATAGGAGTACTTTGGATCCTCAAAAGATGCTGCTTTCATGGGACAGTGGGGAAAACAGAAGTCCTATACAGGAAGCTGGGTCATCAGCCACAGATACAGATACCAACAGTCAAGATGATCCAGGTTAGCACTAACAGTAAATTTTAATACATTAGGATCAATTATTTTTATATTTGTAGAGTGGCATAGGCTGTAAAGAGGTCTAGAAACAAGTGAAACAGAGATTATGTAGATCTTTTGTCATATGGACTACTCAGTGGGGGAGGTGGTGTCTACTTCTTGGTTTAAGAGTCTTGAGCTAAATAACTTCTTTCTGAAGATGAGACTGATATGTATTGTGTATATAAACTTGACACAAAGATACCAACTTCTGAATTAAATTAATCAGTAGTTTAGTAGTAATAAGGGAATTTTGTTTTACTTGGTATGGTGATAACTATATTTTTCCTTTTCTTTATTTGCTTGTTAATAGATTTGATTAGACTTGATGATACTATTCTAAAATAAAACAAATGTGTTCATCTACTTCCTTTTTGTTTTCTAATAGCTGAAACAGCCAGTGTGAGCAGCCTGAACCTGTCCAGTGGACACACAAAGCGCATTGCCTTCCTGTTTGATTCTACTCTCACTGCCTTTTTAATGATGGGAAATCTCTCACCAGTATGTCAAAATTGTTTGATGTGTTATGCCAAGAAAAAATACATAGAGCTTTAAATTACTTTGCCATTAGTGTAATACAGCTTTATTTTAAAAATATATACTAGGAAATCTTCTGTATTATTTGTTAAATAGTAGTTTTGCTTAATAAAGCTTCTACTTGCCCATTCTGTTCTCAAAGAAGACAGTTTTGTTTTGTTGTTCCAGAACTTGAAAAGTCATGCAGTCACTATGTTTGAAGTTGGGAAACTGTCAGATGAGAGTCTGGACAGCTTCTTGGTGGAGCTGGAAAAGGTAAATTGTTACAATTTTGACAAAATGCTTGAAGTGTTAAAGGGGCCAACTCCACCTTCTAAAGATAATTCTATAAGTACATCTGTAGAATCATGTAGGAGAAGTGCTGTTAATTGCTGTATCATTTCATACCAGTCAGGATGACTGGACACTTCTATCCTTTTACCTAAAGAATGAATCACGGTTCTAATCTATAGATAATGTCTTTGTGTGCTTTTTGACCATTCCACTAGCATGGCCAAGACCTGCCTTTTGTTTAAGAGTTGCTGTAGATACCTTTACATATAAGCTGCAGGGTTATTACTCAGGAACAATGCTTTAGAATGCTAATTTGTTGATCTTTCGCTGGTGTAACTAATCCTTATATAAACAACCTGCCACTGTATGCATTGGTTTTGTTTCTTGTTTAGGTTCAAAGCACAGGGGAAGGGGAAGCACAGCGATACTTTGACCATGCCCTTACGCTGAGAAACACGATACTGTTTTTGCGGCACAATAAAGACCTGGGGGCGCAAGCTGTACAGCCTGATCAACCAAATAATGGTACTGTGAGCACTTCTGGAAATCCTTCTAAGTTGGTTTATTTATCTGCCATGGACTCAGCTTTCTGCCCTTACTGCTCTTGTAGCAGTCAGTATCCTACTTGATTAAAAATATTTTGAAATATTTTTCATCATCCTTTGAGCCTGTGTTACTGGGTTTGCTTGTTGAATGACACATTTGGTTGCCACGGCTTGCACTTAAGATCCAGAGCAACAGATTAAAGTGTAATAAAGGCAAGACAAGCTGAACTCGAGAAAGATTGTTTCAAATCACATGCTTCTGAAAGCCATATAAAAGAGTTAGCTATCAGCTGTTCTGTGAAAGAAACATTTTTCAAGCCATGAAAAGGAATGTATTTTTCTAATGGGGACAATTTTTTAGGTTTTTCTTTTAAAACTTAGTTGACTTTCTCAGTATCTTTGTGTTTATTTCCTGTGTTCAATTAGTTGGTGAGGAACTAGTGTGGTGTCAGACAGCCCTGTATGCCTAGAATTGCTAAAATTTTGTACAGATTTACTAAAATTCACCCAGTTGTTTTTGTGGAAAATACTGTATTCATGGCTTATCAGAGAATGGAAATTCTGAAATCATACTTAGTGTTTGTATCTTCCGTTTCAAGTGATAATTTAAGAATCTTGTATTTTGAACATAGGGTTCCCCTTGGACCTGTTACGATGTGAAAGTTTGCTTGGTTTGGATCCAGCTACCTGCAGCAGAGTTCTCAACAAAAATTACACTCTGCTGGTTTCCATGGCACCTCTCACCAATGAAATTCGACCTATTAGCAGCTGTACACCCCAGGTGAAAAAATATGTCAGATGTCCCTTTTAAAGTGACAAAATTATTAGCATGTAGAATATCACTGTAACTAATAAAAGATGTTGAGGAAAAATGTGAATATTTAGTAAATTATAAAATAACTTCATTTAACTTACTAACAGTTTTTCTGTTCAACTTAGCCAGTGACACATATTTTGTTCTTGAATTTAGATTAATAGAAAATACATTACTGTCATCTTTCTGTGAAGACTCCTGTGTCACTGGACTAATTACCTAGAATATAGTTAGTGGAGAGTAATACATTTGTACTTCAGTGCTCAAAAACTGGATTTATGTTTCTTTAAAACTGTTGCTTCTTAAATTAAATTCTTAAATTAAATCTGTATGAATGATGGTTGCAATCTGAAGTTATTTCTAATTTCTTGAATAATCTGTCTTCAGCATATTGGGCCTGCAATACCAGAAGTCAGTTCAGTTTGGTTCAAACTGTATATATATCATATAACTGGACAAGGACCACCCTCCCTGTTGCTCTCTAAAGGAACACGTCTTCGAAAACTCCCAGATGTTTTTCAGGTAGTTTGTGTATGGATTTATTCTCCTTTCCGACTCCAAGTGTTTAAAAGATATTAAAAGATAAAAGGTTTGCTATTTAGAGATAACAGTTGAAGTCAGAGGTACAATTCATTGTAGATGATCTTCCTTTTCTAGAAACAAGTTTTAGGTAGCATCTTGATTTGTTTTCTTTCAGAGTTCTGAAAAAGGAATGCTGCTTACATCTCTCCCTTTGTCAGAATGTGACTCCAGTATATTTAATGCCACGTCTTTGAAGTTTAGCGTAAAATGTGGCACTGCAGTCTTAAGAATTGAGCTTTGTTAGCCCATCCACAGAGAGTGTTAGAAGGATAGAGAAGAGCTGTGTGAAAAGATGGAGACCTAGTATATTGTGCTTTTTTTTTTAGCATTGTGCAAGAAACGTCACTTCTACATGCAATTCTGCCTGGTTTACAAGATGACTAACATGATCACTTACAACTTGTCCAAATCTGTGCTGGAGACTTTGGAGTTATTGGCTGTAGTTCTCCCTGCAGTTTAAATGACAGAATAATAAGGGTTGCATTAGGTTGGAAAAAAGGTCTTCCTTGCCCTGTAGCCTGACTTGTAGCAGTGTCTGGAAGGAGGAAGAAGCAGCACATTGTGTAATAATTCCTTGTAACACATTTCCTCTCTCCCGCATGTTCTGGTTGGGAGCGCCCTGTACACACAGATTGTGACTCAAATTGTTGGCTGTGCACTAATGAGTTGATTTCCTCAATTCCTTCCAGCCTGGAATCCACCTGACTTTTTAGCATTCATACAGTGCTTTGGCAAGGAGTCCCACAAAACAGCACAGGTGATCAACTTCTGCCTGAAAGATTTCAGATGCTGCCTTCTCCCATTCTGTCTCTGAGATACTAATAAAGAGAAATGTACCACAAAGGAGCACTGCTGGGTATTCTGTATACTAGACAAATGTAGGTGGAAGTGGCCATGACAACTTCTAAACTTGCCCATATCGACTTTGATTTGAAATGCTGTGGGCATTTAGCAGTATTTGGGTCTCACTGCTCACAATGGAATTTGTAAAATAGTATTGTTCAATTTTATAATTGCAGAGAGACCTCTAAAGTTTTTGTCTCATTTTTTTCATCCTGTAGATATATGAAGAACTAAATATATTAGGAAGGTTTGGAGACATTCAGGGAGGGAGTGCATTCTTTGGTGTACCTATATCAGCAGTCCTCTCTAACACTAGGATCTGTAGGTTCCATTCCTCAAACCTTTCATGTATCCCTTCCCTTGTGATTTCCAAGATTTTGTAGATACCTGTATTTCTAAGATCTCTTGTGAGATCACACTGGATTAAATGAATCAAGTCTTCTAGAGCAGAAGGCATTTTGTAAGGCCATTGGTGATGACCTTGATTAAAACTGTAGTTTGTCATTAGGTTTAAACCACCTGTACCTGTACAGGTTGTGCACTTTTGTTAGTAAAGAAGCATTCAGTGTGGTAGCCTTGGAAAACTTAGAAGTACTGGATGGATCTCAGTGTGCTGACAGGACAGATTTTCTTGAACTAAATGATCTCCCAGGCTGGATCTGTTTTTTTCCACTATGGGAATATGAGTGCTTCTCTCCTGCTGCTGTTTTGTAATGTCATTTTCTTAGGGAACTGTCAAGATACTTCTAAATCTTACGGAGATGCAGTGGAATTCAATCTTGAAAACTGAGAAACTAAGAAATTTAGTGGTTTTGTCTTCCTGTTCCCCACTGTGCCCTTGATAGATGTTTTGGGGGTTAATTTATCTTTGTTCTTTACTGATAGTGTTAGTCTATCCAGTTTATATTTTGCTTTTAAATTTATGTGGGATTATATCCACCTCCTATTTGCTAGAAGGCGGCTGCAATAGCCACATACCTTTACAGGATTTGGTTACAGATACCTCCTGTCCAAAATAGCACTTTGAGGTTGGCAAACTTCTGTCTTTACCAAGAATATGAACATGAGAGAGCCTTGGCTCCAAGTATAGCATTGTGGAGCTGGAGTTACCTGTGGTAACTTCCTAGTCACAACAGTATGCTAATGCCTAACTCAAATATTTCACTTTATGTGCTTAGGTAATTCATTACTACTACACACACTCTTAATTTCTCTCTTCCAGGGTTATGATCGCTTACTAATAACGTCTTGGGGTCACGACCCAGGAGTAGTTCCTACTTCAAATGTGCTCACAATGTTGAATGATGCTTTAACTCATTCTGCTGTTCTAATTCAGGTACAGAGTGCTCTGTATAAACAAGGAAAACCTGCTTAATTTTTTGAGTTAAGCTGTTCTGTGGTAGAGTATATTAACAATGTAGAAGAGCTACACTTTTGTCAAGAGCTGAAAAATATGTGTAACTTCTGTAGGCAGTGCTGCTGTGATTCAGTGGCTGTTAAGACAGGTTCTGAACTGAATTCACATTATGTATGTGTTATTGTATTATGGGCAGGCATAACAAGTTTTGGTAGCTCAAGTAGAGGAAATAGTAAACTGGGATGAAAGTGAAGGGTCCACAAGGTTTTTAGGTTTTTAGACACCAGTGACACAAGGTAACTGGTATTATGAATTGTTAATTAAAGAAATACAGCTTTTCAAACTGCTTGCTATTTAGCTCTTAGAGTAAAGTATGAACAAAACATGCTTTTTATTGCAAATAGCAGAATAGGTTGGGTTTTTCTATTTGGAAGAATTAAAATAGTTTCCTCATCAGTTTCTTTGGTTCAGCTGAACTCTGAGAATCAGTAATTTAAATAAATAGGTGTTTAATATTGTAACAAACATAAAATTACACATTCTCAAAGGCCAGTTTGTAAGCAACCTGTGACTGCTGAAGAATGTTCTGTATGCAGGGTTGGGAAGTCCCTTTTGCTCCAGAACTGCTCAGCCTTTAGGAAAATACTATTATAGCCAGTAATTGGAGAGAAAAATTGCTTCTCTTCAGCGAAGGGAAACTCACTGTGTTTACCACATGCATTTTAAAGGGAAAGGTGGGGTATTTCAATTATTTCAGCTAAGCAAGATGTTTAATGTGTAAATACCTCCATTGGTTTGTTTCATCAACCTGGCTGGTACTCCTTAAAAGGGAGCACAAGTAGAACTGAGCTAAGCTCATGAGTATTTTTTCTGTTTCTGATTTAATTTCTTGCTGTTCAGGGTCATGGCATGCATGGAATTGGAGAAACAATGCACATACCTTTCCCTTTTGATGAAGCTGAGCAACAGGGAGGTAACAGATCATCTTCAATGCAATTTCTACTTTACATTACACATCTGTTGCATATCACCTTGTGCAAGAAGGTTGCAATAATCCTTTTAAAACAAATTTTGTTGATCTTATGAGTCACATAAGAAAATGGAAAGTTTTAAATGGTTCACAAGTCTGTTCTGAGCTCAGAGATACCACCTTCCCCTTTCTATCTTCTCTAAGTAGAATGTGTTTTCTTGCCTCTTATCTCCTAACACAGATGTAAAGAAGTAACTTCCACAAATACCCCAAAATCCTTTGTGCGTACTTGCTTATTAACTAGCATATTTATTAACTGCATAAATAATTTTCCCATGTATTATATTGAGCATTTCTTAACTGTAAGACAGATGAGACCAAAAGTGAACGAACTTACCTTGATTATTAGCACCAGAAACTTACTATGGAGGTTTTTTCCTCAGGAAAAGCTAGCAAAATCTGTTCTTTCAAAGTCTGCCTAGTTCTACTGATTTTGAAAGGCAGGAATTAACAAGTTCTCAGTACTCCTTGATGAGTAGTACAGAAGCTTTGCATAGTTGAGGCTATAACCTCTCCAAGTGAGAGCTGTCATAAAAGTATGAATTTCCAGATGTGAAATCTAAAATTATTTTAGATTATATGCTTAGAAGAGTCTGGACCAAGTAGAAATAAAACTAACTTCCTAATTTAGTTTTTACTAGGTTCAAAATTCATTACTATTATATTCGCTCTCTCTGATATGTCTGGTTTTCCATCTAGTATCAAGTTGGAAGAAACCCTGAAGTTAAAATCTCTTAAGTTCTGATATGAACAACTTGGTATTGAATTTCATGTTAAGCTCTAATGCTGTATTCTAATTCTTCAGAATTTCAGATGTGTGACACATGTATCTTGCATTGCATCTGCCATAAAAGATTCTGGCACTGAAAGAGCTGGACACCTGATTCCTAGCTGAACCTTGCCATTTCTGTCTCTGAATGTGTCTGTGTAGGAGAGAGATTGGTTTGGTTTTTTTTCGTCTTTTTCTTTCTCTTTGACTCTATTACTATATTATAAAACACCACTTCATGCTTGGTGTTATCTCATATCTAACAATGTGATCACTAAGACAGAGAATTACAAGCAGGAAAAATCCAAATTAAACCTTACCCTGGCCTAGAGAGGAACCCACATGGTTATGGGGAGACCTCTTTCAAAATGTGCTGCAATATGTTTTCTTTCCTCCTTAGACTTCTCTCGTGTGAACATGGGCATTCATACTGCTTTAAAAATACTGAGAAACAAAGTCGACTTGCAGCACTTTTGTGGCTATGTCACAATGTTGAATCCTTCAAGTCAACATGCTAACAGAAAGCTGAGTGATGCTTCTGATGGAAGAGGTTGGTTACCAGTAATGGTCTTTTTTACCTTTGTCCCCTTAATTTCCCATGCAATCCCTTAAGCAAAGGTGAGCAAAGGATTAAATTCTTTGATTTGTAACTTTACAAAAATACTATATACTCTTGTATACTGGTAACTCTACAAAATACTATGTACTAATACAGATAGCAACCCATTTTGAGTGTAAATATATTGTCAGTAGGCTTACTTCCTAATTCTTCTTTGAGACTTGGCTCAGAGATACTGAATACAGACTGATACATGACTGAGCTAGAGCAGTCAATAAAGGGAAAAAAATACTCCTTTAAATATTAAAAATAAATTGTGCTGGTTTTATATGCCAGCGCTTAATCTTTCATAAGTGTTGAGGATCCCTAAATAACTCTCCAGTCCCAAAATGAGTCCAGCCCCATTTTCCCTTCTTCCAGTTTTGTAGCTTCATAGTCCTTGGGCAAAGGTAACAAAACTTTTGTTTGTGTGCCTATTTATGTAAGAATTACTTTGCCTTTAGGAGAGCCTGAACTAGCATCAGGATCTGATGTAAATGGGAGCACAGAATCATTTGAGATGGTAATAGAAGAACCCTCAATGGATTCTGCAGTCAAGCAAAGCCTTGAAGGTAAAAACATGACAAATGGCTTGTACTAAAAATTACCTTGTTTTTAAGGATCTGAATTCATTGTTTGATTATTCTCTGGGACAAGTCCAATGCAAAATTCTTCTTCAGATTCCCTTAAATACTTGAGCAGTTCAGTAAATGAGGTGTCTTTAAAGAGCATGAGCTGTCTAGTGGATCCAAATCTAAGATTTTTGACCTCAGAATGAGCTTTCTTGCTTTCTTTTTCTTACATTTTGCTTATCTCTTGACTTTGCTTATCTCTTGTTTTTCTTTCTGTAGTACCCACAAATGAACTGGAATGGGTTCCCCTGGAGTTATGCTTTGGCATTCCACTTTTCAGTTCTGAGCTGAATCAGAAGGTCTGCAGAAAAATTGCCACTCATGGATTATGTAGAAAAGAAAGGTGAGCTGTAATTTAGTGGTTGCAAGTTTAACAGATGGTGTGTCTGGAGATTCTGCAAAAAGAAATACCTACAACTCGATGACTACAAACCAGAACTGAGCTATGTTTATAGAGTAGCTAATTCTGATGCGAAAGAGAGTTGTTTTTTGGCTCATAGATGTGTACAACTAGTCCTCAGTTGTGGTAAGATTAAGATTAGGCTATTTTTTATAGTTTCTGTAAAGCAAAAATTAGTTCTTTGTTGTAAATTGTCTATGAGCAGATCAGGAGAAAAGCAAATTTGGGTGTAATCCTACTTGTTTTCCTTTCCTAGCCTAGCACAGGCTTTTTTTTCCTCCTGACTATTCTGGAGTAGGGGAGAAAAGCTTGCTGGTAGTGCTTTGATGTAAAATGCATTTAGCTCTTAAGGAAATTTTCATTACTGTTGGTATCACACTTGATGAGTTTAGTCACAGCTTATGATCCAGCTTTTTTCTTTATGAAAGATTATTCTTTCAACAGTGGAATTTTGGGGGTTGTTTCTTTTGTTTTGTAGAGGGGTTGGTGGGGCTTTTTTTGGATTGTTTTTTGTGGCTTTTTTTTCTCTAAGGCATGGTTCTGGAAATCAAAAGGCTGCTTGAAAATAAGGCATATGGCCCTTACTATAGTAGTTGACCTGCTTTTAACAATATGTCACTAATAAAGTTCTTAAAAGCCGTGTTACGAGACTGTCCTAGATAGGAATGAGTCTAATATTAATTATTTTACTTCTAATAATATTTTTCAGTTGAGGTAGCTTCATTTCATTCAGTGTAAATGGTGTGGAAAATAGCTTTTACCTGACTAGACTCATGAGCAGATGAGTCAAGCACCTCTTCAGTGATGATAGTATTATCAAGCTTTATGTGTGAAAGCTTTTGTCACATGATGTTAGATACCACTGGAGTTACTTGTGAGCAAGGTACTACAGAGGTACATTACTGGTAAAAAATTGTGTACCTTGACCATAGCTTCTTTTCTTTTGTTTTTTACAGCCTTCAAAAACTCCTACATTCCAGTAGAAAGCTGTCTCTTCAGGTCCTTAATTTTGTTCATTCATTCCAGGTAAGGAGCAATAACCCAGATGTTAATTGCTCTGTATGATCTATCATGCCTTTCTGCCCTCTTATTTGCCTTTCTTGGGCATACAAAAACAATACATGGTTTGTTTTATTTGCCTTTTCTTTAAATGGTAACTGTATTAAGCACTCAAGTGCTACTTGAAGGACAAAGCAAGTATTATATATATATCCTGATTTTAGCCTCATTTAATACTTGTCTTGACAAGTGTTTGCTTCCAGTGTGTAATGATTTTCATTGTTCTTTATGGCACTTGCTCTGCAAAGTTGTCCTTTCACTCATTCTGTAGTAACACAGCCTACTCTGCTGGTTATGTGGTGGCTGCTTGGATATGTTAGAGAGATCTACTGCAAACCAGGGAGATGCTAAGTTTATCTGTCTCTCAAGTCAGTGTTTCCTTAGAAAAAAACAAACTATATTAACATGGATTTCATGCTAGTTACTTTTGTACTTGTTCTAAGATCCCTCTAGACCTTAGTGTTCAATGAGATATGTAAAACTACATACTCTGGAATGATTTTTAGGAGTGTAGGTAGGAAATACGGATCTTGTGTAGTAAGCAAAGAGGAATCCCAGGTCTGCAGCCTGCTCTGATTCTGCCTGGAAGTAAGCCATGTCCATGTGTAACATGGAGTATGCTTAGCTGCTCTGTCTTACGATACTTTCCTCTAAAACTCTGTTTTTAGTAAGGTAATGGATTTGCAAATTAATTAACCAGGTAGTGTTATGGATGATGTCATCCTGAAACTGTCTCCTGATGAGAATACTGGAGATTCCTGGTAGGTTTGAAGCCCTGAAACCAACTGTCAGTCTCAAGTGACTCCAGTCCTGATGTGTTAGATGTTATCTCTGAGATACACTTTTCTATATGATGTCCATAGAAAGGAAAAAAAGGTGCTGCTGTGAGTTTTAAGATGAGAAAACCAAACTTCTGGGAAATAATGCCCTCAGCATAGGGTCAAGTAATTGCCTCCAAATACATGTATCTGTCTTAGCATGGTACAGGATAAATAGCAGTCTGATAGATGCTTTGAAGATTTTAGAGCTTTCCATTCATTTTTTCTAGGTCTTCAGTTTTAAGTCTTAAGCTTCCCTGAAGATTTCTTGGAAACGAAATCATACATGCAAAGATGCAGCTGAGGCATCTGTATGCTTGTTTTATTTTGTTTGTTCTGTTTTTACTTCCATATTTATTTGGCATTCATTGGATTATAGTAACACACTTCAGAGACTTCAAGTGTATTTGCAGATTAGATTAACCCATCATAGTCTTTCTTTTTAAGACATGGTTTTCTTTGTTTTGCTTTTAGGAAGGTATTTCAACACTGGATCAGCTCCATGATGCTGGTTCTTCAAGTTCACTTCTGCAGCCAATTTCTGCAGACTTGGGTGTTCCTCTTCCTGCCAAGAATCTCATGTTCAAGGAAGGTGTATTATCGGAATGGAATGGATGGGCCCCTTCCTCAGTTTTTTTCAACCACACCTAGGGAACAGGTCAAATAGAGGTTCTTGTGCATTGATCACTAAATGCCTTTCTTCTATTATGGTTAATTCCTAGTGCCAACCACTAAGAAGTGTACTGCTGCTGCAGCATAACCCGTGTAAAAGTAGTGTTACAAAAATGTGTTGTGTTGCAGTATTGGGGAAGTACTTAAACTGTCTAGAACTTGTTACTCATTACTGCATATCTTGCTGCAACAGAGAGCTTTTTAGCTGTCAGCACTATTTTTATCTTGAGACAATCTTTCTTTTATAACTAAACATGCCCTTTGTAGGCTTTCTGATGATTGTTAAATTTCTATGCTGTCACCACAAAATTGCAATAGTAGTTTTCTATGTTCGTTACTCAGACATAAATTCTGTTTAGTTTTGTACTGTATTACTGAAAATTTTTCTGTATAAAGGTAAGAGATTTGGCTCTTCCTGTGAAAGCTCAGTGATACCAACTGTTTAAATAAAAGTATCGTGATGATATGGGGCATTAAAGATTGTTGAATTCTGTAGTTCAGCTTAACGGTGGGGCCTTGACAAATCAGTACAATGGAAGGAGGAGGCTGAGTTAGTGCAGACTCGATGTCCTGCTGATGACTTAAGGCCATTTTGAAGATGAGTGATGCACTTCCATCTCTGTCAGTATTTGGTGGAGGTATGGAACTGTGGAAGATAGGAGGTGGTTATCTCTGTTCACACTGTTCTTAATGGTAATGGATTCATCCTCCTCTTGGTATGAAACCAGGAGTGTATGAGATTTGATCCCGCTGGGAGTCTTCTGCTGTAATTTGAAGCTGGTGATGATTCCTGTGGGCAAACTCCTGTCATCATAAATTGAATTTAAGGTAGTTAACTAGTTCTGTCCTGTTGATTAATGTTTGAAAGACCAGAGCTCTTGATTTTTCACATCAGTTGTTAGCAAAGGAAGGTAACAACAGAGGATGTGAAGACAGAAAGTTCAGTGAATCTGTGTTCCTTGAACTATTAGCTGTTGATCATGAAAAAATTAAGCTTTTTCATCTAAAATCGTGTTCTGGGTCTATTTGTAGGGGATAACTTTATGTAGCATGACTTTACTTTGTTTATATTAGGTATTAACTTTTTGCCAGCTTAAAAAAGTCTGTTCTGTTTAGCACATGAGGAGGACAAGCAATGTAGTTTGTTAAGACTTCTTTGCTAGCTTCCTTCTTTACTAGAACTGCCTTGTTTTAAATAGTCATAACTAAAAATGAGACTTAATCATCCTGTCATTACTATCCTGCAATACACAGTGGGTCAAGGATCTGTGTCATGGATGGTGCTGAACAGCAGCAAGGAGAATAAATGCAACATTTGGGTTTGTATCCTGTTCTGCGTTAAAAAAACATGTCAAAAGCTTGAAGAGGACAAATGCACAAATGTATAGGATAATGCAGTGACTTAATTTACAACTGTGAAGATCCCATTCTTTTTCATTGGCTATATGTACATTCCTGAAGTGTAAGCATAGGACTTGTGCTCTAAGCAACTGGAAGTCTGTAGTGCTTCAGTTTGCTCAGTGCTGCTTTCTTACATCAGTTTTGTTATGGAATTTTACCAGCAACAGCTGAACATGAATATAATATATTCTGCATATACTACAGTTACATTACCCATATACAGTTGATCATTTACACTCCTGTGACTTTTTGTACTGGACATGCATACTCTCATACTCTCCATAGCACTTTTTAAGTTGCCTTATTTCCTCCAAAGTAAATTGAAGAGGAATTGGATGTCAGTCTGCTAGAAATGGCTGAGAAAACCTTTACTGTGAGAACTGTTACATGGAGATGAAGCCAATACCTGGCACTGTAGAGGAATTAAGCAGCAGTGATGGCTTACACTTTCAGGGCTATAGATGTTACTTCAAGTGCTACTGTGAGCTGCAGTAGGTGAGCTAGTTTGCTGTATTGTATTCAATTTTGCCATGCACTATCCATACTAGTATGTAAAGTGATGATAGTGCAAATTTTATGAAAGTTTGAAAATAGATGAAAACGTTCTGTTCTCACTGCATATTCTTCAGTGTTGCTAAGTGAAGGATATTATCCTTTGTTATTAGATTGTCTAAAGTAAAGTTTCTCAGTAAAAGTAGCCTGCTCCTCACAGTTGGTTAATATCCATAAATCTTAGAATTAATGGTGAGAATTCCAGATGTGTTGCAGTTATTTAGAACTCAAACCACTCTAATTTAGCAGTTTCAACACTAGGTTAGGAGCTTATATATTCAAATTTGCATATCTGAAGTTTACTGAATAAATTACAACCAAAGAAGTCTATTGAAATTCCTGAAACTCTACTACAGCACCAGTGCTTGGGGTGGTCAAGAGACTTCAAACTATATGACTTTTGTTTTAAATATTGTGTAAAAACCCAACAGGTCTCAAAGATCTTCATACCAAAAGACTCTATTTTATATTGTATTGCAAATAAAGACAAATTAAATGAATTTCTTCAGGTAGTTTTATTGACTGTGGGGAAAATCACATGCATTACACATTGTAAAGCTTCTTTTAAGTTTCTGTTTCAGCAAGATTTTTAACTTGCAGAGGATGGCTTGGCTTTGTGCTCTGGCACAACCCAAGTAGTACTGAACCTAGATGGATATACCGGGAGATGTTCAGGAGACAGCTAAGAAGTGTGTTACATTTGTTTTCAGGTTTTTTTGATCATGATTTATTGCACTTTCTTCCTTCATTGTTCTCAAATTTTCCCTTACTTTTTTTGTTCATTGTTTCAAATGGTTTGTATTTTGGAAGTTTTAAGTACAACTGTAACTGAATACAGTTGTGCTCTTCTAGTGTGGCATTGTTAATATTATACATTGAATTGTACAAAGTCTGTGTTCAATTAAATTATTGACACATGTAACAAATGTTTACAAATAAACTGTGGTGTAGGTCAAACCATGTGCAGAATCCTTCTCATGCAGTAGTTTTATTCTTGGGCACAGCACTAAAATGTCCCTCTGTCACCATGGTGCTCAAGCCCACCAAATGTCATTAAGTATCTTTTCCCATTAGAGCTGCAGTTCTGCAGCAATGCAATTTCACCAGTGGAAAGACTGTTCTGGGGTAGTCTTTCCCAGGCCTTGTACTTGTCCTTCCCCTTCTCAGAGGCTGGGAGATGTATGCTGCATCTCCTCCAGCCACACCTAAACCTGTAGTTTTGGATGCTGGGTATTTGAAGGCTCTTGTGCATGTGGAGTCTTACCTGTTTGCTTTGGCTAAGGACATTTTTTGACGAGGAACTTGAAAAAAGTGAGACAGAAATTGTTTATGTAAGGTGAAGCAGGCCAGGGATTAGTTTTAGCAGTATAACTGCAATGTATCTGATGTCTGTATGAAATGGACCTGGATGCTAAAAGAAACCAAATAACATCCTCTGGTATTTAAACCTTCCTTTATTCTAGCCTGGATTTTCTTGAGAATCATGTTATATGAACCTTTTTATATGTTTTTCCTCTTCACCATTTGTTCCACTTGAACACTCCCAATGTGTGTCTCTAGCTTTGTCTTTGTCATAGACCTCAAGGCTTCTTTTGGACCACAAAGAAATGGATGTGGTTTGATTGTGCATCACTTGAAGCTAATGTTAATCCTTCCCCCAGTCCCCTGGAACAAAGACAAGCTTCTTAATGCTTCTTGGAAATGGCTTTGGGTGACTTTGATAATCAAGATTGCATTCTTAGGGGCTACTTGATACAAAAGATTCCTTCTGGTAATGGTCCTCATGGTGAGGGTGGTTTGGGGCAGAGCTGGACTTGGGAGTGGAGCTGGGCCTGGAAACATGAAGCCCTTGTGGATCTGCAGTGAGGTGCTGAGCTCAGGGTTCTGCCTGGTACACATGGAGCTGAGTGAGGGGGCACAATGGCCTCAGGTTGTGCCAGCCTGAGTCTCTGCCCTCAGCTGCACAGGCTTTAGGGATTTAGAGCTGCACGTGACTCCTCGTGTGCACTCCCTTGTCCTTGATTCTGCAGAGCTGTACACAAGTGAATCAAAAGTATCACACAGAACAGGGTGATGGAGGCACTGGTTTGTGACAGCTTTAATATATTATTATATTCAACTGGGAAAAAATGGACATGAAAAGAAACTAATGATGATGAGGGGGAAAGAAAAAGTCTAGGAAAAGTGTTGGGAGAGGGGGGAGAAGCATCTTTCTGACTTATGTCCTTGAGCTTGCTCTTAACAGAATAAAGAAATGGAAATGCATTTCTTAATTACTGGTGTTCAGGGACCCTTCCCTGCCAAAAAAAGAAGGGGAAGAAGCTAGACACAGAAATGAGAAGTGCCAAGGTTGTGAGCAGAGTGGGAAGTAGGGAGTAGAAATGGAACTGGAAAGTACTCTGATTTTTTCAGCTTTCTGAGCTTCAATCAGCATTAATTGGCCCGGATTGCATGTTCACGAGATGTACTAAAAAAAAGTGTTGAAAAAGTGTATGAAGTATTACTCAAGTCATTTGTAAATTAATTCTGATTGAGTAGCTGCTGTACTCTGAAGCCATCTGCTTGTTTAACTGTACCACAGTCTGAGTGATGCAGGACTTAACCAGAATGGGTTTCTAGACACACAAATGTCCTGTAGGTGTCAGCACTTCTCTTGCTATTTTCCTGACTTGCAGCAACAGGAGTAGCAGGAAAAAACAGTGGATTTTTTGTTGTTGTTGGTTGGTTGGGTTTTTTTTTAATTAAAAGTATTCAAGTGGATATTCTTTGCTAGTGAATGCTATTGAAGCACATTTTTTATATAATTAACAGGCAGAGCTCTCCTTACTGGATAAAGAGGCTTCAGAAAATTGACTTGGTTAAAATGCTACTTGCAGAATATCCTATAGCTGTTTATAAAACTGTCTAAATAATAGGACTAAGCCTTTGGCAAATATTGAAACAAATGACGCTCACTAGCTGTAATGTGCTCTGCTTAACTCTGAGGTTAAGCACTAGCTCCAGGTTCTGACTGTTGAAGCAGTCATGAACATCAAGTGAGGCTTAGGACTTACATGCAACTGGTTCACATTCATGTTTGTTCATCTACTGTAAACCCAGCAAGGGCAGGCTTACTCCAAGCCAGCCTTCCTGGAGCACCGGAGTCCAGCTCTGGAAGGGTGACTCAGCAGTGAATAAATGTGACTCAAGCGTCTGAGCAACATGGAGAACTTGGGTCTGAGACACCTTGGAAGCAGGAGGAGGAACAGCGTTTAGCCCAGTGTGGTTTACAGAATATTTATTTTATAATCATGGTTAGGAGGATGGAAGAGTTAATATTAACCATCTTTTTAAAGCATAGGAAGAAAATAGGCATGGGGTACCCTCTCTTTTGGACTTGGTACTCTCAGCAGCCTGGCAAGTCTGATGATATTAGCATAGCCATTTGATTCAGAAAGAGATTTGGGATTTGTGTTTAGAAGCCTGCTGAAGCTCAGTTTTATAGCATTCCATGCTTTTCTTCCTCTATGTTGACCCTGGTTAGCAATTTGTCTAGCTTGTCTCTCTATTTCTGACCTCATTAATTATTAAAGATCTCTTTTCCCTGACACTTGTTTCCAAGGCAGACCAAGAAAGTATTAATAGCTGAATTTCCATGTGGCTGTTTCTCAAGTATTGGTTTCTTTGGCTTAGGAGTGTGATTTTGTTGGCTCATAGTCTTCGTTAGACCAACACTTCTTGCCCTCTTCCTAGAGAGCTGATGTCACAACTATGCAGAATATGTTCTGAAGGGACTGGACAGGTTTCAGTGACAAAACTGAAGGTTTATCCACAGTAGTACACGTGATGATATTTCAGAAGGGGGAATTACCCTGCATTTTCATCTCTAATCTTCAGCACAGATGCATCTGAGATCCATTATTGAACAGATGGCAGGATCTGTAATTCAAGTGTTCTGTGCACTGGTCTTTAGAATGCCTGTATAGGAGGTGGAGGTGCCATGAGGTGTGAGTTAAGCAAGATAAAATAGAGCCAGTTCCTCTGGATAAGATAGTCTGGAGATTATCTTTTTACTTGAGCTTATGCATTGAAATAATTAATTTATCCGTGTCAAGCCTGCCGATTGAGTTGGTGAAGCCAGCAGCTCCTGAGTAGGTCATTAAACCTGTTTCCAGTGAGGTGAGTTGGGCAAAGACCAGCCCTGTGCAAAGCAGCAGTGAAGAGCTTGGTCTTGGCTACAAAATAGACCCATGAGGCTGCATAAATACATGAAGTGTCCAAGCCACCTTTTACAAGCAGTGCTGCACAGAAAATGCTGATTTGCTAAAAGGGAAGAACTACATGGACCTGAGATGCCTGGATGTGTGCAATGGATCCTTGAGACTGATGGTCATCCATTGATGATCAGACTTAGTCCCTGTTTTGAATCAGGTGAGCCATTACTCTGAAGTAATATAATCTTTGCTGTAACTATTATAATTCATATGAATATCTGCATATTATAGAATAAAACTTTGAAGCCAGCAATTAGGAAAAAAAAAAAAAAAAGAAAATCAGCATGCCATGTAGGAGAATTGTTTATTGTCCTGGCTCTGAGTTGGGCACAGCATCTGTTTTGTTTATCAAGGGGAAAATCTAGCTACTGCTTTCTTAGGATGCAGAACAAACTGTTACTTTTTTCATAAACACATTTTTAACTCCCAGCCAGTTGGACCAATGTGCTGCTGATACTGGAAGAGCGCCAACTGCTGCCTGATAGGACTTTAAAATGTTGCAAACAGCAGGCAGGACTTCTCCAGTCCTACAGAGAGTAGCCTTGCATTAAAAAGATTGGATTAATCTATTAGAGAAGTGCTGTTGTGTCTCATTCTCCTAGGGTAAAAATCAAGAGCAGCTACCCTGGAGCTCTTGATTTTTAGAAAAATATTTTTGTATTTTCTAAACAAGCCCTCTGTCTTCCTATCTCTATTCATGACTGAATCGCCATCTGCAAAGAGTGGATGAGCTTGGTGTGGAAGTTTAAACTTCTGACTGCAGCTCTTGGCTTGGCTTTTTTTTTTTTGTCTTGTTTTTCCTTCATCTCTACAAGTGCCCCAGGGCTGACGTGTCCCCTGCCGTGTGCTGGTGTGTGCCTGCAGCAGTGCTCCCCCACTGCCCACCGAGGAGCCCGGCAAGGTGCTGGTGTGCTGTGCCAGGCAGCCTGAGCTGTATCTCCACCTGGCCAAATGCCTTCTCTCAGGAATGACAAGTCCATAGTGTTCAGAGTCCAGCTGCCAACAGCTGTGTGTGCTTGTTTGTGCCCCCATGGGGTGAATGCTGCTTAAAAAGGACCCCTGGACCACGTCACCCATGTCCAACCCCTTTGGACCATCCCACACCAGGATTCATTGCAGTGGGGTGGGGGTTGGCTGGCTTGTAGCAAACCCAAGCTGGAGCCATAGCCTGATGGATTACCTTAAGTAATTTTTAGACAGGCGTCCCCTGGTTATGCTTTGCCTTTTTGTGGGCTAACAGTCAGGTAGTATTTTGTGGGAGGAGGGAAGGAGAGAGATGGGAAGAAATTATTCTTAGTGCAAGGATCTTATTAGGGAAAAAACACAAGAATTTTGAATGCTCCTAATAAATTTCCATTTGCTTGAGTAGAGAACAACTTAGGTGGATTTCTTAAAATATTTAGATGATAAGTGTAGTTTGATTAAATGCTATGTGGTCTGCTGAAGCTTTGCCACTATGGAAAAAATCTCCCCTTCTGCAATAAATTAGTCTGCACTGAGATAAATTAGCAGCACTGGTGAGATGATTCAAGAAAAGGAGCCTGACACTGGGGTACCTCTGGGCTCTTAGCAGGGTTGCAGGAAAGGAAGAGTAGAAATAGGTGGTACAATGCAACTGAGGAGATCCACAGGAATTTTATTGCGGTTGCTGCTGCATTCTGTATTGGAACTGTTGGACCAGTGCTGCTTCACTCCATTTCCTCTGTCCCTGCTGTCAAACCCATGGCTTACTTCGTGTTGGTATTCCAGCACATAACAGCTCTTTGGGAAGGGTTTTTCCCCATGACAGAGCTGTGCTGTAAGCTGAGGCTCCTGCCTGTGCCTCACTTCTCACCTCCCCTTCCCACTCACAGGGCCTTTACCATGCTTGACAAGAGATGGAGAGCAAATGTGTCCCAAACTGCTCCTGAGGGTCTTGGGGTCCTGTGGCCTCAGAAAGGTCTGTGCAGGGACCCATGGTTGGAAGGGACAGCTGGTCACTGGGCAGCTGTGGCCACTGGAGTGTTTATTAACCAGCAGAAAAGACTCAAAGAACTGTAGTGTCTCTGTAAGAAGAAATGGTATTTCCTAAAGGTGTGCTCTGAGAACGGAGGCTTTCAGAGCTGCAGAGCTTATGTAGCCATTACATTCTGATGTTGTCAGAAGCCTTGCAAAGTGTTAGAAGGGGGAATATATGCATGGAAAAAACATGCAGCCAGCTTATTTTTAATTCTGTGGACCCTTTTTAATTGTTGTATTTGCATCTCTGAAATAAATATTTCCAATCATAATCACTACAATGTTTTAATTTTTCTGGAGCAGGGAATTTAGTGGCATCTCAGGAAAAGGATAATTATTCTTGAATGAATTCTTGAAAGAAAATTCTGAACACATTCTGAAATAGGGTTACTTTTAACCTGGGATTAGGTGTCCCCATGGGCTGTTACACTGCCATACCTGAGCAGCTGGTCACTCTACTGCAGCATTGCTTGTCCCTTCCTCTGTGCTCATGTCTTCTTACAGGTTTCAAATGCTTACATTTTGCTTTGTCATACATTATGGTCCCTGAGGTTTAAAAGTGGAGCTAAATTAATAGCAATCTTCAAACTGCCAATCCAACTTTACCTGCAAATAAAGGGAAAAATGACAGAAAATGTTCAAGTGCTTCAAAGAAGTCATCAGATGAACTTAACTGTCAAGGGTGTTTCTAATCTAATATATGTCTGGTAAAGACTGTAGCTATCCTCCAGGCTTGGCTTAGGAAAAAAAAAATAAAAAAAGATTTTGCAGAGCCAGTCTCCTTTCTCTTTGGACTTTTGCAGATAAATGTATTGAAATGTATTGACACATGGGATGCAGACACCTCTTCCTGTCTCCCATCCTGTGTTCCTCAGTAAGTGCCTGCCCCAGGGATCTCTGCAGAGCTTGGACACCCTGCAGTTTGCTCAGTGTGCAAAGCTGCTCCATGGAGACCCATCTCTATGCAGAGACTGGCCCAACTCGGCTGATTTCATTCAAGGGATCATTAAAAATGAGGCTTCAGCTTCTGGGCTCACCAGGTTGTGAGCCAAAGCAATGGAGAGCCTGAAATGGAAACCAGACGGAGTTTGGAGGCAATGGCTTCAGGGATAGCAAGGCCACAGGTGACTTTTGGGGATTAGATGTGCAAGGGGTGAGATGTAGTATGTTTTTGTTCCTGTTCCTTCAGTTTTTATAGTCTTTACTCTTAAAAAATATTTAAAAGAGGAGGGAGCGAATGGTGTATGACACTGAAGTAATACTGGATATCACACCCCACTTGGGAATATTTCCTGGGGTTTTGGCTTTTTTTAGCAGCTCCAGTGAGCCAGTTTGATGTCTTCATTTCTCTGACACCTGACATGTGCATGCAGCAGGGAGATGGAAAGGTTTCCTCTTGGGTTTCATCAAACTCCCATAGGAGTTTTTGTATCCCCATTCTGAGCATGGTTTAGATATATTTAAAACGTTAACTGTGAGGATATATATCTATCAGCTCCTTTCTGTGATCCTGTAACCAGATACCTAATACTGGCTTTAAAAGTCAGTCCCAGAAAAGTGCTTTCTTGAATTACCTGGGACTATAAAGCACTTACAGCCTTGACACATTTTACCTTGACAAAAGGGTTAAAATTTGCATTTGGGGAATGTTGTGTAATTTTTACCTGCCCTGATTTATGCTGGGGTGAATTAGATTCCTTTGCTGACTTAGTGCTCTGCAGAAAAATGAAAATGTTGTCCTCAGAGTGGATATACTTTTTAATGCAGTGGATAGGGAGAAGCTGCCTTTGGAAACGTATGCTTTGGAGCAACTCTGGAAAATGATCCAAGAATAAATTGCCTTGCACTGGATCATTTGAAAAGACTGTGGAAACTGATGCCCGTTATTTTTGGGAGGAAAGATGTCATCACCAAATGTATTTGAATTTCTTTGTCTTGGTCTGCAAATGTGGAGGGCTGAGTGAGAAGCAGTGACATCTTTCACAGCTCCTCTTTGCTCCCTGCTATGTTCAGAGGTAAAGAACAACAGGTTAAACTGGGAACAGGAGCTCAACTCCTGACATAAGCACTGCTGCCAGATCCTGCTGCCCTTTGCAAGTTTTTTCTCTGCCTCTTTTTGTCAGAGAGATGTGAATGCAGCATCACTGGCCCCAGTGAAGGCTGTGGGGACATACTGCCATCACCTCTGCAGAAGCTCTCACAGAGGAGGTGTGAGAGGAGGTGCTCTAAGAGCATTTCTGGTCCTGCAAGTGCAGCAGAGGGAGCCTGGCTGGACTGGTTCTGTGCTGGCTGTCCTGGGAATGGTTCAGGACAGCGCTCCACGGTGGTGCTGAGCTCCCTTCTGCCGGGGTTAAGCTGCAAGAAAGCCACTAGCTTAATTTAGGCTAGGTCTTTGCTGGGGAAATCACAGGTTCAGTTTCTTTCCATCAGAGCACTTTGGCAAGGCTGGGCTGGAGGCCATAGCAGCATGCCTGAGCACCCTGACCTGTTTAAAAACAGTCTGATACACTTAAAACAGAGGCCATCAGGACTAGCTGGGGTTAGAACTTAATTTGGAAATTTTTGTGAAGGATAATAAAAAATGCTTTTACAAATATGTTAATTGCAAAAGAAAGGGTAAGAACAACCTTTGTTCTCTAGTGGATGCAGGAGGGAACTTAGTAACTGCAGATGAGGAGAAGGGGGAAGTGCTCAACGCCTTCTTTGCCTCAGTCTTTAGTGGGAAAGCAGCTTGTCCTCAGGACAGCTGTCCTCCTGGGTTGGGAGATGGTGTCAGGGAGCAGAATGATCCCCCTGTTATCCAGGAGGAGGCAGCCAGAGAACTGCTGAACTGCTTGGATGTTCATAAATCTATGGGATCCATCCCAGGGTGATGAGGGAGCTGACAGATGAGCTTCTGAAGCTGCTCTCCATCAGTTACCAACAGTCCTGGCTCACTGGTGAGGTTCCAGATGGCTGGAACCTGGCCAATGTGACACTCATTCACAAAAAGGATGGGAAGGAGGATCCTGGTAATTATAGGTCAGACAGGCTGACCCCAGTACCTGGTAAGGTAATGGAGCAGTTTATATTGAGTGTCATCATGCAGCACTTAGAGGATGGCCAGGGTATCAGACCCAGCCAGTGTGGGTTTAGGAGGGGCAGGTCATGTGTGACCAACCTGATCTCCTTTTGTGACCAGGTGACCCACCTGATGGATGCAGGAAAGGCTGTGGATTTTGTCTGTTTGCACTTCAGCAAGGCCTTTGGCACTGTTTCTCACAGCATCCCCTGGAAAAGCTGCAGCCCAGGCTTGGCCAGGAGCACTCTGTGCTGGGTTAGGAACTGGCTGGAGGCCAGGCCCAGAGAGTGGTGGTGAGTGGGGCTGCATCCAGCTGGCAGCCAGTCACCAGTGGTGTCCCTCAGGTGCTGGGGCCAGTTCTGTTCAATATTTTATTGATGACATGGATGAGGGTATTGAGTCCTTCATTAGTAAATTTGCAGATGACACCAAGCTGGGAGTGTGTGTTGATCTGTTGGAAGGTAGGAGGGCTCTGCAGAGAGACCTGGAATGGTTGGATGGATGGGCAAAGTCCAATGGGATGAAGTTTAACAAGTCCAAGTGCTGAGTCCTGCATTTTGGCCACAATCACCCCCTGCAGCGCTGTAGGCTGGGGATGGTGTGGCTGGACAGTGCCCTGGCAGAAAGGGACCTGGGGACACTGGTGACAGCAGCTGAACACAAGCCAGCAGAGTGCCCTGGTGGTCAGGAAAGCAAATGGCCCCTGGCCTGGATCAGGAATGGTGTGGCCAGCAGGAGCAGGGAGATTGTTCTTCCCCTGTACTCAGCACTGGTGAGGCCACACCTGAGTGCTGTGTCCAGTTCTGGGCCCTCAGTTCAGGAAGGACCTTGAGACACTTGAGCAAGTCCAGAGGAGGCAATGAGTCTGATGAGGGGTTTGGAACACAAGCCCTGTGAGGAACGACTGAGGGAGCTGGGGTTGTTTAGCCTGGAGAAAAGGAGACTCAGAGGAGACCTTACAACCTCCTGAGAGGTGGGGGTTGGTCTCTTTCTCTAGGCAGCAACTGACAGAGTGAGAGGACACAGTCTTAAGTTGCACCAAGAGAAATAAACAATGGAAAAAAGTTTTTTATGGAAAGAGTGACAAAGTACTGGAATGTTTTCCCTGGGGAGGTGGTGGAGTCAGCATCCCTGGATGTGTTTAAAAAAAAGACTGAATGTGGCACTCGGTGCCATGGTTTAGTTGAGGTGTTAGGACTGGGTTGGACGCAATGATCTTGAAGGTTTCTTCCAACCCAGTGATTCTGTTAGGACCAGCCAGCCTGTCACTGCAGTGATCTTGCATCGTGTTGTTCAGCTGCTCTTGTGTTGCCTGACTGATAAACCATCCTGACACTGTGGATGTGACAAGCAAGCACAGCCCTTGGCAGGTGCATTCTCATTTTGCCACCCTGAGCTGCATTGCGCTGTAATGTGTCCCTGCACACCCCAGTGATGATTGTGGAAGGGAATGCAGAAATCTTGGTGCTCAAGCTACCATTCACTACCTCATTTTTCTGCATCTCTATCATGCTAACAGTGAGCTACAGTGGCATGAAAGAAAAGAACCAAATAGTTGGCTTTGGACATTTAGAAATTGGAGGAGTTTGTTAATGCCTGTCCCTGGGATGTCCCCAGTCTCACATGTACAGAGCAGGAAGTATGCTCTGGAATTTCATAGCACCACCTGTAGCTGTCTGTGCCCAGCCCTGATCTAGATGTTAACATTTCTGTAGGTAACGAGTACAGTAACCAGGATCCCAGCAGGCTTTTTATCTCCTTCTCCAAACACATCTAGATTCCCATGTAATTATGAAGCCATCGTGCTAATTAGAGCTGTGGGAAAAGGTTGTCCCTATCTGCCAACAGTTCATCCATATCACTGAGGCACAGGTCAGGCTTGGGAAGAATTAATGTCACTGTATTTAGTCACATTAGCAGTTCTAGGCTTTATTATTAAACAGCACAGACACCCTCTGTTAAGTCATTGTTCTGCTGTGTCTGTCACACGTGGGATTGGGGCTTCTCAGGCTGCATGAAGCTGTCTGTGAATGGGTGATGTGGGGAGCAGGCTCAGGACAGGGACTGCAGTTTTCAGGGAAGGAAAGGATACTTAAACCAAATGAAAATGGATGAAGGTCTTCTGTGGTTTGGGATATCTTATTAATATTTAGAAATAGAGCTCCTAGCTGCAGAACAATGCTGTGTATCAAGTAATTTTGCTGCAGGCTTATCTTTGCTCTAAATGGAACAGAAGACAATGCAATGTGACTGCATTGTACCTTTTTATTTTTAAATAAAAATAGTTAGGCCACCAGCGACTTTGCTATAAGCAATATATACCTTCTTACAAATAATTGAAAAAAAAATATTCACCCACAAAGGTGGAGATCTTCCAGCTGCCAGTGTAATGTTTGCATGGTACCTGCAGAGCAGAGCACTGCAGTTCTAGAATTGATGGAGACATTTTCCCCCAGACTTACCCCTTATCCCTGGATTGCTGCCAGAGCTCTTGCCAGGGTTTGAGTCAGCAGGAGGTCAGCTGTGGGTGAATGGAGGGAGATGAGTCAGGAGGTGTTCAAGCTTTGTCCTGCCTCTGTGCTGGGCTGTGTCTAAAAAGCACCAAGCCTCAAAGGAATGAATTTGCTGTAGATTTGCAGACTTGGCTGAACTTTAATTGCCCAGAAATCTGTTGGAAGGTTCTTCTGCATCCTGCATGGCAGACACAGCCTTGTCTTTGGTGTAAAGAGCTCCCATGTAATGTTGCCTGCTGCTTCTGAAGCCTAGGAGTCTGATGGATAGTTTTGGGAAGCTGCTAGGGAAGCTGTGTATCTGTGCAGTGTGTGTATACAGTGCCACATATGTTCCTTTCTTCTGTGCCCTCTTTCCTTTCCCTGATGTGTCCCCCTGCCAAGTGCCTCAGGAGGAAATGCTCTCAGGGGAGTCTGTGTGTGAAATGCAGAAAAACCTCCTACCTTATCACCCTGCCAGGGACCCTCCCAAGGGATGGATCCACATTGTCTGTTTCTGCCTGATGCCATTAAGAGAGATCTCAAGTATATAAATTCACAGCAAAAAGTCATCTTTGTCCCACATGATAAGCTGATTAAAACTCCTACACTGAAATGCTGAGGAGTAAAAAAAAACAAAAAAAAGGTGTTAATGAATAGTTTGGAGCTAATTAAAGTCTAAATCTGGTAACTATGTGGAAAAAGCACAACTTTCTGTTCTAGGTTCTGCCTTGTTTCAAGGCAGATGATTCTCATGAAGTGACTGAAATTGGCCAAAGTGGTCATTGTTCCACATGCTATCAGATATGCAGCCAGCATGAATCTCCCCAACCTGAAAAATGTTGTAAAATATTTTAAAAAGGGGATTTTGTTAAGGGATTTTTGTCTTTGACTGTAGAATCAGCAGTATATGATTGCATCATGGGCAACAAGTAGGTTTTCTAAAACACAAAGATGAGAATCAAGCATAGTTATACGGCTCCAGGAGGAAACACCAAAGTCCTTTTTACTTGTGGCATCAATTATACTGCAAGAAAACTTTCTGAAAATTTCAGCAATAAAAAATGGTTCATTGTATTGCAAACAGCGAAGACTATAAAACATCAATTCACAGTCCAGATCCTTCTTTTTCTTAACTTCAAAGAATACAAAATGTTTTAAGGAAAGGAGAATTGACTTTTGAAGGTAACTTTTTCTTCCCCACAACTTTCCCTCACAAATTCTTTA
This sequence comes from Poecile atricapillus, assembly GCF_030490865.1. NCBI lineage: Eukaryota > Metazoa > Chordata > Aves > Passeriformes > Paridae > Poecile > Poecile atricapillus. The sequence goes on from NC_081250.1 coordinate 142,188,458, forward strand.
AATACTTTGCACAGTTAATTGAAATTATTATTATAACAATTTATTGTGGTTCAGCAGCAAAATGCACAAGTGGGCATTTTACCAAGTTGGATTGTAAAAGCATGAAGCATGTGATTGTGCTTGGAAGAAACAAATGAAAATTTGCAAATACGTCTGTGTAATATTCCTAAAATGGCAGGTCAGAGAGACACCTTTGAGCTTTTGAATGGATTTGGTTGAAAACACTCAGGAAGGTAGCAAGGAGATTACCAAAACTGAGCTGGGGCTGTCCAGGATGAGGAACTGTGTGAGTGCTCAAAGCATGAGGCAGATCTGAAACTTGTCTGAACATGGGACTGATGCTACACTGATGAACAGTGTTTTGTCATTGTATTTTGAAAGTTTACTATAGTGTCTGCAGATTGCAGCTGTGCTTCATGGCATTTTGCTGTCACATATAAGATTTACTTTTTTACCATAATTTTTTAACTTCCTAGTGTGATTTTGTTAACCAGCTGCCCTGCACTCAACTTGATATTTTTATCAGACCATCCTGGTAGAAGACAAATGGGAAATAAAACTCAACCCAAATATGTATGAAGCACAGTCATACTACAACAATTTATGTATTTAAAACCTATTAGACTGTTGTAGACAGGGACTTAGTATGGCTCGAATGTTTATTTTATGCACAGGAACATTAACTGGTATTAGTTGTTTTAGCAGCTCTGGATGGAGTTGTGCCTCTGAGAATGTTATGCAGAAAGGATTTGAGGGTTTAGCATGTGCCTGCTAAAAGAGTTTTATTTAAGAGACTGTCTTCCCTGGCATTTAATCCCTGCCTAACACCTGCTGCCTTGATGCTGGTGTTGTAGTTCTCTGCAAAGTGTTCAATATTTGTACAGGGTGCTGGGATTTCTGTAAATGGGTTTTAGTTATCTGTTCTGAGGAGGTTGAAAAGTCACTGAATCAAACTCTGGAAGAGCTGTTCCTAGTTTTACAGATCATTTGAGCGTGACACTCACTTTTTCCAAAAAGGAAGGGGAAGATGAAAATTAATAGAATAATGCAGGTTTTGTATTTCAAGCAAAGAAAATTTAAAATTTAAAAAATCCAAGTTTTAAGTTAGACGCAAACTTTTCAATCTTTAGAAATTTATTCATTTGTGATTGTGAACTGTGCTTTCTTACATGTTTGAAAAAATAATCAGCGCTGTAAACCTAGAAATGTGTTTGTGAACCTGAGTTGCAGTCTGCTGGCAACAGTGATACTTTTTAATTTGCTGCCACTCAGTGCTGGGGTGAGAAAGGCTATTTTCAGCACAGAGGCTTTCTGCATGTATTTTACCACGTGAATGTCGTGTCTTGAGCAGTGATGTTGGAATGGAAATCCATCATGATGGTTCTGTTAAAGCCCCCTCACTGTGTGAGCTGAGCTGTGGCAGCTGAGCTCTGTCTCTGAGCGCTCAACCCTGGGAAACTGTAATTAACACATCCCCACGCTGGGCTGTCGGGCTGATGAAGGGTGTTCCATGCCGTGGCCAGAGAGGAAAGCAGCAGCTGTCCAGATTTCAAATGCCATCAGCAGTGAGGTGTAGGGGATGGCAGGGTGTCAGGCAGGGAACACAGGCAGCCAGGAGCCTTTCCCACTGGGATGGGGCTGTTCTTTCTCTTCCTCAGTACAGGCAGGGACTGAGACTGCTCCTCTGTAAGATATAATGCCCTGGTTTGGGTATTCCTCTCAGGGGGGTGCCATGTGCTATTTTCTGGCTCCTGCTACAAACTGCAGCAAATCTGCAGTGAGCCTGGACTGCTGCCTGCCTTAGGCAAAGCCAAGGGGAAACCAACTTCCCTGGTGGGTTTTGGAGCAAAGCACACAATTCATTGGCCAAGATGGTTGTGGCTTCTTGCTGGTGTTGTGTTTGATGCCCTTTGGGGTTTTTTTAGCATCTTTGGGTGAAAAGAGTAGTGGATGGGACAGCATTTCATACATACATTGTCTTGTCTATGTTTTAACTATGATTCCTCTCTGCGAAGATTCCTACCTAGGGATTTATGGCTGAAAAAAATTTTTGGGAAAAATTCTGTAGACAGTTCGTGCTTAGGAGTATCAGAAGTTTCATTTCAGTATGCTGTGAGCCCTGGGAAACAAAAATCACTTGAAGGTCTTCCTTTGATCATATTTTATTTATTCTGAAATAGGTAGAGTTTCACTTCTGCAGCCTGTCATCTCAAACTCTGAAGACTGGAATAGTTTTTCCAAATTCCTGGCCAGATATTAAGGAAGAGATCCAGCAGCCATGCCCTACACATCATCTGCTGTGCTGCATACCTCTCCCAGGTGTCCTCCACAGGCCTGGCTTTTGGCAGCTCTTCCTTGAGATGAATACAGACAGTAGGACAAAAAAATTAATTGTCTATTGTGCTCAAATTTATCTCGGGATTTCACATTCACTTGATTAAAAAATTTGCAAACCAATCTGCAGTTCTGTGCAAGGAATAGGATCGCAGAAAGATTTATTCCTGCACCAAGCTCTAATTTATTTTTATCACTTGCTTCAAAGAATACAGATAAGTGGTATTTTCTAGAGAAATGGAGATGATGTTTTCCTGCATCAGATATAAACCAAAAGTAAACAGAAAATTGATGAAGAATTTATATCTAAGGAAAAAAAATGCTTACACTAATATCAAAGTACGTATTTACAGAGGGACGTCATGGTTTATGATCATCCCTGAAAGAATCATTGTTGTTTTTAAAACTTCAGGCTGAAGGGTCACCTCATTTTTTTCCTGATGGAAATAAGCCAGTTAAAATTGCAGACTGGAGCTCAGACTCTCTATTTAAATGACTTTAGCTGACAAATAGTTTGCCTGTTGAAGAAATTCAAATGGAACAGGCTTCTTTTGTTGAACTATTTGAAGATTTAATCTAAATATATGCCATTGTGAGATACTTTGCCTATGTTTAAATTTAGGGAAAAAAAAACCCAACAAAACCATGCTAAAACAGGTGTTTGATTAAATTCCAAACTGACCAAGGTTACGTTCTTCACTTCACTAGCAGAACCAAGCTTCCCCTCTCCTTTTGGTCAGTGACACAGCAGGAGACAGCTGTGAGGCTGCTGTGTGTACCCTCTGGATGGCAAAGTGCTGTGCTGAGGCTGTAACTAAGTCAACAGGTTTATCTGTTGGAGAGATGTAAAGGGCAATGAGGTTTTAACTGTTTGATGCCTCAGTTTTCTTGCTTTTCTGAGCAGCTGTCTGTGTGGCTGATGCCTGAAACAATAATACTTCAGAATAAGAAGTGAAGAGCTGGATGAAAATAGAACAGAAGTGAAGGGCTGTCCTAATTACAGTGGCCCCCACCAGCCTCTTAGGACTGACTCATCAGCTCCACCGTCACATCAGTGTTATGGATGGCATTGTGGTGGTCAAAAGTTCTTTTTGTTCACAGGAAAAGAGCAGAGACCTGTATCATTAAAATGGAGTACAGTGAAAAACTTGTTTATTTCCTAATTGTGCCTAATGCAAGATTGCTGAATCACTCCAAAGCTAGTATGGTTACCACAACAGCGAGTTCACCAGCAGCCCACCTAATCTGATCTGTGACAGTAAAAGCGGTGAAGTGTCTGAAGTGTCTTAGCTTTTAATGCACCAGATTAGTTCTGAAACTGCCATGCAAATTCCTTTGTTGGGTAGTTTCAAATACAGCTGTTTTTGTGTACTTTTGGAATGGCTTTTTGGCAGACAGCATTTCTAAACAGATAAAATGCACAATGTCCTGCCTTTCTGGCAAATATTTGGTTAAATTGGTTGTTTTTGGGAATGTGCTCTGTACTGCTGTTGTTGACACTAAGGATTTGTCATTGCAATTTAGAGGACAGAATGATGGGATGATTTGAAATCATAGGATCACTGAGTAGTTTGGGTTGGAAGGGACCTTAAAGATCATGTAGTTCCAGACCTCTGGCACAGGCAAGGACACTACCAAGATCCTCATACCTGTCCCTAGTGCTGGTTGAAGTAGTTTTATCCCACCGTCAGCCAAAATGGGAATTTTATTGCTGCTGTATACTTGAATTAGGGTAAAACCCCCACCAAATGTTGTTGAATTTGCTGCTGCAGTCATTGCAGTATAACCAGACAGATAACAGAAACACAAAGTCTGGCTTTAGCTCCTCTGACCTGTATCTATAGGGACTTTTGTAGTCCTGAGTTATTTAGGAATCTCTGCTGGAGCCTTTAAAACTGCAAGGTACCAGGTAACAGAGGTTGGAGTAAATCTAGAAAAAGAACTGGACAGGCAATGGCTCAAGGTTTTCCAAGACAAGGGTTTGCTCTATGGGAACACCCTGTAGTTAAATACATCTGCAGAATTGTGCTGGTGAAGGGGGACTAGAATTATGCAGTGGGAAAACTCCAGAAACCTGGGGACTGCAATCAGCATAAGTAAAGACGGTTTTATTGTTCTTACAGACAAATTGGTTTTGAAGGTAGCTGATTTGAAAATAAAATATGAAACACTAACACCATCCCTCAAAGTCTTGCATTTGCTCTGCACTCGCCTGTGCCATGGTGCCTTCCTGGGCTGCCCCAGGACAGGGTCATCCTTCTGCCTAGCACCTGGGGGATGGGTTTGGCAGAGATCTGAGATCTGTTTATTTTCTGTTTTGGTCTATTTGGAGAACATGTTTGTCTGCTGGCTCCGAGACCCCGCCCGGACTCAGCATAGCCGAGGGAAGGGAACCCACGGCCGGAGCAGTTGCAGGCTCCCTGCTGCCACATCAGTAGAGGAGATTCTTTATATAAGGCAGAAGAACAAGGTCAGGAGAGACCAAGACTCATGTTTCATGTTTACTGTGAGGCACTGAAACAGATTGCCCAGAGAAGCTGGGGCTGGCCCATCCCTGGGAGTGTTCAAGGCCAGGTTGGATGGGGCTTTGAGCAACCTCTTCTAGTGGACGGTATCACAATCAGTGGCAGGGGAGCTGATGATCTGTGAGTTCCCTTCCAACCCAAATGATTCTGTGACCAGTAACTGGCTTTATCAAACCGCTGATAAGTGGACATTTAGCTCCTGAATATATCTATATAATGAAAATATATAGACATGACATTATTTGCAGCATGTGGTCAGAACTCTGTGTGTTCCTGATGCTGCAGCTGAGTTTCTGTAGCTGTGGTGGAAATGGATCTCTAAGAAATAGGATGGGGCAGCTTTTGAGGGGAAAGGAAGAGAGCAGGAAGGCTTCAGGGCCTGCTTGCCAAGGTCTTTTACCAGAAAAGGGAAAAATTAAGTGACAAAGGATTTTGGTTATCCTTTGCAAAAAATAATCAAGCTTTCTTCCCTCCAATTCTGTTCTGTGTTTGGATGAAAATATAATGGCAGTTAAATGAGCTTTGCTAAATCTTTCATAAACCACACTAGCTGTGGAGAAAGCAGAGGAGTTAAAATAAAGTCTAGTGTTTTCCCTGCAGACTTTCTTGCAGAGACTCCTACAGATACCAAGGTCTGCAAGTCTGTGACTCCTAAATGCAGTTGCTCATTTTTGCACTCTGAAATTCCTGCAAGTGGCTCTTTTCAGAGAAATCTCACAGATCCAGAATTTTTCTCTATTCCTTCTGCAGTAATTTTCACCCAAATCAGTTCCATCTGAAATTAATTTTGTTAAATTTTCTCCATCTTTAAAAAAATGTGGAATTTCTTTTTTTGGTGTAGATGTAACAGCATTTTCTGGTTCTCAGTTCTTTTCATAAAGGATCAGCTAGTTTTTTAAAAAGGAACCACACAAAGAGAAGAAGCAGGCTTTTGGGTGCAGCTATACATTTCTTAAATATTCCCATTTCCTGGGTATGAGTGGTTTGATAAACTACCCCTGGATATGAAACCCTGTGTGAGAGCAATCCAGGCCTGTGTTTTACAGAGATTTTGCAAAAAAGCAAAAGATGTATGTGCTTAAATGCTGGTGTAAGTTATATTGCAGGTGACAGACCTGCATTTCCTATTTTATGGGTTTCACAGTGCTGCTTGGATTTGTTTTTTACTATTTAAATTGTATTACATCTGAAATTTCTGTTATCTTTTAATTATATTAATATCTAAATTCATATTGAAAAGTGTGGCTTATCAGCCTACACAGTAATTTCCACAAAACTGAATTAAATGTCTTGAAAAAAAAATTTAATTCACGTTTATTGAGATGAACAACACAAGAGCTTATCTGCTCTCTCTCTGCTTTTTCTTATTTATATTCCTAGATGCTTATTTTATCTGGCTTTCAGGTCCCCATTGTAGCAGATTTTTCTGGTTTAAAATAGAGCAATCCTTCTGCAGGCAAAAAAATGTTTTTCCAAATGAGAAAGATAAGTATTTGGCTTTTGTGCTTCACTCACTCTTACTGGTGCTGTGAGGAGGTTGGGCTGGTTTTGTGTTGATCTTGGCAGTGTTGCTGTGTTCAGTAACTGGGCATTTCTGCTGTGACTTATGGCAGTTCAGAATATCAAATATTATCCCTAACTTCATTTTCTGCATATAACTATCACAAAGTGATGCAGCTTTTTGTGTGCCTCCTTGTTTAACCAGGGCTATAATTTTTGCAGCATGTGTTTGGTGTGGGAAGACAATTTAATGGAGACATATTTCCTCCCATTTACAAATCAAACCCTCCCAATAAACAATGAGTCAAATCACAGGGAGCTTAGGGAGATGCCTCATCTCTCATATAATTTTCTCTTTGCTGGGTCATGGGTGATTTGAGGCAGCAGCTAGGTTTTCCTGTCTCTGTCAGATGGAGCTCAGTGGAATGTTGGCTTGAACATCTCATAGAGTGATATAAAATGAGCACAGAAGTGGTTTGTATAAAAAACATAATCTACTTTCATCTTTACCTTTCATTTTTATTGTATTTTTAGCATAGTATGAGGCAGTAATTAGTGAAGTTGCCAAACTTGCGCTATGAAATCACTTCATCCTGCAATCAGACTGTGTACTTGGTGTTTGGAGAGGGATGGAATAGTGTATACCTATTCAAGGTCCTTTCAGCCCTTGATTTGGGTTAAAACTCTTAATTAAAAGTCCTGAAACCAAAATGCTTTTGTCCATTCTTCGAACTCTCGGTAGGGAGAAGATGCTGCCACAAAGAGAGCTTGGACCCCCGTTTCAGCCAGCTCTGTTTAGATGGTTAAAGATCACCATCAGCAACTGAGAGAACAGAATCATGCAGGGTGTGAATGAACAGGAGTCTGGTTATTAAAATTATCCCTATTGAGGCTCAGGGTCCCTTGGGGCAGGTTTTGGGTGATGCAAAGCAAAGGGGCAGTCTCTGCCTCACCATGGTCCATGGCCTCACTGTGATCCATCCATGGATCACAGCCTGGGCTCCCTTGCTGGTGCCTCCAAGGGCTTCAGCCCTGCTGAAGTTCCTGCCTTGGGGACACACTGATGCTCTGGCATTTCTACATGCTTCTGCTTTCTTCTACATCTCAGTGTGGATCTCTGGGCTGCCTCGTTTATTCTCCAAAGTGGGAGTTGAGTGCTCTGTGCTCAATCTGTGTTACCATACCCACCTCCTGTTTTCTTGAGGTCATTTTTTTCCCAGTTTGTTGTTCTGTCAATCAGTTTTATACTTGAGTGATATAAAAGTGATATGAAAAACAAAGTAAATGAAGAGAAGGCCATGCCTTAGGGTCTGTTTATATGGCAGTGCACTTACCGAAGCAGGCCCTGTTTGCTCAGGTTTTTAAGTTTTTTTGGGGCAGGAACTATCCTCTGCATTGGTCTGAATTTGTGTTAAGATGGTGGCAGCCAAAGTTTGAGGAGGGTCTTTAAGGAGTTGTCACGCTTGCTAAAACAGAGATATTCTCAAGCACTTGGCAGTTGTTGAGGCTGTTCAGGGAGATGTAAAATGCTTGTGTTTGGTAACCAGCAGCATCTTTCTCTGAGAAAGAGGTTTGTGTGACCAAAGAAAAAGGTATGAAGTGCAAACATGGAGCCAGGAAGTACCTACCAGGGGCAAGGCTGATGAGATCCACAAGGATGACTCTGCTGGGTGATGTTTGCCAGCCTTGCCATCTCGTCTGTGTCCTGATAAGGAAAGTGGGTTCTCAGAGTCAGAGAAACCCCCATCCTGGCTTTGCATATTCCATTCTGATTTTGCACCTGAAATCCTGACTGTGTAAATATACATTTGACAAAAGCACAAGGAAAATTCTCATAGCAGTAGAACTGAAATAACAAGATACTTCCTCAAATTTAGCTCCTTGTCCAATATTGACTCACCTGAGTCACAACACACAGTGTACAGGGGTGTTGATACACCAGACAACTTGGCAGAGTTCCATGTTATAGCCCAATTTTATATTTCTATCTGGCCTGCCATTTGATACCTACTATGCCTGAATAATTTACGATAATTGTGTCATATTCTCTGTCATATTAGGACTGATTTGCATGACATGTGGGAACATTAAAAACTGCAGACCACCTGGAATGGAGTCCCCCAATGGATAAGATTTGGAGTTGTTCCTTGATTTCTCAGCCTGGTGGTTTGGACATGTGGATGGGTTTTGCTTTGCAGCCAAATCATACTAGAGGTGGAGAGGAGTATTTCAGAAAAGGCTGAGATTCTTGGGTGATATTATTCCAACAGCTCAGGCTATTTAAAAAAACCCAAACCAAATAAAAAATCCAACTACAATATGAGACTACAATACTTTGTTAGACCTTGAATGAGAAAATAATTACAAAATCAAGATAAACTCAGTCATGGAAATACTTGTGAAAAATGTGTAGCACTGATCCTGTCCGTGTAATGATTTTGTGCCCTATCCACTAGGTAAAAATCTTGTTTCTTTGATATCAGAAAACGTGGCATTTGTTTGTCATTTTCTTTAACTGAATTATGCTAGTATTGACTGAGTGGTTTGCAAGAACTAACGAGACCTAAACACCATCTGGGATGCCTAAACCAAGGCCAGGTTATCAGATATTCAGAAGCTCCAGTGTGGCTATTTGTGAAGGTGTTTGCCATGCCCAAAAGTTAACACAATATTTTGGAAAGCTTGTTTGGAGAGATGCTCAGAAGGACAGTCAGTACCTGGGCAGAGCTCTTCAATGTCTTCACCTCCTTATAAAATCAAATGGGGGGAGAGTGGCACCTCATATTGCTAAGTGGGGCCAAACATGAGAAGTCTTTATCGGCATTATTGGGAAATACTTTTGGGGCTCTGAATTGCAGTGCTCTGGTGACTGGGCATTTTAGGGACTGCAGTGCCTGCACTGGAGGCTGTTCTTCAGACAATCCCTGTCTACAGCTGTAGATCCTCTGCTATATTTTGGTTTCTGGAGCTGATCTGCAAGGATTCAGGAGGAGAGATTGCTACCTTTTGCTGCTGTGATCTCTTGTTTAGGACCTGCATGGAGCTTTGAAGACGAGCTGTATGAAGACATTACCATTCTGGTCTCATCCTGGTTTGAGACATCACAGAAGAAAATTGAATAAGAAGATAATATGAAAACTGCTTTACAAATTATACCACTAGTATTTTGAAGGCAAAGCAATGCAGATAAAATACATGGAGCAATTCCAAATCCATTAGCAGCGGATGTGCTTAGAAACCCCATGCCTGTTATGGAAATTTGTCGGCAGGTGTCCATAAATTGATAAAAATGCATTCTCTAAGCAATGCTTACAAAACTGAGGCTGGAACAGTAATGGAGAAGCTATGCAAGGCATTGGCAATAACTATGCTCCATAGCTATACACAAAGAGAGAAAAATACAAAACTGGTGAAATGAGAATTAATGGTAATCTAACTTTACAAGGAGAAGTGAAGTCTCACAAATACTTATAGAAGAAATTAAATCTGTTTAATGCAGAAATTGGGAAATGAAAAAATCGTGGTATATAATCAGATATAATATTTATAATATTATCAGATATAATCAGAGCTTGGTCTGAATCACACCCAAGTGAAAAGCATTTCAAAGGTATGCCTGTCTTTGTCTTATCAACCCTGTGCTATAGAATAGGGTCTGAACAAATAAAGAGGCGTGTGATGTTATAGATGCAGTAACTATAGATGCAGAAGGTGAGAAGGTATACAAATTGTTCTATGGGCAGTGTTAGCTTTGAGGCAACTTTCTTGTAGAAAATTAGGTTCAGGATCAACAGAGGACAGTGACATGATAAATTTTGGAAGGGGGAATGGAAGATTACTGTGGGTAATGCTGTGTGAGGTTTTAAAGCACAGAACATCCTCATACATATGACCAAGCCACCGAGGCTTGGAAGCTAGCCTAGAGGTGGGATTTGAATTATGGACACTGCTGACAAAATTCTGTATAAAGTTGCTTCTGTTGAAGTGAAAAAAACAAACCCAAACCAGACGTCTGCTAACATATGGGCATGAAAATGTCACCTGCAGGATTTCGGATTCAATTTAAATGAATGAGCTTGTTGTGGATTAAATAAACCAACAGAGCATATCTGTATGAAATACTAAGAACTGCACATCTTATTTTTTTTTTTCATTTTTCTAATGCAACATATCTGAGGAAGGAAGCCAACCAACTGTACCACATTTTTAATTACAATTGTGAACATACAACTGTTGGAAAGGTTTATACAGAATTGTTTCACAGTGGGAACCCAAAACATCTATAACTGAGCTGCAGGGGAAGCTGTAAGTATAGAAATGAGGAGATTCTTATTAGATTCATGTGGGAGAAATAAATTCCAGTCTCTTCATACTATAAATAAAAGTGAGAATGGTATGCATTTGAAGCAGAGATGTCTCTTTGTATGTTACTTCCAGTAGAAAGTGCTCATTTAAAGCATTGGGGAGTTCTGGTACAAGCCTTCTTGAGCTGCTTTTGATTTTGTTATGTAAGACTAAGTGAAGGACATGGCTGTGGAGCAGGTGGATAAGGTGTCAGTGATCACACTGCAGGACGGGTCAGTCTGGTGTGTATTTGTCTGATGTCCTTTCTACTTGATATCAGAATTAAACATTGCAGAGTTCTTGGGAAGTGCCAGCTAATATGGTAGGGATCTCATTGGTAGTAAGACTTTTGAGCTTGAGGGGGATATTGAACAGGAGCTATTCCCTTCATGGTGTCAGTTATTAGCTATGTCTTCTATGCCATTGAGTGTAATCTCAGCACTGCGTGACTGGGAGGGACTTTCGGGTCTTTTATTCCACCTTCTTTGCTGGGCCTGCAAATGTTAAGTCTGAACCTGACAGGAGAACTCAGGTGGTTCCCTTGCTGGATGAGCCACCAGCACAAGCTCTCTAGAATGTGTTAGGTCAGCTAAGTCTCAAAATGTTTCTTTACTTCCACTGTCCAAGAGGTAACAGATGATCATTTCATGCATCATGCAACATTTAGTCTGCAGACACATGGAGTTAGGAAAGATGAATCTCACCTCTGTCCTCCACATCAGGTGGATTATGACCTAGGAAACTGTGTGACTTCCAGCACAACTCCCTTCTGAGAGGAAAGAGGAGAGGAAACAGCAGAAGTAAGAAATTTGACAGTAGGTTCAAGCTCCTCCTCTTATGTTAGAGTTGGCCTTTGACTGTCTTCACTTTGCAGCTTTTTTATTAGGCTAGTGGGTAAGAGGGGAAATGAATTGTTTTAAGATGGGGTAAGCAGATAAATGAAGTAAAATGAAAGAGAGCCTCTTCCCAATTCAGCTGCTACAAAGAAAATCAATCTCTGGGGGGTTTGGCCCCCTTATCAGGGTTTCTCAGGAGTGTGCCCTGCCTGCATTTCCCAGCAGATATTCCTCTTGCTGCTTCTCTACTAACTAATTCAGATAAAAACAGGGAAGGCTTGGATCTCTGGGAGACCTCATGCCTGAGCAACTTCCAGCACAAGCTGTTCCAGGAGAGGCTGTCACAGGCTTGCGCTTTGTCCAGGCTGTGGTTGGCCAGGGATGGGCTGCAGCCTCCCTGGTATGCTCCAGACTTCACACCAGCTTTGGTTAAGCAGCATAAAATTTTATCTGTGTGCCTCGAGGGGTTCCTATTCTGAAAGCAAAGAGAAATTTTTCATCAAACTTTTATGGCAGGTTGTAGTTAATTTACATGAGAACTCTTCTTCCATTTCAGAGCATGGAAAATGTTTTTATAGGAGCTGTGCATGATGTCTGTTCCAATTCTTCTACATCAATAACCATCTTTTCAGGACTGAATTCATTAATTCAAAACTCAGCAAATTTTTTCAAGAAGCATGAACTGTTCGAGAAGCAGATGATGATCTATTAATTGTGAATTTAAAAGCCCCATTTTTTAAAAACCAGCTGTATTTGAGAACCTTGTACTCTGTGCTCTGAATGGAGTTGCTTTACCCTTAATTTCTTCTGGTATCTCAGTGTTACATGGTCAGGGCTAAGTAGCAGCAGCTGAATGGCTTCATCTGTTCCACACTGTAGCTATGTGTCTCATGCAAAACACTTCTTCAGTGACAAACTGAACAAGTGTTTCCTGCTCATCTTTGCCATGCCACTAATGATTTTAGAGTCCTTAATGTATTCCACTGATATGTCTTTTTCAAGCATCAGTGTCCAAGCTGTAACTTGTCTGGAAGGCACCCCATGCCCTTGGTGACCTCAGTCACTCTCCTCTGTTCCCTGACATGTTCTATTGTCTTCTTTTGGGAAAACTGCACAGAATGTTAGACTGCAGCATAAACTGTGTGTTTAGAACAACATAATCCTTTTTTTCACAAAATGAAGACATTATGGATGCTTCATCCACAAAAGTGACTCTTGGATGTGGCCACTACATAAATAAAATGTCCTTGTAATTATCTCTGAATATTCCCATGAACCTCTTAATCTCTCCCTCTCTCCTCTCCCTCTCTCCTTCCTTCCTTCTCTCTTTCCCTCCCTCTCTCCTTCCCTCCCTCTCTCCTTCCCTCCCTCTTTCTCTCTCTCCCTCTTTCTCTCTCTCCCTCTTTCTCTCTCTCCCTCTTTCTCTCTCTCCCTTTGCATCTGCCTGGGTGGAGCCCTTTTCTTTATTGCCTGTTTTCTCATTTCTGTCCAGCAATGTGCTTTACCCAGTTTTAATGCACTATATTGCATTACCCAAACCCTCCCTCGCAGGTATAATGGCACTGTTCAAACTAATAATGATAATAATCATACAATGAGAACCAGCCACACCCTGTGGCTGCTCTCAGCTAAACTCTCAACCAAACTGCCTTGTCAGAAGTTTGGGATATCGGTGAGTAAACATTTATGAGTCACAGTGCTTCTAGAATTTAGCTGCCTGGGAAGCAGGAGAGTGCCCAGGCTTGTGTAATCCCTCAGCCAGGGAGGTCTCCCCAAAAAGCAGTGCATTGCTGGAGATGAGTCCAGACAGATCTGCTTTTCCCCCCACTACCAAAACGTAGTAAAATTTTAAATTGGGTAGCTGTTGGGGGAAAAAAAATTAATGTGTTCTTGAGATATTATTGTCAATTAATACCAACCCAAATCCCACTGTCTGAGGACAGCAGGAGCCCCACTGTGGATTTCCAATGCTGTCAGTCATTATTTCTTAATGCAAAGACCATTTATACATTTATAACACAAGATATTCTGTTATTTCTGTGAGGGTACATTATCCCTAAGATATCAGCAGACTAAAAGCCTGGTATTGACACACTTTTTCTCTTCCTCTCCTTCCTGCAGACAACAGACCCTCACTACAGTCACTGCTTTTCAGGTCACAGTTATGTTTTGCAGCCTCCTCTGCCCCTGTGGTGTTCAAGTGAATCAGACAGACCTCACTGGACTCCTGCATGACCTCCTCCAGGACACCAAAGCATGCCTCATTTCACTTTCATTTATTTAATTTCCAAACTTAAGGAAACAAAATTAAATTACTGTCATAGTAATTCTGAGCACGTGTCTCTACACAGAGATGAATGTGGTTGAATTTGTCCACTTTAAATATTAATTCAGTGTAACTCCCCCTGTGCTCCCTGTGCAGTAGAGCCATCAGAGGTCTTCCACAGAGCCAAGAGACTGGCATCTTTCAGGGAATTAGAGAAATAAAAATACCTAGGGTGAGATTAATGTCACGTAACCTCATAAAGGCCCTCACCAGTTCATGCTGAGCAGTGAGGCCCAGCTCTGCTGGCCTCTGGACAGGCACATGAGAAAGCTCCCTGGAGTGCTGAATTGAGAATGGCTGATAGCTGATGGATGTCTGTCAACATCAGAGATTATTCTCCCACCTTAGGATAGGTCAGTATCCTAAATGGGAAGGAAACAACATCAATTCTGTAAGGTAATGAACAGTGGCAGCTGTAATATCCACTGAACTAACTGTGCCCCAGAAAAATGCCCAAAATAATTATGACATGGAAGACCTCTGCTCCATGAAAGACAAACTTTCTTGAACATGGGAGCTGGACTGATTGAGATCAGAATAGCTTGGAATGACTTTTTTAAAAATTGAGTTTCCATCTTTTGTTTTATTTCATTCAGTTTTCAAAACTGAACCCTGCAGCACTACCTACCAAAAACTAGTGGGTCACACTCAGTCCTCCTAAAGTGCTGCATGACAAGCCAGGTTGGAACTATATAAACACAGGCATCTTGTGTCATTGGAGCTGCCATGGAGGCCAGCCACCCACAAGGGTGGTAGGTATAACACAGGAACCATGACACCTACCTTTCTGGAGCAGAGAAGGGAGACCAAAGAGGATGTCCTGAAGCACCACAGATGGCACTGATTGCCCCTGTTGAGCTGCACTGCTTCCTTTGCATCCTTATTTCAGAGTCCTGTTTCCAATTGCTGGCCTGACGGCCATTCACCTAGAGCCTTCCTCAGAAAGCTGCTAGAACTACTTTGTCAGGATAAACATATAATTGGGTAAAGAAATGAAGAAACTGTTCACCTGACACCTCATAGGCCACACAAGCAAACATGTGTGAGAGAAGGTGCTTAAGATTGTGGTTTCATCCAGATCTGAGCCACCTTGATGGTTCTGTCTTCCCTGGTGTCCTTTCTCCTGTTCCCAACCGCATGATGGCTCTCCCTCCCTTCCTCCTGGCTCCAGACTCTCCGGTTCCTCCTGGAACACAGCTCCAAATTGTCCACTCCTTTCTGGTGGATAAATGCCTCAGAGGAGTGTTGCTATAGTTGGCATAACATATGCATCAGAAAGATGGCTGAGACCAAAAAGGGGACTGGTAAATGGGAATAATGCCCTCATTCCTTCTCAGCAGCAAAGAGCTGTTAGATTGACTCAGATTGCCATATGAGAGCCCATCAAGGATAAATGTCTACACTACGGGGTATGAATATGTCCCTGTGAGTTTTCCTTAGCACTCAGAGCATCTGTGTGAGTAGCCAAGTGCTAAAACTGCCATAAGCCCTAAAAAAATCAGTTAAGAAAACACTAACAAATGTTGAAACCCTTTACTCTTTCCTTCTATAATAATCTGTTTTTAACTGAGATACAGAGCAGTTCCTGTTTAGAGAGACCTGAATTAACCTTCATGGTGTAAGACATTCCTCTTGCCAAGTAGTCAGGCTTTTCTTTTCTTCCTCATTTACTCCTTAATACCACTCTTTGGCAACACTTAGACATTAATTGCCAAGCTACTGCGCTGAGTAGAAAAATGACTGCATATGCAATGGACTGCTCAGTGAGACAGGTCCCCTGTTTTTCTGCTAATTGTATTAATTAAAGCAGTTTCTTTATTAATTTCATGCATTTTTTAATACATGTAAAACATTTACTTTTGTAAAACCGTGGAGCACAGCGTAGCATAGGTATGTTTTTATTTGAGACACAAAATGATGAGCTAGTTAACACCCTGTGTATTTGGTCAGCAGGCTGATGTTCAGTTAGTTTAATTAGGTTAAGCAAGACTGCCTAAACTATTCCTGTGATTCGTCTCAATCACTTGTATCACTTCAAGGACTAGTGGAAATATTGTATTGGTTGTATTGCTGTGAGATGGTAGAACATCATTTGGCATATGAATAGCTTTAAAATAGTATACCTGCAAATGCCCCAGGGAAATAAGAAACTAGAGTGATTCCCATACAGAAGCTACATAAGGTGTAATTCAGAGAAGATGTATGACCAACATCTCTACAGGGAGTAGATTTTATCCTCAGCCCATGCTGTAAATCCTGATATGCCTGCACACACCACACCCAGTGTCAGAATATAGGATCACAGGGTGGGATCACAGGGCCCTTGGGTGGGCTCCAGTTCAACCTCCTGCTCAGAGGAGAGTGATCCATGACTGCAGACCAGGTTGCTCAGGGCTTGGTCCAACCAGGTTTTGAAAATCTGCCAGGACAGAGATTGCACAGACTCTCTCAGCATGTTGTTAATGTTGGACTGTCCTCATAATTGTGAAGGGTTTTGGTTTTTTTTTTTATATCTGGGACATATTTTTTATATCTAGGAGAAATAACTCTGAACCCTGGGAGGACCTAAACTAAAAAAAATATTTCTTGTGCTTATCCACTCTACCAGTCTCTGATATCTTGGCCAAACTCCCAAGATTCTGTTGATTTTGTTGGGATATTTGTACACTGGGGAGAAAAGTCTGGATTGGTAAATCTGGAAAGAGGGTCTATGCATGTGGAGAAGGAGCAGAAGTTGTGTTAGTGCAGCAAATACCTGGATCACATGAAGCCCTGTGAAAGGATACATACCTCATAACCCAAAAATCCCCAGCATACCCCATTTTGGAATCCTTACACCCCAGAACATCAGGCTATTGTGCCTCTGGAGCTGTTTTATGAGCCTAAACACTGGCTGAGCCATGAGCTGATCCCACCTGACTGCAGAAACATGGTAGGAGGAGGAAAAAAGGTCTCTGTGAAGGAGCACTATGAGCCAAAAACCACAGAGTTTTGCTAGGCTTCAGTAAGCAGCTGGCTGCACTTGTACACTTCAGTGCTTTGGGAAACCTTATCTACAATACCCGTCATGGATATAACAAAGTGTTTGAACAGCCTCACCCTACTGTGGCGGATCTCTCGGCGGTTAATCATAAACACAGGCAGAATCCTGATGGCAGCCAAAGGAAGAAGAATGAAATGTCTGGCATGTGTGGGATGAGCTGCTGGAGGCCCGCTTGACACCAGACAACAGGAAGGTGTAGGAGATGGAGGAAAAAAAGCCCAGGTAATGTCTCTTTTTATTTTATATTTTTTTTGGCAGTGAAAATGTAAGACATCTGCAGTTAGAAAAAATTAATTTTAAGTATACTTAGAGACTTAGAATTTTAACATTAAGGTGCTTGCATGACAGTTTCATTTAAGTCAGGAAGTTTGGGTTATTTTTTGGTTTGTTGTTTTTTTTTTTGTTTTGGGTTTTTGGGTTTTTTTTGAGTTTTTTGTTGTTTATTTGGGGGGTGTTTGTTTTTTGTTTGAAAGTCTTCAAGAGAAGATCATGAATTCTACTGAACTACAAGTAGGAGATTATGTCTCTGGCAAGCATATTTTCTTGTGTCTTTAGGTCTTTCTTTTCCTGTCAAGTGTTTTCTACAATTTTAGTGTCTTCAGGACCACTCTGATTCACACTTGGTGTTCATTGACCCAGCAGTGCAAGCTAAGAGAGCAGAAATCCCTTGGAGCACCCTGGTCCAGGGCTGTGGGGCTTGAGTGTGTAAGAGTGGTTTCTGTGTCTGCATCAGTTGGCTTAACATAACTGATGTCTCTCCCTGTAATTTTGTGATTCTACCCTGAAGAAGTACTTAGAAACAGCATTGCTGTGTTTCATAGGTAGAGATAAAGGGAGATACATATATCCATCAGTTTATCCATTGAGAATGTCTTTTGATTTCAATAGAATGCATCTAAAGGCAAAATTTGACACTTAAATCTTTTAATACTCAGGTGTAGCAGCTGGAAATAATCTTATTTTCCTGAAATTGATCACATTCATGAGCTGGGGATCAACTCTAGTTTGTGAAGTGCTTATTTTTCATAATGAAAGGTTATTGGCTTTTTGCTGAAAGAGAACAGAGGAGGATGTTTGTGTCTTTAAGCATATGCAGACATACATATGTGTGTGTGTGTGCATTATCCATGGTTATTCATACTTTTCTGTATTTCTGTTAACAGTAAGATTAATTAAATGGGATGTCCTGCTTGTAGTGTATATTTTTGTTTCCACCTTCTTTTGCAGTAGAGCTGAATGTGGATCTAAAAAACTAATTTTGCCTTGACTGTAGGAGAACAAACCTAGAACTTTTTCATGGATTTTGTAGCATCTCTACAGATTCAGAGATGTGGAACTGAGACCAAAGCTTGACCAAAGGTCTTAGAGAATTTGCCTTAGAATTTTATATAATTTATATAATTAGTAAATAAATGGTAGCAATTAAATAAATTTAACCTAGTGACAAATTTTAATTTGTGCCTCACTCTAAATTCTAGGACAACTGCACAAGGTTTTTCTGTGTGTAAAGAGAAAGCCATGTTTTGCTTTAATGGTTTGCTTCCCTCATTGAAACAATGGTACCTAATGATACCTAAAACTAAGCTAGCATTAGCTCTGGTAAGATTTATATTAATTTTTCAATTTCTTCTGCTGAAATGTATTTCTTCTGTGAGATATATATATATATATATATATATACACATATATGTGTGTGTGTGTGTGTGTGTGTGTGTGTGTGTGTGTGTGTGTGTGTGTGTGTGTGATTTTGGAGTCCAAGTCATTTAATGTTCTGTAGGACTGGTCCTGCAGACCAGGGATATCTGCATCAGAGAAGAAAAAATTTCTGGTTATTATCACATAGATATTTATTACGAATTACTGTGAAATATCTTTAAAGTTAACAGAAGTGTTTTCTGAGAAGGGCTTGTCACAGAAGAAAGGCAAGAGGAAGCTGGGTGGCATTATTCAGATTAATTTTAGGTATTATGTTGTATCCAGGCTGTTTGATGTCCTTGAGGGAAGTATTCCTCCTGAAAATAATTCACATAGCACCACATAAGCCTTTGTGGCTAAATGCCCTCTGGAAGAGCCTGTCTGTCTTCACGGGTCTTGCAGGAGGATCCTGCCTGCTAATATGCAGTGGGACCAAGCCCTGGCTCCCTCCCTCAATCCCAGCAATGGTGAACATAGTGGGGGCTTTTATTTCAAATTTGGAACTTTATTCCTGTTCACTACAGCTCAGCAGCTCTGTTAGGGACTGCAGCACAAGGAAAGAAAAGCAGTTGTGCTAGGGATGAAGAGTTTTTGAAACAGTGGATATGGAAAATTATGTGAGGGATATATTGATTTCCTCTTTGAGACATACAAATACCCTCAGCAAGTTCACAGATGAGACAAAGCTGCAGCTGATTCACTTGAGGGAAGGGATGTCATCCAGAGGGGCAGGCTTGAGGAGTGGTTCTGTGCAAACTCGTGAAGTTCAACAAGGCCAAGTGCAAGGTCCTGTACATGGCTTGGGGCAATCCCCAATATCAGAACTGCAGAATGAGTGGGCTGAGAGCAGCCCTGAGGAGAAAGACTTAGGGATCCTGGTTGGTGAAATATTGGCCATGAGCTGGCAATGTGCATTTGCAGTCCAGAAAGCTGAGCATGTCCTGGGCTGCACTAAAAGAAACACGGCCAGCAGGTGATTCCTCCCCTCTGCTGTGCTGTTGTGAGAGCCCACCTGGAGTCACCTGCCCCTGCTGTGTCCAGCTCTGTCTTCAGCATAAGAAAGACCCTTGGAATGGGTCCACAGGAGGCCACGACAATGATGGGGGGCTGGAGCACCTCTCCTGTGAAGAGAAGCAGAGAGAGTTGAGATTATTTAGCCTGGAGAAAAGTCAAGGGAGACCTTACTGCAGCCTCTCAATATACAGATGGCACTTACAGAATAACAGAGAAAGACTTTTTACCAGGGCCTGTAGTGGCAGGACAGGGGCAATGGTTATAAACTGAAAGTCAGTCGGTTTAAATTGGACATAAGGAAGAATTCTTTTGATGAAGGCACTGAGACACTGGAGCAGGATGTCCAGAGGAGTTGTAGACACACCGGCCTGGGAAGTGCTCAAGACCAGGTTGGATAGGGCTTGGAGCAACCTGGTCTGGTGAAAGGTGTCCCTGTCTGTGGTGGGGGGGGTTGGGCTTAAAAATTTTAAAAGATCCCTTTAAACCCAAGCTAATCTACTATTCTGTGATTCTGTGAATAGAAGATTAATTATTCCTCTTTATGGTTATATACAAATAATTTATTTGACATATTAGTAATTCCTCCAGCAAACTTTCTTCATATAATAATCTGTATCTCTTTTCATGTTTGTTTCCTTTTCTTCCTTATTAAATAGTCCTGGTAAAATATGAATGAAATTTGATCTAGAACTAATTCCTCACAAGAGGACCAATTTTTATGTGGAGACAGGCTTCTTGCTAGACTGCAGTCAGACATTTTTGACTAGCCATTTCTATCTCTGACCCTAGCAAGGCTTGTGGCAATTGCAGTTGCTCAGCTGCTTCCAAGCATCTTGAGAAATACTGCAATATCCAAAAGAACTTGTTTCAACCAAATGTGCTTATTGTTGACAAAGTTTGAATCATACCCCCAAACAGCAAACTCCTTTGACTTCTGCCCTGTGATGGGAGGATGCTCTCAAGGACACTGATGAAACACAAATATTGAGACATAAAAATGTTTACTGTAGTCAGTAGTGTTCTAGACATTCTATACAGCCTTTATTTGAGCAGCTTTCCTCTAGCAACAGTGAAACAAAGGAGCAATATTGATAAACAATGTTATGTTGATGGCTGCCGTAAAAGGTGAGAGAGAAGATATTTGTCCAGAACTTTCAGGCCCTCTCCTTTGAATCATAAAACTATCTTTGAATTAAAGGGTGATTTTGTGGAAAATCTGGACTGGTCACACACCTTCTTTTTACAAGTTTGGATTTTCTGGTAGCAAATGGAAACTGAGTTGCTGCAGCACCAGAGGAGAGTGATTTCTAGTCCAGTTTACAGGTATTTGGCAGCATGAGTGTGAAGCACATAGTCCTGGTTTCAGCTGGGATACAGTTAGTATCTGGTACAGAGCTGCAAGATTAGGATTTAGGATTAAGAATAATGCTGGTAACACATATTTTAGATGTTCTTGAGAAGTACTTACTCTCTGTCAAGGACTTTTCAGCTTCTCATGCTGCCCTGAGAGTGAGGAGTCTGGAGGTGCACAAAAGGTTGTGAGTGAACACAGGTGGGACAGCTGACCCCAGCAGATCCAAGGGATATTCCATACCATATGGCATCATGCTGAACAATGAACTGAGGGAATTGTCTGCAGGTGGTATCTGGCTGGGGACTGGCTGGGCATCAGTCTGTGGGTGATGACCAAACTGCATTGTGCATAATTTGTTTTGTGTACTACTACTACTACTACTACTACTACTACTACTACTACTACTACTACTACTACTACTACTATTATTATTATTATTACTGTCATAATCATTGTTATAATTATCATTTTCATTTTTTAATTATTTATTATTTTATTATTTTTTATTATTATCATTATTTCCCCTTAATTTTTGTCCTGTTAAAATTCTTTATCTCAATGAAAGAGTTTTTCCTTTATTTTTCCTAATCTCCCCCCTCACTCCTCTGAGGTGGAGTGAGTGAATGGCTGTGTGGTGTTTAGCTGCCTGCCAAGGTAACCCAGAAGACGTGTAGTGTGGCACTGATCAGCACTTCCAGAGGGTCACTTGGTCACTTGGTGCTGAGTGGCAGCAGCCCTGTGTCCCACTCACAGCCTTTGGCTCAGGCAATTATCCTCACAGTCTATAAGTCATTGTTCAAGGTGCTATTATTTTTCTCTCTCTTTTATGACTGGTTCAGGACTGGAGAATAAAGGAGTTTATTTGGCCTGGCAGGGTACAGGCTATCCATACTGAAAACAAAGTCACCTTGCAGTGATTGCTGTCTGGACCAGAACACAATTACTGCAGCAGCTATTCCATAGAATACTCCTGTTAAACTTGGTATCTATAGAAATGCTGAGGGCAGCATCAGCTTTTCTGGTTTTCAAAAGATATGTCTGCTGAAGATAATCCTCCAAAATCATACTGAGGATTAATTTGAAAGTTTTGCAGAACAGGAATTTATTCTCGAATGTGTGACTGGTAAGCTCTAGCACTTTACAGCCCCACTGAGCCAGAAATAAGAGTCTTTTGCACTATAAGATAGGTAAGATATTCATCCTATTTCAAGAAATGTCAGAATAACAAGCTGCTTGCTTCTTTATCTAGGAGCATCTTTTACATTGGTTAATGATGGTCTTTTCACTTATTTGGACTGAACTGAAGTAAGGACAATAAGAACAGATTTATAATGGAAGAATAGATCTAAAAAGAAAAGAGATCTAATGTAGGCAGTGTGGGATCACAGGGACATAAGAAGTGAAGAAGTGTTGTCAGTCTGTGGGCATTGCAAAAATCATAACTTTAACCTCATACATAGGCATTTGTAAATAGACAACTATATTATGTGCTCAAGAACTGTCAGTAGCTTTAGGTAAAACGCTGAGAGGGCAAAGTATGTTCCTTATCCTCCACATTTTCCTACCAGGAAACCTTCCTGTTTCCTAACAGGACCCCTGTTACTGGATGTCTGTACTTACCTTGGTAAGGTGAGCTACAACCTTTCTGAGTCTGGAATAAAAAAAGCAGCCCTGTGCCAGGTGTAGTGACTTCTGAGCTGCTTTGTGCTCACAGCTTTTTGTTTATCGAAACCAACCTGATTGTTCTCCTGAGCAATGTTTGAACTTCATGTCTACTTGGTACGGAATCTCAGTGTGTGGGGGGGATAAACTGAGATGCTGAGCACTTCCCTCAGCAAACAGCCTGGTTTTGTTCCTGTGTCAGGACGGATTTATTTGGGATTAATACTTCCCTGCCCACCAGTCAATGGTTACATTCCAGTGCAAACAATCTACTGATAAAACAGAAGCATCTTTGCAAATGTCATTGCTTAATTGACAATCACAGTATATTTTATGCCATCACTGGAGGGTGATGACCCAGCCAGCAGTCTTGGGGCTGTATTGTTGGGCTGTATTTTTTGGTCATGAGTCCTGACACCTGTACTGGGCAGAAGGTAGAGCCTTCTTTCCCCATCAGAGCATGTGAGGCACTGACCCTGCTGTTGGCACTGACAGGGTTTGGTACAAAATAAGGCAGCTCTAAATGTGTTTCATATCCATGGCCCAGGCAGCCTTCTACAACCAGAGATGTAAGGGAGGGAGAGGAATTAAACCACTGTGATTTAACACATACCTTGACAAGAGACTAACCTCTGACTTGGGATTGACAACCACATCCAAAGTATATATTATACTGTGGGCCAAGTGCACCCAGATGGGATTTATGATTCCTCTCATTTTCTAGTCCCACAATAATTTGCTGACAAATCTTGCTAGTGGACTTTGGAAAGTCAAAGACTAAGTATATTGTGAGTACTGTAAAATAACAAGCCCCTTGGGGAGAGGTAGACTGCACAGCTGAGCTGCAAAGCACGGGCTGAATAGTGAGGTCTGGCACAGCCTGGGAACCACTGCCTGTGAGAAATGGCTCAGCAAGGGATGCCTGTCTGCCTGGCTACACAGAGCAAGGCTTGGTCAGGAGCAGTTCCTGCCCCAGGCTTGTTTTAACACTCACAGTGCACTAAGTCAGGGATCATCACCGACTATAGGCTGATTACAGACCCCTCCAGACTGACCTGGCAGTGAGACTGCTCTGTGACTTGGCGGCTGAGCAGGTTTCTTTTGCAGACCAGCACAGCCCTAAGTCTGTCACTGATGCTTCGTTACTTCTGCAGATGCAGTAGTTTTTATGACTGCACAAGCAGAACCAAAGGCATTAGTGGAGTCTGAGTCACTTTGTGCTGCCTGAGTCACTTTGTGCTGCCTGAGCCACACTGCAACACCTGCTGTACAAGCAGGGAGATGGAAGGGGAAGCAGGGGCACAGAGACCTGCCAGCAGCTGCTTACCTGCTTTGAGCAAAGCTGGGATTACAGTTCAGGGCTTTTGAGTACCACTCCCTCCACCCTTTTGTATGTCTTTATCTCCCTGAAATAAAAATTTTAATAAAGCAAGTGTTAAAAGATTGAGTTAGGGATGGTATCAGAACACTGAGGTGCCCCTGGGCAGGGCACTGAAAGAAATACTTCACTTCCATAAGCACATATTATATTTCTCAAATTTGAAATATTTTTCTTTACATCAGAGCATCCATCTGTTCAATATTCAGGAAGAAATACACTCACTGAGGTAATCCAACAGCATTGGATCAGCAGGTTCTGTCTCTCCATCCCTGTGTGACCACCTTGCAACCTGCTCCCCAAAGCTGTAAGAAATATTGGAAAAATGCTC
Organism: Poecile atricapillus; assembly: GCF_030490865.1. Taxonomy (NCBI): domain Eukaryota; kingdom Metazoa; phylum Chordata; class Aves; order Passeriformes; family Paridae; genus Poecile; species Poecile atricapillus. Next base: position 142,212,800 of record NC_081250.1, read on the forward strand.
TTGCTATGGCCCTGTACAGCCCTTGCATACCTGCACTTCTCTTAGCCCTTGGTCACCTTTGCAGCATCACTTACACGAGCCAAATTCTGCTCTTTATACTTGGCTTTATCAAACCTCTTTATTTATTTTCACCTGTATCATTAGTTAGATGCCTCTGCATGTTTTTTGACCTATGTATTATTCTCTGAAAAATTAGAGAAATCCCATTAGAGATTTATATTTCCATTATGGAAATCCCATATAGGGCTACCTGGTCAGTGAGAGAACACACCAATTTGTACCTGCTGAGTGGACAGCCTATTTACTGTCTTTTTCTAACCAGGTATCACTTTCTCCAAAAGATATTGTTCCAATGCTTTGAGGACTCCCTGTCAGCAGATGATTTATGCTTCTTGTTCTCTGACTTCCTGCAAAATGAAGTCACAACTGTTTATAGCTCCTTGTAGTTGGCAGCAATGCGCCCAGTTTGGTACCATCTAGAATCATAGAATGGTTTGGGTTGAAAGAGATCTTTAATGGTCATCTGCTCCCAACACCCTGCCATAGGCAGGGACACCTTCAACTAGATCTGATTGCCCAGGGACCTGTCCAGTCTGTCCTTGAACATAGAAATGGAGACCACCTGTCCCAGTGGAACAAATGGCACCAGATCCCTCAGGGTCTCAAAGGTGCTTGAGAACAATATTCTGTACCCATTAAAGAAACTGAACACAAAACATGTGCCTGGAGTAGTTGGGAGGAACCACTTTTGCCTGCAGATACACCAGCCCATCTCTCTAAATGCTATGGTTTTGATCAGAGCTCTTTTCAAACCACTGAAGCCTGATGCTCTTCCCAAGGGACAGGTAAATCTTTTAAATCCATTAACTGAAGAGAACACTCCAAGCTACACAACTTTATTGATATGGCAGGAGCGAGGCTGGAAATAGACTCTGTATCTTGACTTTCTTCTCATCTCTGGCCTTCCACTGGAGGCTGGACTTAGCCCAGGTCTGGTCTACCTTTTTATGACAGGAGAGGGGCTGAGTCACTTTTTTAACATATTGACTATTGAAAACCTCCCCTTATGTAAACTTTCTATTTCTTGACACTCCTAAGTTCCTAAGCATCCTATAACTTGGTGTTGGGCACAGCCCCCACCTTGATTTATCAGGCAGCTCAGAGAAACACCCACTCTGTAAATACAAGGGAGTTTCTGTTCAGCCTCAGATTCATAAAATGAACATGCCAGCACTTTCTGTCCTTCTGTTGCTGTGGCACAGAGCAATGCATCAGGCAGAGGGATTACTGTCCCGTGGTGCCTGGCTGAGGCTCACAGCTGGTGCAGGGCTGTTCCTGCTGGGTGAGAGTGGGAGCTGCAAAGCTGAACAAAGCTGAGCATGGTGGGACAAAAATGATTTAAATATTTAACAAATATTGCTGAGGTTGGGGAGAAAAGGGGCAAAGCTTGGTAGAGTGTTCCCCCTCAGGCAGTGATTTGTGATGTGTTTTGTGGTCTGTGATGGGCAACTGGTGAAGGCAGGGTTCCTGTGGGGCTCTTTGCTGCTGCTTTCCCATATGAACACCACAGCTGGAAACTGTGTTTTCCCTTGTTTTCCACCAGTTTTAAAAGAATGCTGTTAATCACCTGCTGATAAAAGTTTCACTTTTGGCTACCACCACCCTGAAGCCTGTTCTCCCAACACAGGGACTGTGCCCCTCACAGCCCTTACTCTGTGCCACAGCAATCGCCAGGATTATTATGGTGACATTTTTCACTGTCTTTGATACAATGTAAGGCAAAGACCAGGACCCCACTGTGTTTGGGTCAGGGTATGTTCACAGAAAGCCTCAGAGAATCTCTCAAAGTCTCTGAGAAAGCCTTGAAGAGCTTTTTGTTTCACTAGCAAAGAGTGAGAGGAATGGAATTGTCAATACTATAGTCATGCACATAGGAAGTATCACATGGTCTGATTTCGCTAATTTAATGTCTAGCTTCTACATGGCACCCATGGATTTTCTAGTGAGTAATAATAAATGGAAAGGGTAGTTCCTGGAAGAGCACTGTCATTGTACTATGTGCTCTGGAAACATGACTTGATTTCAGTATGTATGGATACACACATGGAGTCTGCTTCTGCCCTACTTGTTGCACAGCAGTTCTGGAAACATAAACTTCAGAAAACATGAGCTGAAGTTGCACCTGGAACGTGGTCCTTCACAGCAACAAGAACAGGAGATACCACCCTCACAGCCTTTCCTTGCTGTTATAGCACTCAGTTATAAAACAGTCTGTGAGATTTCTTGTCAGCCTTGCCAGTCTGGAGGCACATGGACTGAGGAGCAGTGTACATGTTTACATCCACTTAAAAAAGCCCTGTTGGCAGCTCAAGGCGGGCATCCCATATGGGCTGAAGGCTGATTTACACCTCTTTACACACTGAATCTTAACTGTTACATTTCTTAAGTCCGAAAACATTTCCTACAGAAGATTAAGCAGTCAAGACAAACTTACTCTCTACTTTCTCCTTCAACAAAGGAAAAGAAAAGAAAAGAAAAGAAAAGAAAAGAAAAGAAAAGAAAAGAAAAGAAAAGAAAAGAAAAGAAAAGAAAAGAAAAGAAAAGAAAAGAAAAGAAAAGAAAAGAAAAGAAAAGAAAAGAAAAGAAAAGAAAAGAAAAGAAAAGATAAAAATAATTAATTAGGTCAGGGCAGCTGATGAATGGACACCTCAGCTTTTGCCATTCAAATGCGAATTGAGTCATCAAAGCAGAACCACCATGTCCAGCTGAGCAAAGGGGATGTTATTGGATTGCTTCAGGTCTTATGGGAAGCTTTGCCCAGTTAGAAAAAAAGCTGTTTGAGACCTGGATGGTGTAGGGGGCTTGCAGCCTGACAGAGAAGCTCTCTGGAGAGGTAAGCAGAATTTGGTTGTGTAACAGGATGTTGCTGAACAAAACTGATCATCCTCTGGTGTGCCTAAGACTCTCTCTCCTTGACAGCTTTTTCCTGCAGAGCTGCCAGTTCTGCACACTTGGTTGCAATTTCTAGGACAGGGTAGTGAAACCATTCTGTGCAGGTCATGAATCATTTCTCAATTCATCCCTGCAAGACAGATTTTTTTTTTTTTAATTTTTTTTTATTTTTCATTTTAGCAGACTGAGCAACCCCTCCACTAAAGGGCTCGCTGACTGCTCCTGATGTTTAGGATTTCATCTAGGAGCAGGGTGCTTTAAAACTTTTTTTTTTTTGTGAAAGTGCTTGGGAATGGCTGTGCTGTGTGGGATGTCCCAGGGGACCACACCATTCTGCTGTCAGCCCAGTCTGCCTGGGTTGAGTGTACTATTATGTGATTTTATCCATGTTCCAATTCCTTCCTTAGCATAGTTCATGCTTTTTAATGAGAAAGGTATTAATCCTTTTAAGGGAAGTAGATAGTAGCTGCCTGTGGCATAGGCACATTATTACCCAAAACTGGGAAAGACAAAGTAGATGAGAAAAATTAAGAAAAGAAATTGAAGAAGAGTATCCCCAGTAAAAGCCAGCACAAGAACTTGGGGCTAATTGCAAAATTCAGAAGGATGAATGAATAATAAAAAAAAAAGCATTAATTTTCTGCTCCATTGGAGAAAAAGGAATTTTGCATATGGTTTTTACAGATATAGGAGCATATGAGATATCTGATTTAATTACCATTTCTCTTCTGAACAGAGCTGTGATGAATCTCTCAAGTCAAACAAGAGTGTGATGGATGCTGGTGAAGGCAGGGCAGCTTCTGGACAGCTAGGCTGGAATCTTCTTGAGCAGAAGAAGAGCAAATAAGCCTGACCTGCAGAGGCACCCATTTCCCTAAATTCCACTGAAAGAAACAAAAGGATAGAGAATTTTGACCCTGATTGATTGCTTGGGTTAAGCTGCCTATTGTAGTTTCATTTCTCTGCAATTTTTCACTCCAGCAAAGTTACTTATACCTCACATGCTCTGGGTACTTCATCACTGCAGGGAGCTTAATTATGTATTTTGGGAATAATGAATCCTCCTACTGGGGTTCAAATGCTCAATTCCAAACGTGTTCTTAAAAGAGATGTTCACCTCAGAGTAATATAGTGTCCTCTTTAAACGCCAGCTCCCATCAGACAGAGTTAGGAACGATGTGAAAATGGCCTTTGAGAAGTGCAGAACAAAAGTGATCTTGTGCCTGTAATTTGTTCTCAGTAAGGAGTGAAGAATGTCCAAGAGGAAATGTCAAGGAAGCAGCTGTACTTACAAGACTGGAGTCAAGAGCTGTGACTAATATAATGGTTTATTAACTAAGAATAACAGATATTAAGCCTTTGAACTGGGGAGGTTGGAGGAGTAGAACGGGGAGTCACAAGCCAGAGCCTTGTACATTGAGCTGCAATAGAGAGAAGTTAGGCAAGCTATGGGTGGAAAAAGAAAATAGACAAAAAGAAATTATGTCCTTATTAAAAAAGAAGTGAGTGCAAATATAAGAATACTCTAGATAGGCCTATTTTTCCAGAGACTGGTTGCTAAGACTGTCTGAAATCTAAACCTTTTCAAGGTGTCTTGGTGAGTGTGATAAACCTGGTGTCCTTTTAGCTTGGAGCTGCTGTTCAAGAGCAGTGCATGGCTTCCACAACACACTGGCTCCTGCAGATCTTTACAGAGCAAGAGGAGTTAATGTTTGCACTGAGATAAATCTTTGTTCTTGTTCAGTGTTTACCAGATTGACTAACCAGGCACCACATTTGCTACCAGCAAGAAGCAAACTTAAGTGCAAACAGAACAAGAGGACACAGCCTCAAATGTGGCTGGGGAGGTTTTAGATTGGATATTTCAAAAGAATTCTTCACTGAAAGCGTTATCAAGCAACGAAACAGGCAGCCCAGGAAAGTGGCTGAGTCACCATCCTGGAGGTATTTAAAAGACATGTAGATGTGACAGTCAGGGACATGGCTTAGTGGTGGACTTGGCAGTCTCAGCTTAATAATTGGACTTGATGGTCTTAGAGGTCTTTTCCAACCTGATTTGTTCTATAAGCTCGGAAAGCCCGTTCACTATGTAAGAGGTAGAGACTGAAAGAAAAACAGCAGGATGGAGCCCTCAACAGTGGTACCTCAGGCCCACAGGTATGCCTAATACTCTCAGGAAATCTTCCATTTAAATTAAATTCAGCTAATTATATTAAAAGGCTTTTTCTTGAGGGAAAAGAAAATCAACAAGTCCTTTAATGCTTGTTTAGCTGCTCCTGGGGGGTGTGATAATTATTTCTGGTAGCATCTAGTCTATAATGTCTTGTGCTGTCTTTAATAATTTCTAACTGCACAAAGTCATGGGAAATCCTTTACAGTTCAGCAAGTGAGGATTCAAGATCCCTGTAGAGGAGTAAAGAACTCTAAGAGGTGCAGGAACAAGAGAAGGGATATCACTGCATGTAATAACTACATTCTTTATTTTGTACACCTGTGTTAGCATTTAGTAGCTAACTTAATTTAGTTAGATCTAATTCAGTTAGATCTGTTACCCAGCTCTTGTGTATTGACACGAGAAAAGTTGTTGAGTATGACCACTAATTTGCATCTGCTCAGGATGTGGCTTCCTTGCTGTCATGACTCATGATGCATAAGGATGCTAAATAATAAGTCATTGGTTTTCTGCTGAAGGGACAGGGCTTGGAAGAAACCTGGCTGTATGTGCCAGGGTAAATGGCCAGTGTTTGCAGGTATACTGTGCTGTGGTGCTGCAGCTCCTGAAACCTTCTCAGAGTTTGGAGTTTTAGATAATTTATGGCAGAACTGTGCACAATTCAATGGTTCAAATTACAGGTTCCTCAGAGTCCATATCAGTATAGCTGGTATTTCTTCTTCTGCATCTAGGGAAGTGATTTTTTTAATTAGAATGCTGAAAAACATGGAAGCAACCATGTCAAACCAGTTTCTGCCTCCCAAGAAGGGCCAAAGGTGCATTATTGGAAATACAGTTTGTGAAACAGGTATGAGCACGGCCCTCAGCAAAGAAAGTTTATGAGCTGGATGGATATCAGACCCTCTGTCCACAAACTCCATAAATGTGCCTGAAATCTCTTTGAATTCTCTAATTCAACAACCTTCTTTGCAATGTGTGATTTATGTGTCTCACTGGAGAACACCTCATTTGTTCACACCCTCATTTGTTTTAAACTTGTTGCCTGATAATGTCATTGAGCACTGTGGTTTTGAGTTCTGGGGAGTAAAACTGAGACACTCCTTTTCTATCCATCTTTCCATGTCACTCATTATTTTATGCCTCCTTTTCTATCCATCTTTCCATGTCACTCATTATTTTATGGCTCGCTTCCAAAGAACCCTTCAGGTATGTTTAAACGATACAGTAAACCCAGGTGCCTCTCAAAGACATGGTGATCACATGAGACTGTGATAATTAGGAATGAATTCACCTTCCTGCTCAAGAATGCTCCAAGAATGGATTAGTTTGTTCACTATCAGGCTTTATGCTGGATTAGATATAAGTTTGGAAAAAGCTTGTGCTGTGTACTTTGATCTTTCAGACAGAAACATGATAATGAACCCATACCTGATTCAAATCCATGCCAGGTGACCCAGCCATGCACAGATTTGGTATTTTTGATCAGGGAATGACCAGAACAGGAGAAACATCCTATGAGGTCAGATCCCATATTCATCTGGCAGGGTGCTCTTCTCCAGCAGTGGCAAAAGAAGGGGATATTCAGGGAGAGCACAGGAGCCTGGGCACTTTCTGTGGGCCATTCTCCTTAGCATCCAGAACAATTTTTTCATGGGTGTTAGTGGATACCTCCCTATCCAGTCCTTTTAGCATTTTCAGTCTTGTTTCATCAAGTGCTTCCTCATTCTAGTGTTGTGTGTTATACTGAGTAAGAAGCAGCTGTGCTTTCACCCTATTTGCCAGTTTAAATTTATAAAATTTCATCCTATTTCATCCTATTCATCCATCCCACTCAGTCATCTCCTCTCCAAATGAAGAGTTACAGCTGTTTCAGTCTGTCATAAACTGACTTTTCCCACCCTTTTTCTGTGCCTTCTCTAACTCTGTTGCCTTATTTGAGATGTGGAGACCAAAGCCACAGACAGAATGTGAGAAATTAAACTGATTTATTCTGTGATCCTGTGTTGACCTTGTGTAGGCTCAGAGTGCTTTAGAGGCAAACTGGACCTCACTCCATTCCTTCTGACACCCATCCTAACAACACCCAGCACAGTGTGGATGTTTTTAACTGATGCTGCACACTGAGCTGCTGATTCAGAGGCCACCAGGGATGACTCCAGGACCATCTTCAAGTGTTTTGTTGCCAGTTCAGTGCTTCTCAGGCATGCTTCATTATTTTTACCTCACTGCATGATGAAAAACATGAAAAACACAAGCTATCATCCCTTTCTCAGGCTGAACAGACTCTGCCAGGACCCTCTTTTGATCACACTTTGGTGTTTTCTCTGCATTGCTGAGTTTTGCTTTGAGTTGGGAAGACAAAGCAGCAAGCTGTAGCCAAAATGCACTAATTTAGTAGCATAAGATGTTCCCTGTCACATTTTTATTTAATTTCTTATGCTTTCTAATGGCTGATTTCACATTTTGACTGCTGCAGTGCAAGAAAAAGAAGTTTTACACAGAATTATCCACAAAGACAGCAGAATTTAATAGCTATGTTAAAACTGTTCTCGAAGGCACAGAGCCAGTATGTAACTAATCCTGACCACTGTATTGTCAACTTGAAATTTTGTTTTCTTATTGATGAGCTATTAATAGTTGAGCTGAAACATGTAAAGTCAGAGTGTCACATAGATATGAAAAACCCCAAGATTCAGAACTGATACCTCCGGGTGTGCCAACACTGTTATTTCAATTGCACTTTGTCATGCAGGATTCTGTATTCACCTTCTTGAAGAGTTGAAGCTTTCCCATTGAAAATCCTTGGACCTGTCAAAACAGCAGAACCAGGGGGAAATCAGGAAAAGTGTAAACAGGTTAAGGCAGCTCGTAAAAGCCCCAAGCTTTGAAAGAACCACAGCAGAAATAATGGATTTGGGAATAAAGAGAGGTTCTTTGCTGAAGCAGGATGAAAGATCTGACAGCACACTGAACGAAGCAACCCTGCACTGGGAAGCAGAGTGAATTAAATGAATAAATTGGTATAGTCTTCCCTTAGCTTCTATAATCCTGAGAAAAGAAGGCATGAAATGAGTACATCAGTAACCACTCCTTAAGATTTTTTTTTGCTTTCCATATGCCCAAGATCACAGAATTTATTTTATTCAGCCCTCCTTGATAATTAAATGTAGTTCAATAAATTTCTTCTCTGGGACTTCATTTATAATCACAAATGACATACTGTCTTAATAAAAAATGGTTCTGAATTAACCAACTGTGCTTATGTGACTGTTTTAAATTTATAAGACTTTTCATTTTGAAATCACATCTTTGTCTTGTAATTGTATTTTATTCTTTAGAAAAAAGGATATAAGTTATGAGATAATTTCCTTGACTAGTGTATATTGTGGAAATGATAAAATGAACCAAGAGTCATTCCTAAGTTTTAGATTCTTTTTTACTTCATTTGAAAAGAAAAGAAGAAACATTTTTATAACTTAGAGAATTAGGTTCCTTTTGCTTGTGTTTATTTCATGGAAATTAGAACTACTCGTGTTGATAATTATTCACCTAGTGCAGTACTGTTTGATCTACTGAAAAACTCTTGAAAATTAAGTTACATTGAAAGAAGTGGAATTTTAAGGAGCTGAATAAAAACTCCAACAAGACATCTTAATGCAAATAACAAAATGCAAAGATACAACTCCACCTATCAAATTTTATGTTTGTGTGTAGGAAGGCAGAAGGCTTTTTTCCTCTTTCTTCAATTTCTACTTCCTTGCCAAGGCAATCACTGTACTCATGGCTTACAATCTTGAGGCACTGGAGCTGGCTCAGAGCTGAGGTGCACAAACCTTTGATCATCCCTGAACTAAATCATTTTGATGGTTCCAAAAGGTTTGCTGAGACTGCTGCTTCCAAGGAGGAAGGGACTTGAGGGGGAAAAAGCAGGGCAGCTGCTCCCATAAGGACTTTCTGCTGGCAGGACCACGCTGGCAGCTCTCTCAGCCTGTCCATCTGAGAACTGGATGGTCTCACAGGGAGTTGTGTTGAATAAAACAGGCTTCATATCTGTGTCTGCCCTCTGTGTTTCCAGAAACTCCCAGGTTTCTTTCCTCTGTGCCCACCAGGAGTGCAGCTCACACACCAGCACAAGGGAGGGGCATCTCAAGGCTACAAAGATGGAACTTGACAAATATCTTGGTCTAATGTAGCTAAGCCCAAGGCTGGGTTTTGCTTGACCAAGTTCTAGAAAACTGCACAGAGAAGGGGCTCTGTGGAAGGGGACAGAAGGTCCCTTCTTGAGCTACACATGTCCGTGCTTAGAGGCTCAATTTATTCTTCCGACTTTATAAGTGATGGAGAAGTGTTTTATAGCATCCTACAGTGAGTGCCTAGAGTGAGGCAGATAACCTGCACCCTACAAGTGTCTGTCTCTGGATGGTTTGTAACCATTCCCACAGCAGGAAGCCAGTCTCCTCTTACACCAACTCATCAAGCATACAGACTTCTGAAAAGATTTTGCTGGAAGAAAATACCAAGTTTAAACAATGAGGAGGAACTCTGAGGTTCAATATTAGTAAGGTCGTTTGAACTGTCATGCTGACAGCTCTGAAGTGGATTTTTTTTTGCCAACTTCCCTTTAAATTAGACTGAAAATTGTAATTATTTGCTATCTAAGAGAACATTATACTGTAAAAGAAGAGATCACAAAGTCTCTGTGATGATGGGACAGCTTAGATGAAAAGAAAGAGCATGAAAGCAATTTTTTGAAAGCTGGACACTGCCATGGATGAACCTTGACAAGAAGAGAATGAAATTTGTGAGTCTTTTTTTCAAGGTATGAAAATTAATTCATACACCCATTAGACCTGTGGCACAGATAACAGGAAATGAACACTTATGTTTACAGAGATCTAAATTCAACATGGTCTGAGTGTAGTCAAATGCTGTGGTATGGTTGATGTCCCACTCTTATTTACTATTTATATCAAGGAAAACTCAATGAATTACAGTCATAAAGTAAGGTCCACATTCTACTGTGCATATGCAGAAAAGAAAAAGTCTCCTAACTTCAGATTTTTTTACAATCTCCATGTGAAAGGAGCTGGCACCCACAGTCCTCTTTGAACTCAGAAATATTCTTGATTAGCTGAGATGGCCGATTTTTAATTGCTTCTCATCAAAGCACTTAAAACAGGAAACCTCTTGGTATCCTGTGAGAATTCTTTCATCTGCCTTTTCTTTGGACATGAAATTGCTTTACTCTGTCTCAAATTAATTTGTAAGACCCACGAAGGAGCAAAACCTCTATTTATGCATCATGTAGCATGTGGGAGTTAAATCTTGGCTGAAGTTTGTGAGTAATACCTATAACACTAACAACCTCCAGCCTCCCCACAGGTCCATGACAGGTGAAGGAGTTTTTCTGCACCCCTGTCTCTCCTGATTTCCCATGTTTATGCCTTGTTGACAGTCAGGAGGCCCTGTAGGGAACATGGGAAACATTTCCTCATGATACCATTGGGGTTTACCTAGGGGTGGCACGCAGTTTTATGCCTGGCTTAGGTATACAGACAGGTATGGATAACTTTGGGGGCATTATCAAATCTGGTATAACTGCACAGAAGGTCCAAACTTTCTTTTATTAAAATTTACAGCATCTTGGGGAAGAAGGCATGGAATAATTTTTGGGTTTTCAGCAGTTAGTTGAATGTATGTCAAAACTGCAGTGAAAAACACTTTGTGGAAATTGGAAAAATGTTTAATTTTTTTATTCCTGTCATGAGAACAAACTGTCTACCACAAAAAGAATATCCACAGATTACTTTCAAGACGCCTAACTGGTTATATTAAGCAGTATGGATGTTAGCCGTGTACACAATGTTAGTGTGTGCACACAGACACTGGCTGACAAGTGGTTTACATATCAAAGTGATGGAGCCTGTTGTGAGGGACTGATTCATTCCATTCCCTGAAGACTTAATTTCCTTAGTTTAGACCCTTACAGAGAAGATTCTCTCTGGCAAATCCCATGTACAGAGAACGCTGCCCTGCTCTCTTGCTGAACAAACCCACACTCTTTGTTCCCATGGCTGAGCCTTGCAAGTGACCTGTGCTTGCTGCCTCCCCAGTGCTGAGGGACACATCTCTGCATGGTTTTCTTGGCTAGGGTAACCTCTGGGATCAGGGTGCAGGAGAGCTCAGATACAGCCTAATGCTGTTTTGTGCCCAAACTTGAGACTGAAATCTGGTTTACTTCAAAGATGGATTTTGCTCTTGGCACCATGCAGTTATCCAAACCTTGGCTAGTTCTCTTTTTGTTACCCTGTGGCACCTTCTTCAGTTCTGTCTTTAAGCAGTTTCAAGTGTTTTGTAAACATAAGAATCATGGAAGACAGCCCAGTTAACACATCAGGCTTTATTAATGGCCATTTCCTCCAGTCACTCCCTGACTCTTGCTTTGCTTGAAACACGCTTTTGTCTGGATACTACATTTCCACTCGTGATGAGCAGATTTTAGCATTCTTTAGCACAAAGAAGTTGTACATTTTCTGCTATTGTACCCTGCACTGCTGACATTCCTCTTGATCTGGCCAGTAAACTTAATCTGCTTGCTCTGAATACAACCTTTAAACGTTACTAACTTCTCTTTCTAGTTTGCAGTATCTTTTCCTCCACAGCTAGAGTTTGCAGATGATTTCAGATGTTTGAGCACTGGTCACTATCAGATTTACTAAGCTTGTAGCTGCCTGCTTGTTTTGGCTAGTTGGACTGTGTTTCTCCAGGTAAATTTTTATATCTACAATGATTGAGGCAAACAAAAATCCTCTAATGACAGAGGGAAAAAATTTGCTGAATGTTTGTCACTGCATACTTGTGGCCAGAAAAGAACCTGAAAAATGCTGCTATTGTATTAAATCCTTTGTGTTTGGCTCTCACCATTTGGTTTGTTTGTCAGTACAGCTAATAGCATAAAATTCTCAAGCACCATAGACTATTTCTCCCTCTGAAACATTTGGCATATTTATTGTCTTGGAAGAACTGAAGCTGGGCAGAGGCATCTCTAACACAGCTTGAGGAGTAATCCTTGCTCAGGCTTGTTCATTGCTTTGCTGATCAAGGGGAGTGAGAATTACCTAAATTATGTGGTGTATGTGCCACTGATAGCATGGGTGTCCTGGGTGTTGTGCCCAAGGTATTTACACAACTGACTTTATCTCAATTCATTGGAAAACTGCTTTTGTTCTGGATCCTCTAATCTGCCTTTTATCTCTGGTCTTGTCACAGGCATGAGCTACAAATGTGGGAAATTAGTAGATTGGAAATTTATCTTTGATTTCCTTTCTTTGCGTCTTGCCATCTTGGTTTGAACAGAAGTTTTGGCTCTTGTCACATTATGTTTGCCTGTACATGGCCAAATTTTAAAAAGAAACTAAATTAGATGAAGCAAAAAGTCAGAGCTTTCTCTTGTTTGCTGTCGATAAAAGGAACTTCAGAATATAATGATCTTGCTTGGAAATCAAAACTCCCTCTTAACAACTCTTTGAGTTAAATTACAGTCCAGTATGAAAAAAAAGGTTTGAAGATACTGCACTGATCAATTTTCTTTACTTTTTCAGAAAGGGGCTGTTTGCTGGCATGAAGCTGAAGAAAAAAAAAAAAGGCGAGAAAGGGCTGACAATTGCAAACAAAGATGCATTGGGTAAGGCCTCATAAATCAATATTGCAACAGGGATGAGCAGGTTGTGGGGGATTATATGAGATCTGATTTCATGTGAACTCATTTGAATTGTGTCTCCAGGCTTAGCATTGAAAAAACAGGCAGTAAACTCCTTATCACTCCCAAATAAACAGAGAGCTAATTCTTTTTGCATTAACTGTTTCATGAAGTTCACATTCAGATTGTGTGAGTTCATACTGCTCTATATGGTAAGCTAAAAATTTCAGCCTGCCTCTTACCAAAAAGAGATGGCACATTTTTGAGGGTTTTTTCTACTTTACAGGCAGATAATTTACTACAAATGTGTAATTCCTCTGGAAGTTCTGCTTTTAGAAACCATAACCACACAACCTGCATAGGCTGTGATGGCTGGATGGGCTGGCTCAATAAAGCTGGCAGCTTTAGTCAGCTGGTGCTTGTTGTGAGTGCACACAGGGGGAGGAGAGTGGCTACAGTCACAGAGACATGGCAAATGGTTCTGCACAGGAGGGGAGCTGCTGCTGTAATCAATGCTGCTCGATGCAGACCACAAGAGTATCCCTACCTGGGACATCCAAATAAGTAAAATATTTAGTTCATGATGATAGATTCACTGCTCTGCTTCAAGTGAGCTTCTTGCTACTAGAAATCAGATGTGGGTTTTACTTCCTTGTCTGTTTTCTTCATCAGGTGATCATGATGAAGCTGCAAATTTTCTCCACGACACTCTTGGAAGACAGGAAGAGGTAGAGGAAGACCTAATAAACAGTGATGCTCTGTCCAGTGCTTTTGGATCCTTAAGCCCAAATAGAAAAAGGTGCTCCTTCATGTATCTTACCTAACATACCCCTAAACACCTTTTCCACCCTTCCTGGGAAGGGCATTACCCTTGAACAAAACATCTGACAGAAAATCTATTTGCTGACAGCAGTGATCCTTTCACTCCCACTCTCCCACATGACAGAGTAGAATGTACTTGTCAGCTCAGTGATATCAGAGATATCAGATGCTGTCCTGTGCAGGGAGAGATTGAAATGGATCCTGAACGTGTCTCAGCTGTGCTAAGGAGCTCTGCTAAACAAAACAAGCCAAGGGAACAGCGATGTCTGTAGCAAAGAGCTTGTGTAGTTGTATTTTTCATACTGGAGAGGAATGGAGTCAGGTTTGATGGGGTCAACAAGTGAAATCATTGCTGTGCATGAAAGGTAGCACTGGTTTGTGTGGATGCAAAACATTTCCCTATCAAAAACTATATGAGAAAGACAGAGATGGTCTCTCTGATGAAATCAAGCCTAACAGTTCACAACAAAGCTGTCTGCCATAAATAATACTCATTTACTGTTGAGAAGTCTTTCCAATGTGTGTCCAAGTACCAGCTCTTGCCTAGAGATGTCTAATGACTTCTTTTGTCATTTAAACAGGGCAAAGCTGGTGACCAGAATTCATGAAGAGGAGATGAAATCCCAGAACTACCAGGTGAGCAGGGGGTGACAGCCCCTATGTGCCTGTGAATTCCCCAGGCAGGCTCCATGAGCCCAGGAGTGTCCATGGTGTCCTTGTGCCCCACAGATTGCCATCACCATCATCGAGGCCAGGCAGCTGGTGGGCGACAACATCGATCCTGTGGTGATCATCGAGATAGGTGATGAGAAGAAGCAAACAACAGTAAAGGAAGGCACAAATTCCCCTTTCTACAATGAAGTAGGTGCTTTCTCTTAAAGAAGACACCTTCAATTGTTCTGGGTAGACTCTGCCATTTGGTAGCTCATAAGGGGTTGAATTAAGTTTGCAGCACTTCCACAACTGAGCAGGGTGGTCTCTTCAGGAGACAAAGCACCAGAAATAGCTCCCTTGGATTTTAGATCTGTTTGCTCTTTCTCTTCTCAAGGTCTGTCCAACCTGTTCTCCATCCTCTCCAACACATTCTGCCTTACCCCCACTGCCACTGCAGTTTTATGAAATTATCCATTTGGGATGATAGCTTTGTCTACACTGCAACCCCCACACCTCCACTCTCTTTTCTACTATTTCATTATTTCAGCCTTTCCTTGACATATGTTTGTTCCAATTGATGACAAACAATACCAAAAAAAGCCACACCAAACCAACAGGTCCTTTGGGTTTTCTTGTGCCTCCTGTCCCTTTTGACAATACCTTCTGATGCAGACTGAGGCCCATGGGCATTTGTGAAGCAAGTCTTGTGCAGCCATGCGAGGAATAGAATAGAAAACAAGCCTGGGCCAGGGCAGAAATATGTCAGGGCCGAGGAAAGAGTTTCGCTTTATCCACCACTTCCCCCCAGCATCTCACTGGGGCTCTGTGCAATAACACAAATTGCTGAACCATGCAGCTGACAGCTCTGGCTGCCTGCCCAGGGATGATTCTCATCTGCTGTTCCCTCTTCCCACAGTACTTCGTGTTTGATTTCGTTGGACCTCAGGTGTTGCTGTTTGACAAAATAATCAACATCTCTGTAAGTACTTGAGAAAGCTTAGCACAGTAAGTAAAGGTCATTGCTGTTTGTGTCACTTCAACTCTAAATGATTCTTCACATAGTTAAAAAAAATTAATTTTAGGTACCAAGAGTGCTAGAAAGTCAACATGAAGTATAGGAAAGAGGATAGCAGAGAGTATAAGGAGGAGAGTCAGCTGGCAGAGATTTGAAGGAACATACCCAAAAGGAAGATTTAGTCTGCATTTTTAGGGACACTGATTGCTGGTGTGGCAAACTGCAAGGTAGAATGAGAAAATTCAGCTTAGCTCTCTCTTCTCCTCACTGTCTTCATCCATCTAATTTTCAAGCTACCACTTGATTCAAATGACTGAGTTGAAACTTCTTGTTTACATCAGTTCCTCAGGTATAATTGTTTCTAACAAAATTAATTAAACTAATGCAGACACTTTTCCTCAGCAGGGCTCTTGGGCTGTCTGGGAGTGTCACTGTTTGGTTGCTGTTAGCAGGGGAGTGGTCTCCAAGAGTTCAGTGCTGCTTCCATTGCTCACTGCAACTAAACTACTTATACTATATATATACTAAACTAAACTATAGGGGGACCTTATTGCTCTCTACAAATGAAACAAGGTTAGAGACAGGTGTGGGTTGGTCTCCTCTCCCAGGCAACAAGTGACAGGACAAAAACAAATGGACTCAAGTTGGACCAGGAGAAATTTAGACTGGATATTAGGAAAAATTTCTTCACTGAAAGGGTTGACAGGCATTGGAATAGGCTTCCCAGTGAAGTGGTGGAATCACCATCCCCGGAGGGATTTAAAAGGCATGCGGATGTAGCAGGTGGGGACGTGGTTTAGTGGTGAACTTGTCAGTACTGGGTTAATGGTTGGGCTCCATCTTAAAGATCTTTTCCAACCTAAATGATTCTGTGAAATCTCAGAACTGCCCTGATGGAAGATATGCACGCTCTTGGACTTGGAGTGTTAGATAATGACATGCAGTTCGGAAGGCCAAAACTATGGAGCCATGTTAATTATCTTGTCTGAAACTCATCACCACACGTAGCAAACTGCTAAGAAATGAAAGATCACATGAGACTCTGGACAGTGCTGTATTTGTATTATTGGGAAATATCACAAGCTGTGCACTTCATAAACTTTTTTTTTTTTTTCTAAAAGTCCATCTATTTTATTAGATAGAAAAGTTCTCTTTTTCTGAAGTGCTTTGTTGATTTCTATAATGTACACCTGGAAAAGATCAGTGCTGGTTGAGCTTGACAGAAACAAGCAGTGCTCAGGAGCTACAGGACACAGCACTGTCTACTTTCTTTTCTGAGCTGCTAATAGAGTAATTTTTGCCAGCTACAGAATAAAATGTGTTCATTTACACACGGACAACTGGACAACTAGGTTTTCAATGCTGGGAGTAAACTGACAGTCAGAATCCTAAAGTTCCATTAAAATCCACTGTATCACACTCAGAGCTCAAATATATGAAGTTCGTAATTACATGTTATCTGCATATCTGATCTTCTTTTATCTGAGAGGACAGAATTTACTGCAGGCTGACAATGGCTGACTCCTGTGTGCTGCTGATGCAGTTGGGGATGTATAGTTATTTTTTTCTCAGATATGGTCAGTCTTTCCAATCTCACATTCTTTGGATAAAGATTCCATATACTGAGTGGTGGAGGGGAAAGTTCCAGTCCTCTGACTGCACTGGGGATGTGGGAAAATGTGTAACTATTACCTGCTGTATATCTGCACAGTTTAATCAGGCTCAGAAAACTTTTTATTTATAGCTGATGAAGGGGAAACACAAAGACATTAAAGCCCTTCTAAGTAAAAATGACTTTAGGAAAAAGCTCAGTAACAACAATGACTAACCTTGGGCAATGCTCATGTATGCTACTGAAAACAGAGATTCATTACCTTGCAACATGCTTTTGGAGAATGCAATCTATCAGGGGAATAAAAACAAAGAGGAAATATGTGTGTTGGGAGGGAAGGAAATCCTGAGGGATGGAAAGTTTCACAGCAATTGCTTAGCATGGATGTGAGTGGCTTTTCCACAACCAAGGAATAGGTTTCAACCTTTTAAGCTATTCTGAAACCAGGTGAGACACATTTTTTGAGAAATACAATTCTAGAGCAAATCTTCCCTTAGAAGAAGCCTCTGCCTTGTAAAGTGAACCACATGCAAATATTTGAAAACAAGACACAGAAATACACAGGTCTGGGAATCATGGCAATTGAAAATTATTAATTAAATTAAAATTAAATTAAAGTCATCACTTGGCAGGAAGAATACAGAGACAGACTCACTGGGGCCTGCTTGCCATCTAATTTACATCTATATTGCTTCTCTGATTTAATATTGGGGGGGTATATTAGAATTGAGTCTCTTGGTTTTATGTGTACATTAAAATGTTGCCAAGAAACATTTAAATTCTTTCTCCTCCGAGTGTACTCAGTTCTTACGGCAATTCAGCTATTGCACAGAAAGTGATAGGATTTCTGCAGCCTAATGTGAAACCAGTTACATCCCATGTGTTAATATTCATTATGATTTATTTAAAACTGCCAGGATAAGTAATATAACTGCACCTGTTCTGGAGGAACATCAATCTAATTCCTGTTCTTTATATCCCAGGGACCTGGGATGCACCTGTGTGATTCCACTCAGATGCAAATATATTGTTTCCTAAAATGGCACAACGTTGGCTAAAGAATGTGTTTCAAATACTTGCTGTATCTACTGTGACTGTGCCCCCAGTTTGGGTGGTGCTGGATTTTGCTGCTTATTGCTTCTGAACCAAATGTGTTCTTTGGATACTCTTTCTTAGACTGAATGGGAAGAGCCATAGTGACATTCTTTAATCAGCATTTTTCTGACAGGTTATGCACAATAAACTGATTGGGAGTGTGCTGATAGGCTCCTTTAAAGTGGATCTGGGGACAGTGTACATTCAGCCAGGTGAGTGATGCATTTTCTGCCCTTTTTGTCTGTTAAGAGAGATTTGAGGCAGGGAAGGAGAGGAGAGGGAGATGTGCTGCTTTTCTGCTTAGATGGTTGTGGTTTACACCAACTTAAAGCTTTTGGGAGAGTTGTTTTCCCATTTGGATAGCAGAGTACAAGCCAAACTCTTGGAAAACACCTTGTCAATCTGCCCATTGATGGACAGCACTTTTCAAGGATGGCATTTCTTTAAGCGGTCAGAGTGGGCAGCTGAATGATCTACAAAACCTAACTGCACTCATTTGTTACAGAGCATCAAAAGCTCTGTCACCTGTGTTGGGGTAGAAGGAGCAGAGGGAGGGAGACCAGGATGGAGAGTGGAAGGAATGGTGAGGAGAACACAAGACAAGAGGAGAAGCAGACCATAACAGGAGAGAGAAGATGACAAAGAGGTCACCATGGGTCCACTTGACCTGTCATCTTCAGAGCTGTTCAGTGCTTTCTGAAATTTGAAGCTAAGAAAAGATCACCTACCACTCTTTTTCTCTTCCATAATTACTCAGGAACACGGTCTCTTGGTCTTTAGGAAAGAACATATTTAGGCCACTTGCTGTAGATGTCACACAGTTATAGCAAGAGTGTAGAGTCACGCGGGCCACCCTCTGCAGGGTTCCTGTAAGCATTAGTAGAGAGGAATGGCCTATCTAGAGGATCAGATATCAGTTCTTGGTTGCTCTAAGGAGCCCTGTACGTTACAGGGTTGCTGTAAGAGTCAGTAGAGAGGAGTGAGCAGTCTACATCCAGCCTCAGGCTGTGTTAGTGCTGAATTCTATCCCAAATCTCCTGCTCACACTTGAACAGGAGGGTGTTGTATGAGGGTTGATTTTGAGCTCGTATCTGTGCTACACTGTGGTCTTGCATTCCCTCTCCTTTACACACCCAAGGTGATTTCCAAAGACTTAACATGAGATCTTAGGACCTTTCTTGACAGGGTTGTTGAAACAGGGTTACAGCAAGGGCTGTTGTGGGTGAATTTTCTTTTCCCCCTTGAAAGATGGAGCTGAATGTGCTAATTCTTCTTCCTCTGATGTCTGTCCATTCTCATCCTTTTCTTAGCTGTCTGCCAGCATTACAGTGGCCACAGCACCCAGCAAGGGTTTTGCTGCCAGAGTTCTGAGATCTTCAGACAGTTCTCATCACAGAGGTGGCCTTTCCTCATAAAGACTCAGCCTTAGTTCAGTTGCTGAAATCTCACTCAGGCTTCCACTGGTCTTTAGTAACTGATCTCAGTAAACACTGATAAAAATGAGCTCATTTCTGACAAGCTCTGGATCAATCCTATGCTTGCCTTTGTGATCACAAAATATTTTGGACCCTCTAGAAGTGTCAGCACAATCCTCCTGACAGCACAAACGTTGTTTGATGTACCTTTTCTGGGAATGAAGAGGAAAATACTTCTATGTTTTTATGTCCTGTATTTGAGTGTTTAAGCTTGTCCTTCTTACAGGTCATCAGTTTTGTGACAAGTGGGCACTTCTCACAGACCCTGCTGACATTAGGACAGGAGCCAAGGGGTACCTGAAGTGTGACCTCAGTGTGACGGGGAAAGGTGACACAATACAAGCTACACAGAAAACAGCTGATACTGAGGAACAGATTGAAAAGTACTGCAATAATTTATTTGGGTTTTTTTGGTTTTTTCTTGCTTTCTTCCTTACTAGGTGCCTCAATAAATCTCTGCCCTCCTTTCAGTCCTTTCCTTGTTAACTTTGGGTTAATAGCAGGAAAACATTGTACACCTGGCTGTTCTCACATGCTCAAAGAGAGTTTCTACAATCCTCTCATCTAAATTGAAGGGCACATTAGGGTCACTTCTCTGAAGCTGATAGAATTGACCAAGTCCTGTTGGCTAAGCCAAATTACCCCTGACAGAACGTTCATTGATCTGAAACCAATTAATGATTTCTTAAAGCAGGGAAACAAGAAGAAAAAAGTATGAGGAAAGCCTATTCCTTCTCCTCTCTCAGATGTGAGTGCATGGATATTTCCATATCCTTAGATAAACTCAAGCACATTATCATTCTCCTTGTAAAATACGGAAGTCCAAGGTTGCAAATATGCTACCAGAATACTTTAAATTTTACTGAAGCAATGTTTCTGGTCAGTACTGACATCCTGGACCAAGTCTGTGGAAAGTCACCAAGTTGATGGAGGACCGGAGCACATGGTCTGTGGGGAAGGGTGGTGGGTGTTGGTTTTTGAGCCTAAAGAAGAGGACTCAAAGAGGTATCATACATGAGGAGGGCAGAGACAGGATCTTTTCAGATGAGCGGCTCTTTCCAATACAAGGATGAGAGGCTTTGGAGGCAGGTAAGATAATGAAATTTCAGAATAGATTTTTTTTACCATGGAGATGGTCAAGCGAAACAGGGGCCCAAAGAGAATGGGAACTCTGTCCTTGAAGATATTCAGAATTTACTGAACAAGGTCCTGAGAATCTCATCTAACTGAACCTGATTCTATATCACATATACAAGTTTGCTGAGTAATGCCATATATTTTCTTATGGCAAAAATATTTTTTTTTTGGTTCAAATGAAAAAGCAAATTCATACACCTTTAGGTGCATGCTAACCCAAGGTCACAATGCTGTTGGGAAAAATATCACTTCATTGTCCAAGTTTTCAATTTTAAGAAAACAGCTTCTCTTTTCCTTTCAGGAATCTCTTGATCCCCAAAGGCTTTCCATCTGAAAGACCATGGGCCAGATTTTATGTGAGAATTTACAAAGCAGAAGGACTTCCAAAGATGAACTCTAGCATCATGGCCAATGTCACCAAAGCATTCATAGGCGACAGTAAGGACCTTGTGGATCCCTATGTGGTGGTCATGTTTGCAGGTCAAATGGTAATTGGGATCCTCTTGATCACAAAAGTAGGCCTTCTTTCCTATTAGCTTCGCCACAGGCAGGTGATTATGCTGGTCTTCTTTAACTTATGGTTACATAAATTAGGTAAAGCATGTATCTCGATCATCAGAAAATGTTCAGTTCTTAAATTATGCAGAAATAAAGTCATGGAGACCCTTAAGGCCAGCAGATCTAACATCAGCCTCATAGCAGTAGGTTAGAGGCAGGAAGCAGGAGGGGAAAGAGAATTCTGTAGCACTGTTGCTAAAACATAGAGTTACAAGGCAGTGATTTACCCAGTGCTGTATAAGGTAAGTGCTATGTTCTGGACTCCCTTGAGTGAAATAAGGAAGCAAGGCTGAAATCAGTGAATGTGGTTCAATCAGGGGTTTAGGGACAATTGCATTGATTTCTGAATTACTCTGCTGAAATTCGGGACCCTCTCAGCTTTCCTGTGGGTGGAGTAAGCATTTTAGCAGACTGGCAGTGTTGCCTGGCTTCACTGTTCCTAGAGCAACTTCAGCATCAAACACGGTGTGACAGATTGCTGCTTAGAGAGGCTTCTGGCTCTGGTGGAAGAGGCATCTAGAGGAGGTCCAGGGTCTGGTTCCCCTGGGGTGCACCATGAAACGGTGTCAGGGAGCCTGTCTTGATTATTGGTGTAAACATAAATAAAGGATCAAAATGGAAACTATTTTAAGCTAGCAACGTTTTCTGTGTGCAAGGAAGCCTTAGGGACAGCTCCAATTAGTACTTCTTAGATGTTTCAGGCATGAGAATGAGGCTCTTGGTGCTGATTGCATGTTTTGTCATGAATCCAAATTGCAAAGTACTACTGTGGGTTAAAACAGCCAAACACATGCGGCACCTTCAGATTCAGTGGAGGGCTGAAAAGGACAAGAATGGGTCACTGATGTGAGTTTGCACATTGGTGTGCAAAATATGGTTTTATAGAGAGGGTTTGAGGGTTCTGAGAACTGACTCAGTTCTCTCTACTTAATGTGAAAGTGTAAGTCCTGCCACAGCAAGTGACAGTACAGACTGTGATACAGTCCTGTCATCTCCTTAGGTTTGGAGGACTAGCTCCAGGACCTACCCCTCTTGCACAGAGGCATATGTCCAGAACATGACACACAATAATAATTTTTTTATGCTAGATAAATTGCCTCATTTAAGGTAATCCCATTGGTACACACAGCCCGGCATCTGTAATGAATTTAATTTTTTATGAGAAAAATTGCACTGCATCACCACTACCCAGATGTTTCAAAGAACATCTGAAGATGCGCAGTTTGTAGCAGAAATGCCAAATTCTGGCTTTACAAATACATTTTGTGGATAAGGGTCCTGAAGAATTAGATTATATTACTGCTATGTGCAGGTGCTATGTGCAGGTGAGAATTCTTTGGCCATAGTGCGGTCTTTTCATAGATATGGAGGGCAAAATGAACAAGCTAATAGAAAAGCCAAAGTGCTTTCAAGATAGGATATTTGTACTTTAAAAATGGCCAGAGAGATGTGGTTAAGTGCAATTTCTGCCATAGTCATTGCCATTCTCCAGAGTTCGACCCCTCTGGAATTAAATTTGCTGGACTTTCATTTCAGGGCCGGACAACAGTACAAAAGAACTGTGCAGATCCAGTGTGGCACGAACAGATTATCTTCAAAGAAATGTTCCCTCCACTCTGTCGAAGAGTCAAAATCCAGGTCTGGGATGAAGGCAGCATGAATGACGTGGCCTTAGCCACCCACTTCATTGATTTGAAGAAAATATCAAATGAACAAGATGGTGACAAAGGTAAAGGGGAAAATGTCTATTCCAGAATATACCTTTAAGGTAAAATCTACTTGCATGGGATCTTGGCACTGGCTAATCCTAATTTAGGGATTCCAGAGTTCAGGTGCTGGTTCTGAGCACCTTCTGTTTAATTTCACATTTTATTACATTATGCTCAGTGCATGGTGGGTCTGACATTGTTCTTTTAAGGGGCTGCTGCATAATTTGGTACCATTTCTGTGACTGTGGCAATAGTCTACACTAATCTGTTGGGGATGACAGATGTAAGTTTATAGTTCATGTAAGTTTCTGTTAAGCAATGAAGCCACAAACTGAAAATAACTAAAAATCAAAGGCAGAGTGGACTTGTGGTTTTGATCTACCTACTGGAAGTGAAGTGTTTAGGTAAGGCTCAGCTGGGTTCTATCACAACCCAGGGAGGCACCATGGACTAGTGTGTTATCCTCTGTGTGAGGAGAGGCTCACTACCTTGTAGCCTCGTTTGTTTTGTGACCTACATGTGAAACATGGTCAGTAATCACAGCTCAGTGAAGGCACAGTAACTCCTTAAACCTGCCAATTCAAACGTGTATCTCAGTCCTTAATCAGAATACGAAAGAAAATTTTGTATAAATTGAGTGGCTGAGGCTGTTTGACTCCTGTCATGTCCCCGTCTAGTCTGCAGCAGCAAGCTCTTTTTTCAAGAGATGCAATAGACCTCCTGCCCAGCACATGTGGTACCATCATCTTCTGAGAAAAAGCTCCAACCCAGCAGAGTTGGTTGGGTATTGGCAGAGGTTCCTTGGTGTCTAAGAATTGCCCTGCAACGCAGCACTCTGTGTGAAGTGATTCCCCACTGCCCAGAAATGGGTCCAGGTTTTGCTTTTGGGGTGTTAGAGTCAAGATTTCTTGGAATAGCCAGTGAGGAGAACACGCTAACACCTAACAGAAAAGCCACAAAAGTTACTTTATCTTCAGGGTTTTTGCCTACTTTTGGGCCTGCCTGGATCAATCTCTATGGCTCACCCAGGAACCACAGCCTCATTGATGACCACCAGGAGCTTAATGAAGGTTTTGGAGAAGGGGTCTCCTTCAGGGGACGTCTCTTCCTTGAGATTGCTGTGGAGATACTTTCAGGAGGAGCCCGTGAGTCAAAGTTTTCAAGCATTATGAAATTGCCATCTAAAGACTTCAAAGCACTCAAAGGAAAAGACAAAACTGATAAAGCGGGAGAGGATCGAAAGTCAGCTTCTCCTTCAGACAAAATGAACTCAACTGAAGTGGAAGTTGAGCCATTTGATGTACCTTTAGAGGTCAGTATGATATTAAAAGATGGGTTGTCATGTGTCTCTAAACCTCTAAGAATGACATGTGTGTGTGTATTTGGGGTCAGGCCATATAATACTGCTTTTTGTTCTCCCTACAGTTTCTCCATGCTTTCACAGTCTTAGGGCCTCCCCACAATAATACAGCATGAATAGAGCATTAGTGTGTACCTGTAACTCAAAAAATTCTTGAGTAGGATTTGGTATTCATAAAACTCAGTTTCCTGTCATATTACCCCTTTTGCACTAGCTGCATCCACATGTTCCTACTAGAAACTTAGCTGACATAATATCTACAAATGGACAGAGAAACAGTGTGGACGGCTGGGAATTATAAAGCCTGACTTCCTGCATTCATTCAAGAAAATGCACAGTTGTCAATTGAAATCAATAGAGAATCATTGACATAAAATCTGTGCAAATGTTGAGAGATAGATACAGTTTAGCCTGATTTAGTCTCTTCCTTTAATACTGCATTCCCAATGTGGTGTTAGTGCTAGGCTGATAATCCCTTTAGAAGAAGAGCACATGAAAATCATGTGCTCAGTTTCAACCAGTGTTAACTGATGTTGTTTGTCTAATTCCACCTGTTTTGTAGGATTACATCATGGGAAAATCTGCACTGTGGTGCTTTGAGAAGGTTGGGCAGTTGTGGCAGGGTGTGTGGACTTGGGAGCTGAGCCAATGTTTGAGCTGTGATTCTCAGCTCCGCCACATCTCTCTCTGGGAGCAACAGCAATTGCTTCATATGCAAGCTTATTTTTTAACCCAATAAGTAGGAAAAAATATTCTCATAACCAATTTTCCTCCCACTTCACTATATCTACTACAACTACCTGACAGGAGGTTGTGACAAGGCAGGGGTTGGCCTCATCTCCCAGTCAACTTGCAATAGGACAAGGGGGAATGGCCAAGAGTTGTGCCAGGGGAGGTTCAGGTTGGATATTAGGAAAAATGTCTTCACTGGGAGAGTGGTTAAGCTTTGGAACAGGTTCCTCAGGGAAGAGTTGGAATCATCATCGCAGGAAGTGTTCAAAAAATGAGTAGCTGTGGTGTTTTGTGATATAGTTTAGTGGGCATGTTCAGTCAACTTTAGACTTGATCTTGGAAAACTTTTTCAGCCTTGATGATTCTGTGACTATGTCATTGATCAAAACTTTGTTTTGTTGTAGTGGGAGTTCCAAAGCACTTCTTGAGATATTTGTGTCTTTTATTAGTTCTGATTCTTGGTCTTTCCACTCCATCTCTACAAGTAAATAGGAGAGGAGCAATTGTTCTTTGGTCTTGAGGCCTAGCCTTGAGAAGTGCCAACTTCCTTGGCCTGTGCCCTGGCATTTCTGGCCTGAGGGCTGGCTGGAGAGGGTCAAGGAGTGTGTTAGCAGAGAACTGGCACGGGTAATTGCAAGCCAGTTGTGTGAACTTGTACTTTGCTGTTACTTTATTTACTCATATAGTACTCATATATACTCATATATACTCATATAGAAGAACTGTCCCTCAGTTCTTCTCTGATGACTAATAGAGGTGACATTTATTTCCATATAAATTTTGCTTTATATGCAGGAAATTCATTATTATGAGTAGCTCAGACACTGTGGTCTTGGGCCTGGCCAAACACCCCAGGTAGAGAAACAAACCCTGCTGTAACACCCACCAACAAACATTAATAGTAATAATAAGGATTTATTTCCAGCTTCTGTTTCTCAGTTTCAAATAGAGAATGAATAAAAGGCAACAGCATGATACAGTGATAATTGATATTCTTTTGGTTTTGACATTCAGCAATACTTCGTGCTACAGTAGGCAGTAATTGTATTACAGCTCTCTGAAAGGAAAAGCAGGAACTGGAGACATTACCAATAATGCAAAAAGTGTTTCATAGAGCCTCTGAGACAACAGAGGCAAATTATCCATCCCCACAGCACAACTTAACTGGCCTATTCCAACAGCAAGAAGATATTAAAATTTGTTTTCTTTATAATAGGAGATAGATGCATGTGTCATAGTCTCTGAGCCTTGGCTTTATTAGATACTCTTTTCTCTGGGTTTCATACTGGAAAAGTATAAAAAGCTAAAGTTACTCTGGACCTGCAATCTGTTTGAGCTGTTGACTTTGATATATTATGGTGCTAATCATTTCACTGAAGACTCATGATCTTTTGCTGTGTATAGCAGAGGTTTTCCAAAATGAAGAGATCATGGGCTGTGTCAAAAACTGTTTCTGCTTTGCAGAAGTCAAGGAAACAAATATTCATGTGGAGCTGATGTTTTATTCATTGCCTCACTCACATCGCAGAACTAGTGCTGATCTTGCCTAATGGGACTCAGTTTGCAGGCGTTGTGAAATGAGAAGGGTTTGGATGGGAGGATCGTGACAGTTGGGGTGTAAATTTGGGGAGAACTCAAATTATAAAGTATATCTCCTTCGAGTTTAGTCTTGGCTTGGGGTTAATAGCTTGTTAATAGCTTTGGCTTGGGGTTAATATCTTGTTTTGTTAATGACCAAGAGCATCAGAAGTGTTAGCTGGCCCTCCTTGACTGAGATCCATGCCAGGCAGAAGCAGATGCTAGGTCTCCAATAGATGTAAACAGAGCCTAGAAGAGCCTTAAAATTCAACAAAAGACTATTCCACTTTCCCTTTGTGCTGCAAAAAATAGTAGAAGGTAAAACAAATGCTGACATTTTCCTCCTTCTTCTCCAATAGATCTATGAAGAGAAAATTGAGGAATTCCTTCTCTTCGGGACATTTTTTGAAGCCACAATGATTGATAGGAAGTTTGGGGACAAGCCAATAACCTTTGAGGTTTCTGTTGGTAAGTGTGTTAGGGTCTTATCCAAAGTAGAGAGGGAGCCTCAGGAGCAGGGGGATGATAGATGTTCGTGACCGGGGTGTCTCAGGGCTCAGGAATCAGCTTCAGAGTAGAGCTTACATTTGAGTTAAACCCTGATTATCATTTCTCTGGATAACAGTCAAGTTGGGCATAATGATCCCTATCTCTCTTACTCCCCAAATGTCCTATTTTAATACAAATTCTCTCCTCCTGTACATACAGCAACGTAGCCAGTATTTACCCTCTTCATCACTTGGGAGATCAAACTCAGATAATTTACTTCAGGCAGAGCTCATTCTGTGATGTCCATTGCAGTCTGTCCCTGGCTGTGAGGGAGCCCTTTATGGGGGATGATCACTGTCCATTGTCTTGGCCAATTCCATTGAGTTACCTGTGGGTCTGTGAGTGTGACAGGGGGTGATGTACAGCTAGGACACAAATTGCAGGCACCACCTTGTCCTAACATCCTCCTGGTAAGACCTTTCCTCTTCCAGGGGAAAGCAGGACCATACCCCATGAGCTCCACACTGTGCAGCTAAATTATCCCTGGAAGATGACTAAAGAGAAAACAAGGACATTTTCATGAGCATTGAATGCATATTTTCAAAGCAGAACTACTTTCTCTTAAGAGAGAATCCTGAATGGTCTCATTTCCCTTGCAGGGATTTGGTTATCTCCTTACCAGACCCACCAAGGGTCCAGGTGCACAGCAGCACCCTGGCACTTCCAGTCTCTGTGCTCATGTCCATGGCTGTGCTCAGCTGTAAGGCTTTGTGTGCAGGGAGAGGTGCTGTGAAAAACAGGGAATCAATGAGTGATGCTGATTCCTGCTGAAACTTAGCAGGAAGCTGAGCTGAGAATGACAAGAAACTAATTTAAATAGTTGGGCAAGAAATGGTAATGATTCTTGTCAGAATTAATACTAAAGATTAATCTGGCTCTGAATTCTGGACCTAAATATCTATTAGCCACCTGTGCAGCTGAAATTTGGACCCAAACTTGGCAAGTTGTCATTATTTACATGAAAGGCTGAACCAAAAAGGCAGATCAGGATGTTATATGGGGTGATTCAGCACATTCTTCTCCTGCAGAGAATGTTTTCTCTCTGTCTTTTTTTAAATCTGTAATTATCAGTTTGATGAATGTACCTCTTTCCCAGTGCTGATAATTGCCCTTTAAGGCAAAATCCTTTTAGGGAAGATGATTGTATCATTAGCGGAATTGTCTGGCATTAGCCTTGAAGCTGGAGCCTCAAAGCATTGTTATTACTAACTCTGCAATCCCAAGATGCAAAATTTACTTGTCTGAAAAAGAGTTTATCACTTCTGAGATCAAACTTTGAAATGATCATCCATGTATTGTGAAGAAGACATAGATTTTCTGTGTGAATCAATCCCATACCAGGACTCCTGAGTATAGAAATATCAACAACAGTATTGTTTTGGTTTCTGAATTTCTTTACCAAAACTGAAGGTCCTGGGGCCAGAAATCAGAGGATCACATCAGTAAGTGATGTTCACATCACTCCTCTAGAACCTGAAGGTTGTCCATTCCAGGGACAAACATAACCTGTCACAACCTTTATAAATGGTTGTGGGGTTAAAACAGCTAAATTAACAAGTTTTCCCACTGATATGACTGGCCATTTTCTTTTCTTAAAACCTCATTCATGTTTACCACCTCCAAGTTAGACATCTCCCTGGGTCTCCAGGTAACTTTGGAAGTATTACTGATGGGGTGTCAGGAGGAACTGGAGGGAAAAAGAAGACACATAATGGAGAAGCAGAAGAAAGCCTTCTGCATGAGGGGGAAGGTGACATTTCTCATGACCTTGGAGTACCCCTGATATCTACCACACCCCCTGAGAAGCCACTGATCACAGGTGGGAACAGGTGAGGATCTGTTTTTCAAAACCTTATTATGTAAGACTCTGGTTCTTATTTTATAATCCTGTGGAACTCATTGATGAGCCCTGTCAGCATTAAAGAGTTTGTGTGAAATGGAGGCTTTCAGGTTCTCATTCTCAATTGCATCTTTCACAACAGTAAATTTTCTTGTCTTCGCTGAAGAAAGCAAGCTCTGAGCTATTTTAAATACATGTGATCTTGGCCTCATGGGCTCTTGAACCCTTTCTGAAAATGTTGTGTGTTACACCAGCTGCACATTGGAAAGCTACAGCAAAATGCAACTTCTCCAGTGCCATCCCTGGTTTAGGGTCCCAGATACACACTACAGCAAGTAGTAACAGAGGTAGGAGGAAATAGTCAGTGAGTAAAAAATAGAGCAATGGATGAAAACATGCAGGACAGTTCTTCTAAATAACCTTGCTTATAAACAGAATTCTAAATGTTTAATTCATTTGAAAGATGCAATTAAAAGGAAATATTTTCTTTGTTGTTTTGGTAGGTAGAACAATCCCTGATATTGGTGACTGCCAAGACTAGATGGTATTTCTTGCTTTAGAAGTCCAAGCAGTCTACAGTGTAAGGACCAGGAGGAAAATATCAACCTGGATCTGTTTGGTTTCTGGATGTTGCTAAATTTAAAAAGCACTTCTATTCATTTCTGCACTCAATGGCTCACTTAGATTAAATGAGAGCTAGTGAAAGAAAAGAAGAATGAAAATATCATGGTAAAAATTCTGGTTTTGCAGCAAATAAAAAAAGAGGGGGGAAAACCCCTCAGTGATTGAAAGAAAGACAGTTGCCTCTCCTTGTTAACAGAACTGCAAATTTGGGTACATGCCAAGTGTTGTTATCTTATTTGAGAGAAACTGGGATTTTTTAGTTTTTCCTTCACAAGAATTAAGATTTAAAGAACCATTGTAAAAGAATTAATCATTCTTCAAATCAGCTATTTTCTTCTTGGCTGTGTCCGGTATTAATAAACTTTTCTCTCATTAAAGATCCCTTTTCCTCAAATTTATGTAGAAAGCTGCATATTTTGTTCCCTCCTGTGCTGTTTAAAACAATTTGGTCAGCCACAGATAACAATTAATGAGTTTTTCACTATTTTCTCATAATGGCATCTTGGTTGGTCTCACCACTGGATATTTTTAGTATTAATAAGTACTTACTGGGATATCCAGTAGGTTAGATAAACTGCATTTTAGACTCATAAATGAACAATGGAAAACAAAATGAAGCATGTATTTTGGAGATTAAAACTACTAACTAATTAAAGGAGCAGGCAGAGCTTCTAAAGACTTCTGAAGCAGACACCATGAAACTGCCAGGAATTTTCCACATTTATGTCAAAACTTAAACTAAGGCTAAGCTAAAACTGAAAAAGTGATTCCTCAAAATTGTAATAGTGGGAATAACAGAATTCAGTTTTCCATTTTGAATTTTTTTGCGGCTATATACTCTTAGTAAATCCAATTAAAAGACTCATAAACTCTATGAATTTCAGATTAAGATGTTCAGGCCCTGGGAGATGGTTAAACTGTTTTTTTCTCTTCTGAAAGCACCAAAATTAATAACACCCAAGGCCTGTGTAGCTCTGCTGTGCACCAAATTCAATGGGTAATCCTCACCTTGTTGTAGGTTATGGAGGAGAAAGTAAATGGAAAATGCTCTCTCTTTTAATATCACATAGGGCAGTAAAATGAAGTTATAAAGAAGATATTAATCTTTTTAAATGGAAGAATTAACTCATAAAGGTTTATGATGATCCCCTCTTAGGGATGTGTGGAAGTTTGGAGTCATTGGTATGACACTCAAGAGCAAAAAGTGATTTGGTGTCCATGGTCTTGGCTTGGTGATCTAACACCTGTGGCCAGTTCTGTCTGAAATCACTGAGACTACCTAAGGCCATTAGAGCCATGGCCAGAAGAACATGAAGTGGTTTGCAGTGGTTCATACACATTAAAAAGATCTCCACTGTCCCACTACTGGTAAGGAAAATGAGGAGGCCTCTATTTTTAAATCCAGTGTGGCCGAGCAATTAAGTTTCATAAGGCTGTATTATTTATATAAAGGAAGACAATGTGCTTATCAGGTACATGGACTTGACATAGTACCTATTACAGATTAAATCAAAACATCAGCTTTGTGGCAGGTCTGCAGACTCCAGTTATGCTGGCCTCCTGCTCACTTTTTTCAGTGCAAGTCACTCATGCAGCTGAACACACAAAGAAAGCAGAGTTACAAGAAGAGTCAATATGAAAACTTGGACTTAAGATCAGAAGTGCTAGAAGCAAGAGTGGTGGATGCATTTTATCACTGAGTTATTATGAGCTTGATATTACTTTTACTAAGCAGGCTTTGCAGATCAGTTTCTGCCAGGGAATGTCAGTCTCCACAACCTCTGAGAAAGGTCTTCTTGTGAAAGTAATGTGGTATTAAGACTCTGCCATGCCTCTTCCACTGTGCAGTGTGTATTAATCTTTGCTCCTTTTTCCCTTGTAGTTTACCACCATTAATAGTATTTCAGAGCTTCCCTGCATGCCTTTTTGTCTGGCTTTTCTCCCTCCCTGGAAAGCACTGAAATTAGATCCATTGACTTTGTTTTTTCTCTTCAGGGATCTCACAGGAAGAATAAGTGATTTTTGTGTTTGCCCTTTCCAAGATTTACTTGTTAGCACATGAGCACACATCCTGTTGTGTCTACAGTTTTCTATGCTGTGAGAGCCCCAAAGGACTTGTCTTTGCTCTTCCCCCTCTTGAACTGCTCTGTCACCTTCATGATCTGCTCCCTACCTTGTTTTCACAGGAACTACCAGTACCTGCCATATGATGAGAGGAAGCCCTGTATCTGTGTAAGGAGCTACTGGGGCAACCAAACCTTCCGGCTGTACTCTTCCAACACTCTTGAGAAAATGGCAGATCACCTGGTAAGGGGCAACCATCCTCCCAGGTTCATGTATTCAGCAAAATATAGCAGTGAGAGGCCATGCTTCCTAAATCAGTCCTTCAGCATTTCCCCCAGCTGCATTCCTTGTTCGTTTTGTGAGAAAGTAGCTGATAAAAGCATTTTCCTTTTTCTTTCCACCAAATTGCTTTGAACTGTTAGAGCTGCTCAAGTATTCCCAACCACAACTATTTTTTTTGGCTATAGGTCTGCCTTCCTTCCTCAGCAATGTTTTATTCATGGTAAAAACATTCAAACAATTAAATTATGCGATACAGAGTAATTTTGTCTCCTACGGCTCTTCCTCTAATGCCTTCTTGCCATATGTTTATACTGGGCACTCATTAAAGGACAATATTTGCTCTTAGTTTTCCTAAAACATTGATAGAGACAGAATGGTATATCATCTCATGGGCAGTCACTCTGATGTCCTAGTCACAGTGTTTTCCCATAATGTGGTTTTTTTCTGCCTTTGTTTAAAGCTTACTATCAGTGGTCCCAAGAAAGTAGGTTTTGTTGTTTGTTTTTTTTTTTTTTTAAAGTGACTCCTAGTGTTGAATATTTTAATGTGGAGCAATTGGATTAAGAGTCTGATTCATCCCTCATTTATCTCTATTAATCTCATGAGCAACAATGCTGAAGTCATACTGATGCAAGGTTGTATCAGGAGAAGACTGACTTATAACCAAACCTTTTGAGCTCAGGTATTTGAATATTAAACATCTGAACATATGTATGTGGAGAGATGTTTGTCAGCACACCCAAACACTCACAGTCCTTGCTGAAAATCCAGATATTTATTTTAGTTTTTAAGAACAGACTCCATTCCTCCTGGGTAACAGTAGGTTTTGTGATGGGCCTTACACATGGATTCAAGTGACCACTGAAGTTTAAGATGTTAACTCCAGCAACTTGCTGAAGTTAAGCAGGAGGCTTAGAAACAGAACCAAGAAGAACTATTTTTTTTCTCCTACCTAGAGGATAATGTTTCCAAATTATTGATCTTTCTCAAAGAAGTAAGAATACAAAGTTGCTCCAAGCAGTAATAGCTTGGAAAAGTAATTAGAAAGACTGGGAAAAGGTCAAAATATATCATGCTGCTGAAGTCTTTTCTCTGTGCACTTCAAGTATAGTGATATATCAAAGGTTCTTTCTGGGAGGCCATAAAATCGCCTCCCTCATTCCTGCTAGTCATAAATGGTACTGTTACACCGACAGAATGACAAAGTGCCCTCCTGTGCATAATGGCTTTCTCATGTGTTTTTCATAGGAAGAATCATTAGAGCAAGTAAAGGACTTGATCAAGGTTTCAGAGACTGCAGCTGAGGAGAAAATGAAGAAGACCCTAAATGGTTTTATCAATCAAAGCAGGTAATAACATTTATTAGATGCATACAGAAAATCAAATTTAATGTTGGCTACAAATTCAAGACCAGACAAGGAAACTGGTGATAATTTTAGAAAAGTATAGTGAACCTACTGAGATACATATTTTATTTATTTTGTTATAAAAGCAAAGACCTTCCCAAATTGCAGTTTCAATTTAGACAGAGAAAATATTTATTGTTATTTTCCATATTCAGTATTGACAATAGATGACTGCCAATCATTGCCATATTATTTCGGCTCTCAGAACTCCAAAAAGATGTTATATATGTGATACATAGGATTAAATGAAGTGAGTAATAGATACACTGTAAAAAAAAAACAAAACAAAAACCAATGGAGGTTAATGTAAAAACAAAGGATGCCACATATTGGTATAGATCCAGTGGGCTCTGTATCAAATGACATGATTTGGCTCAAAATAGATATAACCCCTTATTTCTAGATATTATTAACCCATTTCTGTGAAGTGTGGTGCAGAGGTTTTGGGCTCTATTCTTTGAATCTTATAGGTACATAATATTTTCGAAATTTTCAGTGTCTTTTTCTTCTGGTTCACATACTGCAGCAGACACAGAACACTCCAATGTATTTTAGCACATTAGTGTTCTCACATTAAAAAAGTAACAGATTTAAAAACCCTGTTATTCCTGTGTCCTAGGGCATTCATGGTCATTGCTGAAAAGAAGCCCAAAGGGTTGAACTACACTGCTTTGGACAAAAAGAGGCTCATGCTGTTCAAACAAGAGCTGGTATGTGCTGTTCATTTTCTATAAGCATTAATGCAGTGATGATTACTGAAAGCACACTGTTTGGGTTTTTTTTTCTATTTTATTTTCTATTTGATTGCATCATATGGGAATGCTTTGTAATTCATATTAATATAGCACCCATGAGCATTTATTTTAATAAATATTACTGTGGTTAATAAAGAGTTGTCAGATATGCTAAAATGAAGTAGAAGATGTTTTTAAATACCAAAAAAGCATTATAATAATGATTATTTTTCTTGTCCATGCATCTTAAAATGGAATGATGCTGAATTCAGTGGAAAAGCACTAAATTTACACTGCTGCCAGGCACCTAATGACTGTGGTGGTGCTGAACTTCAAGACTAGTAAAGTCTGGCCTTTGATATTCCTGGATCTAATAATCTCCTCCAGAGAACCAGTGAGAAGATACCAAACTGGGTGGAAGTCATCTGAATATTTATTACCTTTTTTTACTGTTTGTACCACAAAAGATTGTGCCTTCTGTCAAGATCAAGGACTGGTAGTTCCTTGGCAATCACAAGGCGACAATCACATGTTGCCAATCACATGTTTTTTGGGACTTTCATACATGCAGTATACAGACAAAGACAAAATGGGACACATTCAATTTTTATGTTGTCCAGCTCCAAACAGTTAATCAGTTTCTGTTGTGACAAAGAAACATTGAACAAAGTATCTCCCATCTTCTCTTTTCAACTTGAATCAAAGACTGTTTCTCTTCCAGTTCAAACTACTTCATAACAGATGAAAAGAATATATTGTCTTTCCTCACTACAGGAAGCAATGTCCAGTGATGCCAAGGGAATCATTGAGCAGCAGAAAAAGAAGATGCCACTGGATGACATGATTCGTGAAACTCAGAGTTTTATAGATAAAATTAGATTCTTAGTTGATGAGGTAATCCACACAGAATTCAGAAAAAATTAAAATCCAAGACTTGTCTTTGATTTTCATAATCCCGTGTGAATAATAACTTCTGGCTTGGTTATCCAAAGAGTTCTCCTTTAGATATCTGGACTTTATTATCTTTTGCATTAAATGGAGCTGTTATCAAACCAGGGTAGGAAAAACCAGGTTGGGCTGCATGGTATGGAGAGGATGTACCACAGATATATTTTTTTCAATAAGTTCATCCCATACCTGGTGGCTTGGAGAAGCCAACTTTCTGATACGAACTCATGCCTCCACCTGTATGGACACCTGTATGGATTTGGACTGGTATGACCTTGGGGTGCCTATATTATTCAGCCTGAGAGTAATTGATATATTTGGTTGGGCCAAAATCCAGCCACTGGAAAGCTGTGCCTCTGAGAGCTGCCTGTGCTAGCAACCCATGGCTATTCCCTGGCTCAGAGAGCAAGTGGTACAGTGGCATGGTTTGCATCCTACACACAAATTCTCTTTCTTCCTAAAACAGAGTGACCCTGCTAACAGTTCCTTCAGGGAACAGCCCCTGGGCTGGTCTTTTTTCAGACCACACTGAAGCTTTTCTTGGAGAAACATTATCTGGAACAGGGCAAGGGCAAGGCAGCCTCACTGAGCATCATCACAAGAAGAAAAGATGATCGTATTCCAGTGCTTGAGCTGCTCCTGGTCCTTTTTGATTTGCTGGTATAGACGAAATTGATGGTATTTCCATGGTAGTTATTTATGTGGTCTGTGATTAAGTTATTCCCTGGGACAGAGCCATACCCAGATCCTTTAGTTTCTCCTAAAATTACTTATGAAGTGGGTGCTCCTCAATCAGTCTACAAAGCTCTATACCTTCAGCTGTAATTAGAAATTGAGGTGTGGACTGCAAAGCATGAAGTGACAGCCTCGTTTAGTTCAGGGGCACATCTGCCACTCTACAGGAGCCAGGAGGGCATCAGCTCTTAGTAAGAGTGTTTCAATAAAAATATGATAGTGGTGGCTCATAGAAGGAACTCAGTTTTACTTCAGTATATGCCTCATTTAACAGCCACAGAATACAGTGCCTGATGTGTTCATCTGGATGATCAGCAACAACAAAAGAGTTGCATATGCAAGAGTCCCAGCAAAAAACATTCTCTATTCCCCAGCGACAGAGCAGAGAGGCAAGGACTGTGGGAAGATTAAAACTCATTTCCTGAAAGTAAGTCTGTGGCACACTGCAAACACAGGTAATGCCTGGGGAGAATTTGGTATTCAGATTTCTTCCAGGGATAGTATTTTACAGATTAATCTTTGTAATATAAAAATATGTACAGATTTGTATCCACCATTTATTAATATTTGCTTCTTACATTTAGACTTGTCATTCTTTAAGCACTCTATCTTTGGCAGACTTTTGATGTATGAGTAATTAATTCCCTCACTACTTGCTCTGGCAAGTATAAAACATTGTTTATCAATGGCTGTATATATAAACAAATAGAAAAGGTACAGCCTCTTTGCTGGCAAAAACATCAGAATGCAGCACATGAAGGTCTGGGAGGAGAATGGTGAGAGATCATCACTCAGCAACTCAGCAAGGAAACCTAGATATTCAGGGGTAATACAGGAATTATTTATACTTTCTGTTTAAAACATGCTTAAGTTTGCACAATGTATGTCCAAAATTCTGTTACGGGATTATTCATATTGAAGGAAAGCCCTAGTGGATATACTCCTGCAAAGGCAGCGTGCCCAGTAGTACCTACAGTGGGAAATTGAGCAATGTAATTATTACTGTGACCATCAGGAAAACCCAAATATTCCAGACCACAGTAATTTCATATAATGACTTTTTAGTGTTTTTTCACCTTGGATTTCTGGGAATACCCCCATAAAGCACAGCTAAAGAGCAGATAAAAACATCTAAGATCCTGAGATACTTGCCATAGGTACTTGCTAAGCAAAGTACTATTTACCTGCATGAAATAAAATATTCTACAATTAACTATCCAGCCCCTTCAGTATCAAGACTTATCTTAAGAACAGACAATACTAAAGTCTGAACTTCATAGATCTAGATGAAGAAGTAATAGGTCAAGACTAGTAACATTTTATAGTGGAAATTTTTTCTGAACTGCCCAATGAAGTAATATTTTTAGTAATACATGGGACTAACTACTGGAGACCAGCAAAACTGCATGAAATGGAAAGTGGGTTGAAGTCTGGGCAAGGTACGGTATAAGATAACACTTATGCAGCTATAAGATAGCCTGCACAAATATCTGCATATTAGGCAATATACAGTTTACACAGACTGTTAGTTGAGCAAGCTGATAATTCCTTCCCTAAGAGTCACAGAAATTTCTTGTGCTAAATGAGTCTCAGGGCCACTCACTAAGGAGAAATTTCATTTATCAGTATATCAGCTGAGAGAATGCTTCTTTATTTTACTCTGGCTTGGTAAGACTCAGCACCCAGCCATGTCTCTTGAGCTTGTTGGTGATGTTGGATTTTTTCTTCAGCTCCCAGGCAAGCGCCCTCTTGGCTGGACTGTGCAGGCAAAAGTGGACATCTACCTGTGGCTTGGACCTATCAGCTATGCCCACAGTGCCATGGAGAATTTGCCTGTAGGATATGAGATTGAATTACCATCTAACAGCAACTCAGGGCACAGTGTGCTACCCTCACCTGCTTGCCTGCTGTATAAAAGTAAGGCACTCTTTCTTCTCTCTATTAACAATTAAGAGAAATGGCCCCAAAAACTCTAGTTCAGAGTGTGGCTCAACCCCTATAAAAAGTAACTGTTCTAAGATCATAGTGGCTTTGCTTCTTCTCATCAGAAAAGGCTGGCTTCTTTGCCAAGTCATCAGTGTTTCCGCTTTGTAGATGTCAGGGAAAGAAAAACTTGTTCATTTGTTGCATTTTCTATTCCCAGTCCCATGGATCTGCCTCCTTTTAGGGGAAACATCCCTCAGTTCTCCTGATGATGCATAGAACACCTAGTAGATAAAAGAGTGATGGAAGATAAAAAGTGGCACTTAATAGCCTTGAAGTAGAGACCTAAATGATTGATTTTAAGTGAATTCAGATGCCTAGCGCTTCTGAGTGTCTCAGATGTTTCTTTAGTGAGACAGCACTAGCAACAGTTCCCCTTGTCAGATCCTGGTTGGAGAGCAGCTGATGAATCTTCCCCTCCTACCCGTGTGCTGCCCTGTTTCCATGGAGCTGATGTTGCTGTTTTCTCTGCCATGATGTAGCCCCGCACCTCTTCCAGATGAGAGCCCACATGTATCAGGCGAGGGGGCTCATTGCCGCTGACAGCACTGGGCTTTCTGATCCTTTTGCAAAAGTTACTTTCACATCACGCTGCCAGACCACAAAGGTAAGTTCCTTTTTTTAAAGGTAAAGCCTCTTTTGGTGAGTGAAGACTTGAAAACTCCTTTTTTCTGGGTTTGTTTTTTTGGTTGCTTGGTTTTGCAAGGAGGTACCTAGCAGGAAAAGTTAGATGCCTGCTGTTAAAGAGCAGATCCTGAGAGTCCACTGCAAACAAGTTTACATGTTGCCCACTACTCTCATAAAAGATGCAGCAGTCCTAGTTTATTTTAGCTCAGATATCAGATTATTTGGAACTACTGGAACACTGTAGCAAGTGTACCTTTCTTCACATCTTTATGTGTTTTAAATTTGGTATTGCTACGTATAAATGTGGGTATAAAGATGAACCCTCATGGTTCTCTTT
Organism: Poecile atricapillus; assembly: GCF_030490865.1. Taxonomy (NCBI): domain Eukaryota; kingdom Metazoa; phylum Chordata; class Aves; order Passeriformes; family Paridae; genus Poecile; species Poecile atricapillus. The sequence continues at coordinate 142,251,500 of NC_081250.1, forward strand.
TCCCCTAACCTATGCATTCAGTCACTGAGCAAAGTGGAGACCTTTCTATGGCTTCTGTAGCCATGTGAGCCAGCACGGCCCTTTGTGATGGAATATGGCAAAGCACACTGGTGGTTTTAGAGGGTTAAAATGGAAATGAGCTGAAAACAGAGGTGGGAGACTTAAAGGCTGCTAAAATATGCCCAATAGGGAATGGTCTCCCATCTCCCTCAGGAAACTCCAGGGATCAAATGGGCTCCTGTGAGGCCTCTAGAGAGAAGTGGAAACTTCTACTGAGTTTCAGCAAGAAGAGTTGAGGTACAGCCTGGATAAGTGAGCAGGAAGACAGTCACTCACAGAACATGGAGATTGATTTTCAAGGGACCTGAGCCCTTTACAACTACCTTGGAGTTAAAATTGGGCAGGAATCCTGACAATCATGCCACAAACAGAATTTGCTGTGCCAAATGTGGTTCACACCAAGTACAATCTTGCTTCAGAAAAAATATTTAACCCTCCCATCCAGCCCCTCCCCCTAAAGCTTCACAGAAGACTGGTTCAATTTAATTAATTCTAAAATTCCTTTGACATTTTATTCTGTTACAAGGCAAGTTCTGTTGCATGTGCCGCCAAAGCAGACAAAAATTAAAGCCTTTCTCTAAATTGTAAATTCCTGCTTTTGCTACTTTGGCCTCAGGGTTATTAATTGATTTTTTTCCTGTAATGTGATTTTAACTTCTAATAGAAGGTGGTGAATGAATCCAATTAAATTAGTGTCTAGATGCACCAGATTCTGGAAAGTAGAATTTCGCCCAGGAAAAATAGGTGTTTATAGGCACAGAAGTGTTGAGTTTATTCACTGCCTGCACAAAGTACTGCGGCTGATAATTTGCATATTTTCTTAAGACTGTCAGCCAAGTGCCAATAAATGGTAGTAAAGAACCTTATTTCCATTCAAAAGAATGATAGCAGATTATGAGTAATTTTGCAGTTGGCACATTTTTCCTCTTTAACTGTTATCTTTGTTAAATATATTTTCTGCCTAGACAGTTAAAACATTCTCTATGATGAAATGCTATAAGCATCCACCTAATTCAAATTACAACTAATTAAAAACTTTTGATTTCTAATGAGGAATTCATGAAATTATCTTCTTTTTTTTTCATAGTGTTAAGTGTCATTACATAGAACTAAAAATAAGATTAAAAAAATGTGCCCTGGGGAAATGAAAACTGGCCACAGTTAGGGCAAAAGTTTTATTTTATTTTAATTGCACTTGGGATGTGCCTGCTTTCCTAAACCAACAGCTTTCCTATAACTTTAATACTGGAGTTTGTCTACACAGACTGGTTGTCATGATATGCTTGTTAGGCATTTGTGAGGCAAACAGGGAAATGGAGAAATTGGAGGTACCACCCTCAAAGCAAAAGATTCATATTCTTCTGGCTGGGAGGAGCTGCTGAAAAATGTGGTGTCTCAGACATGGCACTGTTCAGGGTGTGGAAAAGGGGGTCACCAGCAGATGAGCATGTCCTGCTGAAGGACACTCAACCAAACAGCTCATTAAAAATTTCCTCTCTTCCGTTAGATCATTTCTCAGACATTATCCCCTACCTGGAACCAGACACTGCTTTTCAACAGCATTGTGCTTCATGGTGACAAAGAGGAGATTTCCCAGTTCCCACCAGAGATTGTCATCGAGCTGTATGATGATGATGCAGTGGTAAGCTCAAAATGCTTCTCACTAAAAACCTGGGCTCTTATATCCTATTGCAAGCATGAAAGCATTAGTCACTGAACAGGCTTTAGATGGATCACCTTGCTGAATAGAGCTCAGTGTTACTGTGGTTTGCAGTTTAACATATCAGAACAGCCCTGAGATCCACTACATGGCCTTGCAAAGATGTGGCCTTGCATTTTCCCCAAGTGAATCTTCCAAAGAAATCAGAAACATCTTGCCCCAGGTCCCTTGAACACCGCTGTAAATATTGTAGCTAGGTCTGGGTCAAGACCATGCAGACTCTGATACAGCTTCATTGACTAAATATAGACCTCAGAAATTTTGGATACTCTGAAGAGCTAATAAGTACTCAGCTCTTCCTCTTCGTAGCTGCCTCGCACCTCACTGCCTTCATACCTTGGCCTTTCCTTCTGAAGGTTTTTTCCTCATAAATACCAAGCTCTGCATTGTCTTGGCTCCTATAACCATTGTGAAACCCAAATGCATTTGACCCCTGTATTCTTCTTTATTTAGGGTAAGGCAGAATATATTGGGTCTACAGTGGCTGCCCCTGTGGTGAGACTCGCTCATCAAAATTATGAGCCACCAAAACTTTGTTACCACCCAGTGCACTGTGGAAGTCTTTCAGGAGGAGACCTTCTTGCCGCATTTGAGCTTCTGGAGGTAAATTTGACTTTCTCAACAATTTCACTTTTACACCTTGGGGCTCACAAAAGCTGCCATGGCATCAGGGTCCATGACCATATTGAATTAGTAGGAACAGCAGCTGGAGCCATTGGGCCTCATAGTTCCCATTCCATTCCTGTCACCCCTTCCACCTTGTCAGGGGCCACTGCCAACACACAAACACACCACTGCCAGCCCTTCACACACTATAAGCCACCTTTGCCTGTCACTTACCCTGCCCTAAACTGTGCTCTAGCCTGAGAAACTCTGAAAATCCAAGTGCCATTGCAATGACCTGCTGCTTGGGGTAGCACACGACCCTGACTACCAGCCTTGAAGCTCCCAATACCACTTTCATTCTTAGGAAAATGAAATGGTGAATAATAAGGAGCGGATTAGGGAGGCAGAGTTTTTAGATACCCCTACTACATCTAAAGAAACATTACATGGTTTCCAACTGCAAGACAAAAGGAAAATTCAGTTCTGGTAGATGCAGGACTGGGGTTGATCATGCTGGGATTTCAGGCAATTTCACTGGAATTTGCAGAGCCACCAGTTAAAGGTAACTTCCATCTGCTGAAAACCTACAACAGTTTGTTCTGAAATCTGAAATGGGAAAAATGTGAAATTTCATAACATATTTTACAGCTAAAACAGGCTTTTAATTACGGTAGCTATTTATGTTTTTTGGTGAAAGCCTGAAATATAACAACATGTGGAATATTTCCTCATTGTGGTTGTGTCACAGGACAGAGTGAGAGCTTCAGACAAAGTTCATTAGAGAAGTTGTCCTATTGTGTCATGAGGTGCAGAAAGGATCTTTTTGCTTTCTAAACTCCTTCTGAGAGAGGAGCCTGAGTGTGGCTGGGTGAAATCTTAGTCCCAGATTGTCAATGGTTTAAATCTAAAGAATTATAGAGGTGTGAGTGAGCCTTTCTATGGTTTCACTTTTTGGTAAGCAAAAGAGTTATATATTATATTTTGGTTTATTATCTTTTGGGATAGAGAAGCAACACTATTTAGGGGATATTTTCAAATATATTCCTAAGAATTCTGTAGAAATTTGGCAACTTCATTTCATGAAAGGAAATGAAATCTTGCAATTACCCATTTGGCAAGTTTTGGTCCATTTTCCAACACTTCGTGTCATCTCATTCCATTTTAATATTTTCACTTCATTTCAGAATTATATATATATATTTATATTTTCCCCAAGCACTTCATTTCATCAATTTCTTCTCCTCTCTCTTAGTTTCACTTTGTTCCCTCATTTCAAGATGTCAGTATGATTAGGGCCACTTTTGGTTCTTTTTGCTGCACCTCATTTAATCCCAATCCATTTTGTTGTATTCACTCCTTTTCCAAATTTCCTTTTTTTTTCCCTGTTGAATTTTATTTTATCCTATCTCCATTCCAGAGGATTTGTTACGCTTTGTTCTCTGATTTCAAGATCTCATTTCCTTTCATGAAATGAAACTGCCAGGCCTCAAAGCACTCCAAGAGCTGAAGTGCTGCTGGCTTTTTCCAGTATCAGGGGATTCCTGATGGTGCTCTGTGTGAGGAATGAAAAAAAACTCTCTCATCACTGATTTATTCTCATTCTGATCCCATAACTTTTCCTATGACATAGAATTCTTGATAACTCTGATCAGCAGGTACTGTTTGGTTCAGCTGAGGAGTGTTGTGTACAAAGTGAATGCTCCTTTCTCCTTTCTAAATGAATGCTTGCTGGAGAGATAAAATCTTACAATGAAGCATCCTGGCATTCAGAGAAAGAATACACTAAAAAACCACAGACTAATGGATAATGAAAGTCTTGCATTTCTTCAGAATGAATTCAGGGTTTATTTTTTATTTTTTTTATTAAAAAAGCAAAATTCCTTTGTAAACCTTTATCCAGGCATTTTGCTCTACTCTCATTTGAGTACTATATCGTTTTTCACCTCCTGTTCTCTGCAATTATTATATTAATTGCTTTGGATTTTTACTGATAAAATGTAGATCACATGTGCATGTGAATGATTGCTGGTAATTACCTGAATACTCACCACTGCTGCAGGTGCTTTTCTAGATCTTATGTTTTCCACCCATCTCTTCCTCCACCTACAAGGTACTAAGGAACACATACTTTCTCCCTTTTAGTAATTAGATTCCCACACAACTGTACATAGTCATATAGCCTGGCTAAATGAAGCAGAAGACTTCAACTTCACAGAGCCTTTGAGAGCAGTATCTCACCTGCTTCACCTCTCAGTAGTGACAAGTTAGCTTAGGAACACTGCTGCACTCCAGAAGTCGTGATTCTTTTCCCAGAAGCTGCATACACAATACTCCTTAGGTGCCATGCTTCAAGTGAAAGCTGAGAGAGCTCTGCCTGTAGGTTGTTCCCTGCTGCCACAGCCTGAGCTCCTGTCAGGACTCACCATCACTTGCTGGCTTCCACTGTTTTATGTAGGAATTTTCTAAATCAGGCTAAACTGCACATCTGTCCCGTTGTGGAATGAGGTTATAAATACACAGTTATAAACTAGAAAGGTGTTTGGAGCTAATGAGCTTTGTCACAGAAGGTGCACCAAGCAGGCAGCAATGCCTGAAGGACAGCAAGAGGCAGAGATGGTCATGCCTCAGAGCTGCTGTGGAGTCTGCTCTCCTCCCACCCAGCTGGAACAGTCATGTACACCCAAATATGCTCCTGAATGTGGGCAGGGTCATGTGCAGTCACACACAAAGAACAGAAGCGCTGCCTGCCACAAGAGTTTAGTAGCTGCACAGAGAATACTCAGCCCTGTTTTTAGAGAGGTGGTTTGGAGGTTCTCAAATGGTGAGAGCATGCAATAATGCAGGAACACTATTCCATAGCAGCTGGAGAATATTATGTCTCTCCAGCAAATTTTTGCTGATGCGCAGTCTGTTCACCAGCTCTTTTTAACTAAAATCCCATCTAGAATCTTCCTGTGGAAGCCTTCTAAGCAGTTTTGCTCAAGATTTTTGTTAAATAGAATTACCACGCTTTCCATTTTTAGTAAATAGAATTATAATGCTTCAGTACATGCATGTCTTTAGGGCAAACTATGTCCTATTAGGTAAAAGAAGCCATTTTTTCAGAAAGGCACATAAACCAAATATATTGAATGCTTTTTCTGCCATATGTTTTAGCATCACAGCATGAGAGAGAGCATTTCAAGTCACATTCCTTTCACAGCACAACTGTTCTGCTCTGTAACTTGTCTTATAAAACTGATTAAATTGGTGTGTTCTATGTGTCATTATCAACAGATACTTCCATTACTGGTTTTATTCTTCCAAAAACAAGCCTGAGTTAAAACTGCTTCATTTTTCAGATTCCTGAGTCAGATCCAGACAGACTTCCCCCACTGGATCCACCAGATATTGGCCAGATTTACCCAGTCCCAGCTAACATACGGCCTGTTTTAAGCAAATACAAAGTGGAGGTGAGATACTTTGACTATTTCTGTTTCCTTATCTCATCACCTTTTATTCTCTTGTTGAGCTGTAACAGTAACTGATGATTTTACAATCTTGATCAATAGGATTCACATGAAAATAGCATATAAGGGCATGCAAGGCTGTGCTTTCACTGAGGGGAACCGTGGGGCTGTGTCTCAATCCTGACCTTTTGGGAAAGGACTTCTCTTGTGGCAGAGCATGGCTGGTGGATCCACACAGCCAAGGAAGTGTCCTCAGGAGTTGGAGAGCTTCTCCTTGCAAATGACATCACTGGAGCTGAAGTTTGGCATCAGCCATCTCACAGGCTTTTTGTGGGTCCCTGACTTCAGGAAAAAACAAAGCCAAACAATGCCTTCTGCATATGTACACATGTCTACACCTTCCCCATCTTCTTTGTATGATTTGTGTCCAAAGTAGCCTTATATTAGAAAGCTGGAAAAAGTGGCAGATTTTCTTATCACCGCAGTGCCTGATGCTGCCCAGCCTCACTGTTCACTGCCACTCATCATGCAGCCTTCACACCACCTGCTTGTTATCCCATTTCCCCATGCCAAGCCAGGGTTTCTGCAGGCTAACTGTGTTTTTCTCTGCACACTACAGGTCCTGTTCTGGGGTGTTCGAGAGCTGAAGAAAGTCCAGCTCCTCTCGGTAGATCGGCCCCAGGTTCTCATTGAGTGTGCAGGGAAAGGAGTCAAATCCTCTGTCATACAGAGCTACAAGAAAAATCCCAATTTCACTGGCCTTGCAGATTGGTTTGAAGTGGTGTGTACAGCATGCTGCCCCTTGCCTGTCTGTTCTCTGGTCAGACAAGGTGTTAATTACCATTATCCTTCCTTTCTTGTCAAATAATTTCTTCTGTGTCTTGATTAAATACTAAGGGATGTCAGTTCTCGTGCAAAAGCTACTGATTTGAAAATGCTTTAAGAGACTTTTGCTACAATCATATGATAAAAGAAGATAATGTTCTTCATGATAAGTCCCAAGTAGATAAGAAAATAATGTTGCAATCAGATTTTTACTGATAGGTTGGAACTTGTGGGCAGCTAACAGAAATATATTTAGTATTTTTCCTCCTCCTTTCCAATTTTGCTGGGTAGTGTTCAGTTTCCTTTATTTTCTTTTCATCCTTGCAACTTTCCTTTGTTACTGGGCTATTAAGGGGATTGATAATTTCTGGTTTATGAGCTCAGGGCCTTCTCACATTTTCACACCTGCTTTATGAACTGCAAAGCAATGTACCTCCTGTTGGTTGGGTTATGAGAGCTGGCATTCTCTGAATCAGTCACCATCAGAATAAAACAGTCTGTTCCATTTGCTCTTGAGAAAAGTATATCAAAACAATAACATGGATACTGAAGTACAGCTTCTACAGTATTTTTAGCTCCTATTGTATTTTCCTAAGAGCTGTTTTCCTCTTGGTAGTTCATCCTATATCACCCAGGGTCCACATCTTGTTTTTGGGAAAACTGAGTCAGATAGGGTTAATAGCCTTCAGCACAGCAGCACTGGAATTAATGCTCACAACTTCCAATGTTGCATTCCATCCTTCTGAACACTCCTGATTCCACCAGTTTATTCTAACAAGAGATGCTTCAATATGAGAGCATGGGATTCATCTCAGCAGGACAGTCTCTACAGTCTACTCTGTATTTTAAAGAACAAAGCTTTCTCTAGATTTTGCAGAAAACCAAAGTCATATTGCTTATGCTGAATGCATTTTGCATTATGAATATGTTCATAGCTAAGGAGGAGAAGGGAAGGAGGGAGGGAAGAGTAGAAGCCTTATTGCTGTGCACAGTAAATATTCTGTACATGTTCTATGTTCTCTAGCCATTCTCTCATGCTGCTGTCTGTCTCCTGCACTAGGAGCTGCCTGAAAATGAGCTCTTGCATCCACCACTAAGCATCTGTGTGGTCGACTGGAGAGCATTTGGGAGAAGTACTCTTGTTGGAACACATACCATCAATTGCCTGAAGCAATTCCTATGCAAAACCCCATTAGGTCCTCAAGCTGCATCTAACAGAGTAGACATTGCAGAAACTGAGAAAGGCAAGTGTTCAATTCTGACCCCAAATTAAAAGACAAAGGACCTTCTTAGAGGTTTACACTTAGAAGTGTGCTTTATTGTGTTGAGCATAGGATCAAACCTTTAATCACATGACTATTTGATGATCATCAAATGCTATGACAGTATTTCTGGCAAAATCTTACCTAACTTGCAAAGTTTCAATCACAGCTTTACCTGAGTCATCCCAGCCTGCTGTGCTATCCCAAGAAGAACCATTTTTAGCTGATGACATCTACGTTGAGGTGGAGCAGGGTAAATGGACAGTGGTAGATCCAGACCCATCCCTCACAGCACTTCCTGCCGCTGAACCAGAGCACTGTGCCTCTGAGACAAGGAAAGAGAAGAAACAAAAGGTGGGTATAGCTGAAGCTACTAGCTAGCTTCCTCCTGCAGTCTTGAAGACTTCAGCCCTTCCTGATAAAGTGGGAATCTGTTGACCCCAGGTTAAGACATTTTGGGTGTTAATGTTGACACCCACACTATCTTGCTGGCCCTCAAGAGAACTAGTTAATAATACAGCTTTGACCCCACAGAACTTCATTACTTCCACTAATAGATTCTTAAAATACTTGCAGACTGAAGTGGAGAAGCCAATTTGTATCTGAATGTTTGCATCCTTTGAAACATCATTATTTATTATCTGTGTAGATTTGCCTATTGTATGGGTTGCTCCTGTGGCAATGTCTCCAGCGTTTAAAGTCATGGCATAGTCAGTAGAAAATACAGAGACAGCTTTAATAACATGATGATCACAATGAAGTGTCTTGGAATAAAAGACAGAGACAGGAATTCATATCACATTTTATTTAACTCTTGGAGGCTGAAATTTTCCATGTATACAGCTGTTCATGCTTAATGTCATGAGTCAGGTGATTAGTTTTAATCAGTTCTAGTGCTTTTCCCATCGTTTGGTAGGAGATGAAAAAATCCATCCGACGGTCAACAAAGAGGAGAAAAAGAACCATTGCAGATGAATCAGCTGAAAATGTTATTGACTGGTGGTCAAAATACTATGCTTCTGTGCTCAAAATGCAAAAGGTGAGTCACACAGCATGCCAAAAACTCTCATGGATAAGCAATGTTGTAAAAGTAGATTTACTGCTGAATGATTCCTTTTCGCTATTACACTTATAATGATTAGTTTGTCCATTGTGTTTTTCTTTTGAAAGGCAAAAGGAATTTTTTCCAGTGAAGGAAAACCTGAAGACAGTAAGTAAATTATTTGCATTTTTCTATTATTTTGCACTAATACTTTCTCTAGCATTGCTTCTCTACTGTTTTAGTGACAATTAATGTCTGGTAACAGAGTCCTGCTGGTATACTGGGCTCTTTCCTCTACAGCTGATCAGTTGATGGATAGGTTAAAACTTCACAGCCAGTGTTGGGTTAACATGAATTTCCTGTCATTCAAATATCATTCACAAAGATTAGCAAAGTCAAAGTCCTGAAGGATACAAGATAGACATTGTCTTGATCTTAGGTTGCATTTGCAACAGGCTCTGGAAAAAAAAGTCCTCAATTTTGAATCCAGTTCAGGATCAGCAATGCAGGAACAGCTTCTGCTAGGACACTTCTAGTCATGTGTGTTATTTCCATAGCTGGAAAGCTTTATCTAGCTCAGGTTCAAGGAATTTTTAATTTTTTTTTCACAAGAACCTAAAATAATTGGCCAGAAACAGGCTCTGTGTGCATATATATGTATGTCTCCATACACATATATTCCATGGCTCAACAGGTCCTGCCACAATCAAACTGAACTCTGGAAAAAATTATTTTTGGACAAATATGACTGCTTGAGAATGCTAAGAAAAAAGGAAATATTTACTGTTTACACAGAGCTGCTATTCAGAATGAAATTAGTCACCTTTTCATGGCAGAGCTGACCACACTCCCACAGGGACTGAGGTGATTTAAAGGGGTGTTGAGGTTGCTCTGAATGGAAGACATGACCTAAATATCACATGACATCATCTTGGGAATAGCAGGTAATGGTGCTTCAGTGATCATCAGTGCTGCTGAGAAATGAGGAGGAGATCAGTTTCTGAGTGAAGCTCACTTGTCCAAATGGAGGAAATATTTACATAGAAAATGTTCTACAAAAATGTGATGTTCATTTACAGTTGTGACATCCACCCACAGGCTATTCAGGCAGTTTTGGCATATTGGTTCTGATGATTTCAGACCTTGTAAATTCTCTTCTGATCATTTTTGTTTCAAATTTTCACCTGTGATGATAAGAGCTATACATACAAGGCATCTCTGACATGAAATATGTATATCTAGATATTTAGTATTGTTAAACACACAGGAATTACTCAAAAAATTAAAGTAAAATGAACTCAAAATCCAGATTTCACTCAAAGAACTGAAACAATCTCAGTGTAACTTTTGAGAGCTCACCCTCTTTTTGCTGGGAAATCCCCTCTCAGTGTTTGGAATCTGACTTTAGTCTGGTGTACCTCTTCCCATTTCTCACACTTGTAGCTTTCACCAGGTGAGATACACCCTATTTTGTGATATCTTTAAGCTGAGAAGGACTTGGGTCATCCTGATATCTGAAGTAACTGTCAGCCTAAACAATAGCTTTCAAGTTTAAATAAACCTTAAATTTTATGTGAAAGCTGTTAAGATCTGTTTATTTGCATTGGGGAGGAGTCAGAGAGGGAGGAACAGGGTGGACTGGGAGGTGGCCATCAGGGAGGGGGTCACACAGGACATCATCACACTTGGTCCAACAAGCTCATTATGAAGACTGGTAGCCACAGAGAGCATAAATTGCTACCTGTGCCTGGGAGAACCAGTGGTAAAAGAGAGGATCCCTATGTCCAGCAGTAGAGGAATAAATAGAGAAAGAGCAAGGGGGACTCTCTGAAAAATTTTTGCTGTCCTGAAGCATTTTATGTGCTTTGCTTACTAAAACATACATGATGTCATTAAATTTTTGCAGATAAGCAGACTTCTGACCACATAGCATTGTTCATAGAGGATGAGCCAGACAAAAAGAAGAAGGATAAGACATTGAAAAGGACACAGAAGGAAACTCCAAACCTAGCAACATTGCAGGTAAGAGAAAAGCAAGGCTGAGGTAAGGCTGTTATTCGCCGTCTCTCCAAAGTCTGACCATCAGCAGCTGAGTTTGGTAAGCCCTCCTTACATATATTTCAGACACTTTAAAATTAATAAAACACACTAAATTATAATGATAATGCCCTTCAGCACAAGGGACACAGAGGAAACCGGGGTCTCATAGGGAGGATGTGGCCCACTTGGTCTTAGACATAGAATATGTTGGTGTAGACAAACCCAGAGAGACTTCAGTGAAATTCAGTTTTGTTGTTTGCATGTAAAATACTGTAGTTGGAAATCCCAAAATTCATGCTAGAAATACTGCAGCCTATTAAGAATGTCTCAAAAAGGAGATGGAAAGCATTGCTGTGATGGCTAGTGCATCCCCCCCGATGGGAAATAATACTCAGCTCACATTAGATTTGGTTGGGTAATGATAGAAGGAATTCAAAGAAAACTATGGGTTGTGCAAAATGTCTGGAGAGATGAGAGGTTTGAAAATATTAAGACAGTTTGGATTAGATTGTAGCTGAATAAATGGGAACTTGAAACTGCTGTTTCCATTTTTTAAGAGATGGCAGTAATATAGCCCCTTCTATTTCATGCTTGATAAATTACTGGGAAAGAGTATTGAAAATGTGTGTTCTTTGAAAAATTATTTGGTCTTTTGAGCTATCCTAAAGCTCTGTCCCCAAAGCATTTTATTATTGTCTGCTTTGCTTTCAAGTTTTGAGACATTAACACGATAGAATGGGTCAGTTCAACAAAGGCACAATGCCACAAGGAAACAGAAGCAAAGACAGCACATCTACAATTTTTCACTCACACCAGTGCTTGCAAATGTTAATTTTGGCCCCTTCAGATTCACTTTCACTTGCTGCATTAATGTGTTACTTCAATACTTGGGGGAAGACTTTCTTTGAGGACAGAACTGGTCCTGTTTTAAATGGGGAATTAACTTTTTTCCTCAAGAACTTTTTGCAAAACCTTGGTTTTTATTAAAGTCTGCATTTTGGGTCAAAATAAATTTCTATTCATTCTCTAATAAAAAAAGTTGCTATAAATAAATTCACTGTGCCACAAAATATAAGCATTCTTCTGTTTTCAAAGATTTATGAAGGAGACTTGGAGAGTGAATTTAATAACTTTGAGGACTGGGTGAAAACTTTCCAGCTCTTAAGAGGAAAATCGAATGATGAAGTTCATGCTGATGCTGAAGACAGAATAATAGGAAAATTTAAGGTAAGCTTTAATGTTGATTAAATGGGTAATAATTTAGAGATTTTAGGTTTTAATACATATTTTAGGTATGCCAGGGACAAAAGGAATAGACATTTATAGTCTGTTGTAAATAGAATTAGTTTTATTATATCTAGAGTCAATTTTTTTCCTTTCCCATTATCTGATAGAAAAAAGCATCATCCAACACCAGGTGTTCACTTCTGTTTTGAAATAAGGAATTACAAGAAGTTTAAAATCACAGAACGGGGAGAGGAGATATATTATGGTGTCCAGATTTCACTAATGTAACTTGGTTTCTACACTATTACAGAACCTTATATGTAATTTAGTGTAATTTAAATGTAGACCCTCACAGCCTCATTCAGGTCTCCATCAGGCAATCTGAAAAATTCAAAGGCTGAGTAATGTTATTAGGATTTGTTTGTAGTTTAGAGGAACTGATTAAAATCACTGATATCTCAATTAGCTTGTGATGCAGATTTCTGTCCAAATGACTTGTTAGTTGCTTTCAGGCAGTATGAGCTACTCAGCAACATGAGTCGATATTGATTTATATGAGCTGCAAAAATACAGTTGGATTCATGTCACACTGTCATGAAACTTACTCAATGGAATTATTAATTTTCCAATACACAGTTAAGGTCAAAACATCATTTTTAAAATATTAATGGTTAGAAAACTGGATTTAGAATATCTACAGGTATTAGTTTTAAATAGCCAATAGGCATGGAGGTATTCCTTGTAAATATCTAGATATGATAGTACCATATTGTAGGGAAAATGCATTTTAAAAGGTCATGTTTAGTGCAATGCAGTTTGGGTGACCTGTGAGGGCTACCACAAAATAAGTTGCATGAATGATGCTTTTTTCATTCAAAGGGTTGGGTTTTTATTGCATTTGATCTGTTTTCAAGGGAGACAAAAATCTATGTATTTCCAGGGCTCCTTCTGCATTTACCCAAGTCCTGAGGATGGCAGCTTGCTGGACGGAGGGCAGCCCCGCATCCTGCAAGGGATACCCCCAAACCACTCTGTCAAAGTGCTCATCAGGGTTTATATTGTGGCAGTAAGTAGACAGATGCTCTTTTAACCTTGAAATAACTTGGATTTTTCTTTTCAACTCAGTTTACTTTAAGTGTCTTTGCAGCGAAACTTCTGAAAATCCTCATCCATGGGGTTTGGGTTTTTTTCTGCTCATATTTCAAACAATGTTTCATACTGTAGAAATGGGTGTTCAGACTAGAAAGTATTACATATATTCTTCCCAATAAATCTGGAGATTTCTGCAAGACTGGAGAGTCACTTTACTTGTTCAAACTAAAAGCTCTGGATACGTAACTAACATGGTACAGACAACCTGTTCCAGCCACAATATGCAAATGCAGCCAGTTTTAATGAGTAGAGCTGCTCAAAATGACACACATTTAAACAAAACCTCAGTAAAGAGGAAATGGTAACTTATTTTTGAGGGGCTGTGAATAGCATTCTACGAAAGTTCTACATGTGAATAATTTTTGGGGTCAATAAAGGTAAAAATACAGAGCACAAGATGAGGAAGAATGGTGTGAGAGGTAAAATGGGTAGAAGAAACTGGTATTTCAGAGAAACAAGAGAGTTGCAGGTAATCTAAGACAGAAATATGGTGTGAGGAGAGACTATGGCAACAAAATATGAAGAGATTGTTTTGCTTCCTAAATGAATATAAGGACTTAGAAGACTTTTCCAACCTTAACAATTCTGTGATTCTATAAAGAGTTGGTTTGCCCTGTTCAAGGATCTGGAACTATATTTGTGGGTAAATCTTTCCTGAATCCTACCTGCACTTGTGCAGCAGGCTTCTTCCTTAGCATTGCCTCTCCTGCTCAGCTTTTTCTGTCTTAGTGATGGAACAACACTTCCAGCTTTGCAAACTCTCTTCTACTCCACATCATGTTTTCCTAATAGCCTGTAAAACTACAGGCCAAATTTTAAATAACATGAGGCAGGCAAAGCCCCTCAAATTCCAGAACACCCAGGACTGGGCAGGAAAACCATACTCCTGTGTAGGGACCCTGCTGTATTTTAGCAAACTTCTTGAGGACACAATTTTTCTTCTTAACAGGCATTCAACCTCAGCCCAGCTGATCCAGATGGCAAGTCAGATCCCTACATCGTGCTGAGGCTGGGCAACACAGAAATTAAAGACAGAGAGAACTACATCCCCAAGCAGCTAAACCCCATATTTGGAAGGTCTGTGATGACTTATTTTTGCATTCAGTGTAGTTTGTGCTTTATCTCTTGCTACCACTGATGCTGTTTGTTATATGCAGACTTCTGCCTGTTTGGATGTTTTGTAATCCTGATGGTTAAAACGTTGGGAATTGGTGTCACACTATATGATAATAAGATATTTCATTTTCATACCCATCAAAATATGCCAAGTAATGCAATCTGTCAGAGGTTTTGCAAAATGATGTGTGAGAGGAAATGAGGCAACAAATGATAATTGTCTGTTAAAATTAATATAATCATTTTGTTTAATGCAAAATAAACATCAGAACAGTAAAGTGTGATTTCACAACCTTTGTTGCTGTTTCAGGCTGGATAGAGTACTAAATAAATCTCATAATTCTAGGATATATGAGTTCTTTGAACTCAGAAAGCCTTCTGAATGGGGGAGCTGGGGGCAAGCTGTCAGTAGTTATCCAGTTTGTATTATCAGTGCTTTATAGTTATTTATATTTTTAATGCTAACAGCTGTGATTTTTTTTCTGGTAAATTTCCCTATTTTAAGAAGGTTGAAAATATTTTGAATTGGGGTGGAAGATCATTAAGACAGAAAAACTGTGCTATTTTGGACTGAAAGACCCCTAGAGTCAGGGGGTGGGAAATAAAAAACTCATGCTTCAGGAGACAAAGCTCAGTTTTTTCTGTGCTTTGGAGAAACCTGGAGCCAGTGTTGTGGTGATCAGGATGTCCTGTCTTTCACTAATTTGTCAAATCCCTTTTCTATGCATATTTATATTTTCACTTTCCCATAACATGTCAGCAATAATGATTCCTGAAAAAATGCACCAAGAAAAAAGGGAGCTCTTATGTTTGCTTTTTTGAGATTTATTTAAAACTTTTGCCTGATCATTTTGTTGAGTGCCCCCAGATTCATATATTCAATATTTAACTTGAAGCTTTTGCAAGAAAACAGAAAATATTTAGATGTCCCTTTTGAGGGTTCTGAAAAACGTGTGAGAACTCTTACATACAGCTGTGTTAACCTTATTGGATTCAGGATTGTAGGAACAATCTTAGGACATTACACAGGGTGCTAGGGAAGCTGGAGAAGGAATATACTTTTTGACTGTGTGTTTCCAGCATGTTCAAATATTTAATTGAAGCAAAAAGCACTACCATAAAAGCTCACTGCATATTGGAAGAGACACTATTCACGCAGTGTTTTCATGACATTAATTAGCCTAGCCTTTTAGGCTTCAAAATTGATTTGATTTCATGTAGGTCTCAATTTTTCCTGTAGATCATTTGAAATCCAAGCTACATTTCCCAAGGATTCATTGCTCACGGTCTTGATCTATGACCACGACTTCATTGGGACAGATGATCTTATTGGAGAGACTAAAATTGATTTGGAAAATCGTTTCTACAGCAGACATCGAGCTACCTGTGGGTTACAGAGTCAATATGAAATGTAAGTACTTCTTCAGGCAGCAACAGAGCTCACAGTGAGTGACTTGACTTGAAGGAGAAATTACAGATGTGTTCCAGCTGTTATGCTTTCTCCAGCACAAAAGTGTCACAGAGGGTATTTTAATTAAAACTCACCAAAGAGCTTAGTGGTAGCTTTGGGTAGCTGCCAGCCTCAGCGGGAAGTGGCTATTTTTAAATTAACGGCACTGTTAGTTCAAGAAGTATTTTAGATAGTAAACAGCTGATGTTTACAACATACCTGCTTGATAAACTGCCTTTGGACAGGCATAAAGGGCAAATGGGAAAAATCTCTCAAAGAAATTGTGGCAGGGCTCTGTCTTTGCTGTGCTATTCAGCTGCAGCTGGAGTGATTGCAGCAAGGCTGGTGGCACTGGGGTGGCACTGGGGGAGCAGGAGCAGAGGCTGCTGACACGACCTCTGTAATAGGGTGAGCTGTGGGGCAGTGAGGCTGAGCTCCTGGTCCCTGCCAGACACCTGCACTATCAAGGACCTTCCACATAAAAATTAACTAATGCAGAGAAAGTAAATCTAAAATAACTCCACTGCCCTGGGGTGGGGCACTAACCTGGGAGATGTGTGTTTGAGGCTCCTCCATGATTGCTTCTCATTCTGTCTACAAACCATGGGTGGACAATGCCTAAAAGCAATCCAGGAACACAGACCAAACCCCAAAGCTTCCCTTGCCAGCTCAATCTCCAGTGTGAGATATTTCTTCATGTGCTTATTACAGGTCCCAGATAACCTGAGCTTGTCCTTTGCATCTGGGAGCTCCAGAATAATTCTCCTTGAATGGAGGCAGCACATGTAAACTCAAATCTTTTAGGTACAACAGGGAACAAGCTCTGTTCCTTTTCCTCATGGGAAGCATGCCCATGCCATTACTTTATCTAGGCAAGGCTGCCTCAGCTTCTCCTGTGTTTTAAGAGAAATGAGTGACTGATCTCCAAGGACCTGACCAGACAGAGGCAGTGTCTCAAGTAAGAAGCAGTGCTGGACAAAGGAGAAGTTTGACTGAGCAGATATCAGGGCCACTTACCACAAAATTAATCTCTGCATGGAAATTCCTGATCTGTCAGTGCACTATTCTGAAGGAAAACTTCACCCATTTTGCCTCACTGTGTTCCCTCCTTGCAGAGAAGGGTACAATGCATGGCGAGACTCAGCCAAGCCAAGTGAGATCCTCACTAAGCTGTGCAAGGACTACAGAATAAGTGGACCCTTCATGAGGCCAGGAGAGATACAAGTAGGAACAAAAATCTTCAAGGGACAGACAGTCTTCACAGAAGATGAGAACGGTAACAAAGCAGTTTAGCATCCTTCCTTTGCATTGTACCACTACCAGGAGCCTGCCAAGGTGCAGCTGGAGCCCTATTGTGCCATGAACTCTCAAGTCAGATTATTGGAGCCTGTGTCTGCTCTTAAACACTCATGTAACTCTGGCAATGAAGGCTGTGTCTGTATTAGCTTTTGCTGCTGCTTAATTGCAAAGAATCTGTAGAATGAAACAGTTGCTGCTGATGACTTGACATCCCCATGGTGGCTGTTGGGAAATACCTTGGACTAGCTCCTACCTGATCCCAAGGATGGGATGTCCAGGATTGGTTGGAGTGTGGGGGACACCTTGGAACATGTCTTCTGCCTTAGTGTTGGTCTGTGCATGCTCTGAAATCCTTCCCCACAGAATATCAAAGCATGAGAAGTTAGGAAGAGCCTTTCAAAAAATGTATTCTCTGTCTAAATTTGAACACTGGAATAGACAGACCCAAGAAGCAAGAAGTAGAAGGAAGGGAAATACTGTTTTGAAGGGATTTCCTCAAGGTCAGACAAATCTCTGACCACAGTTATATTCCAGGCCACTTACCAGCCATTCCTACCTTACCTACTTTCCTCTCTGTTGTTCTTTTCTTCTTCTTGGTTACTGCCAGTCTGATTCCCTTTCTGAAGCATCAACATAGCACTCTGTAAATCTGTGGAGTCCATGAATCCAGATGGCTGGACAGAACTTACTGCCAGAGCTTCCAGGTTAAAAAGAGGTCAAAACAACTGGGACCTTGAGTGTCCATATCACACTGGGGTGGAGTGGTACAGAGTCACCTGTCAAAGGTGCCCCTGCCAATGGCAGGGGGGGATGGACAAGATTGTCTTTGGACATTCCTTCCAACCCAAACCACTCTATGACTCACTTTTGTACTTAGAATAAGGAGAAGAGATGTGAGGATGGAACCTTTCAAGGGGAGTGGAAGGAGCTGGTCTCGGATACAGTAGTGGACACAGTGGAAGTGTAAGAAAACCTCCACTCCCTTATCAGCATTGGTTTGTCTTTGACCACATTCTTCTTGGCAACTACAAAACACAACTCACACCTTGAATGGAAGGCTGCCAAGGAAGCACTGTTGAAGGGAGAAGAGTTGATCCATTTTCGGTTTCTTGGCCTGAAAGAGATTTTTTACTCCAGTATTGCTGTTTGTTTTCCTCACTAGCAGATGACTGAATGTGGCTACCAGCAACAAGATGTCTCAATCAAAATTCTGGTTCACTAAAATGAGATTCAGACAAACCAGTGTCAGATAAGATGATGGAAATGAGAAGCAAGGAAATACAGAAGTAGATGACAAAGACCAAAGGACATATGTACACAAACTTTTCAATATTGTACAGAAATAGTTTATTGCATGCAGTCTTTATGTAATTTCTATCCAGACTGCTGTTCTGACAAGTACATATGGGTCCTTACTTCCTGCTGGATTTCTGTGGTGGCCATCATTTGCATCTGTAAAATTAACAAAGGCCACAGATTTGAGCTCTAGAGGCATACTGAAAAGGGAAAGCAGTTCCATTTCCACTGTACAGGTGGAGAAAATTTTAATTATCCATCCAGCTTTAACTTGCAAGGGAAGGAAAGATTTAACTTTGCTCTAGGAACAAAGAAGTTAGGATAGGATAAGAATAGTCCAGTTGGAACAGACCTACAACTGTAGGTCTAGTCCAACTGCCTGCCCACTACCCCCAGGTAGAACAGGACTACCTATAGCCAAAGGGAAGAAAAATGAATCTTCAAAGGTAAAAAAAATCTTTAGAAAGGTGATGCAGGATACAAGATATTGTAGCATAATCTGTGTCATTATTACTGAGGCTCCCTGACTGAATAGCAGGTAGAGACATTGATTTTAGCTGGCTAAAATTAGACGTTGGTGCACAAGAGTGAACCAAGATTCATAACCACAGGATTATCCTTCCTCACTCTCTGAGCCATTAGGGAGGGTTTAATACCTGCTGTTTAAATTACAAATGAGTCTTTTGCCAACGATCAGAAATTCAGACATAGAAACATGTGTAGGAGAAGTGATAACAATTTGTTGACACAAATAAATCTTAATCTTTTTCTCACTTAGGGACTTCTAATCTAGAAGATATCACTTGTCAAAAGTCTGAGCTCCTTCTATGTGGAGCCCACACATAAAGGGAGGAAAGAAGCTCAAGAGCTCAAAGGGCTTTGTCTTCTGTCTAACATCCACACTATTTTCAATATTACCACTGGTCCTTCCTTGAGGTGCCATTCTCTGGGATTCTCTGTGTATCCCTTTCAGTGGCCAAGGTGAGAGGGTCAGGAGGTGAAATGTTCTTGCTCATGGACTTTAACTCTCTTCAACTGAGCTGTGATTCAGTTCTCTAAGGCAGTCTTTGCTGCTACCATCACAAAGTAAAAGGAGGCATAGTTAGATCCGAGTGCCTATTTACTCTCAGCTCTGTCAAATCCAAGTCTCCTTGTCTTTCACAGGCTTAAAAAATTTTCAATTTTCTGTCAAAAGGATAGCTGATATGTTTTTTCCAACTTCCTGTTAAAAGCTGCTGCTATAGTAGTGGAATGATTTGCTGTATTTTACAGGAAAACTGCTGCCTGAGTGCAAATCTTCTAATTAATCCAGTGGGTCCCCTTATTTATGTAAATTAAAAGCATTTCAAGGCCCTTCTTTATTTAGCTGGAATATATAAAACCTTCCTCTTAACTCAAGCAATTTTTTAACAAGTACCTCTAATAAGTAATGAAACAAATTACCAAGGGGTTCAATATTATAGTTCAGCTCTCACTGTTCTTTTTGTTTTATTCTTTCCTATAGAGGAGCCAGTTGAATCATATGAACATCTCTCCTTAAAGGTTTTACGTGCTTGGGAAGAAATCCCTGGAGCTGGCTACAAACTGGTCCCAGAGCACATTGAGACTCGGCCTCTCTATCATAAGGATAAGCCAGGCATGGAACAGGTAAAGCAGCTCAGAGGTGGTGGTGATGGTAGACCCAGGAGAAGTTTTCATTTCCTCCAGTTATTGTGATTTCTATTTGTAACTGCAAGCTTACAGAGTCAGCACCCAGTGTTGTACCAAACGCAAGACTTTGTACAGCATCAACCTGGAAATTGTCACCCGTGTGTGTACACAGCCACTTACCCAAATACACAGTGATCACACAAGGTGCAACTGCAAATCTTCATTCTTTTAAATGCTTTATTTTATTAAGTTAACAAAACCTCTACTTGTATCTAAACCTTGTTTATCTTTTTTTTTTTCGTTCATCACATACTATTTTTGCATGGATTTTACCTTGAAGCTGACAGTGTTTGAGTCCTATTTCAATTTCAACAAATACCTAAAAGAGTGAAAGAATATATGCATGAGAAAGATACTGTATAGAAAGTTCCTAGATTAAATCATATTTACAGGATATTGAGATGGTTGGTGCTTGTAGAGGAAGCGCTGATTTTGGATGTCAGAACTACATTTAAAGCTTTTTAAAGCCTCTGTAAAATAGGGTTACAGAGATGTTTATCTCTTTGTTTTCAAGGGTCGTGTACAGATGTGGGTTGACATGTTTCCTAATGATATGCCTCTGCCTGGACCTCCTGTGGACATTTCACCAAGAAAACCCAAAGGGTAATACTCTGTGCTTTCCTCTCACCACAGTGTCAATAACTCTCCACAGACTGTGTCTTTCTTAAGTGTCTGAAAAGAAATAGAAAATGAATTACTAAAACAAACTTCTCCAGTCCTGAGGAAAGATTTCTTAGGTTCACATGACTTCAAGTCAAAGAGGATCTAGTTTGGTTTCCTCCATTAAAGAACTTAAAGAGCTGTTGGTGATTTTTCAGCAAGAGCTATCACACACCTCTTACAAAAATATCCTTTTTTATCATTTATCCCTTTATCCTTTATAAAAAAGAGATTGCAGGTGGCTAGAGGCAAGTAATTCTGATGTTATCATCTACTTGTTGAGCTTCAGGAATTAATTCTAGTTTCACTAGCTTTTTCACTGAGATAACTTACTCAACCCTGGTTGAGCTCTTTAATCTGCTGCAATAGCATTACATGTATTGGATTGGCAGCTATTTCAAGGATAAGATCAAGAAACACATAGAGCAGCAACAGATAGTAGAAATCTGTTTGAAGTAGCCTTCTCCCATTTCTTTATGCTGCTTTTCATGCAATACTGCACATAGTTGTTCAAGCTAATTGAATATTGTAAAGAAAACACAAAAATGAGAAACAGAATTCTCAGCCCACCCTGTATTTTAGCAATGCCTTTCCTGAGAATTTCATATCTGGAACATCATCAGGTACTATTTCTATATTATTTGATTTGGCAAACAAAGAAAGAATCCATGCAGCAATTACTTCTTTCAGACCAGAACTTAAAAAAAACCCCTTAAATAAATAAATATTAAACTTAAATAAAACCCCTTAACAACAAGTATTTTTCAATCTAAAAATATTTAAAACTAATCAAGTCCATAAAACCAAATTGTTGCTGCCAAATTTTGTAGTCTGCTATAGCAGGAGAATATACTGTTGAACATCAATTACAAGAAAAGAACCAGTGCACATAGACACAAGTTACACATCTTGCTGATGAATGCATCTTTGCTGCAGCAAAACAGGCTCCAGCCTCTATAAAACTTCAAACCCTTTGTGAAAACACCTCTTATTGATGATCTTTGATTGAACAAGGCTCAGGTGGGGCACTGCAGATTCAAGTTTCTCTAGCTATTTCAGAGGCTTGGTTTTCATGGAGCTCCTTAAGACCTCCATGATATAAAGTCTCTGGTAACTTCTGAGGCAAATTGTTTCACACCCTGAGGTTGAGGCTATTTCCAAAACAAAACGTGTCATATTAGGGAAATTGTATGTTGGTGTTAACAAACACTGTTTGTCTTTTTTGTGTATTTTGCAGTTTATACAATGATTCAAGGAATACCAAAATTTTTCAGTATTAAATGTTTCTGTCACCTGCAATATCTGTATTTCAGCCCAAGTTTTGAAAGCTTCAGGTGACCAGCATAAATGCTTGCATATAGGAGTGGAAAGGACAGAGAAATTTTAATTCCTTTTACTGTTGTTTCTAAAGATTATTTTACCTGCTTAAATGCAAATATCTCCAAGCAATTCTCTTCCCTTTTAATGCCCTAGATTGCACAAAATGTAATGTTAGCTCAGAGAGCTCTATTCTTTATTAGCAAGCTGGTCACTGTTTCGGACACTGCTCTGATGAAGTTTTTCATATCAACTTTGCCTCGTTCCACTGCAGTATTTTTGTGAAAAGAGTTGAAAATGAACAGGCATATAGAAAACAAGGAATTTTCCATCCCTCCAAAGCTGGCAGTGACCCTATTGCTATTATACTCCATGAGCTGACATCCCCACTCTATCACTAGAATCTTGTAAACAGAAGAGGCCTGAGACAGATGCACAAATACAATATTTCTCATTTTATAAAAGTATGATTTGATAGAGGATGGCATTAGTGCCTGACCAGAGCTTTACACACAATCCTTTTTTCTTTTTCAGATATGAACTGAGGGTAATAATCTGGAATACAGAGGATGTAATTCTAGAAGATGAAAATATCTTTACGGGGCAAAAATCAAGTGACATCTATGTAAAAGGGTAAGTTCTTCACACTTGTCTTCAAAATAACATGCAATATTTCAGAGGAAATCAGAGGAAAAAATTATGCTGTGAGAATATTTGATTAACTATTCAGTGACCTTGGCACTTTGCTCTAAATGCCTGCCAAAATTATTCACCCATATTGGATACTGCTCCCTTTTTTTCCTGTTTTATTTCCTCTGAAATTCAAGTAACTAAGATGACATTAATCGTTAGTTCCTACTCAGGCAGCAATGGCACACAAGCACCAAGCTCACAAGAAACAAGCACAGAGGGATCAGTTAAAGAACTTGAGCTGTAATAGCTTACATAGATGTAGAGAGGTTTGACAAAATCAGAGAAGACAGCATTATAACCACATCAAAAATAAGAAAGCAGGTGTTTGCCAGGCTGTTTCTACTGGAAATATTTTCTAGCCTCATGAGGGGAGTGTGTGTGGATGAATGATCATGGTCATGATGAGGAGAACATCACATTGGCGTTTTCTGCTCTTCATCTCCTTCCTTTCCTGAGATTGCAGCGAGTTATTTCTTAATTCCTTGCTGGCTTTGGAATACTGCTTTGCACTTTCTGCTTCTGAGCAGGATTTGGATGCGGGTACCAGGGAGGGCTTGGAGGAAATAATGGCCATAATGGTAGTCCAAAGTATCAAAAATCTCAGGTGCCAGACTTAGATTTCTTGCCATTTTTCCACTTCTAGAAAGTAAGTTTAATATGCCAATATGAATTGTGTGTTCAGAGCAATAGAATAGGAGCTTTGAGAACATGAATTTCAGGAATTAAATAAGGAGCCAGCCTTTGTGCTCAGCTGTGTGATGAGAACATCACCATCAGTGTCAGAGTGGTCTGACAGAGAAGCCAGGAGTGGGAAACGTTTTTCTTCTGTGCCTTAATGATGAAGACACAAATCTCATTATGTTCAAACAGTGCATGTGGCACTGTATCTGTCACTGGGCATGGATTTGCACTTGGAGCAGTGTCATGTTTCAGATTGTTACCATTTTTCACAATTCTTTTTTGAAATATTGGGGTTTCAGGGGAATAGCTGCTCTTTGGATACAGCACAAAACCACTAATCTTTATTCAAGGTGTGATAAATCATCTACAGAACTAAACCATACCTAACTGGGTCATTACCTCTCTTCAGGTGAGAAAATTATGTTTAAGAAAGCGTTGTCCTTTATACCACAACACATCCATTGTAGCAGAAACCAAGAAGAAATCACAAAAAAAGTCAAGAGAGACTTCTCCAGCCATACTAACACCAGGTTTATATCTGAAAACAAAAATTGCAAAAAAATTTAGGCTCTAATACTGAGCACTGATATCAGTCTTGAGACACTGTGGCAAAACATTGATACAGGGTGATTAGTGCAGGATAAACGACTGATGCTGTCACCACTGCCGGTCCAAAAGAGAGGTGACCTTGCCAATAGCAAACTGGTACTGGCCAAGTGGTACTTTGGGGTCTGATTGAAATAAAAAACATGTTCTCATTCTCAGCTTTTGATCGCCACTGGTCATTACGGCACCTGTGTCCCAAGGTCCCCAAGCCAGGGCTGTTGCTGCCTGTCACAGTCCCAAATACTGGGTGGTCTCTTACTGGTTAGGGAGGGATTAGTAAATGGTCAGGCCTGTAACCAAATAACAATTACAATTCAGGATCCCCTGGTGACAGTGATGCTTTCCACTGTGTGCTTGCTGTAGGTGGATAAAGGGCCTGGAAGAGGACAAACAGGAGACAGATGTACATTACAATTCCTTGACAGGAGAGGGCAACTTCAACTGGCGCTTTGTGTTCCCGTTCCACTATCTCCCAGCAGAGAGACAAATGGTGGTTACTAAAAGAGAAAACATATTTTCCTTAGAAAAGACAGAACGCAAAATACCTGCTGAGCTGGTGCTTCAGGTGTGGGATTTTGAAAGACTCTCTTCAGATGATTTCTTGGGTAAGTATGCAATGGATTTGCTTGAATTTCATCTGAGGTCTCACCAGACCTGTATTTTGCAGAGGTATGCACAAAGTGGTGTCTGAGCCCCAGCTTTTGCTTTTCTCTTTCTGAAGCACCACATTGCAAACATACACATTTCTTGTAAAGTCAATAATTAGAAATCAGATGAGAATTCTAGGGCAATACAAATGAATGACTGACAGTATAGAGAGATCCTCAGCTGCTAAATTCCTCCATGGATCTCACCTGGAAGCTGCTATTTGAATATCTTTGTGTCTGTCTGGTCCCTGAATGTTGTCACATTATTTCTTTCTCCAGGCACTCTTGAATTGGACCTGAATGGGTTTTCTCGAGCGGCAAAGACAGCCAAGAGCTGTGACCTAGGCACAGTTGTGGCAGCAAGTGAAGAAAACAAGATCTCCATATTTCAGCAGAAGCGCATCAGAGGCTGGTGGCCTTTCATCAAGGCTGGGGAGCTCACGGTAAGCAGCTCACTACCAATGAACAGCTTTTCTCTGGACTAATATGCTAATTTTGGATTTTCAACAACCACCACTGGCAATCCATAAGATTCCTCCAAATGCTTTAGTGGTTCTCCATATATTTGGTTCAGAAGAACCCAGGTAACTGAGCACTAAATTTCCTTTTCAGGTGTTCCTTTCCAGTTCCCTAGGGGGACACAGACCAAGAGCTCTCAGCTACTCATTTCCAGTAGTTTAGCCCTCTATAAACTCACCTGCTTTTTTAGTGATTTCTTCCCTTGTCTCTAGACTTTCGTTGATTCTCCAAGGGTGTTCCTAAAGCTCACCATTCCTTCACATTTCTGTCATTTTCCAGCAAAAATAATGTTTTAATAAAAATAAATATAAATAAAAAAAAATAAAAAGTGCCATCTTCAAGTTCATTGCCTTACTCAGCTTGAAGCTGATTGTGTACTTTCCATGGACTTAGTGAATGAACTCCACTTCCAAATCCCAGATTTATTTCCCTATTCTCAACTCTAGTACAATTGATTCCCTTTCTCCCAGTATAATTTGTTCTCTCCCTTGCTCCCACATTCATGACTTTTATTGGCATCCTCCTTTCAGCACAGTTCTGTGCTGAATCACAGCCAGTGGGCACAGATCAACACTTCAGATTAATACCACCCACAAAGGTATAGGGTAGGAAAATCACAAATACATGTAAAGTCATTTGTCTGGTTTTCATCCATCACAGATTCTATAAAGCTGATTTGATTTATCCACTCTGAATTGTAACTGGAATTCTTAAATTCCATCTTCCTTTTGTGAGCTGAGACCCTACAGCTCAATGTCTCCAGCACTTGTGACTGGCTGAATTTCCCCTGGTGATGGATTACATCTGGTCCATGTCAGCAACACAGCTTCCAGCTCAAACATTCAGCTCTGCCAGGATGTGTGATAGATAGAAGACATGTCTTCTCAGATGAATTACATTATAATTTAAGAAGCAGAAAATATATTTATGGGTGTGGAAGAAAGTATCTGACCTCTCTTTCCTTCAGTCCTTGAGCATAAGTCAGCAATCTGTACCTGGGTTTTCCTTTGTGCTTTCTTTTCAACTGCAAAAACGATCTTATTTTCCTCAATCGATTTCCTTTGCACTCAATTGGTTCCATCATTTCTCCATAAGACAAATCCTGCTGTGAATTAGTGATAATAACCCAGGACTAGATGCTTATGTATTCTCTCTCTGATCCAGGGGAAGGTGGAAGCAGAGTTTCACTTGGTCACTGCAGAAGAAGCTGAGAAGAATCCAGTAGGCAAAGCTCGAAAGGAGCCTGAGCCCTTGGAAAAACCCAAGTGAGTAGGAGCATACTCATTAAACATGCTGGGGCAGGGGCACTCAGCAGCAGATGGGGAAGGGCGACCACCTGACCTCCTTGCAGGGCATCTCCTCACTCATCTCCTGGATTTTCTTCTCTTTCCTGCTGAAACCTTCAGCAGGCAATTTGTCCAGCTTGTGCATGGCCTGGTGGCTGACACTGCTGCTGGATTCCAGGAAAAAAAATTCCAGGTTTGCTGAAATGTCTTCCTCTAGAAGCCCAAATAAATTGCATTGCTGAGCATTTGTCCTCAGCTGGAATTCACACATGAGCTCATTTCATGGCTGACCTGGCATGTGATAACATCTTAAATCATCATTGCTTACACTTACAGTCAACATATCAGTTTGGTCACCTGTAAAGATCAGATGGATTATGTTTATTATATTAATAATAGAATCATTTAGGTTGGAAATTATCTTTAAAATCATTGAGACCAACCATTAACCCAGCACTTCCAAGTCCATCATTAACTCATGTTTCTAAGCATTACGTCTTTTAAATACCTCCAGGAATGGTGACTCCACCACTTCCCTGGGAAGCCTGTTCCAATGCTTGACAGCTCTTTTGGTTAGTAAATTTTTCACCAATACATGGTCTAAACCCTCCTTGGAGCAACTTGAGGTTATTTCCTCTCATCCTGTCATTTGGTACTTGGGAGAAGAGACCAATTCTCACCTGGCTGCAGCCTCCTTTCAGGTGGTTGTAAAGAGTAATAAGGTCTCCTCTGAAGCCTTCTTTTCTCCAGGATGAACAACTCTAGTTCCCTCAGCTGCTTCCCACAAGACTCATGCTCCAGACCTTTCACCAGCATCATTGCCCTTCCTTAGACACACGAAGGATGTGACTTCTAATTTTATTGTACTTCATACTCAAAGAATGAAGACACTTATTTTTCATCATAGGACTTTTTAATTAGGACATTTAAGTGTTTTAATAAAGGCAAATGATCTAGAAAGAGCAGTTTATCTTTCAGTATTTGCCACATTAAAAATGTATCAGCTGAGTTTTTTGCATTTAGAAAAAAAGTACTTTTAATCTATTTTGGCTCAAGTGCTTTGTTCTGCTAGAACACTTGAGTGGCTTTTTATGAGCTGGACAAAAAAAAAAAAAAAAAAAAGAGTGAGAGAAATCGATGTTATGTTTTCTACTACCAAAGCTTCTAAAATTCAGTTGCTACTCATAATGGTAATCATTACACATTCTGTTTAATTTTGTTCATTTGAGATACACCTCAGGATAAACACGAGAAAGGAGGAAGGAGCCTAAAGGAATTATCAGATCAGAGGTATCAGAGCATTGTTTAAAACTATGAACTTGGAAAGACTTGAATCAATCACTTCACTCAGCACTTTTACCCAAAGGCAGGATGAGCTTTGCCTGACAGGTGTCTGCTTGGAGGATTCACAGTAATTGAAACTAAAGCACCTCTTTCAGAGGAGAAAGGACTGGGATAGCTCTGAAATACATATGGTGGAAAGCAATCAGCCCAGGGAGTTTTAAGGAGTGTCAAGTGTAATAGAAGGATTACATGTCCAGAAGGTTGTCAAGAGGATGCACAAGGCACTGTCTCATTTTCCTCTCATTTTTGAGACCCAGCCCATGCACCCATGGCTGCCTAGGGCTCCCTGTGTTTTGAGCTCAAGGAAATTTTATCTGCAAATGTGCTGCTGGGAAAGTAAGTTGTTACCAGCCTGGTGGCCTCTTTTCTGCTGCACAGCCTGGAGGTGTTTTGACCCAGAAGCCTCAAAACCAGAGTCTGCAGAGTCTTCCTTCAGATCTTGCACTGAGTAATCAGTGGTTTTTGTGGTGTGAATACACAGCCAACATATGGCTCAACACAATTCTACTCTCAATTGACATATATGCCTCAATTAAATCAAAAGTAGAGTGGGAATAGTGTCATTTGGCACTACCCATCTCAGAAGCAAAACATTCAGGCTCCTTTTGTATCTGCTCATGGTGGGAGAGTCATCCCATTTACCTAGCACACATATGCTAAGACATGAGCTGGGCAAAGAGATGACTTGGCCTCCTTAAGGTCCTTCCTCTCCCCATGCAGACAGCCCATGAAGGACCAGACTGAGCACCTAGGCTTTAAAGTTAGGCAGAATGAATCCTAAGGTTGCAAAGCAATATTAGAATGCAAATAGAAAAAATTATTTTAGCTAGACACTCACTCACTGGAAAGAAAATAAACGAACAGTTGAAGACATAGCATGCCTCAGTTTCATTGAAGTTTAAAGATTTTAAGGTCTGCCAGCTCAGTGCCACCAGGTGATGCAATATGTGGTTCATACATGCAGAGTACTCACAATCAGCTGGGACATAAAAAATAATTTATTTGACTCTTCAAGTGAGTTCTCTTCAGGATGGAGTGGATCTCAAGGATCTCTTTTCTCAGGACCTCCAGATCTCTATGCCAGTACTGTAGATTCACTCTAGGTTTTTTGCTCATCATGTAGTATTTGTCCTAGTTTAGGGCAAATTAGGGAGGAAAACTCCAAATGGGGATTTCCCCAGGGAACTGCCCCTCCCCACCAACTGGTCCGGGAAAGGGAAAAAAAAAAAATTATTTGGAGAGAAGTGGAAAAAGCTGTTTATTTAACAGAAAATTGAATAATATTAAATAATAAAACCTCTTGCTGTTCGATGGGATGGCAAGTCTAGGAAGAAAAGTCCTTTTCATGTGGTGAACGGCTCGCTCAGTTTCTTATCAGTCCCTCTGGCGCTGGAAAGTGCCGAGGCCCAGGCCCCGGTGGGCCACAGGCGTGAGCTCCCGGGGTTTGGCTGGGTGTTCAGTCCAGAGCAGGCTTGCACAGATCCAAGAAAAAGGAAATAAAACAAAGGTCCAGGGAACTCCTCTGCCTCAGCTAGCTAAAACTAACTAAAAGCCAGAGAGAAGCTCTGTCCCGCTGTCTGTCCGTGCTGCAGACACCACAGTCCAGGAGCGAGATGTGTGGGAGTGATGTTTTTCTTTAACACAAACTGCAGCTTCTTCTTCCCCCTCTCTTGCTCTCAAAGCCAGCCTTAAAGGTGCAGAACTTAATATATAACATAAACCAGACGACTGGGGATACCAGTATCATAAAGTCACCCCAGGACATACACCCAGAGAAGCAGAGAAATTTTTAGATTGTTTTGTGATATTATTCTTTTTAATTAAGAAACAAAATAATTTCAAAACAAAAAATTATTTACTAGGAGCTATAGACAGTAGAAGACTCCTTAATGTACCAGAGCAAAGGTGGACAAAGATTAAATGTCTGTGAAGTACAGAGAGAAACATGCAAACAAAGAATAAGGCTCAATGAGTGTAATTTCCGGCTGGCCAAAGCACTATGAGGTTATTCATCTCTTCAGTTCTGCTGATCAAGACATGATGCCTTTCCGGATGCAGTCTATTGTAATAAATACACCGCTATAACTGATAATGAGTTCTATTGCCTATGTTGCAAAGGAAACAAATTAAATAAGCAACAGTCTGGCTTTTTTTTTTTTTTTTTGCCCCAGCCCTTAAAGGTTATGAAAAGTCCTCAGCAGTTGGTACATGCAGACTAAGGGTCTTGCTACTCAAGTAGTTGTAATCTTCAGGGTGTCCAGTTTCTTAATAATTCCTTTTAACCTGGAGGGCTAATTTGATGATGTATTTCTGAATCATTTCTTCCTCAATAAAAAGCCCAGTGTTTCATTAAGAGATATTCAGTTGGCCTTTTACATTTACAGACTTTCTGTCACATCAGCATTCACTTCCACTGGCTGAATGCTGAGTTCACCAGATAACTAAACAATGTTTAAATTCCTGGAACACCTTTCTGGACTGAGACATGGCCACAGCTTTTTGTGACCCTCAGCTAATTTCATTCTCCTCATTGCTGCGCCACCTGCACAATTACAGTGACATTGGACAAGAAAGACAACCTGCCCCAGTTCTGCAGGTGTTAATGTTGCCCAACACCACTGCATTCATCCCACTGGGAAAGCTGTCTTGGTAAGGCTGGTGGAGCAGCAGCAGAGTGCCCTCCCAGTCTGGGGGTGATGCCAGAGGAGGGACCAGGCCTACATTTTTCCTAAACAGAACATTGTTTCCCTCTCTTTATGCAGTCAGCTGTCTTGTACAGTGTGAAGAAACTTCTGGGTATGGAGGAGAACACAACATGAGGCAACATGGGAAAAACTTGGATTGTGGGTTGCAGATATTTTCACTGGAAGAGGGTGGTTCTTCTTTATTTACACAGACAAACCATCTGGGTTGCATTTAATCATCTCCTGTTTTCATGAGGCCTGTTTTAAATTTCCTTCTGCAAATACACCATTTTGGGCCACATGCCCAACCTGAGCTGCTTCTGATTATTATGGCACCGTGACTATCACTGTTCAATCAGACTTTTTGTAGTGGCTCATTACCACTATTGTGATGCTAAATTCCTTGAAATTATTAGAAAACTTTTGTACTCAAGTTCATGATGAATGCATTTCTTCTTTAGGGTTTATCATTATCTTGTTTTCAATTTTAAAATTGGAAGTATTATAATTGAAGTATTTATGATGTGTGAGTTGGAATTTCATTACAAGTTGTGTGTGGAGCTTGGTTCAGGAATGGGTGGAAGAAAAGGAACCCAACAGCTTGTGGACATTCCCTCTAATCACTGTAGTGGGTTCCAAGGAGTTAAAGGTCCTTTTTAGTCTCAAATACATCTTTTGCAGTGGGATTTTGCAGTGGGATAATTTTAGAAAGAGATGGATCTGCCTTAACAAAAGATTTTCTTTTTCTTTCTTCCCCTTTAGCCGACCAGACACGTCCTTCTCTTGGTTTGTAAACCCTTTCAAGTGTTTGTATCACCTGATCTGGAGGAACTACAAGAAGTACATCATCATTGGCATAATTCTGCTTATTCTGGTTATCTTCCTAGTTCTCTTTATCTACACACTGCCAGGTGCAATCAGTGAAAGGATAGTTACAGGAAAAGGGTAGATCATGTCTCTCAGTCAATCAAAAAGGAAACTTCTGCTAAAAATAAGTCAGGCAAAAAGAATTCATTAACCTGAAATACTTCTCATTCCTTGTAAAAAGAAAAGTAACAATTCACATCAGAAATTGGAGCTCTCAGAATATTTTCAGAATATTGGAATGTCTTCTTTGAATGCTCATTCAGACCTATCCTTAATGTGCATTATCATTTATATACATTAATGTACATTAATGATATATATTAATGATGTGTATCATTACTGCTGCAGCTTTATTGACATTATTATTGAAGTGTTGTTATGCATCTAAAACTGAATTTAAGAGTAAATTCTTCAATGCCATGCAGAAATTAATTCCTCAGTCAAGTATTTATTATTACAGATGAATGATTAAATATTAAGGTCAAAATAAACACGAAGATAAATGTATAGTACATTATTTGCATAGTTGTATAAGTAATTCTTTTAATTGTTTTTCAATAACCTTATACTGGCATGATTATTTTTACATAAAAGGTATTATTAAAAGAACTCTAAGGTTAAGTTGTCTCATTTGGTGTCATGTAGAATTTATCCTGCACCTCTCAGTAAAAATGCTGTGCTCTACAAAAACGTCTCACACACTCATAAATGAGCAAAATGCCAAGGACAGGGATGTAGTAGCAGAGATTGAAATAACTTTTTCCAGCTGCAATTTGAAAGTGCTGGTGGTCTCTGGAGGGGAGGGATCAGGAAGATGAAGACATCCATGAGCATTGTGGAAACTGATGATTCTTATAGGGAACAGGGAAAATCCTGCTGCTTGAAAAGCAAAGGCAAAGAGCAATGGAAAAGACAAGGGCTGCAGAATGGAACAAACCATGGAGTATTAAAGAAAACAAGGAATAAAACCTTACACAGTTATCAATGTGAAAATCCTACTTAAGAATACATAAAATGTGTCATGCACAAGGCAAGGCTTGATAATTCAGTGACTCCACCTGGCCTTCAGATGAGTGCTTATGAATTTGAAATAGCCATCCAAATCTCCTCCAGTGTCACCCACAGTTAGACCTGTTGTAAAGACAACCTTTGTGAAAATGCTTTTCACCACACACCCCTCACACAAAGTGTGAGCACCCTTTGCACATTTCAAAGTATCAAAACGCAAGACAAAGAGATTCTATAAATGCTGATAATTCTGCCAAGCTCAGGGTGCAGGAACAGAAAAGCAGGCACCTTGATAATTCTCAGAAGCCACTTCTAAGGGAAGTTTGTTTGGTACTGCTTGTACCTGGCCTGCTAAGGCTGTGCAATGAGCCTTTGTGCTTTCTGGCCTACAACACAGGTATTAGTCTGGAAAATGAATATCAGTCAAACTTCCACAGACAAGACACCTCACTTCTGAAAAGCATTTTAGAGGCTTCATTTGGAAGGGACAACTTGCTCTAAAAGTGCCTCTTCCCCATTCCATTGATGACAGAGGCAGATGGCTTTAGCCATCTGACAAGCTGAAAGCATCCCATCCCCATTCCATCCAGCAGATCATGACTCCATTTTCTTCTAAATTTCATTTTCTAAGTATACAATAAATATAACTAAATTATTCGGATATGTGAGTGACTTTATTACAACTAGACTTGTGGCAAAGGACCACAGTGGACAAGTTTTTCTGTTCTTTTTTCCTTTAGAAGTTATTACTTTGACCAAGAAATTAAAACACAATTACATGGTTATATCTGTCCCAGTTGAATGTAGCGAGATAGTGATGTGGAAAGGTGCTGATCACCCTTGAGTACCTCTTCATCTCACATCCCTCTGCACCAGCCCATTGTCTGGTGCAGTCTCTGCTCACACATCGTGTGTGACATACCCCTCTGAAAACATATTTCCCAGTTTTGTGCTATTTTGCAACTGACTCTGTACAAAACAGAAAAGCAAATTTTCTCTTAATATGTTTCATCATACCATGAATTTTGGAAATGAAATTTAAAAGCTCCAGTGAGACCAGATAATGCACTATTCTAGTGCAAAAGATGAGAGCTAAATATTTATGACTGGAGTATGTTGAGACAGCCAAAAAGGCAATGAATCTGAATTTTTTCCATTGTGTCAGGTCAGAGGTCCTGATGCTGCATGGCAGCTGTTGTGTTCATCTGTCCTTACTCTGCTTGTTTGTTCTTGCTGCCTTGGACCGTGTCAGGCACTGGACTGTGGTCTGCTCTGTCCTGATTCTTGCAGAATATTCTGTGCCTTGCTCCCAGTCTGCAAACTGCACTGGACCCAGCAGATCGGTCTCATAGTGACTAATGACTATGTTAAAATTACTTTTATATTTGGAAGAAAGAAAGCCCTTGACAAAGTGATATAAGGATTTGCTTTCTTCACGTATTAGTCACAGAAAGGTTTTTGGTTACCAGGCAGAGCTCCTCATTGCTCTGTGTGCCAGCTCTAAAGGGATTTTTATCATCTTGGCTGAATAGCCTGCCTGCCATCAGCTCCAAAGTTCGGAGCACTGTCTCCTTCCAGACTAATTTATACTTTTTTTATCAGCTATTTGTGGCTGGGGAAGAGCTCAACCCAAGATCTGGTTCCAGCCTACCAGATATTTTGTATTTGACAGCCACCTCTTCTTTCTATTTTCTAATTAATCTCTTTCTCAATAGCAAACCAATAAATTTTCATGTATTTTCAATGGAGAAAGGATAATTTATAAAACTCTTCCAGACAGCTTCTCTTTTAAGCCCTTCTGTAAGCAGCTATGAAGACTAATCAGAGCTACACTGATTAGCAGAAACTGTGTCTGCTTCCTGGATGCCTCTGCCTTGGCTGCAGGACTCCACATCAGGAACAGAGGCCGCCTTCTTTAGGAAGAAGTCAGAAAGATTTATGGATGTTCCTTCCCTCCCTCTGACTGGAGAGTGGCCCTGGCTGAACTCTCTGATGGCACTGACAGTTCATTACTACCTAATTCCAACACGCTGCTCTTCCAGAGTCACCTGCCCACCACAGCTCAGAACTTTTTTCATATGGCAGCTCCTCTAAAGGGCTGTGCTTGGCCCACCAGCACAAGAAAACGCTGCTCCCAGCAGTGCCTCCTCCTTTTGCTGGAGCTCTTTTCCCAGCAGCTGGCTCCCAGCTGGAAAGCTGCAAGTGCACTGCAGGCAGCTGCTGCCTCAGAAATTGGAGTGAAGGGGAGACTGACAGAGGGGAGGGAAATCACCTCCAATTTACATGTCCATGTGCATCCTGCATTTTCCCTCCCCATTGAGGTGCTGAAAACATGGCAGACTTGTAGGTGATATTAACAGGTTAAGACTTCTTTCCCAAATGTCTTTTAAGACAGGCACATACAGAAATTTTGTATCCACTAGTGGGCAAAACTGAGAATTACTAAAAATTAGGAAATACTGTAAGATATATATAACAAAATATAACAAATACAGACCAGAAACCTGTCAGATGTCAACACTTCGAGGTGGGATGGTCAAGCAGTATAGTTATACTGTCACCACCTTCTTCCGGTGGGTTCTTTTACTTTTAGTTCTTTGTAATTCTCTGAAGTTCTCATTCATTGAGGGTCTCTGTGTGCCCTCAATCCCTGAACTAGAGCAATCAGCTACCCTGAGACACCACACCTCAGAGGCATCCTTCACCCACATTTCTATCTCCAGCCTAAGTGGCTACAGCTGGTCCTGCAGCCTCGTTTGGAAGCCCTGCCTCTCCACTCTTCATCCCAGATCGAGGCATCTTGCACCCATGAGCAGCAAGCCCCTGCTAGGCCAAGGGACATATTTCAGGCACAAGAAAGTCCAGGTAGGTTTGTCATACCCAAAGCATACTGGCACACACTGTTTAGCTTTGCACTGCTACTTAAATGCCAGATTTTAGAAAAATATTAGGAAAAGAGCCAAATACAAAGGCTGATACAGCACAAGAGACAAGGATTTATTTGTTTGTTAACTAATTTGTTAGTGATGTTTCTTTTTCCTGACAGATAAGCAATACTGTAAGTAATAAGTAATACAAATAAGCAAACTCCAGAAACCAGCACACAGTCCTAATACACTGACAAAGCACTGGCCTGTCAATATGACCATACTGCAAATAAACGTTGGCTGCATTTAGCACTTGTGATGAACTTTTAATTAGCCATAGCAATAAAACCTCACCAAAGCACTTAACAAAACAGTTTTCAAAAGCTTCTTGACGCTATCATTATGCTCTTGGTGTGTGAGTACATTCACCCAAGAGAGCAGCTTTGCCTTCGACCGACAGCTCTCTGGGGCTGGTACCCACCATGCAGATGGATGCACAGCCTGTGCAAAAGTGCTACACTACAGCAGCTTCAAAGGCTGTTTCAGTGTGTGGTACACAACTGTGATGAATACAGGACAGAAAAGTCAATATGGTAAGAGTGATAATAAGAGCAATCCTTTAGGAAGATTGGTTCTGCTCAGTTAGTGCATTTCTTCCCCTTCATTATCTTCATTTGGAGATGGATTGCAGTCCCAAGCTCTACTTTGACTGAATGCTGATGGTATGCAGCTCACACAGATATTCCACCAGCACTTATGACCATAAAGTGGATTCATTCATGGCTCTGGAAACTGGATTTTGATGTACCATGGCCAGGTCTTCCTGTTCTTGGCACAAGGAGCTGAATAGCCATTTGTGAGGAGCACTTAAGGATTGGGTATTTAAAATGTGACAATACAGAGGATGGGTTTCAAAGCCAGGCATTCTGATTTTCCCTCCCAGGGCCATGATAGAACCCTAAGAAAGTTGAATATCTGCCTTAACCAGTGCTGTCTGTGTGATCCTAAGTCAGTATCTGTCACTGGTGACAGATATGCCCTTTAAGGACACGCCCACCACAGACTTTTGTAGTGTGCAGTCAACACATGTGCTGTAAAAATAGTTGTTGGAGTTTTGAACAGGAAAGACTTTTCAGCCTTGAAGGTGAAGCTGGGATGTTTTGTTGGCATATTTGTTTCTTTTTTTGTAACATCTATGATGGATAGATGGTCAGGTCATTTTTAGTTTGTAAAACCAAAGGTTGTGAGGCAGATAAAAAGGGAAAGTTTGGGAAGAACTGTATTTGTAGTTCAAATCCTATTACAGTTCTCTAAAATTCAAGTGACTTTAGAGCCCATACACACCCTCAGGTCAAGAGCCAAAACATCTTTATTTCCAAAAACCTCACTTTCCCACACAATAGCTCTAGTTTGGGAGCTGAAATTTTATAGATCAGCTTTAGTGGTTCTATTTCCATTTAGTGGTTTGAGAAGTCAGCTGGATTTATGGAAAGAGAAACAGAAACTGATGAGAACTTGGTTTTAATGTCTCTGGCTGGACTGTGAGCTATCAAAGTCATCTGCCCACCCAGCAGCAGCGAGTTCTTCCATCAATCTTTGGGAGCCTGCATCATAAACACTCCAGAGTGTGAGATCTTGCATAGCTGAACTCCCCACTGCCAAAGCCTTTTATTACTACATTGGGCAAATTATCTCCTAGCAGATGTTAGGTTGTTTGAGGTGGTCTTCCCATTGGAGCCAAAGAGGACCTCTTGCCCCTGTGGTCACTGGGGGGCTGATTTAATTCCCTGTAGCATCTCAGTCTATGTCAGACCCCAGGTAGTCCATTGCTTATGCCATACACAAAACCTTTTTAGGCACAGAATAAAAGAGATCTGATAAATGCCTGAAAGGTTGTTCCACTTGGTTACTATTCAGATATGCTAATTTATTCATGGGAAGAAAATGATCTTGCTGCACACAAAACTAAACCCTGGTTGCTGCAATCACTTACATTTCATTAGCTTCACAAAAAAGTGACAGGTTTGACTTTGAATTTACTCCCATTCTTTTTGCTATCCTGCAAGGAAGTTCCTCATGAGTCCCCATGAGCATCCTGAGGGGTCCCAGACAGCTTTGGGGACTGACACCTTGTGAGAGAAATATCAGTTCTCTGTTTGAGTCCAGTCTTATAATGGCTGCAATATTTAAGAAGCCCTGCTGATCACACCTCGCTTTGTTAATTGAACCCATCCAATGGGGCTGAAGGACAAGCAGAGCAAGTGATATGAATCCTACCTGTTAATTACCTTTGGGTGGCTCCTTGCCTTCAGACCTCTCCTCTGCATCCTTCAAGGGCACAAAGTCTTTCTTGCAGTCCCTGATCACAAGACAAGGTTTCCAAATCAGCTCTCACCCACTACTAAAATTAAACACTCACTATTGCCAAGTAGCCTTCTAAAAGTCCTGTTTCTTCTCCCCTGTGCCACCTGTTCCCACTACTGCAAGAGCAGATAAGTCATTCCCTCTTCAGAAGAAAGCAACCTCTTGGGTTCTTCTTCCATTTTAAATACTGATGGAACAAGCTCTCCTTCCACAAGCAATGAAAAGCAGACACACACCTGGTTTATCTGTGCTCATCATTGCTTCCTGTGAGGCCAAGTACCCACAGCATGTTAATTAATTAATGAGCCTGTATTTTTTACTTTCTTCAGGTATTGGCTGTAAATTAAAATATAAAATTGGGTGGTTCACATCTCTGCAGTCCTAGGGACTGGAAAACTTGTCTGCTCGGGAAAAAGTGAAATTTAGTTTCAGAAAATTCATTTTATGAGCAGGTTTGGCAGCACAAATCAGGCCCAGACTTGGAACCCAGCTCCTGTGCATTCCAACCCACAGCAGAAGCATAAAGGAGGAACCAGCTCCAGATTTCACAGGTGATCTTTCTACCTCCAGGTTTCAGAACAGCTTGATCCTGACAGGAGCAGGCTTATCAAGTGGAGCAGGCTGCCCTGTGGGATGTGTGGTTGAGGGCAGACTCTGATGATGCCGAGGCTCCTCAGCATTGATCAGGGTCAGTGTCAGACAGCAACAGCTCAGTCCTACATGACCTGGTCTCATCTCAGCTCCATGGATCTGTAGGCAGTTCAGTATATTTAACAAGTTTTTCAAAGGCTATATTTGATTCAAAACCACTGGCAGTCTCTCTTGTAACTGAATTAAATAAATGATGATCCCTGTATCAGAAAAACACGCAGTATGGGGTTTTTTAGTGCTTTTGAGAGAGCAAGGCAAACTTGTCAACAAAAGATGTTCTTTTAACCTGGGGCAGCTGGCAAGTACTTCATATGGGACAGCTCTTTGATTGTACTGCTTATAATTAAATTAACTCAAAGCTTTTACCAGGCTTTGATTTATGAATGTGCATGACTGTGATCTCCTTCTTTTTAATCCATCAAAATACCTGTCATCGCAGGGCAATAAAGTCTTTTGTTCAAGAATCCTTGTGAGTTGGTTTTACTTTACATACTTCACTGAAAAGGGGCATGTCTGCATTTGCAAGGCATCTGCTGTGTGCAGCTGGAGTGCATCCTGCTCACATCTTGCAAAGCCCTGATGATGAGACCCACAATGAGAGAAGAGCCCCTGAAACACTGGGATGCCATAGTATTCATGCTCAATTAACTCATTAGCAGACAATATGGTTTGTGTGGTCAATCATCCCTGGCACATCTTAAATATTAAACTGAAATGACTCTGTGTCAAAGCATCACACAGGAAAGCAGTACTGCACTTGTTGAACACAGTGGGAATTGTGTTTCTGGTGTGTGAGGCTTGAGATTGCTGGACTTCAAACATTCAGCAGACTGAGTGTAACTTTGCTGCAGAAAGCTTTGGAAAAAATCTTCTGATGGCTCTCATCAAATATATGGGCTTATCATAGTTTTGTGTGTTAGAGGAAACAGAACACACAGTAAGGAGAGAGCCACTGTGATCAAATGCTGCACTATAAAAAAGCTGTAAGTAGCTTCAGTATTTCACATTTTCAGACTTTTGTAGTGTAGGACTCAACATGAGGGCTGGGGAAAAAAAAGCCCACAAAAAATCCACTCTGGAAAAAAAAACCAAAACCTTCTCTAAACTCCTGCAGTGTGACTACAGCCCTGGAGATCCGAGACCCATCAGGCTCTCTCAGGGTGCAATTCTAAAGCAGTGGGTGGCTTGGGGACATGAAGGCAGGGCACCCATGAGATGCCCCATTTGCACAGGTAGGGTGGGGCAGGCACTGGAGGCAGAGCAGAGCAGCAGAGGCAGCTGCCTGTGCTCACCCCACCATCCCTCCCGCTACACCTGATGCAAGGACCTCACCAGCCCATCCTCACCAGATCTGCAGATGCTTATTCAAGCCTGGATATGAGCTCTGGCTGCAAATGACACCTTATGCAACATATTGAGATGGGGCAGGAGATGCCACAAAGCTTTTTTAGCAGTCAGTGGCTGCAGAATTGAACCCTCCTAGTCAAGAACATTTCAATGCTGGAAGAAGGAACAAACAGTACACAGCAGAGCAATTCAGAGTGAGAGGAGAGAGAGTCCTGAGTTCAGATTGTGCAGCAGCACTGACCCAGAACAAGCTATTTCAACAAACCTATCAATCAAACCTTCATGGTTATGAGATAGGAATATAGGTGCAGCTAGATCCAAGTTTAGTCCCAGACTCAGTCAACCATTTATATCTAGAGGGTTACATAAGCACAATCAATTCTTTATATCCCTTAGGTAAGATTTCAAAGTTTAGCATTCAAGCACCTGTCAGCTTCAAGGAGTAACCTTGAGAAGCATCCCTACACAAGAGGAGATGGTGCCATGCAGCCTGCTGCCCTGCAGAAGAATTCAATGGACCCTGGGCTGCCTGCTATTTATGGAGTAGGGTCATTGACTTAGACATATTTACACACCCGCTCTATTTTGGGTTGGCACATGCTCAACTAGTCATTAGCTGTTGAACAAGATTTATAGCCCTTAATTATTTTGTTGTTCTATGTGAGGCAGACGTGGCCTTCATGACCACCACCAGTGGCTATTGCATAAGCAGGAAAAGAGGAGAGGGAAGCACACCTTCAATAAAAGAAAAATTAAAAAAAAAATAAATTAAGGAAAAAGTTTGGTCTCTGGTAGTGACCAGGGTAATGAAAAACCTTTCAGCTGCTTCCTCTGTACCCCACAGCACAATAAATAAATAGATATTGACTTCCCAGCGGGCTCTCTTTGAGAGGTGTGTGGGCAGGTGTGGGAATGAGCAGTTTGCACAACTCCAACCTCTGCATTAGTGATACAGCTCAGTCTCTGTAGAGAGATAAAGCTTCCCATGGTGTAGGTACAATAAATGCATCTTACAAGGTGTGATCATCAGAATTCAAAAGGAAGCCTCAGCCTAAGAAGACTCTAGAACTGAGGGGCTGCCTAGGAGGACAAGAGAGCTCCTGATACATTTGCACACTATCTCTCCAAGACCGAGTTTCAGAGCCTGGCTTTTGTTTGTGTATTTCACAATATAACAACAATCTGAGCCACCAATGCTGCCTTCCTGCCACAGGGAAGAATCAGCAAGCAGAATTCAAATGCAGCTGGAAAAGAGGCCCATCACATAAAAAGAGCGAGAGAGAGTTCAGCCACAGCCACCACAGGAGGGATGGAAGGTGTTTGGTCAGGGCTAAGATCTCAGAGTTCAGACCCTTTAGCGCTCAACACTGAATAGCAGCACTCAGGAAGAGGAGTGTCAGTGCCTGAACTCCTTTCCACTCAGAGCCTCAGGGCATCTCAGCAACTACCAGGCAGGAATGTTTCTGCACAGGTAGGATCTGAGATTGGGTTCATTTAACTAAGTTTGGGTTAATTTATTCTGTCTTTCTCTTCTATAATCTTTTTCCCTACTTCAAGTGCAGCTACCTTAATTTGGCTTGGCTGAACTAAACCTGTCATGCTCCCATCTCTGCCTTGCCTTGTGAGAAGTCTTGGGAAAGTGAGAAGCCTGTGCATCAGGGGAGTTAGAGATGTGCACAGGCAGTACCACTGGGACCTGCCACCCAGGACACTGTGCCTCCTGCAGAGCTTCAGAGACAGCTCACTGAGCAGCTTTTCCCAGTGCCAGCTCCCAGACAGAAGTCCCTTTCCAGCACCTGGGGGACAGCTTCCAGCTCCAGCACCCTCCTGTCATTGTCTGCTCTTGGCACGTGCCTCCCTTGTCCAAGGGAATGAAAAGTTTGATGCAAGGCAGTCTTCAAAACACTTGTGTCTTTCCTCCTACAGGATTTCTTTTCTATTTTGATTGTGCCAGATCACTGCCCAGGCCCAGCGGGTATCTCTCTCTCTCTCCTCACATGGTCTACACTCTCTCATCTCAGCCAATGTTTGGGCATGACCTATCTGAGATAACATGAAGAAAGTAGGAATTATCTCACCTATTTGACCAAGAAAAAATACCATTATCCTGATATCATCACAGCACTTTTCCATCAATCTCTTTTGGACAATATCAGATATCTGTTTCTTTCTCTTCAAATGGTGATGTCATTGTCACATTTTCACAGCTGTTCTGATACAGATATTTCTTGCATTCCTGTCAGGGGTTCAGGGCATTGCTGTGCTTCTACAGCAGGAAATTTGTTGCAGAGACTTCAGAGGTTGAGTAGACTCTTCCAATCTGCTAATTACTATTATTAAAGCTAACTAGCTGAAGAATTAAATTGTGGTGCAAATAGGTGTATGAAAAAAAGCCCATTTCATCATGGGACCAGCCCAGAATCTGGATGCTGGTTCCATGAATAGCAGCAGGGAGCAGATCCTGCTCAGAAAGGCTGACAGGGTGTGAATGCCCCCTCCCCTCAGGCAGGTGAAGGTGCAGAAGCTTCTACAGCTCTCTGGCAATAGGAACAGCTGGTTTAGTGATCATGGCAGACTGGCATCAAAGAGATGGCAAAGGTTTGTGCTTCATCTCAGTTTCCAAATTCAACAAGAGTGTTTGAAGTATGTTTGAAGTAAGCAGAGGTAAGGGCCTGAGATAGGTTCTATACCAATTATTGGAGATGTAGCCACACTCACATCGCTTTTTCACTTAGTTTACAAGGGAAGAAAAGCCACATGTGAATCTTTAAAGATCTTCTGAGCCTTTCACATACTGTTAAAGGTATCAATAGAAGGAACTTCTTCAGCACCTGCTCAAACATCACTTACTTGAAGAGCTATTAGGGCCTGAGCTCAATTCCCTGAAAGCAGTGTCTTTTGTTTGATAACCACAAAATAAAGATTCTGTTAGGCATGTTCTGAAGTTTGTTTTTGTTTTTTTTAAAGTTGCTCCCCCAGTTTGGATTGGATGACTGGGAAGAGCAAAGACTGCAGTTTTCCCAAATCAAATTCTTCCAGTCCATCTTAGCAATGGAGCCAAGAGAAGTGGTAGAACATAAAATTTTGTTGAAACTTGGGCTAAAAGTTTCACTAAAGCTCAGGCCCAGGGAGATTTCCCAGGATGGAAAATTTTATCTCAAACAGTTACAACTGAGCAAACTTACAAGTGCTTATAAAGCAAAATTTGGGTTTAGAAGGATTCTATCTTCAGAGCAGATGAATAGGTAGTAGAACATCTGTTGTTCTCATAGAAAGTATTTTCTGCTTTTCAATATGTAATTTCTTTCCTGTTTCCTTGATTGCTTCTTATCCTACCCATCCTGGGATGGAAGTGGGTATTACTGTTTGCTCCCTCATAGAAACCTGGCATATTTCAAGACCTTTTTATTGTTTCTGAGTCATTGACTCTGAATGTATCCAAATGCATCAGCTGAGACCTCATTCCTGCTGAACAGGGCAGCAGGGTAACCTCAGGGGCCATGTAGTCTAACTGCAAAAGTCACCTTAATAATTATTCT
Source organism: Poecile atricapillus (assembly GCF_030490865.1). Classification (NCBI taxonomy): domain Eukaryota; kingdom Metazoa; phylum Chordata; class Aves; order Passeriformes; family Paridae; genus Poecile; species Poecile atricapillus. The sequence goes on from NC_081250.1 coordinate 142,294,834, forward strand.
GGTGTGACCTGCTGAGCTGTATTGCTTGGGGAAAGGTGAGGGAGTCGGGCAGATCCAGGCACTTGCTCTGTTGTCCCTGTTTCTTAGACAAGTACTGCAGCCAGCCACGGAGAAGGAGCAAAATGGTCAAAGAAGTCAGTTTATTTTCTCCATTGTTAATCCCAGTGGATCTATAAGGCTGTTCTTAAAGCTGTCCAGTTGAAATGTACTTTGGGAGTGCAGAATATACTGAAGGGTGGAAGATATCGTATCAGGACACTTTTACACATCTTTTACTCTTTTACCTATCATTATTACCTAAATGCAGAGTGACATTATGGATTATTATAAGGAGAATCTCAGAAGAGGAGATAGTAAGGAAAAAACTCCACCCAGAGAGAACTTCAAAGACCAAGAAAGGGGTAGATGTGATTTATTTGCAGGTCATCTAATTCTATGACTTATCCTGACCTCAGGGCAGATAGCAATTATTAATTGAACTTTGTAGATCAGACAAAAAATGTACCACGTTACAGTATCCCCCAATGGCTGTCTCCAGTGCAAACTCAGCCTCCCACTTCTGTTGGTGGTGGATTACTTGTGACAGGCTGGGCAGAAGATTGATTATCATTATAAACTATTTCATGACCCCTCTTCTGGTGCAATAAAAGGAAGTGATTCAGCTATGCAGAGAGTGGTGAATGAAAAGAAATGAAGGACTTAATTAAATGCAGTTCTGCAGCAAAAGTGGATGGTGAAAGATTTTTGAGTCCATTTAAAATTTACTCAGTTCTTTTCATTTCTATTAAAGTCAGTAAAATGGTACCAGCATTCCACTGTGAGAGGTTGCACCTTGGCTAACCACAGCCAGTGAAGCTTTTTTGAATTGTTTTTGTTTTCATGTATTTTTTGATTTAATAAGATTAATATTTTCCCACATTTTCTCCAGAGTGCTATGGGTTTTTATCTATGTCAATGCAGCATGAAAATATTCCAAGGCTGGAACAGAGGAAATATGTAAGAGAAACTGGTTTCTACTACTGTAAGAAATTAATATACTGGTTGTGAAATTAATGTTACGTTTTCTAGAGGGAAATTGTAAGTGGATATTAGAAGGATATAGCTACATATTAATTCACATTTAAAGAATTATCCACAAAGGATTTTTAAGAAAAAAGTGTGATATTGCATTAAGCAAGCCCTGGGAGTGACCCACCACAGAACAGTCTCAAGAGATTGCTGACTGAAGTCCATGAAGGGAACCGGTGGCACACATTATCCCAGAACTAGGACTCGAGCACTGGTCCCATCTCTCCAACTCCAGTCCTGAGCTCAACACCTCAGCTCTCAGTGTGATGCATAAATCATATTCCACAAATGGTACAGGTGTAAATAAGAATGGTGCCCTTTTCTCAGGCTCTATTTGGAGAAATGCTCAGCTCTAGAGCTAACCTCTTCCCTCCTTCCTCTTCCCCCCTTGCTCCTCTTACAGCCCATTTTATGGAGCTTCAGTGCTGATATCTTTGTGCCCCTGTCCTGTGAGATTGTGAGAAAAGAGGAGGCTGCGGTTCTTCCCTGCAGGTGTGCACTGAGGGGCCACCCCTCTGAGCCAGCCCACAGCTCAGCCAAACTGTGCTTCAGACTGAGTCGTACAGCACCCGCTGCCCACAGCATCATAAAGCAGCAGGAAAGAACAAAATGAATCCCTCATGTATCACCATGGACAAAAGAGCTCAGAATTTTCCAGCGCTGAAGATTTAGGAGGGACAGAATGCCAGAAAAGCCTCCCTCACAGCACCAAGTTTCTTATATCTAATTTCAGTGAGCAATATCTGGCATTCCTTGAGAGGCCAAAATTTGAGAAATTTACTTTTTATTCTGAGTTTGCAGCATTGCAGTCTTTGGCAAGAAAATTCAGCTATTAAAAATATCAACCTCTTTTTTTTTTTTTTTTTTTCTCCTTCTTTTCCCTTGCTTTTAGGATAGGAGGAAGAAAATCAGCAAAAGTTCAAAAGTTTAGGTGAAGAGCAATGAAATGTTCAAAAAGGGAGCAGAGAAAAAAGGTCGATTATCCCAGGAAAAAGAGAAAGTTATACATCTGGTTTGTAGGTTTGGGTTTTTAACTTTCCACTCTGTTTCTTTTCAGAACATCAAGTAGGTTTCTTCTATCCTTACTGCATTTTCAAACTTCTCAGCAGCTTCAGACAGTCTCCTGATTTGGGTACTTTTATCTTGGAAGGCTCCTCTGGAAGTCATCTAGTCCAGCTTCCTGCTCAGAGCATGGATATCTTCAAAGTTAGATCAGGATTCTCAGCACCTTGCATAGCTGATTTTTGGAACTCTCCAAGGACAGAGATTTTCCATCTTTGTGGGCACCTACTCCTGTGCTGACTGACCAACATGCCCACACCAGCACAGGACATCCCTGTTCTCCTTCATATTCTCATCATGCCCATTTTTAAATGATTACAGGCCTATATATATAAAATGAGACAGCATTGCATACTCCATCATAATTCTTTTGGGAAATTAGGGACAATTCAGCTGCTGCTGAAGTCAGCACATCTCCCCAGAGACTCCTCAGCAAGATTCAACACAGTACTCAGAACTTTAAGGCATGTCCATCTTTTCAGAAAGCTGTTTCTGAAAATACCCAGTACAGTTATTTCAGCTATTTCCAGGCTCATGCTCAGTCTTTCCTTCCACATTTGGCCAGCAGGTAAGGTCTAGAGAAGTCATCTCTCTGGATGACAAAGGATTAAATCAATCAGCTAGCTAGCTGACCTTTAGACAACAAGGAAAGCCTGAACTCTAAAACTGCTTGTTCTGCTTGTGTTTTTATGAAGAGCAAGCATGATCCTGTAATACAGCTGAGTCAGTTCATGAGCAATGTGAGATGAGAGATCAATCAGATCTGAGCTACTCCTGCTAAGAGAGGCTTATGTGCCTTGTAACATAATGTTGGTCCACTCAAATACTCAGCATGTGGATTTCAGACTTGGCTGAACAGAAGACATAAAAATCCTTTTTCTCTGGGCTTTGTACTTCCTCTCAATGTTTTTTTATGTTGTGTTTTTGCCTGTATATTTGTTTGTTTTCACATTCAGATATAAATTTATGTATGAGTTCATCTGAAGAATATGAGATTGGAATAGCCAGAAGTTGTGCTTACACAATTAACAGATTTCAAACCCAGCATGGCCCAGGGGGAGCTGATCCTGTGCTGCACAGAGAATCACAAGATTGATACAAAACCCAAACACAATCCTTCTTTACACTTCAGTTTACTGTTTTAGGGTTTTTTTGACCTGGCCTGCAAAGCTGGCATCTCTGTAAGACTTGACAAGAGGAAAACTGAATTGATGAAGAAGCCATCTGTCCTTTACCTTCCTCTCATGACATATATGCTAATAAGTATCTTTATTTCCAAATACAGTATTTGCTTCCCAATATGGGCTCATTTTTCCTGCTTATGTCAGAGCTTTTAATCTCAATAATTAATTTAACCAAATGGATATGATTCTTTAAACACACCCCTCCTCCCACTCCATTAAAATTAAATCTAAGATTTAGGGTTTCTTGAATCAGGAAAAAATAATAATATTTTATCTTCCTGTTTCCTCTACTTAAATCAAAATGACCCTTTAAGGCATTGATATATGGTTTCTGTGGTACTACAGCTATCACAAGGGACTCAAATGGGATTTGAGAGTAACTGCTTCAAGATGTATATCCCAGTGTCTGTACAGGCAAAGACAGAATGACTGTAATTTCTCCCAGCCAAAGACAGCTGGCTGTGCTGAGACAAGGTGTCTCACAATCTTACGAGACTCTTTTTACACTGTTTACTCTGGAGATATGGCTTGAGTCTTCTCTTCTGGAAGATTAATGAGTGAGAAGTGATTTGTTTTATGTTTATCATGCAAGATTGTAAAACTGAACATAAAGTGAAAAGGAATGACATTTTCTTACTACTTAGAGATCTTGCCTCTGCAAAATTCCAGTCCTACAAATGCTGTTTTCCAAAACATTCTGGTCAAGCAGCTAAAAATGAATAAATTTGATAATCTGTGGTAATTCAGAACAGGGCATTTTTTACCTGGGATTGTGGGCAATGGCCCACACTTGGAAAAAACTGTGTCTCTTGAGATATGTACACTGGAATGTGATGGGTAGGAGCTTTCAGAAGATACAACACTCTACAAAGTAGTTTCCTTTTCACTTGTTCTGTTTTCCTGTTTATTCACCTTAATCAAGGCTAACTGGTTCTAAAGCTCTCTGAGTGATATCAAGACAAAAACCCAGACCTTTCATCCTGTTTTCTCTTTTACACAAGTTATGGCTGGCAAATGTCCTTTGTAGTCAACTACCTTGGGGAACTTTTCAATCACAAAGTTTGCCAAAGACATTAGATAAGACATAGAAGCTACACCCCACTCCAAACAACATCAGTTTCATCCATACCTTGGAGCTGTGTCTGAGCATGACATTTATCACAGGACAGCAGGTAATCTCGATAGTGTATCAAAAGTAATGCCAGAGAATGCTGGCATTTATCACAATGAAGAAAATGCAACTCACTGCACATCAGTTTCTAAAACATCGACATCTGCTGCCAAGCTTGTCATCACTGCATTACCTTTGTGATCAATAAGGAGGAATGGGCGCTGTTCATCTCATCTACCCCAGGCATGACCAACCAGTCTACTTCTGCCTGCTAACTGGAAAGGGAAGCTAAGGTGTCTAGCTCAAATGGAGATATCTAAAGCAGTGATTATCCTGCTGTTGAGACTCTTAGTGTAGCCTCACCCTGAGCACAAGGTGCAGTTCTTGGCCCCAACAATTAAGAAGGAAGTGAAACTCCTTGAGCATGTTCAGAGAAGGTCAACAAAGCTGGCAAAAAGCCTCAAGCCCGTTAGTCTTCAAGAGGTGTTTGGATAATGCCCTTAACAAAATGTTTTAACTTGGTCAGCCCTGGGATTCATTAGCTAGTTGGACTAGATGATGTTTGTAGGTCCCTTCCAACCAAAATATTCTGTTCCATTCTGATCTGTTCTGTGCTATTCAGTTCCTGTCCCATCCAGTGTCTAAAGACTGGCACAGATACTCCCTCACAGTCCTTGATTTGCCCTTCTGCCTCAGAGACCTCTGCCAAAGAAAAATGAGATGCCAACTTACAGACTTCACTGAAGTGTTTTGAGAAGCACAAAAAAACAGATAAAAGGAGTTACTGTTATTCATTTCACTTACAGGTGTCACAATGACATTTTTCTCCCCTGAGGACTGAACATAGAGTAAAAAGACTGAGAAAGAAAGTAAGGGAAGAGGAGCAGAGGTCAAAGATCTTTTGCCAATAAAATCCCTCTGCAGGATGGTGCGGGAGGAAGGTGCCAGTCAAGCCTTGTCCTGAATAGAGCTTACCCTGACATGCAGCTGTTTCTCACAGAGGAAATATTAGAAGGCCAGGACAGAGGTGAAGTGAGGTAATGGCTGAACAGTCCCCATGGGACTGTTGCTTGGCAGTGCTCTGTTTTAGGTAAGACCCAGAAGATACTGAAGAATTTCTTGTTCTAGTGCCCACAATATAAAACCCCCTGTGAGAGACTGAAATGTTATGGTAATTGGCTTAAACATTGTTAAAGAAGCTGCAACCACCAAAGCCCACTCCCCACTCAGATAGGCCTGCTGATTGGAACTGGACTGTGAGTCAAGCCCCCCCAGGTCTGAGGAGAAGAATGCATCCACAAGGAAAGCCAAACCCAGCAGCTGTCCTGACAATCAGCCCTGGCTGGGTTCTGGGTGGGAGGGACCACAGCCCATAAACTCATTTGCTGATTTCAGGTTTGCACACACTCCCCCCAAGCACAGAGGGAGGAGTTTTTTGGTGTGTGTTTTTTGGTGTGGTGTGTGAACCTCTGGTCAGAGGGAGTGAACACCCATCCTGCCTTACACAAGCTGTCTCCAGTGTAAAACGCCCCACCATGGGAAGGCCACATACACACCAGACATTTATGTGAGAGGCAGCTGAGGAGGTGTCATAAACCACCAGAGACACCCAAAGCACCCCCAGACTCATTCCTGAGGCCTCGCACCAGAGGGCTGCATGTGATGCCAAATGATGCAACAGATCCAGTCTGTTACAAGAGACTGTTCCAAACTTCCCCCAACAAGGTGAGGTACCTGGGTATTCCCATCCAGTCTGAACATACACTAATCCATTGAACTCTGTGTTTAGCAGGACACCCAGCACTGAGACCAGAAAAGGATCAAGAGGATGCTGTTGGGATGTAGGGAGGGGTGATATTTTCTAATTAATCTATCTCTCTGTCACTGTCTTTCTCTTTCTCCCACTGCCTTTTTCTATATTTTTCTCTCTCACACAATTACTGTTAAATACAATTCATACTGTTGACTTTGACATATGGTCTCATTTGCACCTTCATCAGGGCAGAGGCATATCTCTAACAATTTTAATAACTGTATCTTAGCACCCCTCCCTTCTGCATACTGAGTATGGAAATATATGCACACATATTGCTTTCTCTAACAGATGCACTGAGAAAAATCCCTTTGTATCCTGTCTTGCACTTTTGAGGCTTCATATTCATATTTTCTATGAGTTGGAGAAAATCTCTTCAAAACCATTTAATCAAATATGTCTCATTATAAGCTGCATTGGTTTGCACCAGAGGTGTAGCTAATATTTCCTGCCTTTGCCACAGAAAAGGCAGTAGCAAGAGCAAAGACACTTCTTTACCATAAGAGGAAACACAAGGAAAGTGTTATTCCCCCTGAAAGGGCACACAAGGTCATTATTGGCATTGCAACATGACATTTTTAAGACTGATCATCTCTTTTTAGTTGCACAAACACAGAAGGTAGCATCATAGATTATGTCTAGAAGTCATTTGCCTGATAGACACTGCAATAGCAAATGAACTTGAACTTTCTTTGAAATTGGAAAGGTAATCACAATATATATGCTACTGTTTATACCACCTACCCATGGGCTATCTGGGGAAAAGCCATTTGAGCAAAATTGGAAAATGCTGCAGAACAGCATGCTGACAAAATAATCTCTCTTAAGCCAGTATCCTGCCAAGTGATTTTAGTGAAGATATTTAGATCTGAATAAAGAGACAGACTTCATGTAGCTGTGGCTGAAAATATCATGACTAAAATTTTTACTTTGAAAAATATTTGTTTTACAGAATTCAAACTTCTCTCTTAATTCCTTATCACATGGCCACAGGTGAAAATGCCTGTACTGGTATAAGATTTCACATTTTGTGGTTGGTTTGGGTTTTTTCAGTTTGGAATACAAGGTCAGAAATGCTAGAGCTTCCCAATGGTGGAAACTGCCATTTCTAAGGAACTCAAAGGATGGAAATTAATTGGAAATGTCCTGCCCAGACTCTGATTTCAGGCCTACAGTATGCCTTTCATACCCCCCTTGAACAGGTATAAATTTGCAACACTAACACATTTTGTGGAAAAATAAATAACAGAAATGGCAAAAAGTTTCAGGAGAAAGACAGAGAGAGCAGGGTAGATCTACAGAAGAAACCAAGTAGAAATTAGTCACCTACATACCAGAGTATATCAGGGTGTGCAGCTGAAAACCAAAGGATTTGGGGGGAATTTATCTGTGCCTCAGAACTTTGTAGGCTCATATACTGCTGTCAATACCTTTTTCAGTGGAACAGGAAAAGACTAGACTGCTCATCCTCCTGGAGATACACTGCAAAGTACAGCTCTGGCAGTCCCTACTGCTGTTTGGGGAGTGACATGTGGAGTGCCCAGGTATCCCTCAAAATACAAAGATACAAAAATAGTCCAGAAAAGAGACCTGGTTCAGGCAGTGCTGCCCCAAAGGCATGGACCATAATCCTCCCATTGCTAGCTCAAACAGATCAGTGAGGCTGCCCTAGATGACTGTAAAACATTGCAGGTTAAATAAACCAGCATATCCACATGGGGCATGAGATTATAGCTACTGGGCAGTGCTGGTCTACACAGGTCAAGGTCTCTTAGGATAAACTACTCCTTTCCATGTGACCAGATGTGCAGAACAGTATGTCAGAGACATTCACCTGGCTTTTCATAATAGTGGTTACAACTGTCCATTATGTCACTCAATGTCTAAAACACTGTATAAATCATATTTAAAACTGCCTACTTTTCTTTCCATTGGCAGTGTCAGGAGCTCAGATAGAGAAACAAGCACTATTGTCATCCAAACTTAGGAATTATGTATCTTTCCCTGTACAGCAGAGGTACTTTTGACACAAGAAAACCCCTATGTCCACTATTTTTAAAATTAATTATCTGCAAAACATGTACTTTGACAATATGTTTATTGGTTGGTACGTAGCATCTAAACAATGAAATTGCTTTGTTCTTGCAGTGTATGGAGCTTTATTTGGTTACACTGACAGTAAATTCCTGCACAGAGTGTATCAAGGCTGTTTGCTAAGATCCCCTGGGAATTACTGATAGATTGCTCTGGCTGTTGTATGTCTGCTTCTGCCTGTTCCCATTTCTGACATAATCTGGTTACTTTAGGAATAGATCCCTTCCTTCCTTCCTTCCTTGCCAGAGGCAACTGTTTCCACATGCTAGCAGGGATGAGGATGAGTGTTTCAGAGCCCTGGAGAAACTAAAAAAACTTTGACACAGGCAGTAAATTACATTTTACATTTGGAAGACTATCTGGCCTCTAAGTGACCTTGCAAACTGTGGGAGCAAAGAGAACATCAATACACTAACTGGAAAAGAGACAATAGTTCATATTGCACATTATCTTAATTTTTCCATTAAAAGCAGTGCTCAGTGGGAAGGCAAGAGATTTCCATGAGCTTTTCTTGCTTCTCCTCAATCTCAAGAAAGAGAAAGGTTGGATGAAAATGGAAATTTTCCTTCACCTTATCATTTCAAACAAAAATCTGCTGCAGCCACCTGCTTGTCTCCAGGACTTTCTGTTTTGCCTGACAACTTCTATTTTTAAGCTGGCTGAATTCCTCCCTGTAAGGAATTGCCACAGCCACTGATACCCCTTCCAGTCACACCTCCCAGTTCTACCCTGCTCTGGACTGTGGATTACGTTTCCTCATACATTGTGGTCTTGTTGCTATTTTATATCTGTTTCTCTGGCTCTTCCACAGCACATGCTGTGCGGAACTGACATAAAAGAACAAAATCCAGAAATATGTCCCAATTCGTTTTGCCTTCCTCCAGGCTACAGAACACACTGGATTTTTCTGCTTCCTATTTTCTTTCCACTTCCTACCACTGTTCTTATTTTAAACATTATCTTCACATTTGATTACTGTAGTTTGTAATTACGCTTGACTTAATAGTGGAAAAAAACACAGCTGTTCAGTGTGTTAGCTTGAAAATGCTGGTAACTTTCACAGTGATTTATACCTCCAGCCATACTCCCCTAATACGCTGGAAAAAGGTCATTTGAGTATTATTGCTCATTCATTCACATGACCCTAGGCCCTGTGTGGCACATGTGTGATCCAGAATCTCATGGTCCTGTGTGCTAACCATGAAAGTATTTTTAGCACAAGTCAACAACTGATTTGTTTCTCCTCTGAAATTTTTTTAGTAATGTGCTTTTTCTCAATTATTATGCATGTTTTCTCTGTGTGAGTGAGGGTTCAGTCAGGATCAGACTGAGTATTCAGCCAGGACAGGACACCATGCTCTGCTGCAGACCTCCTCATACAGCACACAAAATGTGGAGCCTAATGGGATTTCAAGTGCTGTGTATAATTGCAGTGTGCATAACTCTTACAAAACACTACCTCCCTTCTTTGTTTAAGATATTTTAGACCTGGTTTTAATGTAATTCCTTTCTAATGCATCCCATACGTTCACACATTTGTGGTCCACTTTTCAGAATCAAGAGCCCCTGCCACTGAATTTTCCTATGATTCTACAAGTGTGGTGAGAAACAATAGCTTTGGGAATCCAGGTGAAACTCTGCAGGTAGATAGGTCAGGACCAAAACCTCAGCTCTGAGCACAGGCATGAGAGAGCCTACATGTGGTCTGTGTGCAGTGTCATTTGCATCCAGGCGGTAAATTCATACCAGCAGGGATTTTGTTTAGTTTTATGTTGTTGGGTTTGGGGTTGTTTCACTCAGTGTTTAGCAGAGCCTAATTCCAGTGTTCAAAACAATAATAAATGTTAAAAGGAAATTTGTCACATGAGTTCAGGTCAAGCCAAGCCCTAATCCATCATTTCCCCAAAGTCTATGATTTCCATATCTTTAATCATCTATCTGGCTACATGCTTACCTATATTCTAATTAAAGAACAAAAGAAGGAACTTAATGTTCACTACAGCATTCAAATTCTTTTCAGTCTCTCATTACTGTTCAGTCTTTGCTTAAAGGAAAATTTGCTCTACCCTACTTTTGTTTAGTCTTTTTTAGGCAATTATAAGGGCAAAAGAGATCCTTTATCATAAAATGTGTCCTGCACAATTCATTAGATGCAGAAGCATGTCACCCTATGAAAAAGGAAGAATACACCTAAAGATAGGAATTTGATTCATAATAGTATTTTCTGTCCTGATTCAACACTGAGACCATAGAGTCATTGAGGTTGGAAAAGACCTTTAAGATTATCAGCTCCAAACACTAGCCTAACACTGTCACGCTCACCACTAAACCATATTCCCAAATGCTGCATCCACATGTTTTTTTAACAATTCAAGAGATGGTGACTCAGCCACCTCCCTGGGCAGCCTGTTCCAGTGCTTGACAACCCTTTCAGTGAAGAAATTTTTCCTAATAGCCAATCTAAAACTCCCCTGGCACAACTTGTGGCCATTTCCTCTAGTCTTGTCACTTCTTACCTGGGAGAAGAGCCTCCTTTCAGGTACTTGAAGAGATCGATAAAGTCTCTTCTGAGCCTCCTTTCTCAAGGCTAAATAACCCCAGATCCCTCAACTGTTTCTAATCAAACTTCCCCAAACCCTTCCCCGTCTCTGTTGCCCTCTTTGGGCATGCTCCAGCACCTCAATGTCTTCCTTATAGTGAGGTGCCCAGAACTGAAGGCAGAATCTGAGGTGTCACCTCATCAGTGCCAAGGACAGGGGACAGTCACTGCCTTGGTCCTGCTGGCCACATTTACTGATATAGGCCAGGTGCCACTGGCGTTCTGGGCCACCTGGGCACAGGCTGGCTCATATTCAGCTGGCTGTCAGTGTCCCCAGAATGCACATGGCCTGGTCCCACACTTCTGCAGGGTCCAGTTGCTGTGCAGGTCCACAACCACCCTGAAACACCAGGTAATTTTAGTACCAAATCACTCTGTTTGCAACAGTCAAATGACAGACTAATCTCCAGTGCTCAGTGCATGGGCAATGCTCAGAGTCCAGGAGCACGGCACAGAGAAACAAAAATTATAGCAGAATTAGGGAGCAGCTTGTCAGGGGATGAGCTTTTGTTGGCCTTTACCCAGTGGCCTTTATGTACCTAAATGTTCCTACTTAATAGTCCTCAAGAGAGGATTTTCTTACCAGCTGCTCAACCCATTACATCACCTTAGACATGGTTTATATTTTGCATATTAAAGACTGATTTTTATCTTGGAAAAAGCTCTAACACATCCAATTTGTGTACAAGGGTCTTGGCTTCACAAAAGTATTGGGCATCCTTGTCTCGATGGCAAGCCAAACCCAGCCCCAGAGCCCACACGACTCCATCTGGAAGATGACTTGTATTTCCTGTAAAATTGTTTGATTTAGGTTTTCTTAGAGGCCAATGAACAATGGCCCAGCCTCTGTGATTTGACTTCCCCATCCTCAAAAATATTTTCTGGAGGCTGCCACACATCAGCTGTGTGGTTCCTTTGGGTCTGCACCAAGGTGGGTGGAGAAGAACATCCCCCTTGGCACTCCACCTCACCCCACAGCTCCCAGGAAGCTCAAAGTGCTCTTTGATCACAAATTGGCAGCACTTACTCTGCCAGTGAGGGTGTGTGGGCAGTATCAAATGTTCTCCCAAGATGTGTGGAGGTCACGTACCTCCCAGCTCACACGGACACGAGGATTGTGCAATGTGTTGGGAAATGTTCAAGGACACTTGGGAATACGCTGCTTTCTGCTTGCACAGCACAGAGAGGAATGCACAAGCCAAATCCAATGGGAGCAGCAGGAGGAGCACAAGTAGAGCCAGGCAAGTTCTGTGGTACTCCATCCTCCACTGATGTCAGGTGCTTAAGTCCTTTTTCCCCAAGTCAGATGGAACTGCCTGAAACCTGCAAATACCAGGAGCCTCTCTGAAACATGCTGCCAGGGAGAGGAAGAGGCTGGTGTTTGCTAGCTCTCAGAGTCCCAGAGACAGGAGGAGCAGCATGGGGGCAAAGAGGATCGGGAATCCTCTCTATTCAATCATTTGATTATAACAGTTTCCGCCTTTTTTAAGTATCTGTCTCTTTTGTACACAGGTTGTGAGGGGAAGAAAACGATGATTTACAATGGTGTGTCCAGACTGTGTGAATTCTCCTGACATAATTAAAAAACCTAAACCACAATGCGTAGTCTGTTTTCTTGCCACATTATTCCACTGATGAAAGGGATGCCTTTCACACCAATTGAATGGAACTTGTACAGTGGAAAAATTGGTGTCGTTCTGTCCTGCAAGTCTTAGAAGCTGAGTGATAATGGTAGGGAAAAATCTAAAGTCACATTCACAGGTAGCCATGATCATGGCCCTGCACACATGAGTTAATAGATGCTTTTATTCACATTCACTGGTTACAAGATCAGACCCCACTTGCACAAGAAAACATACAGCCCATGCACGTGACTGTATTGGCTGTGCATTTAAGTCAGGGCTATGATGTTGTGCACGTTTCCAAAAGGAAAACTAATGTGCATAATCTGGAAGAAGAGTTCAACTTAAAGAAAAGATTTAAGGTTCTCAAGTAATATAATTTTGTTTCAGAGCATGGTTACTACCAAATTATTTTTATCCTCTAAGTACTTTCCAACATGATAAACTGTACTAATGAAAATCAGCATGAATTTTTGGTAATAGTTTTATAGACTTAACTCTAGAATTTTGAGCGTGTGGGATTTTTCATGCACATCTGTGTTCATATTGCCAGTCTTTGGACAGGTATTTGAAAAATCACTCAATCTTTTCTTATTTTTATAGATAGGATGATCTGAAATGATCCTAAGGAGCTCATGCTCCAGATACATGGTGTGTTAAGGAGCTTTAACTGGGAGGATTAACAGCCAGGATTCTTCTAATTAAATTCTGGCTTCTATGTATCCATGCCTCCACCTGGACTGCATCATCTAGACACCCACAGAAGTCTGCAAAATAGACTAAAAAGATTTAATATTCAGTTTCTTTCTATTTTCAATGGTTTTTAAATAAGAATTACTCCCCACAGACTTCACTGACTAAGAGTTAATATTCACGAATGTTCTGTGGGCATTAAAAGTGATTTTGACAAACCTTAGTAAACTTGGCTATTAATAACTGCATCTTATCAGTCAGAAAGTAATGGAACAAGATTTTTTATCTGGTGCATAAAGTCAGCCTGTATTGTCTTCCATTGTATTTTGACCTACTGCCTCCCCTTTAGGGATTTACTTTGTAGTGTAGTAATTTGGACAGTTCAACAGATCAGAGGTGACTTGTTCCATCTTCACTGTTTGGTTACTATCTGAGCCAGACAGCCATTCTGAAAAACCCAACCTTCACCTACAACAATCATTTGCATATGTGCTAATTATTTTCTGCATCTACAGACAGAAATATTTACTCTACTTTCAGAAAATTAGGTGAAGTCTGTAAGGAACATAGATTCCTAAACAGGCTTACATTTATTTTCCTCTTTTTTTCTGTCTCATCACCATATTATCAATTATACAGCTTGACATAGAAGACTCATTTAAAAATCTGCTTCTAGCACAGGTTATGATTGATTGCCGGACCATGTGGATCCTCAATGGATGGCTTGACCAGAGACAAATACACATACTTGAAAAAAAGAGCCATTCCTGTCCTTGCTGGATGTGGAGGAGGCACAGGACTGTGATCTTGAAAATCTACTTGAACAATGAGATGAGAATTCATTTCCCAAGTTGTTCAAGTTGTTCTTCCACACTATAAATCTGCTGAAGGAAGATGGGGAAAATTTTTGTGGCATTGGTAAACCAAAGATCAATCAGCAGCAATAGCCATGTGTCATAACACACTTTGTAACCTGTGTGTGGTCTAAGCCAGACCACGAAATATGAAAATAACAGAAAATGTGGTTTCAGTAACAGCTGAAGTGAGTTCCTCACACAGATATGTTTGCAGTCTGCAGCACTGACCACAAAGAGCAAAATAAGACTATTAACAATTCCCTCCCCATCCAGTGCTTTCTTTTCATTCTGTTTGCATGGGACCTAATAGCTGTCATGTGACATTCCAGTCCATGCCCAAAATCTGACACCAAAATCATGTGGTCACCCAATCCAGAGGGAGAAAATGTGCAGGTACTTCCTGCCTTCTCTGCTCTCGAGTGCTGAAGAAGGGCCTGCCATGCAATAGCTCAAGATGTCCTGCTCACACAGCTATCTTCAACCAGCTGCAGTAAACCATAAAGTGATGCTTTGTTAGCTTTGAAAAATAGACCAGAGTTAAGAAGTAGAAACAGAAGTCATGACCTTGCCTCCAAATCAGGGAACCTCTGATTTGAATGGAGTCTTTCTGTGTCAAAGCACTTTTTTGCAAGTCAGATGGTCCCACTGCCCTTACACTGCAGCTGTACCAGAGATGGGAATGAGGCAGGAGAGTCATGGCCCATTATCTTTTCCATCTGTACCAAAATGTCACAAATTAGAAAATTTATGGGTGCATTTTTCATTTCTGTTAGGATGTATCTCTCCTGTGGTCTCAAAACCTGCTTTATTCATCTGTCATACACATCCCTTGTTGAAGACAATTATTTTCATAAAATAGGGACAAAATAAAACCAACCTGCTTTGACACAGGGCTAGAAATTGGCAGAGGATGAATCCTTGGTATTACTCCAAGCAAAATATCTGGGTTGTACACTCCCTGTCAGAGAGAGTATTTGTGTGAATGGTCAGGAGCAAAATAGGAAAGTCTTCATGAAACTAGAGGTGCAAACACCTACTTAATAGTTCACAAGCAACACGGAAGTAAGCATCTGTTGTTTAAAATTCCTCTAGCTGCCAACTCTTCTGGCTTCACAATATATTTATCTGCAAGTCCCTGATGCTGAGGTGGGTCATATTTGGCAATGAAAAAATCTCATATTTACCTGCAAGCTGTTCCCATTCTAAACCTTAGAGTGGAGATGAGACTCTTCTCCCTCTCTGGAAATCTCCACAGAACAAGATGTATATCTGTAAGGATTGTTTTACTCAAACACACACTGTTAGGTTTCATCCAAGAGTTCAGAGGAGGAAGTCTAAGCTCCATCCATTCAGACTGTCATAATGAATTATTTAACAGTCTTTGCTGGATTTAATATTTATGCATTTAAAGAATAAAAAACAGATGGCAAGTGAAAATAATCCCATTAGCTTTTGTTATTATTTTTTAAATAATCTTTTGGGGGTTTATCTTGTTTATTAAATAGTTGAAAAAATTGATAATGTCTTTACTCTTCAGCCTGAAAATATTTTTCCATTTCTTTTCTATCTAATGCAAAGAGATTTCTATCAATGCAAAGAGATCAGATAAAACAGCCAGTGGGATAAATCTAGTGAAGAGTATAAGCATAGCATTATTGAAGACAGTGGCCCTAAACTGTATCCTTTGATGAGAGCCAGAAGTCCTTTTATCCTTAAAACATTTGCTGTTAGGCTTAGTGTTACTAATTTTGGTTTACAGATGGGGAAAAAAGGTACTAAGAAGGTTCTAAAATCATTATGGTAATTCAGCCTTACATACAGCTGGGAATTGATGTGGTTTTAAAAATAAAGATATTTGAGGCCATTTCATGGCCCCTATTACCAACAACTGCAGTAGTAAGTCATTTGGAGGATCAGGTATTTTGGTGCTGAGGTTTCTCCCTCTGTGCTGTGTGGTGTCAGCAGAAGGGGTGCAATTCTGATGAGTTTCCACCTGGTCCCCTGGACCCCCAGTCTCTATTGGTTGTGTTACCCCAGCTCCCCAAGCAGACCTCTTCCACAATCCTCTGTCCTTCCACAAGCTCTAAAAAGGGTTGCACTGAGCTCATGTGTGCCATGCCAGTGTCAGGAGCAATTTACCTGTCATCATTCACAGGGGCTTTGCAGTCCCTCATATTGCTGGTGCCCTGCCTTATTTCACTAAGAGGTTGCCATTTATACAAAAAATGTCCCAAACAACCTTTGGACAAACAGGTGGTTTCATCATTTTGAAGGGGGTTAGATTTCACTTTGGAAACAAACCAGGCTGTAAACTGACACAAAGCTCTTCCTCTGCCAAAAACTTAGTTAAGGAACAAGGAACAAGGGTCTCCCCAGTCTCTGATATATCCCTACTGTCTGCCTGTTTATGAGTCCTCCTCAGCTGGGATGCAGCAGGATGTGAGACCACAGACGGGAATGCAGAACGGCTTCAGTGGCAGCCTCACCCCATGGGCTGTCTGCAGGAGCACTCCAGAGCTGACCCAGGACTGGGAGGAGAGGATTTGGCACTACCAGAAGTGCACTCTGTGGTCTTTTCTAGGCAGCAAGATGAATTCTCCATAGAATTAAAAACTGATCAGAGCTTATAACCACTGGATATGCTGGTTGCTGGATAAAGAGCTCTCATCCAAACGGTTTCCATAGTAACTCTGGGACCATCTTTCTGAATGGTAATCCCAAAAGTTAAAACAAACAAACAAACAAACAAATAAAAACCCCAAAAAACCCCAAGAATCATATGCATAAATGGTGTCTTTAAGCTATGACATACTTTAATTTGCATTCTCTCTGATATTTGAGTCATGACATTTATTTTCTAAGTTTTACTGCAAGCACAAGGAATCAGGAGCTCGGTCTGTGTCAAATATGACTATCCAAGTTAGGAACTAGAGATATGTGAAAATAGCCACCAAAAGAGGAGAGGTAGAACTAGTCAAACATTTCAGGCATCTTTCTGAATAATAACTGAAAACAAACTGAAAATTTTACAGTTATTTTTGATACATAGTGCTCCTTTGCCTTTTTCTAGTATCTTCAGCCACTTTAATATCACTTGTCTGTTCGTGACTCAAATTAACACCATGAGAGTGGTTGTTTTTACTATTAGATACCATTCACCAGGGATAAATATATGAGTGGAATCAAAATGTAAATGAATTTAAATATGCTAACATTACATCCTCTTTTTCCTGCATTTTACCCACATTACATAAATCATGGCAACATCCAGTTTTAGACTATCAGGAAATGAAAGGTTTATAGCAATCCACAACCCATCAACAACAAGGATTAGTTTTATTAACCTAGGATGTGATGATATACATTTCCCAAGAAATATGAAACTCTAACTAGAGTTTTAAACTTTATCACTCTATGTTTTATAGCTGCTATGAAATGGCATATGGAATAATGATTTTAAAAATGTTTTGCTTTATTTTGAAAAATTGTATTGTGTTCTGTTCAGGAGAAACTTATTAAATTAATGGTCTGTGGCGGGTGCACTACATTCCCAGCTACCCTGTTCTAGCAAGAGCGAGAGACCTATAGGTGCTAAGACTCCCAAAAAATTCTTACTGAGACAGATAAAACTGTCCCATGAACCTCCATGGTCAACCCTTGGTGTATTTTAGAAACAGATACATAGAAATGTTCCACAGAGCTCAAAAATAAGCCTGTGCTTCAGGTTAGAGGTGCAGGGTGCAGGATGTTGGATTAATTGGCAGAGGCACTGGTTTTAAATGCCTCTTAAAGCATGGTTTTAAATTGATGAATTACATACACTGGATATTGAATGATGGGGCTGCCTACTTTTTGCTGGTTTTTAGCTTTTTCAGCATGGAAAAAGTTCATCCCATATGGATGTTTAAAAAAAATTCGACTTAGTCAACAACAATTACGTCTTTGTTTACAGTCTGCCTGACAAGTTACACTGCAGTAACTGTGGGAGTGGATGCTCAACAACATCTCAGAATCCTTTAATCATGGGAAAATTATTTCCCTCAGCTCCTTCTTAGAAATGTTGAATATCCAGCAGAGGATGTATTTATTCAGACGATGAATTACAATATCATGCTGACAGTTTAGAAAGAGGCCCTTCCTCCTACATAAAGTCAAAATGGTAGAAAGACAGGGTCACTCTGCGTGTTACCTCTGTTTGGGGCAATTTTGTGTATTTGTAGGGCTGAATGTACTCAGATGACAAAAGAATCAAATTGCCAAGAGCTGGAGCAGTCCCTCTGATCAAACACGAAGTGATGGAAATTTTGGATTATTCTTAATATAAAACCCATTCACATCTTCCTTTGAAACACACGTACCAACAGGGGACATTCAGCTCCTTTATTATTTTCCCTTTGCCATCTCCCTTGTGGGAACTTCAGTTCTCAGGCTGACTGATTCTTCAGTAATTAATAGTTTGAAGTTCTTTATACATCTCAGCAGCCATCACAACTCAGAAAACAACCAACTCCTCTGAATGGATCATTTAGGAAAAGCAGTTCTATCAATCACCCATGAAAACATGTCCTGTTTTTCCTAACCATGTTTCTCATTTGTACTTCTGAACAATCTTACAGGATGAGAATGGAGGATGGAGGAGCAGCTATGGGGCAGCACAGAGACCAGATAATTTTCTCCCTCCATCTCTCCAGTGGTGGAACCAATCTACTTTACTTAGGCACAGGACTTCACAACTAAAAAGGCATTAAAAGGTGTGTATGCGTCCTGCACAGATGGGAAAACAGAGAAAATGAAAGGAATATAACTAGATGTGTCTTTTTAATTTAATTCAACTGAAAGTATAGATTCTTGTTGCAAAAAGCCAGGACCCACATTTTGAAGGATCTAAGGCATGCAGCTTTCACTGATGTCTACAAGACCACCAAGAACAGGGACAGTCCTGCAAGACCGGGCTGTTACCTCTGGCATTTCCCATCACAGTACTACCAAAAGGTGCAGAAAAGGGCTTGCAAAAATATTTGCTGTTGTTCCATCAGTGACCTACCAGGCAGACTGAAAAGAGCATTACTGTTGTGACCAGTTGCTGAATTTACCTGAAGAATTATTTCCAGCATTAATCAGCTGCTGAACAATTTTGCCTAAGTTTCATTATGTAAAATTATACATCTTTGCAAGATAGCTATTCTGGTGAAACCATTCCAAATGGGGCAGTGCTTGAGTCAGGATCAAAGAAAATCCAATTGAATTACATTTGCCACAGTCTCTAAAGAAAAAGGACCATGGATCTGCTGAAACAGTGACTGGATTGTGTCTTAGTCCTTCCCCTGACTATGGCACTGCCACCCACCTGCAATATAACAATGAGAATAGTTGTTTCCCTGGTAGTGCTCATGAAACAAATTAATAAGAACCACTAGATGTACCTGGTGCTTTGAAGGAGCTATTACAGAATTCAGCTGGGATATGTACTAAGCTTTGAATTGATCTGTCTGTGTGAAAAAGCTTGAAAAACTAAACAGATTTACTGACTCCCAGAGACTGAAGAGAACTGACATGACCTGTGGATCTAAACAACCATGTCCCCATGAAATTAATGCTCATGCTCTCCCTCCTTCCTGGCTACAATAACATTTGTGATTAGTTTTGACAAAAGTACAAAACAGAAATCATTCTGGCAAACCAGTTATTCTGCTGAATACTGCTTCTCTTCAGCAATCTTTAATATGCTTTTTTGACTGATTGCTTACTAAGAAGCAGACTGGAGGCTTGCAAGTCTGCCTTGTGGTCTGTTCTCATTTACTTTTATTTACCATTTTATTACACCAAGATGGGTGCTTAAATTATAATTCTGAAGCTTAAAATGGTTCTCTTTGATTATTTTTAATCTAGCTGTTCCTATGTTGTGCCCACTTCCTAACATTTCTATAGAAACACTATGAATTTAATGTAAAATTATGTATAATAATCAACTGAAAAATGTTAGCTCACTACTTACATATTTTCATGTTAACTGATCAGCAAATTAAGAGAAAATCCAGTGAGACTTCTGGAAGGATTCATGTTCCTTAGAAAAGCATGTTGCCAAGAACATTCCAAGATGAGATGGAAGTGAATGGCTTCATTTAAAAAATCTTTTTTCCAGCCAAAAAATAAAAAAAAAATTTTAAAAAACAGCCTCTGATATAGATTTAATCCTTTCAAGACTTCATGTGAATATTTAAAATCTCTTTGCTTGCTTTCTGCTGCATGAGCCTGTACATTTTGTTCTGGCTGTATTTTCAATTTCTCCTGTAAGGATGAGAAACTTAAAAACAGAAAGAATGGTAAAGTTATTGTAAATACACAATAAATAAAGTTTCCTAAATAATGCCAACCAGAAACCATGATCAAGACCATAAGGTTCAAGGTCAGAAGAATCAACAGATTTTTGATATCTCAAACTATGAGATTTACTCTTGCTAGAAAAAGAGTGATGCTCAGAGAGAATTAACTGTTCATCAACTAATCGATGCCACTGGAGTCCACTAAAAACCCAGAAAAACAGAACTCACAAGGTAGGAAAAATGTCTAGTTTTTTCCTGCACTGTCACTGTGACATTAGGATCCAGTCAACTGAGAAAAACAAGCTTTCCAACATATATTCTGAATTCTAAAATTCAAACACTTTTTTTATATGCTCCAAGAACATGTGGGGTAAACTAACTGTGAACAGCAGCATTATCTTCATATCAAATAGGATCAAATTTTAGAATTTCAACGTTCTTTTGTTTTGTTTCTCTTCTTCTGGTGTATCAAAGCAAGGAAACTTTCATGTGCTGCATTGTTTTAAAAGAAGGGAATTTCTAAGCCTGGATCTAATCCTCAGAGAATTAATCAGTCAGTTAATCAGTGAATACTTGTATGTGACCCTTCAAATTTCTGCTGTTGGATGAGGAAGAGACATATACCATAAAAGCAGGTCCTTACAGGTACAAAATTTGAAACTTTGGTGACAGCTGTAAAAGCCAAACCCATTTTTCACCCATAAGAGTGAAAATTTTTCATTCAAAGGCCATTTTCCACATGGTCATTATGAGCACTAATGTGGGTGCTCCACAGTGTTACTATGTTTAGGCCATGTTCTATATTTAGGTGCACTTAGTGCATTTCATGCACTTATGCCATCTGAATACTAATGTGGGGAGATAATTTTTCTTCCATCTGCCCCTTCCAAAGAACATGAACCCACTGAAGTCATGGAGCTTTGTCCATAACTATAATGGTGACCCTTCACATGTGTTGCAGTTCACATCTAAGCACTTCAGAAAAAGATTTCCTGATTGTCTTATTCTGCTTCAGTCTGTGCCCCCAAGTGTTGCTGGACAGGATCTGAGCTTCTTTCAGTTGAAATAAAATCTGAGTTGTGTACCTGGAGCACCCCAAGCACTCCCACTGCTGGTGGGTGTTCAGTTTTCAGAGCCAGAGTGGAGCAAGTCCAAATTAATCATCCTAAAATTTTTAAACAGTGCTTTGATGATGTCTTAGGCAGGAGCTTCACCCAGATAACCACATCAAATACCTGCTCGTAGTTCATTACTTGTGTCAGTTTATCTATTCCCTTTCAGAGCCTGTTTCTACTTTTGACCTCCTTTAATAAGCCCAGCTGTGAAGCTGCATTTCCTATTAACCAGTGTGCTCTCTTCATCATTATAAACCTATGACCCAATATTTAGCTGGATTCTACCTGTGGCATGGATTGTGAGAAGGATCCTTTCCTCTTTTGTCACATTCACTCTCATTTTCATTCCAGACTGAAGTCCCTTTTAAAGCCTTCTGCTAAAGCACTGTGATTGTCCTTGTTGCCTCTCTCAGTTGTTTCAAGTTGTACTCTCTTTTTTGGGAGACAGGGTGACCTGAGCTACACACACTATTCCACATATTGATGTGTTAGAGACAAACATGTTTAGTCAGTCTGTATTGCTGGAGAAAGCCTCACTTGGTGTTTATTTGCTGCACTGGTAACTCTGGCAGCACCACAGTATTTTGAGATCAGATTTCAAGAGAATACTGGGGGGAAAAAACTCAAAGCCTGAAATAAGAAAGAGGCAGAGGCACAAGCACAGGAGGGTTGTCTGCATAACCTGACAGTTAAAAACTCCTGTATTTTCATTAGGTGCATGATTCTGCCCTTTTATAGTAAACAGGACCTTTGTCATTACATTCAAGACACATCAGTTAAAAATATTTTCTCTAGGAACATTTTCAAATCCTAACTTCTTATGGAAAAGATATTTATAATTCAGGTATATGACAAGTTCAAAATGCATTTCTGTGCTTTCTCCTGCTTTGTCACAAGTAACTCACCCATCTTCTGCAGTGGAGATTAGTATATTTTTAAGCATTATCAAGACCACCCTGAAGCTGCTTCAGAAGTTACTACTTGATGCTGACTATAAGCAAATGTTTATGTGCATCTTTTAAAGCTACACATTAAGGTTAAAATTGCAGCTATTACAGCTCTAATTGTGAAGTGTCATTTCACAGCTAAGAATAATAACCTTTCACCTAAACTTTCTGAGGGATTATGTACTGAATATTTCCCACATTCTGCAGACTTTCAAAATTCCTTCAAGTGGACCTTTTTTCAAATTCTCATCTTCATTTGCAGTTCTTATGTATGAAAAGCTGTACATGGATGATAATGTCATAAGAGGGATAACAACAAAAACAAGGACAATAAAGATGAACTTGTGCATGGAGATCATCTACTATGTCCAGTTCTGGTTCCTACAATTCAAAAAAGATATGAACAGACTGGATAGGGTCCAAAAGAGAGCCTTAGAGATGTTCAAAGGGCTGGATAACCTGCCCTGAGAAGGAAGGTGGAAAGAAATAGTTCTTTTCATCCTGAAGAAGAGAAGGTTCAGTCTTCTGAGGGAGACTCATCAGATTATTTGAATAGTTAAAGGGAAGCTACAAAGAGGATGGGAATGTCTTCACAAAGGCACCACAAGGAGAAGAGGTCAGCAAGTACAAGTTGCACAAGAGGTTTCATGTCCATATAACAAAGACATTTTTTAGAGTGAGAATGATCACACACTGCAACAACCTCTGCAGGGGTGTGGTGGGAGCCCCATCACTGAGGGCTTTCAAGCTGTGATGAGGCCAGGTGCATCGAGGCTCCCTGGTTGGACTGGGTGGCCTTTCAAGGTCACCAGCCAGGGCTTGCTGTGACTAGAGAAGGGCCAGGAGCTGGTGTGTCCCTGCTCATGTTTAATATGGTCATCAGATCACTGGACAGTTGAGATCCAAAATTGGGCCACCCAAGGCTCCCCATACTGAGAGGTGAGATACATACAAAAGCCTGTTGCCTTCCCAGTGGGTTCTCTGGGAGGACAGAGGGATAGACAGTAGCACTATAAAGACATATTTTCTTTTCAAGACTGGCTGATTTTTTTCTGTTGTTTTTCTATATGGAAACAAAGTTTTTGAGACAAGTCATTAAACCTGCTTTCTCCAGCTGTGTGCAGGATTAGCTCAGCACTAACTCAACATGGAAACTGCCTCTCCTTTTATTCCCATGCTGCACCTCTGGGAGAAGCCTGCTCTCCCTGCTCTATCAAGCCATAGACCTACATTAAGATGATGCATTTGTGTGTAAGCGTCTGAAATCTGTCAGGTCACAGCTCAGTCCCAAATGCCCTCAGGCTTCCCTCAACTCTCCAGCTGCTTTCTTGTGTAAGTGGCTGAATAATCAAATACCAGCTAAAAATCCCAAACTTTCATAAATCTTCACACATAGAAATACTACAGCTGATTGGGGTAGGGTATGAGAAATTGGTAAGGGTCATAAGTGGGCAGCAAACCTTTAGAGACATGGAAGTCTGATCACCTCCAACACAGAGAAATGGAACTGAAGCCTCCCTTCTGAAGGTCAGCTCTTTACAATCTTAGACACATTAAAATGAAATTAAGTGATCTATTTTTGTGTAGCTGTCTTACAGAGGATACAGCTACATCTGTCTTTCAGGCTGGCCAGTTCGGGAAGCAGTGATGCACTGTTGTGTTATTGCAGTCGTATGTCAGGTGACCCAACAGCATCAAATCTATTATTATGTTTAGCAGCACATCTTGCTCTTCCTACCTTGAAAGCAATTTCATGTAATGCACTATTGTGTTCTTCTTCTGAAAGAGTTTGTTTGAAAAAACTACTGTGGCACAAGAACACAGTCTACTTCCATGCTTTGCCACTGGGATTTGATAAGGAATGGCAGCAAATGTGCTTTCCTCTCTGGTCCAGGTAGCTGGTAGGATTGTAGACCTCTATTACAGTTTAAAGGAATAAAAGTCTATTTAGGGTAATAAAAGAAGCAGAAATGTGAATTGAAGAAAAGTATTTGCATTTGCCTTGTTGTAAACCCAAAGATTTGTAAGGTTTTTTTTTCTTTTCTGCTACTTTTACATTTTAGGAACATGAAAACAAACACGCACAAGCTACATCTACACACAGGCAAGCACATTGCTTAAAACTATGTCCTTGTTAATCTAGTTAATCTTACCCTTCAATTTTGCAAACATAGACATTCAAAAGCACATGACTGTCAGTAACAGGTCTGTTCTCATGTGCTACCATTTTTTCTGCTTGTAATAGCCTTTTGAAAAGGAATTAGTATCTTAGACTGCTTTTGGGGGTGCCATTCTTCATCACTTCCTATGAAGAACAATTTCAATCTGAATATCAGACTGAAACAAGTCAAGGGGATACCATAACCCTGTGCTCAGAGGAGTGGATGCTCTGAGAGGATGGGTGATGTATTGGGCTGCTGCTGAAGTTTGAGTGACCCACATCCAGCACACCCTGGAGCCTTTGCAGGGAGGTTCATTGAGTCGGAGGCAGCCACCACAAAGCTGCTTGTGAGAAGCAGGATAAAGCATTATAGACTCTTGCAGCCAGGACACAGCTCTGCTGGCCTGTACACTTTGCAGCCTTAACAAATATGGGCCTGCAGATGCAGAGGCTGAAGAAGCCATAAGGGGCTCCCAGACAGCCTCCTGTAAGGCCAAGAGAGACCATCTCTCATCTTCAATGTTCTGTCTTCTTTATAATGCTGTGAAAACTCTTGTTCTACAAAATACTTGCACACACCTGTGTCTTCAGCAAACTCTTTGCTTCCTAATTTCTGAAGGAAAATTAACTTTTCCACAAGGATAATTTCCCCATTTCTGTTCTGAGGATTTTGTGAGAAATCATACCCTAGGCACAGGGAAGGACTGAACTCCACTGCATCTCAGCTGAACATAAACTGGGGAAGCTAGAGAAAGAAGATGTTTATCTGGGTAAGTTGCTATTCCTGCAGCTGTAGCTGCTAATACAAGCTGCTCAGAACTCCTGGTAAGGGCAGATGTATCTCCTGATGAATGGACAGAGTGTAGGAAATGGGCAGCTCTGAGGGTCACCATGCTGCTCAATCCCTGTTTTATGGGGATCTGCATAATTATCCACCAGGCTCTGAATGCCAAGACTGGGCTGGCTGAACTCTCTCTTTGTCTTCCAGCCTGAGTAACCACCAGCTCAGAGACAGACACTTAGCTGAGTTGCTAAAAGGAAGGAGCATTAAAACTATCTCAGTACAGCACCCACGTGCTTCCTTGTTAGTGTTTAGTAGTCATAAACCCAGGGAATGGACCCCAGCTGGCAGCTTCATGGCATGGCAAGATCTCAAGAAAATTCCTGTTCTGTTAATGCCTGAGAAGTGTATATTATCATCATCATCATCGACTTTATTATTACATATTGTTATAGTCAGTTACAGTAAAATTATCTCCCCCCAACTAGTTAAAATTAGACAATTTAGAGGATGTTTAACATCTTATCATCAAAAAATACTTTAAATAACAACTTTGGTATTAATTTAAAATATCTGATTCTAAAAAAAATGGGAAATAAAAGATGTTATCAGTTTCTTTGTTTCCCCCTACAGCACAATCTCAAACTACCAGCTCTCTCAGAAGGTTGCACAGTGGTGTGCAAAATGGGAGCGAGAACAATTGTAGACACAGGGCAAAGACAACCTCATTCCCAGCTGAGAACAGCTGGGTTTGCTGATGGTGCTGATGCATTCAGGGATCTCTGATCATTTCACCTCTCCTGTGTTTCATTTTTCACCATTTAAGAGGTCAGGAGCTATGTGTATCTTGCCCTTATGCTTTTCCTAGTCCAAGCAAGTCAAGACCAGACCCTACCTGTAAGAAAAAATCTGGGGACAGATTTTAAGAGTAACACCCCTCCTGCCCCCGCCACCCAGTAATCCAGTGATGATGGTTTCTTACAGGAAGGCTTGCACATTATTATTCTTGTCTTTTAAAATTTAGAGAAATCCCAAGACTCCCCCCTCTACTAGCAGCAATATATCCTCATTAGCAAGCTTTGCAAGAAACAAAGAAAAAAACCTTCAGGAGATATAAGATGGAAAAGAAGGGAGAATTCATCAGAAGCTCCAGCCAAAAATCTAAGAATAGCAATGATTCAACCCAGGCTAAGAATATCTTCATTTCTGGTGACAGGATCCAGATGTGGAACAAACATCAGTCCATGTTACTCAGCTCTGACCCAAGCACATCCAGTGAAAGGTGCAAGCAAAGAAATGAAAATTAAGCAGAGTTATAAAACTGACTCATGGGCTCAGAAAGCAGCAGCATTTCAGTTCCCACAGCAAAGAAACCCATCTAGCTGGGCTCACCCTTAAACCCTAAAACAGGCCAGTGCTTTTTATATCCAAAAGCTTTAATAGCTCATGAATGTCAGACTTCCTTTGCCAGAAATTAATCTCTGCTTTGCTAAGTCCTTTCAGCTCTCCATGTCAGCTTTGAGCTCCTGAACTCACTGCAGCTTTCCTGGTTTGTTTTTGGCAGAGAGCAGAGCTGCAGGGCTGACAGCATTCCTGGCTGCCTGCCCCGGTGCTCTGCCACCCCACTCGAAGGAGCTCTGGGGAGGATATTTTGAGAGGGCAGAAGAGCAAGGGGAAATTTATTTTCCTGGAAATAGCTTTGCAGACTTACAGCTTCATGTTGGTGTTGTTACTTGCAGCAGGTCCATGGACCTGATGGATATGGGCCACAATTATGGTGGGTCCTAATTGCAGGTTGCCCATCCCATTAGGAAAGATGAAAGCAGGGAAGGAATATAGCCTTGGAAAACTCATCCTTGGAAAAAGGCATTATAAGTGAAATCAAAATGCTTCAGCTTCATAACTCTCCTGCAGATCTCCCCACCAGAGCTGTGTGCCCTGGCAAGACCTAACACAACCATTTTAATAGAGCTTTGCTTTAGCAACTGTGCCATGATACTGGGACAGAAAATTTGGAAGAGCAGCTGACTCAGATTACAGCAAAGAAGAGAGAGAGCCCAGTGCCATGAAAGAGCTCTGTTTGATCCTTTCCTCTTCTCCTAGGGAAAAAGCATGAGCCTTTTGTGTGAACTTATGCTCTGCCTCTGAACACATAATGCTGAGAGTAAACAAGGAGGGAAAGGCTGCCCTTTTCCTATGCAGGTCTAGGAAATAGAGGACTTTTTTCTGACTTCCCTTAGTTCTTGGAGAAAAACTTCTGAGGCTGGAGGATGATCAAAGGATAAAGGGAATGCAGAGCTACTTTTCTACAAATCACATTGGGACATGACCTCTGGTACCCTAATCCAGTAACCAGACTCACCTGAATTACATGATGACAACTGCAGCTGTGGCACCCAAACTCCTTTGCACGGACATATTTTTGAGATCTGGCAACCTGAAAACTTTAGGGATAAAAATATGGACAAAAGAGATATTAAACCACTTTGGAGATATATAAATACCATTTATTGGTCCTTTTGGTGGCTTTTCTTGCTGTTTGTGACCTTTTAGGGGCTTACAGCATTCTGGGATAAAGGGGGGCCCTTGTGCTTATGGAAGAAAGGTCTGGAAAGGTGAAAGGGGAGAAAGCAGGGTGTTCAGTGTAGTCCAGTATCACACAGACCAAGGGGGATGACCACATTTGTTATCAGGGAGGCAGGGCTGTCACAGATATGTCCATGTTCAGCTCACTCATGTTGCTGTTCAAGTCATACTAAATTGTCAGTCTGTGAGCAGTAAAAGTTTGGGATAGTCAACAAAGTCAACCTGTGGTACCAGGGAATTATTCTGGCACATCACTTCTTGCTTGTTGGATGAGTTACCTCTTAGTTGGATGCTGTAAATGCTTGATCCCATTGGTATCCCACTTTAACAGAACCTTCCATGCACAAGAAACTTCTTTGAAGCTGGCTGTGCCCATCCAGAATACAAGATAGAAACATCATTTTTTGGCTTGCTCCAGGGGTAAAGAAAACCAAATCTACCAGAAGACAAGCCCTAGGCAACACACTCCTGCTGCCCCGTGTCCCCACTCTTGCAGAAAGCTTGAGTCAAACCAAGCACGTAACCAAGGAGCTCTCACAGACAACTTTATTGCCGAGGTGAGACAGACTGATTTCTCTCTCCTCTACGCCTCTGCAACCTACCGACACTTACTAAATTTCAGGCTCCTTATCTTTGTCAGAAGTGATGAAAAAGGTGAATTTTAGAAGTATTGGGAGGAAATAACTCACTGACAAACAGACAGAAATGCAGTTCCATAAACTGCCATATTTGACATAGGGCTTAAAAAATCCTGTCTCCTAATGTACTTGTTATTACCAAGGTAATTCCAAAACAAGATAAAAAATAAAGATAAAGCAAAAGATTCTGAAGAAGTTATGCTAAGTGTTTCTGTATTCCAAGTGACAAAAATCTGTCCAGTTTACAAGAAAATATACTTATTAAGATGTTTAGGCTGCCCTCCCAAGAGCAGAGAAAACATAGTTCTGTCTGGTGATGAAAACTATGAGTAATATTGGAAAATGCATCAATTCTCCATCCAGATTGTGAAAATTTAGCTGCCCTAAACAGTAGCAGCCAAACATGCATTTTGATAATGATGATTTTTTCATACAAGAACTATATCAAAGCTCTTCATAGGTCTTTTGATCTCATGATAGATCATCTTCCTATTTACAGACATTTGAGTGTTTATTTGTGGGGTTAATTGTGAGCTACAACAGTCATGAATTACATACTTCAACATAGTTTCAATGTATCTAAACAATGTCCCTGGTGAAAGAAGTAAGAGTACTAGAAAGCACCTGTTTCCTCATCAAATTAAACCTGATTATATTTCTGTGTCACAAGGACTGCATTTAATTGTTCAGTCCTTTAAAATACATAAACAACTAGTGTAACTACCTTTCAAAGTGAATGACCCAAAAATAAAGCAATTTGACACCCTGCTAAAACCTCCAGTATTATCCAAATTTCTCTGTTTAGCTTCTCCCCAGTCTCTACTGAAAACTTCATGATATGTGTAGGCCCTCCAGAAGTAAAATAATTGTCAGAGTCAAGGAAACATGGAAATTGGTCCCATGTCTTCCCCATTTTTGAAGCTGCAGTATGCGAAAAGGTAAATTGTCATGAAGATCAGCACTTACTAAGTTGACCTCCTTCATTGTTACCAAATGGCATCTGTAAAGTTTGGCATTATTTCCCTACAGAGCACTGGATATTACAGCACTAATGAAAATGAAAATTTAATATTAGCTGTGTGTCTGTTTTGAAGACCTGGTTTCATCCTGAGGAATCCTCTATTCCATCCAGTGTAGCTGTCTGAAATGCTCATATGGCATATGCTCATATCCTGGAACAGCTTTGGCAAACAAAGCAGATCAGCCCCTTTTTCTGCAGGAAAAAGGCAAGAATTGTGCTGGAAAACAGCACTGGAAGGAAAGGACAGAGAAAGCCTCACTGATTATTCTTGTGGTCAGTGCTGAAACATTTCCAGGTCTCCAGCTCTCCCTAGGCCAACATTATGCCAGATCTCCCTGGGCTTAACATTATGCCAGCCTCTAAGACTGCAGATCTAAAGGGTGTTAAAGCTGACATCCAGATTTTCAGGACCAGATTTCTCTGCCTGCCTTTCAAAAGCTCAGGACAGAGGAAATGCTTTGCTGCCTATCAGGCTAAAATTTAGAGGAGACAGGCAGTGCTGTGTTCAGCCCAGGAGCCTTAGTTCTGTGTGACAGCCTGTGATCCAGCTGTCTGACTGTGAATGAAAACATCAAAAAGCTCCTTTCACCAGGCTAAAACTGAAGAAGATAATTTTACAGAAAAAATACAATTATATGTATATATCTATATATATATATATGCAAGTAGACAGGAATGTAGGCCAATAGCATTAATAATTACTGACTAAGGTCTTTGACACAGTATCATGGGGGAAGAGGTAGAAGCTCAGTATAGTCCATTAATCCTCCCAGGCAGAGTACTCATGGCTGTAATATTGAATTACCTTTTTCTGTGACCTAGATAAACTGGGGAAGAAATATTTCAGGCAAGAAAAATTACTGTTAGGATTTAGCACTGCCAGATCATCCAAGAACTACTTTATTTTCAACTTAATAAGAAAATTCTGCACTCATTTAGTAAGTTTCATCTTTTTGGTTTCAAAATATTTTGCAAGTCAGCAACTTCTAGGATAACTTTGGCTCAGGGAACAGTTCACATATGACTGATACCAGGTGGTGTGTTGTACAAAGACATAAAAGCAGGCTACCATACACTGGGCTCCCTCTCTTCCTGCCCAGAAGCACAGAGGGGTACACATTGGTGGGATGGAGCCACTCAAGCTAGATGCTAGCCACAACACATTCTCATGATAAGCACACACAATTTTTAATGTCTTTTTTCAACAGGAATTTAGGTAGGACATAGAGCAAACAAGGAACTACCAGGTCAGCTTCACCCCATCCGTGCTTGAAGCCTGGTCCTCTATCTCTGAGAAAAACCCTCTCCGGAGGATACAGAAGTTGAAGAGTTGTCCCCAGGGTTGTCATGGAATGATTTGCCCTGAAAAATGGTTTCCTTCTATATCCTTTTAACTTGTGACCTGAAACTACAAACTAGAAATTTATGGCACAACATCAGTGGAGGCACATCTGCTGTTCCAGCACTTGAACTCTGTCTACTCTGGTTGCAGGTACTGCTGTTATCAGGACAATTGTCTAATCTTTTCCTATCTCCTGTTCAGTCATTTAAAACAATCAAGCCCTGTGCCTTGGGATATCTATTCCTCTGCAGAAAGCTTCACTGCAGAGACGAGTAAAATTTGGATTTCTATATATTCCCTCAACATATGTTGTCAATATTGCTTTATTACGAGAGGAACAAGAAGTCCAATCTATAGAAATTTTGATAAAGCATTTCTATTCATAAGATCGAGGATTTCAGTCTTTAGACTGTATACTTTACATCTATTCCTAAGTTTTTGAGTGTCCCTCAAGTCTGATTGCTTTGGCATCTGTATTACATGTAGAATTAGAGCATTGCAGAATGTGCTGGACTTCCTACAGCTGTGCAGCTCTTTGCTGTTCTTTTCATGTCAACCATCTACTCAGATCTCACTTTTCTCCCACATGCAGATTTTAAAATCTGTAAAAAATTTGTAAATCACAATTTACAGAATCAATATCTGTGATAAAAAACATAAATAAAAGAGACATAAAGAAAAGAGTCAAAAATGCAGAGATTTTGAAGGCAGCACAGAGTTGGTGTGTTTTCCTGCCAGCTACCTTAAGTTTCCACGGCATTCCTCAAAAATGTAGCCACCAGAACTTCCAAGCATATTTTTTTCCTGACTGTTTTGTCTGTGCAAGGAAAAGTGACCAAATGCCTTTAGAATAACAGCTCTATATATCTTTCTGAGGTATATACCTGACTTAAGCACAAAACAAATATCTGTGTATCGACTGAAAAGAAATTAAATTGCATCTGCTCTAGAAAAAATGCTAAACCCACAACTCATAATGGGAGGTTACCTGAAGTCCCTCTGACCTCCATCCCTCTCAGGACAGACTCCCACTCTCCTTTGAGCTGGGTGGCTGTGACTAAGGAGGGTTACTCCTGGTGTGCTCCTTGAAGCTCCTTGTGCTAACCATGGTGAACTTTCCCCAAGGTACAGGCAGAGCTAAATCCATCAGGACATTACCATACAGCTGGTGGATTCCCAAGCTGGAACACAAGCATGTGCCAAGAGAAGCTTTTTAAGAAATGAATATAATTCTGCTATAATTCTGAAGTCAGAATGTAGCCTGTAGGGCAGCACACTGGAACTGCCTCTTGCACTGGTATCCAACCTCTGTGTCTCTTCAGCCGCTCCCTGTATCACTGGCTACTGGGCTTTTTCTTTACAGGTAAAAGGTTCAGCCAACCTTTACAAACAGGAATGTTGTGGCTGGGTTCATTCATTTCCGTATGAAAAATACAGACATTTCAGAGCTGAATCAAGAGTTCTGTCATGTGTCTATGACAGGGAGAAGGACAACCTTCTTCATGTACCACATGTCTGTCACCCAGCACCATGAAGATCTGCCACCAAGTTAGATGGGAAGAGGAACTCTTGAGTGGAGGCCTCTTCCTGTGAAATATACATTTCTGTCTGTGCCACCTGACACAGATATTAAGGATTTGTAATAAACCTGAAAGGATCAGTGCAGGTTTAAACAGCTCATTTCATCAGTTAGAGCTATGGTCGGTGCTGCACTCCTGACTGTACTGGGCTGCATGTGGTGCTGGCAATGGTCACATGCACAAAACTTGTCCCAGCAATGCTACAGAAAGAGGAAAGGCAGCACAAATCATTTCAGTGAGAGTGGTTTTTGTAATCTTTGAGGATGAGTCACATCTTACCAAGAAATGGGCAATGCAGTGTGTGCTTCAAAGCTACTGCCTTGAAGCTTGAAGTGTTTATGCCTACACATAAAATAGGCAAGTACTGAATACTGGGGGGACCATACTTGTTTGGTCAAGTAGCATAAGAGAAATGTTCCCAGCTGAGCAAAAAGCATAAAATAAAATAGCAGGCATCAGCCTCCAGGTTTTTCAAGCTGTCTACTTCTGTTGTTGAATCAAGAGACAGAAGGGACCTTATTGTTTTGAAACTCATTCCTTGATCTTTCTGCTGTGTAACAGGAAAGGCAGAATAGTAGCATGATTAGATAGACCAAGCCAGAAAAATACATCAAACTAGAATACAAAAAGCCCTTGGCTAGCTAGAAACTTCAAGGGTTTATACGGGTAGAAGAGCCACAGTTTTCATACAGCAAATTCTAAATGAATATATATCCTAAGTGGGTGAAAAACCCACCATATGTATGAGAACAGTATCTAATAATTCTGTACTAAACCCATTAATAAAAATCATTAGTGTGTTTGATGGGTTATCACTAGTTTAATTTGAGATTAACCCAGCAACTACTGGGCCTAAATAAACTCCTGAAGGATACCATGTGATTATTAAAGGCACTTTAAAACTCTTTCCTGACAGAGTTTCATTCTCCTTCTGAATTTACTAATAAATCATGACAGAAACATCATTCTGTGACTTTATTCATATTTTCAATTGTTGAAGTTCAGTACCATTGGGATGAGATATTTATAGCAAAGTTAGAAATACTAAAGTTTTGCTTAAAGTGAGACTAGAAATGCAAACTTTCCTTAAAACTTATACATAACACCTTTGCTCTTTACAACATCGTTGGTGTCACATCCCATTCATAAATTTAAAATGCTCCTGGTTTCATTCTTTTCTATGAAAGAATTTTGTATCATCTTCCCTACCCCCCCACTCACAGTGTTTTATAACAATTAATGTTCCTTTAAAACTCATATTGATCCATTAAAAAAATAATGAACAAGATTTGATTTAGGTTCAATAAATATTTCCCTTATAATTTTTGCTACTTCTTAACATTTTATCATAAAACTCTTAATATCTGGTGTTTTACTTAAAACTAGACCACAAGATGATGTGAACTCTTCTGCTTAAAAAAAAGCTTCTCCCCTATAAATTTAAGCAAATAAAATGATGAAAACATTCATATGATGGATTTTGGAACTTGATTTACAATTGAAATTTTAAGAATGGGATCCTTTCCCATGCTAGGTAAATAAACATTTGAATTAATAAAAATAAAACAAAAATCTTATTTTCCTCGGAGGCATTTGGAAAAGAAAGTACTTTTGTTGTCCTTGTAAACCACAACAATTTTTGCTTTGACCTTAATATCGGACTTTCCATCCTGTTCATAACATCTCAGCCCCTGTTAACACTGACCACAGGAAATTTATAAAACTTATTAGCTTGCTCAAGACTGTTTTCAGCTCAGGGTGAAGTGGGATGCCTCAATACTCATTACAAGAACACTCTGCTAGGTTTGAGTCTTAGTAGTTTATAAAACACTTGTAAATCTTGAGGTGAAAGGTGATATACACTTCATAAATATTATTACTGCTTTGTTTATTTTCATATTCTTTGATTATCATCTTTTACATCATTACTTCCTATCTGAGAAAGAAAAAGCATGAAAAGGCTGTTTAATGAGATATGGCAAATACTGGTTGATTCACTCCTCATAGCATCTTATGATAGCACCAGGTATACACCTTTATGTATCAGCTGTGTTAAAATACTGGCTGTCCACCTACTTCTTTGAAGAACTAGTTTATAAAATTAACTGTAGAGACAAAATAAAAAACATCAGTAAAATTCCTGGATACTTCTCATGTAAAATGATCAACAAATAAGCCAAAGGAAATCAATCTTCGAAGAAAATATTTAACGGGGTCAAAGTAAGAACTGCAATTACAGTGCTAAATAAAGTTTAAGTCAGTTTTGATTAATTTCCCTATACCCTAAATACACTCAGGTTGTAAATAGAACAAGGGAGGGAAGAAAGGTCCAAGGTAATTTCTGTATCTCTGAACTCATGCCCATACCCTGGCACAAACAAAAGGTCACATTACCCAATCCTCTTACATGTGCTACTGCTTGTGTTCTACAGCTGCTAACAGCCTGAATGTGTGCTAATAATAACCACAATCCAACCATTCGCACTGAGACATGGAGGAAAAGTGCTAAGCACCATCCTACAAGGCCCAGCAAATGCAGAAGAAAAATGGGCTCAGCCAGCTCATGCCACTGAGGCATGGTCCCCACAGCTGGTATGAAGAGCAGTGGGCAGCATCAAACCGAAGAGCTTGTCTGCAGTAACCTGGTGAAATGCTGCCCATAGAGAGTATTTAAAATCTTTTTTTCTGATGCCATGTTTCCCACTTGGATCCCTTTTGTACGGGCAACCCACCTTCCTGAGACATGACTGTTGTGCGAATTCCCAGGGTGAGGGGTCTCTTGGAATAGTGGAGAAAATGTATGATTCCTCAGCTCTTCATGCTGGAGAAGCTATGCTGATACAACAGTGTGCCCAGCTCACCCCACTGGCCCCCAGGCAAACAAATGACACAGTTCTGCTCCTGAACTCAGCCACAGTGGTTTGCTGATTTAGGGGCTTTTGCTTGGTGTTGGACAACTTCCCAGTGAGTGCAGCCACCAACAGGCAGGCAGAGCCACGTGGTGTGCCTGGCTGCACTGCATCATTATTTTTGGCAGAGATAATTGACCAGGTCCATGAATTGGGTTTCTCTTTCCGTTGTGGAGTAAAAGATAAAATATCTCCTAGCCCTTCCTCCTCCTCCATCTCAGGCTCTCAGTGCACATTACCATGGCAGTGCAGCACTGACAGGTGAGAACAAGCACAGTGTGTGAAGCTAAGGTCTAAGAAAACTTGTTATTCCAGCTCTGATAATAGCCAGCAGGTGTTGTAAGACAAAGGCCAGGCAACCAAAATGTAACACAGTCCTGGAGAACTCCAGGGAAATGCTGTTTAGGAGTTGAGTGTAAGGCTTGTTATTCCCACTTCTCCCATCCTCAAGGATTCAGTCCCAGAGATAATCCTCTGCAGTGAGAGTCCCACTCTTCAGCTGTGTGTTGCAAACAGTAATCTCTCTTGTTTCTTTTGAACCCTCTATGTAATTCTCCTCATTTGTGCTGTGAAGACAACTCACCTTCTGTTTCTTTTTTACCTCCTCTGTTTGACCAATGATTTTAGACTTCTGTCACATAACAGCAGAGGCACAGATAATCAGCGATGTGACACAGACACCAGTGATCTCGATGTCCTAGTGACCACAGGCATAACAAAGTGTTTTTTAAAGCTTTTGGCAAGCTGACATACACATCCTGGAAGTGTTGCTGTGCTGCATGTGTTTCCTAAAATCTTCCATACTGACACTTCCTTGGAAAATGAAGAAATATATCAAATATTACAACTGCCCTACAGCAGAGAAAGAATATGATATTAAAGGAGCAGATGCTGGGTAATTACATTGTGAGCTTCTGGCTATTTAAATGACCAGCAAAAAGGTTGTACAAACAGGATGGAAACTGCCCAGCAAACATTTCTGTTATCAATGTACACTGTGTTTTACACGCTGTTTGAGCAGCTAAGAAAAATGTGACATTGTTGGGGACATGGGGATGAGCCATCTGCTGACCCCCAACAGCCACCTGAGGGGCAGGCACAAGAACCATCAGAGGTGCTGGGGGTACCACAACAGCCTGTACCACACAGTCCAGCACCGCTGCTGAACTGTGCCAGAATGGGCTGAGTGACCTCGGAGAAACACAGCACAGTTATGAATCTTCTGATGTGCAATGGAAAGTATGATGGATAAATGCCTTATATACCAGGTATACAACCTGGCAAACAGATATGGGAGACAACCTATGGCTGCCCACCACCACCATATTGTAATTACTGTCCCTCAACAACCCTTCCTCTCTGAGATGCCTAGAGGTTTGTGTAGGAAAAGTCCCTTGGGCCATGACAGGAACAGAGCAGCTCTGTGATCCAGGCTGTGAGCAAAAAGTCCAGGAGACTTTCTCCAAAGGAGCTGAAAATTGTCAAAGCAGAGATAAAAGCCACAACTTTAACAAATGACAAAAAGCTGTAATCCTGGCCAAATTACGCCCCTTCAGCAAACCAATCTTGTACTGGTTTTGGTCTTTTCAGAATCAAACTGCAACACCCAAATACACAAAACTTGTGTCCAAGAATTTTGCAACTCAGTTTTCTACAAACTCTTTTTGTCTGGATGCCAAGTCATTGGTTGTTCACAAATCCTTCTGTTTCTTTGATAGCAGGAAGATACAGTCACCACAGCTACATTAAATGCTTCAGTACTGCACATAACCTGCCATCAGGGAAAGTTGATTTATTCATTTGAAATAGGGTTTGTTGGAATACATTCTCACAAAAGCCTATTTTTTTTATGTAACAAAGCTGATTGCACAATACTAATGCAGGAGGACATTTTGGCTGCTTTCTTCTAGTTTTACATCATCAGTTCTCCATTGTGCTGCCAGGTCACGCTCTTAAAATTAGGGAGCTGTTTCAACACCAGAATTCCTTTTGTCCGTGCCAAGGCACTGGCATCTGCCATCCCAGTGAGGGAAGAAAGTGAATTTTTGGAGGCTTTGATAAACAGTGAAAATCAGTGGTTTCAAGAACCCCTGACCTTGCCTCTGAAGGTGATTTGTCAGTGAGGTCTTGGCTCTCTGATGGTTTGCATCACCTCCTTCCAGCCAATTCTGATGGCTTTGCCTGGTCTTCCTGGAAAGTGATTGTGTCACTAAACACTGTTCTGTCCCTGAGTGCATGCAAAGGTGAGGTAGCCACCACCTGCAAAGAGCAGGAGCCACTGTGAGGGACTGGAACACTTCCAGGCTCTGAAGCTTCTAGGCAGGAGGGTTCAAATGTTAACAAACATGTGGGGCACATGGACTGTGGCTGCAGGAAGGCAAACTTAGGCAAACAACCTAAACAACTTGGTGCTAGTAGGAGGCATGATTCACCCAGCAAATGGGTTTAATATCCCTTGGCAGCACTTCAGTGTGCTGAAATCTCTTTTTCATGAGATGGCCCAAGCCCTGGCTGTTCTCTCAATTGTATTGTAAAGAGAACAGACCAGCCAGGTCAATGGTGCTGTTAGTAGTTGAGAACATTCAGAAGTTACATCCCTGCTGTTTCTCTAAGCTCATCCTCAGACACCCCAACCACACCAGACCCACATACCAGTGGAGTATGTGGGAACCATGACAAACATGGGTGGCCAGTGACCAGCAGCTCTGCCTCACTCACACACAGGGCTCCAACAGCTTTTGCTTCTTCAGTCACTTAGGAGGAAGGGAAGCTCAATTTTCATTCTCACAGCTCTTCTTGGAGAAACTCCTTGTAGACCAGACCTGCACCCTAGCCAGAGGGACATGGTCACCCTGGAGGATCAGTTTGGCTTGGTCCCTCCAGTTCTGTGGGACAGATATGTAGCAACACCAAGGTTATGAAAATTTCTCAGCAT
Organism: Poecile atricapillus; assembly: GCF_030490865.1. Lineage (NCBI taxonomy): Eukaryota > Metazoa > Chordata > Aves > Passeriformes > Paridae > Poecile > Poecile atricapillus. The sequence goes on from NC_081250.1 coordinate 142,333,275, forward strand.
CAGCCTGAAGTCACACAAAAAACCTGACATTACTGCAGTACCTTTCCACAAGGGGACTAGAAGATCAGGGGTTTGACTAGATAAACTCCAGAGGTCCCTTCCAACCCTAACTATTCTGTGATTAATATAACCAGAATCTGTGTCTACCTTGTATTTATGGCTCCACATGATGTTCCAGCCAGCTCCTTTTATGGCTAAATCTGCACTTTTCCATATGGGCAGAACCAATGGTTAAATCAATCCTATTAATGTGTACAGGATTTTATCACCTGAAGGCCCTTGGCTAAGAGAGTTAGCCCATAGGAGGGTGTGACACCATTTGGAGTTCTCTGAACAACTCGTGAGCTGAATTGCCTGACTAACAATTGATTAGTTGGAGATCCCTTTGGGGGTAATTACCTTCCACTGCCTATTAAGACAACACTTGACAGGATTATTTACCACCTCATTACCCTGATTTGTCTAATTCAGCTGCTCTGTTTTCCACATTAAGTGCTATTAGAAAACATATACTTTGTGTCATTGGCAGGCTAAACGATATCCAGGGGCTTCCAGGAACAGTGTGGAAGGATGAAAAACACTGAACAACCCCAAACCACACAACACTGTCAAAGTACATGAAGCCACATTTTGGCCAAGCACCACAGCCACTGTTCATATAACAGATTTAACTGTCCCCAGAAAGGATTAGCCTGGAAGGGAAATGAGCCCCCAAGCCAGGCTTTCATGATCAACAAATATACAGTGTCCTTCTCATCTTGGAGATAAAAAAGTAATTTTTAAAAAAAGGCAGTAATTGAAAATCTTGGAGGCTTGAAATTGCATGTCAAAAAAAGTTTAAAGACAGTGGAAAGTACTCTAGTTTGATGTCATATTGCATTTACCAAAAATATTAGCTTAAATAATTAAAAGCCATATTGAGACATGGATACCATAATTTTGTGTTAAAAATATCACTAGATCTTTTAAAATTGAAACACCTGCCAAGGCCAATGTTATTCTGGGAAGAGCTTCAGTTTTGATGAGTATTAATTTTTTTAGCTGTTTATTTATTCAAATTCTAAATATATCCATTTTCTGTAAATCAATAATGACCTTTACTAAAGAACTGCAATTCTAAAGAATTGTTCTTATTGTCTGTTCATCAGACATAGGAACAAAGCACCTACAGAAGCTATCTGGGGAACATTTCAGAACAAAATCTGTTTTACTGTATTTGCAATATGTGCTTGGAGATATTTAATGTGCACAAATAGCACAGACATTTATCTTCATAATGTGGTTGTACATTTTGATTAATCATATTTTACTCAGTGCTTATAAAAAGTAAAATATAGTGCATTTTCTAAAAGTCCCAGCAGCCAGTACTTCTATTTCTATCCAGTTTATGTTCACTTCATAAAGACTAATTAGTTTCCATTCAAGGATTGGAGAAGTAAGCGCGTTAGTTTATGAGTGTATACACACCACATAGCAGCATGCTGATCCCTGGTTAGGATCAGAAGCTTTGAGCAAGCCACTGCCTTAAAAAAGGCCAATATGACAACTGATAGTTTTGTAGTCAGAGGTGTTAAGTTTCATTCTGGCTCATGAGGCATTCAGAAAGGATACATATTTCTCTCCACTCTTCCTTGAGTTCCACATACATTTTGGGACTGCAAGGCAAGTACGTAATGCTGCAATTCTATTGCTATTTCATGGCTAGAGCAGAGAAGTTGTTTAGCATCTTAAGATGCATAGCTGTATAGAGGCAGAGCTTCATTTGCATTTAAACCACTCTTTTTAAAATACTTTGGCTATTAATTAAAATCTACAGTAGCTGAAATATCAGTGTTATTCCGAAATGTGGACAAAGACTGTAATTAAAGTTAGAAAGTGATATGTTTGTTATGATGGGCACATGGGAGTAATCTCTCAAAGGCACGTGCAAAATTTACAGAGCTCTTACCTTCTTTTATCTACAAAAATCTTACATATTAATACAATTATCTAATACACCTACATACATGCATTACTAAACCCTGCGTACTTCCAGTTCATATTAAAATGAGTTCAAAGTCCTTTCACACTTGCTGGTAGGCTCTCTGGTCTCTTGGCCATAGTCCAAGCTCCCAGCCTGATTCTGGCTGGTTTTGGGGCCCAGGTGTAGTTACAGTTTCTTCATCTTTACAATACCCTTTCCTCCTTCTCCTGCTTCTGCAAATACATGCAAGTCAAGTAAATGATATATTGTTTTAGCTCTAACTAGCTCCATCTGCTAATAATTAACCCTTCTACATTGCTTCTACTCTTCTTGCTATATTCTTAATCATTATATATCGCTTTTTCCTATACTCTTAATCAATACATATTACTTCTATCCTTCTAGCTAAACTCTTAACTCTTTTAATTCAATTCTGTTTCCACTGAACTCCCTGCTAAACTCCTTCAGGCAGTTCTGGAAATGTAGTTGAGAGAGTTCGGTTCTGAGTTCCAGAGTTTTACATTTGATGCAGGAAAATGCTTCTGATATTTGACAAAATGAAAACAACAACCAACCAAAACAAAATCAACAAAACTGTTCACATGGCCAGTTAAATGAATGGACTCCACTTGTAAGTGCATAGTGTCCTCAGAGGTTAGCAAACAAAACTGAAGCTGTGTTTGGGCTCTGAAACTTCAGTATGAGGTAAACTAGCACAGCTCAGGTTTTCCTCATCTCAGAGACTGGGAAATCATCACTCTCTTCCTCAGATATGCTGTGAAGTTGAATTATTCAAGACAATTCCTTTAGTTCTAAGAAGCCCTAATGTGTTAAGATTATTCCACAGTACCGCCAGTCACCATAAACCTCTTTAGGGCACAATCTTGGCAAGAACAAGAAAAGATTCCAGGTATTTCTGAGTTTACAACTTAGTCCTTAGAGTAACTTATCGTACATCCTTCATCAAATTAGTTAGATCCACATTGCAAGAAATATTTCGCTATGTTAGGATATAAATCACTCAAGTCAATATTGAAAATGGGACTGAGAAGTTACTCATCACAAGACTGAATGAAGAGAAACCATCTAAATTCTGTGCTTTGCCAAGCAGGACAACTGCAATCTACCCACTGGGGGAAAGAAGAGAGAAAAATAAAAAAAAGAAAAGAAAAGAGAGAAATAGTGCATCCAAAGTACTTCAAGAGTTTAAAGAAGGTACAAAATGTATCATGTGTTGGAGTCATCACAGAGTAATGCTTAAATAGAAAAGGCATTTCTTTGGCTGAGGGCTACCAGAGACAATGTCTGAGAGAATTCAGGGCAAGTCAGACATACAGAGAAAAGCACAGGGGCTTCTCTTCCTGTTGGTAAACTTCATCTGCATCAAACAGTTATAGAAGCTGGAAACTTTCATAATGGCCCTGGGTCCACACGTTTTGGCTTTTGTCACCTTCAGATGCAACATTTGAATGGTGACAGTGAATCTGCAACAGCAGATTGAGGAGCCTCAACCTCAAATGCAAAAGTATCAATAGTTAGACCAGGACAGACTGAGATGGCATTCCCAAGTCACCCTCCATGAAAAAAATTTCTCTTTGAAAACTTCTATAGGACATGGTCATTGTCCAGTCAATACCCAGGTTATCCTGCTTTATAAGGAAAATAATGTACTTTATTGCAAAATCAGAGCCAGCTTTTCATCTTCCTTGGCCTATGGAAATTCTATATGTACTACAAAACTTATCCTGACTTCATTAAGGAGAAGCTCATAAGGTACTGTCTTTGCTCAGGGCAATGTTAGATTGTTTAATGAACTAAGATAATATTTTGTGTGTTAGAGACTCTCTGATAGAGCTTGCACTGTGCACACCACAATTTATAGACTTCATGGAAAGGGATGGTAAATATCATTCCAGAAATGTGAAATGAGACAAATCAATGGAAAGTAACAAACTAATACCACACATAGGTGTCAGTAAATTGCTTGATTTCCTTGACTTTTAATGATATTACCTAATGAACAGCACTTCTCTTTAATTGCCTAATAAACAAGAAATGACTATGAACTGATTTTTTTTTTTTACTTTAACTGGTTATTTCAAATATAATGCTCCATTTCCTTGCTTTAAAAACACAGACCTATTTTGCACTGATGTCTGCACCATCACTGATGAGACCAGCTTTGGGCCATGGTGGCTCACGTTTACCAGCCAGCCCATTCCTTGAATGGGTCTCTTAAACTCAATAGCAGCAGTGGTAAAATTTCAATGCAATTTCAAGGAAAATACTGCCCATTATTGCTTGCAGCATCACTGCTGTTGGGTTTAACTCAGTTCATTTCACTAATATAAATAATAATTTCTATCAGCCTCTTGCTGGCCTTTCAATCAGTTACACTATGGGGTCACACAGACATAGCTGCACTATCTTAATTCCCAAACAGCAAAGGCACAGAAGGGAGGTCTTGTCCTGTATATGGGATAAATCTTGGCTGCACTGGTGCTGGGGAAGCCCACGAGATCTGAGCACACTCAGATGTAAGGCACTGCTTATTCCCCATGGGATGCAGCAGAAGTCCTCAAGGTCCTTGAAGATCTGCTAGCTGGAGGTGGCCCAGCATGGAGCATGGCAGGGGAGAGACTGGATTGTGCTGCACTTGTGCAAACACCCCCTGTGAGGGCAGCCACCAGTGCTTGGGTGGGACCAGCCCCACTGGCTCTGCAGCAGCACAATTCCTTCATCCCCTCCCAGCAATGGATGCTCCCTGGGGCAGGTCCTGATCTTTTCTGATCCTTTGCTCTGCAGCAGATTAAAAAAGAAAAAAAATCCCATTTGCAATAAAACCTTTGGCCTTTTGAAGTGAGTGCATATGCTCCATGAAAGGCAGTGCTTGGTAGCTGAATCTGTCACCACCCCTAAAGGGAGCTTCTGGCCCCTTGAGAACTAATCTGATGGCCTGAGATCTGTAATTGCAGCTCCCTTAAGCTCCAGCAGATAACCCTGTGCATAAATCACACAGAAATCCAAACAACAGAAAAGCACTGATTGTTTATTTTTCCCCACCCTCTGACAGCTCTCCCAGCTTCTGAGCATTATATTCAGAGAGGAGAAACAGGAAGGTCAGGGCAGACTAGCAGAAAGTGTTTTTGTAGGTATTTTGGCAAAAAAGGTTCTCATTACTAAGCTATATAACAAAAAGAGTGTTGCACTTGTACATTAAAAGTGTTAAATATTACATCTGGTGTCTCCCTGAGAGCAGTAAGGACTGCCATGGTTCCCCTATTACTGTCTGAAAGAATGCATTCCTTCCCAAAAGGCCAGCAGGTTTATATGACTGTTGGAAGAGGTTGTCTCTTCTGTAAGGCAGAGACAGAATTGCTCCATTGCTGCAGTAGGGTTTGTGCCACCATGGCAGCAGCTGCAAAGAGTAAAAACAGTGATAGTAGGTCTGGCTGACACTGCACAGATTTACTTTTCTTATTAGAAAATCCCTTCTCAGTCACACCTAAAAGCACCAGAAAGCTCTTTCCTCAGGCCCTCGTGATGCTCAGTTGCTGCTCCAGCCTCTGCAAAGCAAGGACCTTGGCATCTGTTACCATCATGCTGTCCTTTACTCAGTTCACTGAGTTCAGGGAGACCAAACTCACATCAATTCACAGCTCCAAAATACCACATAGTGGTACATAAGTGTCAGATGCTCTGAAGTTTCAGATGCAAATTACATTTGACTCAAGCTGCCACGGGCAACTCAACAGTTGAGTTAATGCAGAAAATTCAATTCTGTTTTAAGAGATCCTTTCCAGAATAATTCTGTCATTTCTGAGTGGCCAATAACACTAGAAGATTCCAGTGTTTGAAAACTTGTTTAAGATGGGTTGCCAGTTCCTCAAGTGTAAACTACCTGGATTAATTTCTAACCACTTTCATTCCAAGGATGATTACGAAATCATTAAATAAAGTTCAATTCATAAATAAGTGGTAACTAGTGTTCCTAGCTACTTTGATGAGGATGAAGGAGAAAATAGATTCAAAACTGCTTTATTTCCCTTTTAATTTTTTTCTCTAAGAGCTTGTGTCTTGCATGTGAAGCACATATTTACTCTATTTATAAAGATTGTTCACTGCCCAAATCCTCATGTAGTCCAAGTAATCTCTCTTGTTAGCCTGAACAGACACATTCAATCTAATTTAATGCATGGAGCAAGATCAGAAAATACAATCAAAATAGTAAAATAAATACAGACAGAATTTCCACATCAGGATAGCACCTCTTGATCTGTAAGACAGTTTATGCAGCCAAGGCAAGTGTGAAGCAGGATCTGTACTGACAAACCAGCTGGCCAGGACTCTCCTTGGAAAGCCCCCTGAGTGACTGCCTGGAGGGAAAAGTTGAGGGGTTTTTGACTCTTTATTATGAGCAGCTATGAAATCCCAAATGCAGGTACAGTCATGTTGGTCATCCATAAATCCCTTTCTAGTCAATGTGGAGAAATTCCTGTTTCTCTTGGTTGAATATACAGGAAATTCCTTGAGCCCATGTCGGGGAATTCTGATGATTCAGGATCAGTCAGATCCTGCTCAACATATCTGCAGGCACTCCTCAACTCTATTGGACACAAAATCTATAGTCTGTAACTTGCAATCTGATGCTGCAAGAAATAGCCTCTTTCTCTGCTTTTGTTACAGTTCATTCATTTGCTCTGTAGCTCCAGGTACATGGCACCTCTGGCCTAGGCTATTTACATTTCCCTGAGTTAAAAAATAAAAGATACAGTCAGGATACTATTTCTTGCAACTAAGTCAGGAAAAATTTCTCTCTTGTGAGGCAGTGTTTGACACTGCACATTTAAGTCTTCAGTTCTGTCCTGAATATTTGGATTTACTGCAACTCCCAGCTGTGCTCAGCGGGACTGTAATTCAGAAAACCAAAAGAGTAGATCATAATTCTCTTCTTCCATCCAAGGCTGATAGCCCAGACTGCACCTTTGCTCCATGAGACTATGTATTTATATATTTTTTGTATGGCTAGATATTTAATCTGCAAGAGAAATACAGGTCAGAAAATGCAGGGGCTGTCATGAATTATGATGCCATTGTTATCACTGGAATCTCTTTGATAAAACAAAACAAGTGTGCTAGGAACCAGACAGACACGAAATGAAAAAAGGAGTCTGAATCCCAAGACCTTAGAGAGACTGTTGTCACATCCTGTAAACAATCACACCCTAAAAATTACCTTTCACTGTACAGCACATCTGGGCTTGGGTAAACCAATAAGCGGAATTTTGGTCTCTGCTAAGTTGTGTCAAGTTGTGCTAATTAGGAAGTTGCAGTTCTGTTTCTGCTTCTTCTACTAAATAACTCAGTCACTTGTGAGTTACCAAGGCATGCTTATCAACCATGCTTATCCACTGTGTGTGAATACTGCGAGAGCTCACACTGAGTTTCTCCAGGCAGTTCTCAGCTCACATAAAGCTGATTCTCTCCCAGCTGAAAGCCATGTCAGAAAGGACATAGCCTAATGAGGATGCTGCCAAAATAACAAATAGGGGATGAATTTCAACTTTTAACAGCAGACAGGATGACTGACTTGGTAACTGAAGGTCTGTGAAGCAAGAGCAAGGAAAAGCAGATTCAGTCCAAGGAAGCGCTAGGGCAGCTTCCTCAGATATGTTAAAAAGCCCAAGTTTGGACAGGGAGGTTTCATGTATTTATGCATAGGAAAAGGTTTCCAGCTTTCAGAGTAAGGGGGCTGGAAGCTTTAACAGAGGCAGAAGACCTTGAGTGGTTGTTTAGAAACAAGATTCCTGGCACTCTGCTTACAGCACTTTGGAAATTGCCAAGATGAGCATCCAGCATTGTATGGCTGCTCTGCTGCTCCTGTTCCTGGAGAAGTATGAAATGGAAAAAAATCTTTCAGGAAAGAAGGGTAATCAAATTGCTCTCAAATTCATATGAAAGAGACCTCAAATCAGTCAATCACCATTCCTAACAAGTAGCTTTCAAGTAAGTCACTGTTTGGATGCTTTGGTTCCAGTGACTCAGCAGCTAACCTTTGGTACATAGCTGAGCTGCTGCCACCAGCACAAGGGAGGGGGCACATAAGGCACAAGGGATTTTCTGTGACAGAGGGTGCCCTTTTCCAAAAATGCCAGTCTGGATGGCAGTGATGACTTCACATTATCTCCCTTGAGGAGAACATGTACATGGTAAATACCACTCATGTCACAATTATTACTAGGGTTTGCACGCCTGAAAATACTTCACTTCAAAGCTTGTAGCAGCTATAAAATGTACAGAGATATAACACACATTTTCCTTTTTTCCCTCCTGCCTGAGTGTACTTTGGCCCAGTTATTTCTCTATGTCAGACAGTAATTCATCATCAGCAGTAAGAAGGCGGCACAAAGGAGAAGCACATGAGGTGCACTCCTGGGTGCCCAGAAAGACATACCCAAAGCTTCCAGAGGGAGCTATAGGACTTGGCATCATTATATCACACAGACTTTACTGTGTGGGGCTATGGACCTTTGCCATATGTAGCTCCGTGTGCTGGTGCTTGCTGGTTTATTTTGCAATGTGAGCTGCACAGCTTCTGGAACAAACACAATACATGTCCCTGATTTATTATTTTTTTTTTCATATCCTGCCCATAAACAGAGAAATTGGTCAGACACACTTGGCTTTTTATGAAAACAGAAAGAGGCCAAAATGAAGTTTTACAAGTTACTTGGCATCATTACCCTCCCTGTGCAGCAGAAGGAGATGAGGAAAAGCATCCATGATCTGCAGAGCAGGGATATGACTCTGGCTGGAATGGATCAATAAGGTGTTCCTGCAGGGATGCTGCCCACACACCACTCCCAGCCCAGGGTGAGGAAAGGCCAGGGCACAGCAGGGTGAAAGGGGCCCATGTCCTCGAGAGGCAGCTCCACACTGAGCAGCAGAGTCCAGGGCAAGCCGTGTCTCCTCCTCCCCTTGCTCTGAGGTCCATGGGACACCTCTTGGGGCTCCCATCGATGAGAAGACTCATGTAAGTTTATACCCAGTGCCTGTAGGAGAAATCATGTCAGGTTTGAGCATCTCTTTGCAGATGTCAGCACACCAGCTCCCCTGTGGTCAGCACACTTGACTCATAGCAGGACAGAAGATATTCCTGACTTCCTGTGTAATGAGCCCCATGAGCTCCTGAAGCCCCAGTGTAAGGGAGAACAAAAGCTCAACACTGCAGATGAAACTGAAACCTTTGCTTCACAAAGAGGTCATTCGCTTTGTCTGAGAAAGTAGCACTGGAAAAAGCTCTATTTTCTCAAAATGCATGCTGTGTGTGAAATGTTCTAAGCAGTAGCTTGCAAATGTTACATTTCAGCATCTCACCAACTATTCAATTTTTATTTCTCTTTTTCCTCTTCAACCCTTTTTTAAAATACCTTTGCACACTGAAGATTAGTAAACTGATTTGGGAACACTGGTGATACATGGCTATCTTGAGTGAGAGGAAAAACTGTTCTGCTTGTGGTTCATGCCAATCTCTCACTGAATTTTCCTACCCTTTAAGAGAAGCATCAAACAAACTAAAAGTTTTAAACCACATAATTTCTGCAGTATAATAATAGGCCTGGCTGAATATTCAAGTTAAAACAGAGAACTGATTTTGGCAGAAATAATCTTATTTACAATAACGAAGACAAGTAATCTATATTTATGATTATTCACAGCCTCTATTGCTTTCACTCGGTTCACCATCTCTTCCACATGTGAAAAAAAAAGCAGCCTAAATTTATATTGATTCTGATTAACTCAATAAAATGTTAATCCCTATGAAGTGTAGTTCAAATGCAGCTTCTATGTCAGTCTTCACTTGGCAGTTGCATGGCCTTGTTTAGTAAAATCCCAGGAGCACAGAGCACTCAAAGTTGAGTTTTTTCCCATTGTAATTTCTGGTACATGACAAATGAGCCTGGGAATTTCACCTTAATGATCTGGCCAATTTACAAACTCTTCCAGGACAGTTTTCATGAACTGGGTTTTTGCTCTTCTATTACGCCATCAGTTGGTAATTTCTAAGGAATGCCTTCTTTTTTTTTTTTTTTTTCATTTTAATACTAAATTTTTCCAGTAAAAATCCAGTCAGATTTATTTAGGAAATATGGATACCTTCAATGCAGACTTTTACCTTTGTGTTAATCATTACCTCTTCATTTCAATCAGCACAGAGGTATAGAGGCTTTCAGGATTTTGGCCATCTCATTATAACACAAATGCCTAAAATTAGTCAGATGAGCCCTTGAAGTCCCTGTTTCTTTCCAAAAGCTTAGACAGACTCTCCATCAAAGATGTGTGCAGCCAAATGAGAGTAATCATAATAGCTTTGCTCATATTCAGCAGCATATATTCATTTTAAACACATAGATATATATATATTTCTAATTCTAGTTAATGAGATAAAATGTTTTTATATAAATATATTTTATTAGCAATCAACAATAAAATAGTATTTTATTGTTTTACCAGTACAATCAGATACAATGCAATGCATCTGAACCTACTGAAAATCTTTCCCTCTACCTTACTGAAGGTTGAGATGGACATTAACAGCTTTTCCTAGCCTCAAATATTTTTTCTTTCTAATGGGATTTCACAGCTACCTTTTTTAAGTATTCATCATTGATTCACTGCCATCCAAGCCAGACTGAGCTATGACAGGGGTTACCATGGGCTCGATCAAACCAGCTCCTGTTGATATCAGCAAGGTGGAAAAGGCTCCTGGTTCCACTTGCAGTGTGTGTTCTGATGTCATGCACATCCAGAAACATAAGCATAGCCTTCAGTTCTCCAGTAACACACTGGACAGTTAATTAATTTACCTGAGCTGAGTGGAAACCAACCTGACACAATTAACTTTTTGTTAATTTTGCTGCACAATTAACTTATTACAGAAGTAGAAGTTTGTTCCACTAACTTGCCTGGCATCCCATTTGCAGAAATGGGTTTTCTTACACAGTCACACACAAAAAACCCATCTGTTCACCTCTGTGTAGAACAGAAATATACCTAATAACTGCATTAAACTAGGGGTCAGTCTACTCAGAAAAGCCTTAACAAAATAAATGTAATTGGTAATTTCATGCTAATAGAGTGCAGTCATAGATTAAAATGGGATGGGGATTAAAGGGTTGAGGTCATTTTAATATTTGCTCTTGCCCTTTTTTGCAGTTTTTCTCATCTTTTTTCTTGGAGGCTTTTAATGTTGTCTCTCGCCACCACCACTCACCACTCATCAGTGGGGCTTTAGACAGCTTAAACCTTCAGGCTTTGTCCTGGGGAAGAGGTCCAAAGCTCCAGTTATATCTGGTGCTGGGTGAGATCTGCAACCTCCATAAAGACATGGGAAGAAACGCTCCTTTTTCCATAGCATGTAGTTGAGGTGCAATTCACTCATCTAATGCCAACCTAAAATGATACAGCCAGAGTACCTGAAAATTCTCAGCAATTATTTGTTCAGCAGCATCTCAGCATTTTCCTCTGTTACTTGTTCTACAAGCTTGTTTATAATCTCAATTAATCTGATCACATGGATGTCAAGTTCTAGTCCAAGAGACCTAGTTAAGCACCTTCTGTTAGCTGGTGGTGGAAGCACTCACTACTCTTTGAAGAGAGCAGCCAAGGAATGCAGAGTCAATATGTTCCTATCTCTTTCTCAAAGTTATACTGGGACCATGGAAAACTAGTTTAGAGGAGATGGCTGACTGTTAGATAACTGGAGATGGATAGATACACTCCCACTAGCTAAGCAGCAGGGGCAGATAACATCCTGTAAGGATTTAAGAACAATTGAGCTTTCCTACTAAAAGCATATGGTCGCCAAAAATCTTTCTGGGTTTCATAAGTAGAGTAGAGCTTAATATAGGGAGAGGAGCCTTGAGTGGAGAATCTGCCACCTGCTTTCTCCCAGCCTCTGATCTCATATATTTATGTTCTGAGCTCTGTATTGCATGGACCATCTCCTGCTACACACAGGTGCACTCTGTCTGCTTCAGGGAGATCCTCTTCCTAGAATAGACATGTATTCAAAGCAGTACAGTGGTTCAAATTATTAATAATTCTGATGATAAAGATGACAATAGACAACAGTACACTGAGAAGGCTTTGGGAGAAGAGTCTTTGGCAGGTAGGATACTACTGTGACAAGACTGTTCCACCTAGCTTTTATCCCAAGTTCCTCCATCCTTGGGTCAGATTTTGCCACCTAAAACAGACAACAGAGCCTGGAACACAAACAATGCTTAGTGCTGACAAATCTGTAGTGTAACACCCAGGATCTCACAGCTGGACTGACTTGTAGGGAAGATGCTGATACTGCTCACAGGGCAGGAACAAAGCACTGGATCTCTAATGGATAAAAGGGGATGCTTTCATTTTCCAAAAGGGCTGTGGGAACAGAGAAGTTTTTATTCTGGAACCTTATTATCTTATAAAATATTACTGACTTGATTGCTGTGGATACTAAGGAGGTTCAGGCCAGCTATAGAGTAAGTTCATTTATATCATCTTATGAAGGGTTTTTATTTTTATATGGCTTTTGACCTCAAGTCTAAAGGAAACATCAGTCCCCACTGTGAGGTCCAGGGAATGCAGACACGTCAGCTGCAAGACCTTTAACAGTACACGTAGACGAGCAAGGCTCTATACCACAGTGTTAAAGATAAGGAACTGACAGATTGCTTGTCAGCAACAGTGGAGAGAAAATCTCACCAGCAACATTTTTCTTTCATCTGCCCAGGGTGACAGATGAAGCATGAGAAGACACCTGAAAGAGGGGGAGAGGCACAGACTGGCACCTGAAGGTGGGAGCTTTCAGCTTTGCTGTGTGAGCTCAGAGAAACCAATTTTTGGTTTGGTCCTCACAGTTCTTTTTGAGCATTGCCTCTGTTTAGATAACTCCCTCCTCCAGCAGGAAGCTTTTAGGGCATTGACCTACAGCTTTTGCTTTCTGGAAATAGATTTGGAAAGGAAACTGTACTCTACCAAAAGAAGTCCTTAGACTCAAATGCTTCTACATCCCTGTAGTCTTCCCCGGCACTACAGGTGCTTCTGTGCCATGATCTGACCTTGCAGCACTCAGCTCCTCTTGAGAAGCAAACCCAAACCCCACACTGCTATGTAGCTGCAGAATAAGTAAATCATTAAGGACTAGGCTGCGTTCTGTACAGAAAACAAGTTAGCTGGGTTTGGTTTTTATTGAACAACACCCTGAAGTCCCAGCTCCTGCTTGCTGCAGCATTATCCTCTGATTTGTAAGCTGTTGACTGATCTACTTGCTGCTCTCAGAGAACTAAGAAACCACATGTCTGGAGTCATAGTAGGTCCCCACGGGGAGCTGAGTTACCAGTTTCAAGACAGCCATGTAATTAGCCAGCAGCCTACCACCATCACACTAAAATCAGAGGTTGCTTAAGTTTTCGTCCCAGGTCTTCAGTGCACTTGACAGTAACTTTATTATTTAATGAGGCAACAAGGCCCTGAACATTCACATTTTAGAGAGGCAAACCATCTCAGACATCCTGAGTTCCTAAAATATCTCCACAGCTCCTAAATGAGAGCAGTGCTCTAGCTCCAAACACTGTGCTTGTTTTCCTGTCTAGCATTACAGCTCGGGGAATTGAACAAGCAGGTAGCAATGTGTGGAAGGAAGGCAGAGGCACTCCCCAGGGATCCTGCACAAGCTCCAGGCTCCTGGCAGAGGGATTCCCTCTGCAGTGGGGCTGCTGCAGATGGACAGACCAGACACAGCATGGGAAAGCTGGCCCCTGCACTTGACTTGTCTCTCATCCCAGCAAAGCCAAGAACAAGAAAATGGCCTTGCAGAGGGAGAACTCCAGAAGAAAATTAAAATGGGAGTTAGAAAAAGACAAAGTTCAAAACACACAAAAATTACAGTGGCAAAACACCTGCTGGGACTTTCTATGGCAAGTTAGCATTGTTGAAAGGAAATTGAATACTTGTTTGGGGTTTGTACCAGGATTTTTGAACAATTATAAAAATGAGGCTTACTCCCAAATACCCAATTGCAGCAGACACACCACAATTTGTTGTACATGGGGAAAAAGCTCACGTCTCCTTCTTACTTGTTGAGGTTCATGACATAGCTTTCCCACACCAAGGGGCTTTGTGAAGACTGACTAGCCCTGACAACAGGACAGGCTGACAGGATTAAGTGATATTTTGAAATCTTTAGTGCAAGCTGAATCCCTTCTCAGCATGCTGGGAATATAGGCAGATTTGGAGATGGTTTAATTGGCAAACACCCCAAAGGATGGTTGCCTACATGTTCACATCTGTTGCTATTTATGTGCGTGCATGTAGACTTTCCCTCTATTTTCAATATTCCTGCATCTCAAACACTTGCCTTGCATAAGATTTGCCTCATTGGCAGATGTCTGCTGAAATTTATTAGGAATGGCTTTTTTTTTTTATTTAACTGAGATATTTATCTCTTTCCAATTTAATAGATACCATCTGGGTAATTACTATATAGTCATTAAACTAAATTCTTTTGCTTGGAGATTTCATGTATGGAAAAATGCTACAATGGAAAAATCAGATTATGGATCCAGAGAAAACATAAGCCTCCTTTCTCATCTATAATAAGATTGTTCTGACCTCTAATTTTTCACCCCTTCCAATTCACTGAATTGTCAACACTCTGACTGCTTGATTCAAAAACTGACATGAAACAGGACCATGGTACAGAAAAAGAGCCTGGTGAGGACAGGTTTGACAGTCTAGCTCATCATGGGAACTCAGTTCACTTCTGCAAAGTGCTATTTTATAGGTTTTTCCTTCTAGTGTGAAAAAGAACTTTGCTTTGCAAAGTAATAGATAAAGCTGTTTCTGAGCAGATTTTCTCTCTTCTGAGAGTCTGTAAAAACCATACATCTTCTACATCAAATGTAAATCAGGGTTGATGATAATTTAATTCTTCTCTCTTTCTCCAACTCAGCCTTTAAATATCTTTTCTTCTTTGCCTGCTTTGCCTTCCTTTTCTTCTTCTTCTTCACCCAACTCCATCTCCCTCCTTGTCGCCCTTATAGCAGAGGTTGTGTGTATTGCAGCCAAGTCTGACCTCACAGCTGCTGAGACTTCCATTTTAACTCCTTATTTCAAGATTAATAGAGCAGAAAAACATTTTCCATTAGACTCTATCTGCTTTTCTTTCCTTTCTACCTTTCCCCAGCAGCAGCCAAGCCCCCACTGTGCTACCTTTAAAGGACAGGTCACCCCTTAGAGCAAGCCTTGGATCGATCACCCCATTTTGAATGCTTTTAGCCCATATCATCAGTATACCTCGATGTTCAACTCACTGGGGGTGGGTTAGAGTGAAACAACACCGAATGATCAGTGTTTGTAATTATACATATGTAGGGTTTCTTGTAGAACAGTTTGGTTGCACAGAAAACAGGTATGTAACCATTTTGATTGCTGTTATCTACAGTAATATGACAATATAAAAGCATAAAATATAATTTCAGAAAACATCTAAGAAAGAGAAGGAATGAATAAGAGTAGAAAAATCTCACCACCCACAGGCCTTGTGAAGAGGCTCAGCTGTTGCCATTTCAATGTTTGTTGGTCAAAGGGATGGTCACAGTCTTAATCAAAGTGACAGTTGCAGACTGGATTCATCAGGTGATGAGGAAACCTCCAGAATACAAACTCTGTTTGGTTCATATTCACTCAGGCTCAAATAGGAATGCCCAGATACCTCCCCTGCAGCAGGGAGTTTCAACTGGGTGATGTAATGTTGTGGATTTCAGGACATTTTGGGAGTCTTTGACACTTTAATACAGCTGCCTATTACACCAGTGGCCCTTCAGCAGAGACAGACACCTCCAGGCTACCTGTGAGTGTTCTGGTACTTCCCTGGCAGGGGAGTTAATACAGCTGAATTCACTGGAGTAAGGACAGAGACAATTCCCTGCCGCACAGGGTTTGTCTCTTTCCTTACTTCATTAAACACCAGTGTAGCCTGAGGAGGGCTGTGCTCACCCTCTGCACTGATGGCTGCACATGGCAGCTTCCCCTTGAATATTTGAACCATTGGCATTCCAGTCTCTCTTCCTGTATCACTTGTGGATACATTCTCCTCCCTAGATGGAATCCTGGGATGATTGGACAATAACACCCCCTTTATCTTATCTCAAGTTCCCGTCACAATCCAAATTCCAGGTATTAGGCATATTTGGGGAGGGGTGGGCTTGAGTGCTCCCAGATGTTCAGCTGTTCTTTGCAGCTTGCCATGGTGGGCAGAAGTCCTTCAACGATTTTAAAAGGTTTAAGCCATTAACAATTTCATTCTCTTACACATGACTTACTTCAATTCACAAGTCTTTCAAACAGTTACAAGGCACTAAGAGATAAAGACTAACACTCACTTGGAGATCCATGTAGTCTCACCATTTCTCATTCATCCCCTTACAACTGTCTTCCCAGCTGAAGACTAGAATAGAAATGATGCTTTAGGAAGCCCTAGAACAGAAATGATGCTTTATGAAGCTGACCTAGATATAGATCAGTAAGCTGGTGAAATCTGTAACAGAGTAAGAAAAATGAATGAATACAGTGAGCAGCTTCATCCAAACCCCAGCCTAAAGAGCCTCAAGAAACCACATTAAGATGGCAATTTGAATGAGATTTATGGCCTTCAGCTCCATACCTGGGGCACTGAGGGCTGTGAAGGCTAATCAGCCCACTCAAATCACTGCAAGTACCTCTGAGCTTCCTCTGTGTGGTCTGGCAAAAAAAGGAACAGGGGGAGGGGAGTGGGAGTGACTGGCACCTTATCAAAGGATGAGAATGTCAAGCAGGGAAATGATCAAAGGAAAATGCACATCATCATTTACGCTGATCCTTCATTCCTGGTAGCGGAGAAGTATCTAGTGGGACTAAAACCCCTCTGGGACAGGGACTGTGGTATAGATCTGAAAATATGCAGATATATTGAATTCCCACTGACATTTCTTTGACCATTAGGGCTTAAATATCTTTGCAATAAATCCAAGCACCTAAATTTTTTCCCATATTTAATCTCATAACTATATAACTATATATAACTATATAAGTTATACATAATTTATGCATATACATGTGTGTGCAACTTTGCAATTTTACCTCTGGTGGTGTAACTATGTTCCTCAGCCTGGAAACCCGAAGGAACATTCCCTGGCAAGGTTCTCAATTTTATGTATTGTTAAATTGTTCATAGTGCTGGCAAGCACAGTCTCTGATAATCCCCAGACATAGCACATGGAGCTGACACCATTGTCAACAGACAAACTGGATGTGGTCAGGCTACACCATCTGAAGTTTGCCTGGAAGTCATGAGCCACCCCTCAGCAGCTGGGCTCAGCATCAGGTAACAAGGACAGGCATGGGCATTTATCCTCATCCAGGCATGGGCATCAAGCAACTGGCCAGGGCCACAAAAATCTGTGGCAGGAGAGGAAACGTTATGTTTGGGGCCCACGCTACAGGTATTTCTTCCCATCATGGAGTCAGAGCCAGACTTGTGTGGTACCCCAGTATCCCCAGTCCTCAGTTCCAGAGCTTCAACAGGAGACCTGGACTATTTAATACTAACGCTTTGCTGCCATTCCAAAATAGAAGCTGAATATGCCCTAATCAAGCACAAATGAAAAGGTTGATGCTTCACACTGCTTTATTTATAACTTCATTATTAGGATGAATCAAAATGCTTTGTAAATGCACTTTCTCTTCTGCAGATGGAACACACACATGTAGGGGAGCCCTTTGCCCTGAGCAGGGCCTCAGGATGATGCTCTTCTGGCTTCAGCCATGTTGGTCTGCTTGTTCTGCACATTGAGTTTTGAGTCCTGAATGGCACAAGGCATAAAGGAAATAGATGAAGAATTCATATCCACATGCTCACTTAGCTGAGCCCTAGCCTAGAGCAGCTCTTGCAGCAATAGCTGTGACTTGTCCCACTTCACCTTCTCAGTGGAGTACAGCACAAGCAAGGGCAGGGGTAGGGAGGTGTGGAAGTGAAGCAGCAAGTCTCAATTCCAGATCTGATGCTTGAACCACTGACTAGGACTTCTCCTCATGGTTTACCTAGAGAAACCAGGCTGAGTTATTCTGTTCAAACAGTTTGGATTCAGGGTGGCTGAAATGCAATGTAATGTGAGAACAGACGATATCAGTTTGATGGGAACAGTCTCTTCACAACCCCCAATGGCTCTCATGGAAATGACCTGTCTGACCTCTGTATCACCACTTCACTCCAACTTTCATCTTCTGTTTTCTTATTTGTCCTCGGTGGGATTTCACTCCTACATCTCCTTCTACCACATGCTGGCCTGGAGGAACAAGAGCCCTGAATTAGCATGAGGCTCTGCTCTTGCCAATCTTTCTCCCTAGTCCACTGTTGTTGTGCTATAATATAAAGACTTCATCCTGTATAGCTTCCTGCCAAGCTGATACTTCCACTCTGATAGACAATTTGTAAAACCATGTAAAAGCTCCCTTGCTTCTAAAAGCTCATAGCAATTTACTGTCTGCTCAATATTTATATAGCCATGATCCTATAAAAAAGAGCAGAATTAGCAACAATTTGTGCCTCTTGCCTTGATTGCAGTGCTCCCACCCATGAAAAATGATGACTTCTCTCCCATTCAAGTGTTGTCCAGACACCATTTGTCTTAAGCAATGCAAGCAGATAAAGGTACACACTGTCATGGTATTCCCAGGCCACTGAGAAATGCTGATGGGCCAGGATTACATCTGCAGCTCTTACCTAACACACACCAGTAACAGACTCCTAGGGAAATACTTCCTTCCTGCTGCCAGACTCCATCACTATATATAACTCCACTGTTATCTGTACACTGTGAAGTGTAGAGGAGGCAGAGTGAAAATCTATTAACAGAAGTATTATAACTCTATGCAAAAATATCTTTCAAATAGTAATTTTTGAGGCTGAGGGTGGTAGCAGTCTGCTTATATAACACGTAATTTTTTTATTAGCATCTGATTGATAATAATCAAACCTGACTGTAGAAGCAATCATTTTATGGGTGGGCTAGTTTCAAGCCTGGTAAAAAAATGGGGTCAGGTTTAGTATTTAAGGTTATCCTACATGTTTTACCAAAGGAAAAGTGGGGAGTATTGGGATTTTTGAGAGAGACAGGACCACTGGGAGACGTCTTAAAGCCTGATTCATTCTTCTTCTTCTACAGCCTCATGAAGGAGTACGAATGTCTTCACCATGTTCGCTAGATGTCCATGGTCAGTGGTCACAAGACCACAGGTTACAAGGGCTCTTAAAGATTAATAGTCAATAATCTATTGCCACAAAATAATGTTTCACACCAATGGTTAATTATTTTGTCTTATATATCTTTGCCACAGTGAGGATTTTCTTAACCAATCGTATAATGACACACAAAACTATTTGCTATACTTTAAAATTTCTTATTACCTTTATAACTACTTCTTTATAACTACTTCTATAGCTTAACTTTAAACCTTAAAACTTTCCACTACTTAGCTTAATGTCCTTCTATCTAAACTACAAACCCACATTCTTGCTCATGGTCTTTAAATCCTTCTGGATTTAAGAAGCCTTTTCCAAGGTGTCAGGCTGAACCCTGTATTAATTTCTGTGTTTGAGCCTGCATGCACAAAATTTTGAGAATTTTCTGTGCTTGGAATTCCCACCGGGAGAATTAACAATGCTCACTGTTCAGCTGGAAAGAAGAAAATGGGGTCAGTAAACAGGCACAATCAGGTACAGTCTTTGTCATTTTGCAACTACACACACACACACTCTCACACACACACAAAGCAGCATCTTGGTGTTCTGTCTCCACAGCCACCTCAGGAAAGAAGGCAGGATGGAGATTCATGGATACAGCTACATTCCTATCAGTACCTCTGCCTGTAATGGCAAAAGACTGGTGAACTTCTTGGCAAAACCTTCCCATTCATTCTGCAGCACAAAGTGAGCTACTGAGCAAACTCTGCTGCACACTCTGTGAATGGCTTTGCATCAGGAAGCCAATTTGTCCATTCAGGATGGATGGCTGGTTTGGAGCTTTTCTTTAACTGAGTACTGAAGGCTTTTCTTTAAGTGAGTGCTAGAGTTAAAACAAGCCCATTGCAACAAATAACACCTGATGTGGCAATAAAACTGGCCTGATTTTCATATCCTGATAAAACTCCATCCATTTTCTCTCCCTCCACTGCAAAGAATTTGCAGGATCTGTCTCTTTGTGGCTAATTTTAATTTCCCAGTAATGTGATTGCCTTATAAAAAACGAAATGCTGCTGAAAAATATGTGTAATGGCTTTGATGTGTGTGTCAGACTAGGGGGAAAATGCACTGAAGCTTTCTATTGTATTTATGAGATTATGTGTGTTTATCCACCTCTACACAGCATTCTCCATATTTTATGGACCGAATACTTACAACTCCCATCAAATTGGTGAGAGTTACTGGTGACCTTCACACCTCAAATAAGTAATCATATTAAAGGAAAATCCTTCCAGTATACAGAAACTTCATGGCAGCACGGGACACCCATCATCTCCTCTTCCAGGGACATTTTTCAGTAGTAACCCAAAGCACAGAGGTTTATGTGCAGAGAGTTAGACTCTGTGCTCAGGTACAGGCAGCAGCCTGTGGTACAGCTCAGACCACAGAAATTCTTTTCTGAGTTTAACCTTTTTTCTTAAAATGATATTTTCTGGGTCAGGTACCAAGAAGACAGTATCTTGGAACCTCCCCCAAAATATTTGCCCCAATTTCCCTGAAGTCATGGCTGTTGCCTGAAGTCCCTCTTCTGTACCAGGAAAACAAGTAGATCTGCACTAAAGAGCAAAATGTGACCCATCATCTTGGCTGTCTCCCTTGGAACAGCTGAATCTGTAAAAGCCTCAGATTTCCAAAATATTTGTCTAAGAGAAAGGAATGGGCAAAAACTCACCATAACTTAATTTGCAAGTGTATCAAAATATTGCCAAAACATTTCCAAAGAGGCACCCTGAAAAACTTATGCTTTCTTACATGAATAACCTTTTCCTAGACGAGTCCCTGAGAGAGGCAAGAGACAGAAGCAATAAAGGAAAACCTTGAATACCATCCTCTGTAATCTTGTTGCCTTTGATTTCAGATCATAACTCAAGTCTGGTCTGTAGCAGGGCCTGGTGACTGAACTGATACAGCACCTTCTCCATGAAACAGCCTTGAAATGAGAAGGTCCCATTTCTTGGTCCAGGTGTTGCATAGATGCCACAGCCAGCCTAAGCACCAGCCTGCACCAGTCAGCACCTGCTGCCCTGCCTGTGTGGCACCAGCTCTGGTCACTGCCAGGGACAATGTCCTGGCTCTGCTGATGGCTCACATGCGGCACTCTGCAGGAGAGGAACCACCACTTTCCTTGTGCTTATTGACACCAGAAGTGATCCTAGAAACACCAGTTGACTTACAGAGAGCTTTTCTGACTAAACTGCCCACTTAGACAGCCAAGAGTTCTAAATTTGACTTGGGTTGATGATAAATTGAATTGAGCCAGAAGCATGAGCTGGCAGCCAAAAGGGCCAACTGTGTCCTTACCACAAGCTCTGTTTTGGGCTGTGCCTACAGTCAGAGTCGTGTTGTCAGAGAGAAAATCCTATGTACAGCCGTACTGCAGCTTTTTGCACTAAAACATGTTGATTTTGGCAACATTTTAATATGAAAATCTTAAGCTCCCATCAGGTTTTGATGTGTAGGTTTAGACAGTTGCCAAGCTTGTTGTGAAACTGTTTAGCTTTTCAGCTCCCAGATTACTGTGAAATATATAGTACATGGTAGTACTGTTTTATGCCAAGTAGGTACAGACTGTGCTGTGCCCCTCCTGCACACTGTCCCAACAGGCTGTGGCAGGGCAAGGCTTCCTGCCTGTCTGGGCTGGCAGCTGCAGTCCAGGCACTGCTGCTGCTTGAGCAGACACCCTGTGCCTCGTGTGGAGCCCACTCTGGGCTTTGACTTGCCCATGTCAAACTGGGACTGAAGCAGAGGAATATATTTATCCGTATGATGTTGGTGGTGTTCAACCCACAGGAGGAACAGAGGAGGAGGTGAGGTGCCATCTGCTAAAATTTGCAGACAAGACCCCTAGAGGGAGGAAGCAGAGATGTTTCAACATCTCTACGGAAACTAGGGGAAGCACCTTGGGGCTGAAATGCTGCTAAAGCTCCCAAGGAAAAACACAGTAACCCCAGATAATGTACACTGTAGAAAGGCTATCCCAGAACAGTAAAACAAGCACTTAATTTAGGGTCTAGATCAGCAGATCTGAGGGACCACCCTATAATTCAGCATAGGCTTGTGAAAAAGGAAGGCTTGGACATTTTCTCAACAAGATTACAGATCTATACACTATAAAATATTCTAAGCTATTCCTGAGACTCTTGAGTGTTATGCAATACCATGCTGGTTTTGGCTGAGATTCAGTTAATTTTCTTCATAGTAGCTGCATGGGGCTGTGTTTTGGATTTGTGCTGGAAACAGTGTGGTAATACAGGGATGTTTCATTATTCCTGAGCAGGGCTTATACAGAGTCAAGGTCTTTTCTGCTCCTCACCCCACCAGTGAGGAGCTGGGGGTGCACAAGGAGCTGGGAGGGGACACAGGCAGGACAGCTGACCCCAACTGACCCAAGGGACATCCCACACCACATAGCATCGTGCTCAGTTCGTAAAGCTGATGAAGGAGGAAGAGGGGAACATGTTTGGAGAGATGGCATTTGTCTTTTCAAGTCACAGCTATGTGTGATGGAGTTCTGCTTTGCAGGGGGTAGCTGAAATCTGACTGCCCATGGGATGTGGTGAATGAATTCCTTGTTTTGCTTTCCTTGAGCATGTGGATTTTGCTTCACCTGTTAAACCATCCTTACCTGAACCCACGAGTTTTCTCATTTTAACTCTTCTTGTTCCATCCCCCACCTCACTGGGGGAGTGAGTGAGCAGCTGTGTGGGGCTGAGTTGCTGGCTGGGGTTAAACCACAACAAGTGCGTTCATCAATCAACATGCATGACAGAGGTGTACACACCAGGGAAGTGGTCACAGCACCAAGCCTGTCTGACCTCATGAAGCATTTGGACAATGCTTTCAGGCACATGGTGTGATTCTTGGGGTGTCCTGTGCAGGGCCTGGAGTTGGACTCAATGATCCTAATGGGTTCCTTCCAACTCAGCATATTCTATGATTCTGTGATTACGAATGATTAGATACATTCAAGGCTGGGACACATATAGGTCTTCAAGTGTGCCCAGGCATCAACAGTGCCAGAGGAGACTTGTTTGGTGCAGACTCCAGAAGAGATCAGACTCTCAGCCAGCATTTATTTAATGCCTTGACTGTGACAAATGCTTTTTGCTGTGAAAATATGCAGCATGTGACAAGATCAAGCAACTTGATAGCAAGCAAGTAAGGGAATGTCTTGCTTTGCAAAGTTATCTGGACTACTTGGTAAAACTGCCAGAATTTAAAAGAACGCATTTGAATATGGGAAACTTCATTAAAAAACCAGTCTCTTTACTCTGGATAAAGAAAGCACATTTTTAAGCATGGCATAGTGAGATTGATGGTTCTTTGACAGCAAAGCATTAAAATCTGCTGACATCTGTTGGGTGTCAGAGAACAAAAGTTACAGCTGTTAGAAATACTCCTCAGCATGTTGTAAACTTTAGTCTGAAGGCTGAGATCTGCAGAGGCAACACGCTCCACTGAATAGTTCTCTGTGACGCTCCTGAGACAGCCGGAAGGAGCAGAGTGCAGCCGCCTGTCTCAGCTCTCACCATCGTAACTGCCCCAACATTTCCAGGAAATACATGGCCTTGGACATACACCACACCAAAAGGCTTGTGAGGAGTTTCTGACAAACATGATTTTGACAAATGTGATTCATGAGAATTAAAAGAATAAGAGATGTCAGAAGAGCAAAAGTACACATGCCGGTCAGAAAAGGTATTCTGACTATTAAGAGCGTGGTATCAATGTTTTGATTTGTGAAGGTCTCAAAAGAATGACATTAAACTGACAAGAATGGTCTTAAACCAGCAACATTTTCTACCTAATCGTGATTTGATCTATTTATTCTTTCTTTTCCTAATGGAAGTTTCCCAAGACTGATAATGTAGCCTGTATCAACAAATTACATCATCAATAACATACAATGAAATCATGAATATTTATCTTGCAGGTAAATGACTGGGAAAAAAGTAAACTATGCCAGACAGTATTTTAAAATACATTTTTCAAGGAAGCATATGTCCTTTCTGAATGAGTTATTGGCAGTGGACATGACAATTTTCTGGTTTTCCTAACTACTGAATTCCCATGAATCCATGGTGAGAATGGAGGGCAAGCCTTAAGTATACAATTTTCTCTCATCTCAGTTTACCAAATACATATTGGCCTCCCTGTGGCACCAGGCCCAGGAGCTCATGATCATGTCTGGATCTGCATGGCAGAAAGGAGGCGCCAGTGCTCAGGTCAGCTGTCCTGGCTGTGTCCCCTCCCAGCTCCTTATGTACCTCCAGCCTCTTTGCTGGTGGGGTGAGGAGCAGAAAAGGCCTTGACTCTGTGTAAGCCCTGCTCAAGAGTAATGGAAACATCAGTGCTTTATCAGCTATTTCCAGCACAAATCCAAAGCACAACCCCATACAGCTACTATGGAGAGAATTAACTCTACCCCAACCAAAATCAGCACAACATGAGACTCACTTCACTGAGATTTTATCTCTCTTTCCTATCTGGTTATCATGGACTGTCTTTATGTTAAATGGAGGAAAAAAGGCAACTTTATCTAAACAATATATTCTAAATATGCTTCACTCTAAGTATTTCTAAATGTAGTTTAAATCTAAAACTACGGAATGACATGAACGAAATTCTGAGACTGTCAGTTTTCCCCCATGTAAAGGGACAGCACATGCTCTCTCCATCACCTCCAATGAGTTTCTCATTAAGAATGTGTATTCCTTATTAATACCATTTGCCATTAGCAAGGCAATTTCTTCCATCACAGTTTTACTCAAGATTTTCTGTATAGTGCAAGGAAACAGTGTAGCAATTATTTGTTTCTTTAGCAATTATTTTCATGGAGTAATTAGAACTATTTAAATCCAAATAGAAAATTTGTATATGTAAGACTATCAAATGTTGCTACTGTGGTGAATTGCTGAAAAAATGAAACCCACAGTTGAAATTTAGTGTTTCTCTTCACTTAGCATATGAAATACTTTCTGCTTGGAATTCAAAATACATTTCTGAAGATATTATGTTTAAAATAGGCTCACTGGGAAAGAATTTTTAAATTGTTTTACAGTTTAATAAACAAAATAGAAGATTACTGATTTACTGCAAATATCAGACATAAATTTCCCCTCTCACTAGAGGCAGACACTGCATATTATTTCATTTTCAAGACATCGCAAGCAAACCTGTGCTAAAGTAGCATTTATATGCAAGTGTCCTTAGAGGAATTTGGCTACTTTACTGTTCTGAAACAAGAAGTAACAGGTCAGCTGTGAAAGTTCACTCTTCCCTGAAATTGTTCTGAAAACTGATGTTTTCACTGCTGACAGTTCAAATCCCATAGAACTGCACAGTAGCAAAGATACAAAACTTGCTGTTGTTTTCCAACAACCTGACTTTGTATCTTCTCTATCATTTGCCTACAACCCAAATCAAAACACATTTCAGTCAGTGAGAGGGTTTCCAGTGATGTATTAAGTGAATGTACAGAAAAAAAATCTACCTTTTGGGATCCTATGGAGCTGTCTATAGGGAGCAGAAAGTAGAGGTTGGAGTTGTACATGTGAGTGAAGTGTAAACAGAAAAAGATGGGAACAGTTTATGTACAGGTATAATATCTCTGGAACTAAAATACAAACAGGATCTTTTCATTTGGCTTTCAAGGTTTCTATGCCCTAAGAAGAGGCTGAATCACATTAAGCAAATTCAGCTTTGCCAGCAAGCACGTAAGTAGGTGTGTGCATTTCTGTGGTGCTGATTAATGGCTGGGTGAATGCCATAGGACATCTAACAACTCTGGAATACTTTTGTTGCTTAAAGTTTTCTGCTGATGGCAGCTTTTCCATTGCTCTCTGCTAGGTTCTGAGTGAGCAGTTCCCTACCCCAAGGCCTCTGGCACCACAGTCTGCAAAGAAATGACATCTACCAATTCACACCTCCTCTCCAACAATGTCAGACACCTTACCTTGAGCCACATAAAAGCATTTGAAAAATCATTAATTCAGGCCAGAGGCATCTGACTACAGCAGTATTCTCAGGATAACTATGAAAATAAAGTCAGTGAGACTCTCAAAAGTGCCCTACACAGGCTTTGTACTCCCATTGAGTTCAAAGAAGTCGGAGTTGGCTCAAAAAAGGCCAAAGCCCTGCTCCAGAGAGGCTCATTTCAACTTGGTAAAATTCCATTATTTTTCCAATCTCTACCTGACAAATTTTGCTCATCCTCTTCCAGATTTAGGAGGCATTACTTGTAGAACATTCCATAAATCTGAGTCTCAGAGTTAAGGAACAGGCTACCACTATAAAACATAGCAAAGAGAATAGATAACCATGATATGACTCATTTGAGACAGAACAAATACAAATCAAAAGAAATATCCAACTGTAAAATCACTGTTGCCTCAGAGATTCTGATAAACAGACTGGCTGCCTCTGTCCTTTTCACACTCAGAGATTTGCTGCCTTTCAAACATTCCAGTTCATTTTTCCTTTTAACAACATTGATTGATTTGATGCTGCAGACAGTGGGTTTGTAAAAAGCATTTTCTTTGTACCCCTTCCTCACATGCACCTGTTATGGTAAAAGAATAAACAGTATAGTCATCTATATGTTTTTCTGCATATCTTTTTTTAACAATATCTTGCCTTCTGCACAAAGCTGACAAGATATTTTTATGTTCTACTATTTGCTGTTTTACTATTTGCTGCTTTTATTTATTTCCAGTCAATCTTGGAACATTTCTTCATTTATGGAAATAATAATTTTTGGCATAGTACCAAGCATTTAATTGTGATATTTGCTGTTAAGGACTAAACTCTTCATGGTGCTCTTGCAATACTAACGCAGACTTAGGAGCTGAAGGAAGGCTGAAATCCTGATCTGTGTGGGCAAGGCAGACGAAGATTTCAGTAGAAGCATCCACAAACTAAGTTTCTCAAGCAGGCTCTTCCTTAAGGACAGCCCCTATGTGCTTATGCTCATTCTCTCATATGAACCCAAAGGAGAAGTTACATATTGTTAAAAAATTCTTGAACTCCAGCTACAGACTTACTTCTAATAACAGGCTGTAGGCCTGCAGCATTGCTCTTATGTGGCATGGACCCCATCCAACAGTAGCCTCTGAGGATCTCCATGGGACTAGAGAAGGTGACGAGTTTCACCCACTGACTTCTGCTTGCAGCTTCTTCACTGCATCATGTTCTGTGGAAAAGCCTTGGGTCCTGACTCACAGATTCCTACTGATGAGCTATGGATTTTTTAAAATATTCATAAAGCAAAAATAAAGCAGATGAATCAGAGTTAACTGTTACCTTCACAATTCATCGCTTCACTCTGACATTGCAATCAGCATTTATTTACTGTACTTGGTTTTCTGCAGCTCTTTATTCATGAGTAACCACAGGAAAAAAGAAAAAACCAACCATCCACCACTACTTTTGGATGCGATCATATGGGGAAATATGCCCATGGAAAAATATCCCCATATTAAAAAAAAAGGAAAAAAAGAGGAGGAAAAATTACTTCCCCTGCCATTGCAGCAAGCCAGGGGAAGCAAGTTAAGAGGCAGGAGCCATGTGAGATGCTGGGCTGGGATCCAGGGGGCAGAATCACACAGAATTACAGAATCACTAGGTTGGAAGAGACCTTCCAAGATCATTGAGTCCAACCCAGTCCTAACACCTCAACTAAACCATGGCACCAAGTGCCACATCCAGTCTTTTTTTAAACACATCCAGGGACAGTGACTTCATCACCTCCCAAGCAGACCATTCCAATACTTTATCACCCTTTTTGTAAAAAACTTTTTCCTACTATCCAAGCTATATTTCCCTTGGCGCAGCTTTAGACAGTCCTCTCATTCTGTCAGTTGTTGCCTGAAGTAGCCTGAAGAAGCTGAGTGCTTCAGTGCTACTGCCTTGTGTGACTTAAGCAAAGCAATCTTTTCCCTCTTCAAATCTCATTTGTAGCCTGGAAATATCAGCAGCTTTCCACTCCTCCTCTTCCTCCTATCCCACATACTCACTTTGAGTTCTGCAGCTGCACCTCCACTTTGGTGTGTTTTCATACCATGCCAGCACAGCTCGGCCGCACGCACGGAGCTGCATCGGCACCAAATCCCTGATGCAAACCAGGGAGGAAATTCATTCCCGAGCTGCCAGGTTACCTCCCACCCCATGTCTGCTTCTGCTTGCCTCTGTGGGGCTGGTGGGACATAAAACAGTGCCCTCAGCCTCAAGTACGAGTCCATGAGCAAGTGTGAGGTTTCTTCTGCAGACTGCAGGCTTTCACAGTAATTTTATTCACTTTAAATTTTAACTATCTCAATAGTATGAAGTAAAATCTACTTATGTTATAATTAGATATGCCAGAATTAACCTCACATTTTACTGATACTTAAATTAGCATACACTGGGCATAAACCACTGTGAATAAGCTAATGAAATTATTCATTTGTTGATTTGCCTATGCATGTTGATAACTAAATGCCAAGAACCCAATGATTAATTAACAGCCTCATTTATTTTAAGGAAACTGCTGTCTTTCATAAAGCATTGGCCAGCTGCCATGCATCCCTTCACAAATTTCTGATTAACCTCTTAAGCATCTTAGGCATTTTTGTGAGAAAAACAGCAGTATCTATATGGAGACAACTGCTACTCATTTGCCCACCTTGCAAAGGTTTCTTGGCTCCTGCCTCTTCCAATTGCATCCTGCTGATGCAGCTCATTACTTCCAGCCTGCACTGACATTTCTCACAGTCATTTGATGCTTTGTCATTGCTCTGTAAAGGAGGAGACAAAGCCATAGCTCTCCTCATCTCTTAACCAAGTCCATAAAAGCAATCATAAACCAGATCAGCATGATTTTGAACAAAGCTGTCAGAAGTTGCCATTATTCTCCATTAGACAGAATCTCAATTCTCCATCGGACACACACAAAAGCTGTCCCTCTGCTACTGGGTTTGGCACAGAGGCCACCAGAAACCAATGACTGGCAACTTTCCCATCCACAAGCACTGTTGGTGCTTATCCAGCCTTTCTGGATATTTCTGACCCATATGAGACAAGCAAGTTGGTGCCATTACCTCTTTTTAGAAATGGGCACTTGAGGCACAGAGCTGAAATGGCTGTTGAAGGTCACTCACAAAGCCTGATGAAGGAATGGAGGACGTTTTCCCCTCTCCTAGACTAGATCAAATCCTTGCATTTTGGAGGAAAGTGAGAATCCTTGCCCAGCCTGCTCCTAGAGTTGCAGGTTTCAGTGGGATAAGGAGACATGGATCTGTCTTGGGAAAACTTTCCCTGCTTTAAAAGCAAGTATCTCCAGTTTACTTGGTGGAACACAGTGCTGGGGTCACTAGGACATAGTTTGGGCTCAAGGGAGGTAACTCCAGTCCCAATACACACAGAGAAGAAGCACTTCTACATCAGCCTTGCACTGGCAAGTTCACTTCTTTCCTTATCACAACCAACCTGCAAGAGGACAATACTGATGAATATGGCAGGCTCCATTTATGCCACAACTAATGACAATGTCACAATCTGCTAAACAGTGTCACACTGTTACTGGTCTTATTTTGCATTACAGTAGTTTTCAAACTACAACCCATGTGCCCTTGAGGTCTGTTAGCAGTCTGGAGCTGGCAGATTTTCCACATTAAACATGCTTACAAACTCAACTATTGGAAAATGGATGCCATGGACACCTGGCAGTCCATCAAACGGTAACAAATGAGTCCGATCCAAAATGGTTTGGGATTGCCTGGAACTTTATTAATAAAAGGAAAAATATCTGCATTCTAGATTGTGCTCCAGGCTTGATTTTGTTATCAAAATATTTATAAATTAGAAGAAAAAAGAAGGAGCTGAGTACATTACAGGGAATGGAAAACAGAAAGGGAGGAAAGAAGGGAGTCAATGGTGGAAAATTATGAGGGATGCAACTTTGACATCAGGTGAAGTGTTGAGTAAATCCTGTACAAGTGTTTATGGGAATGAGGATATTCCTGGGCCTGGGTGTTCCCAGAAGCATCTCTTGGGCTGGGTGAGCTCAGGAAATCACTTTATTCTTCAGGTCTCCAATGAGCTCTTGAGCTTCCCCTGGCTCTTTCCTAGCAGTGCCTTGGTGCTGCAGAGAATTTGTACTTAGAGTGGCTGCTGTAAGACCCAGTGAGGAAGGGCTCAGCAAGGAGAATCACAACACCCTGGAGCTGGTTAAAGCCTCTTCCACTGTTTGCCACTTCCCTAAGTGGATTGCAGCAACACACGTTCAGTGACAATGGTGCACCAAGTGGAGTTTTGCAGTGATGACAGTCTCAATAGCTCACAAATACAAATATGATTATAGCACTGCTGATCTTTATCCTGAGCACCTCTCCTTCATGCTGTGTGAAGATGTGGGATGCATTGCTAGGACATGTTTGGAATGAGAACCAGCAACCTCCACAGTACTTTAGCTGCTTGGAATGGGATATACAAACATTTGTTTCTTCTTCTGCCACCTCCCAACTAATCAATGCATGAGGGCTTCAGAGGAAAAAATGCTTCTGATTTCATTAATGATGTGTTACCCTGGTGGTGTGAAGCAACCAAAGAAAAATTTAATTTCAAGAGTGAAAAACCCAAGTGTGGAAAGTGATGGAAGCAGGTAAGATTTGTGCTGCTTGGCTTCTATCAAGTAAGGTAGAAATTACTCCTGCACAGGAGCAACAGCAATGCATTTGCTCTTGACTCACCTTGCCCTGCCCAAGTAGAGTCGCTCTGGCACATTCTGCTATGGGCAACCAAATGTTGAAGCAGAACGTCTCTTGCTGGCATCTTTCAGTAGCAACTATGCCCTAAGAAAGTTTACTGCCAGTTCCTCAGATAAGTTGTATCAGTGTAACACGCAGTTGGATCCCAAGAACAAATTCATGGCTCTTATATACCCACGTACAGGCCCATGTCACTAGGGCTACCACTTTTAGAATCATAGACCAGGCCAGGAAGGAACCTTGAAGGGTCATGTGGGGCAACCATTTGTGGAAAGTGAAGCCTGACTAAAATTACCTGGCACCATATCCTATCACACCTTGAAAACTTCCAGTGATGGGAACTTTGCCACTTCCTGAGGAGGTTGTTCCAGTGATTGATTTTTCTCACTGTAAAAAAATTCTTTCTTATACTAGGATGGAATGATCCCTTATGATACTTGTTGACTGTCCCATCAGAAGCTCATTCCATCTTTCTATTCATTTTTCCAATGCACTGCTCCTTCTGGCTTCTGGAACAGCATATCAGGACACTTGGCAGGCATTTGGGTTGTTGAGAGTAGCTGATACTTGCTACTCCTGCAGCTAACAACTGGCTTCCCTGTGCCACCACAGGACATGTGATGAAAATAACTCCAGTGCTCAACACCAGTGCAAGGTTTCTACAGCCACTTTAGCGTGTTTTTTTCTTTTTTTGCCATTTCATTTTCAGATATAAAGTTTTAGCTCACAGAAGGACTGTCATTAACCGCAGTCCATCAGCCCAGGGAAAAACACCTATAGTTACAGGACCTCATCTCAGTTCCTTCCTAAAAACTCTTCTGTGATGCTTCACCACCTGCACTAGGATGTTAATGCTCTGCACAAGGAGAGAGTGGAAAAGCTCCCCTAGGACGGACAGCACCTGAGGCACCAGGTGCTTGTTCATATCTGTGTTGTGCTTGGGCCCCCTCACTGTGTCACATCCCCTTTGTACAGATGACAATTCCTGCCTTCTGTTATTCCTATTTCAAGCAGAGCAGCTGTGGCTCATCAGATATCTGTCTGCTGCCCCAGCACTGACAAGGGCACAAACCCATTTAGGTTGCAAATGTGAGTTGCCATCACATTAATAAAGCTGATGATTTTTCATCAAGTGAGCAATCAGGTAAGCCACACATTAATTAGTTTCCTTCACCTGTCCCTAGTGGCTGGTTCCTGGTGCTGAACTGACAAGTTCTGGCAGCCCATGTTTATGAAAAGGCAAAGGCTCTATCCTCCATCCAGGGTAAACATTGGCAACTTACCCAGAGAGATGCAGGGTTTACATCCTTGCCTAGCAAATCAGATCCTAAAGCAGATCATTAGGGAGTTAAGTATTAGTTTTAATATTTTTAGAGCCTCCTAGAAGGACTCATATTTCCCAATCTAAGCAGCTGGATTTATGTTACTAAGCAAACTAACTTCACAGCAAAAATATATAAGAGAAAGCACTGGTATGGAATTTTCAAGTCCATTCATTTTCCTGTGAAAGTCTGGCAGAAATAAAATGGAGACATTTTTTAAAGGGAGCCCATATGATTGAAGTCACTAAAATATTCATGCCAGATAGACACCTGAAAATCTACACTTCTTAAATTTAACAGAATTCAATTCAAATGATAAGTGAACCCATTTGAAAAGGGCATCAGAAAAATGCTTTTCTATGTGATTCTAAGCATTTAGCTGTTCCAAAAGACAATTATGAGCCCATGCTAACACAAGGATTTGTGTGGCTGTAATAGCTCATCTTTAGAGAGGTCTCCCTTCCTCAACTAAATATGGGGGTCAGGGGTTTTGATGTGGCTAGACACCACGAGTCTAATTCTACCCTCAAGTTTTAAAAATCAAAAAACAGAAAGGCAAACATTTTTTAGTAAAAGCAAAATGAGCTTGAAAAGTATCTTCCTTGAAAAAGCACAAAGCATTGATCAAAGGTGTTATTGGCTCATTTATTGCTTTGTCTGCCTCAGCCAGTCCTGCAGCTTTGACAAATTTAATAGGTCAGTGTGGCTTCCAGTGTAAAATAGCAGAAATTACAATTGTTCTCAAGGTTTAAGTTACAGGCAGTATTACTTTTCTGTAATACTACTGATGTAATGATGATTCATACCCAAAGACATTCTAAACTCACTACTGTTCACCTCAACCAACCAGATGACTTTTAACAGGCTAGGGAATGAAAAAGTGAAATTTAAGTAAATAATTTATAAAAGACATGGTTCAAGCATTAGATCAGTTGATTAGATCACCAACAAGAAGGATGGTTTCTACTTATATAAGTTATGCAGACTGAACTACCAAAAGCAAAATGCCAAACCAAAGCAAATAGGACGTATCAGGATGATAGACTTAATTGCTTTGACAAGTAAAATGCTGGACATCCAGACTCAGACCTAGAAATTAAAGCTGAAGATAAGATGCTCAAGAGCACTTTTTTTTGTTCCAAATAACTGCAACCTGCTTAATAAAAAAAGTGTCATGACAATATGTTATGTTAAAATAGATGAAGAACTTAGTATTTTGAAAAGTTGTCCTGGGAGTTCATCAAGCAAACTTTGCCTTTGAAACATTGAGGTGACTAAATCTAATGTTTGCTCATAATTTTTAATGGCATAATATTAAGTCATAATAGAAAAAAAATATTATTATTTAATCTGAAAGGATTGGAAAGAGAGATAAATCAGACTACTGAATAGGAATTCTTATCTGTATGGGAAACCACAGTAAAGCCAGATTACAATGGATTAGGTGTATCCATGCTTAATTTGGAAATTTCATTTGTGAGATGTCTTTAACCTGTATTTAACCTACAGGCATAAAAATATTTTTTGCTTTGCTATTTAACAACCAGTTTAGAACCGACATGACAAAGCCAGCCAGGGAAACTTTTAATGAAATAGAAAAAATTATTCTGGCTATTTGAAATGGTTTTAGGGTATAGGGGACTTAGCACAGAGTTGAAGATTTGGATCAGTGACTGTAAGGGCATTTAAGGTCACCTTCACCAGAGAGAAAATAAAATTATGAAATTACAGGTCCTTTTGAGAATGTCCTCCCAAAATGGCCAAGGTCCTGCTGGGCAAGAGGCCCCTGAAAAACTGAGCAATGAGATCCTTAAGTGAATGTCTAAGAGCTGTCAGGTGGATGTGAGCAATATGCTGAGGAGTCTTGAAAGATTGCTGTTAACAGAGCCATTGGAGATTCAGTTAAGAAGTAGAGACCTAGCCCTGTTCATTCAGACCATGCCAGAGATAAGTGCAGCACCTCATCAGCATAAAAAAAGCCAATTACCTGTGCTGGCCTCAGCCCAGCAGCCAGTGACACACAAATCCCTGGGGCTTCTGCAGGTGCAGGAATCTTCCTGCATGATGCCCATCACCTATCAGGAACAGGACACTGCAGGTCAGCAAAGGTCTCTAATGAAATCAACAAAATTTATTCAGACTTTTTCTGTGGCTTTTTTCAGCAAGTTGGATGGCACCCATTAATAGCAGGGTGGGCTTCACTCTGGGAAGCAGAACTAGTAGAGTCAGAAGCCTGTAGTGCTATCACTGTATCACAAAAAAAGGAGAAGCAAAAAAGCATCAAAAGGGCACTTTTATTTCCCTGTTCAGTTAAATTATTAAGATGCAATGTTTTGTCTTGTTCTACCAATGATATTTTCTCAGCCAGTAGTGATTTTCCCAAAGAAACCATTTACTTCTGGCCATCTTGCCAGCTCTTTTCCCACTAGCTCCAAGTTTGACAGCTTGCTCTCTAATTCCTCTAAATATTGGGAAAAGCAACACCTTCTACATCAACCACCAGCTCAAACAGCCAGAAACCTGACCCAAAGTTGTGTATCTATGCAGTTAGAGAACATGCCAAGGCTTCTGAGAAAGAAGATACACATTTTAACCTGTTTTTATTATTTATGTTGTCTTTTAGCCAATGTTCTGTGCACAATTGGCCAGCTACCTTCTCCCTTGCAAGAAAATCCTTGCATTGAGAAAAACAAGAAAACATTTTTAAAATGGATTTTAGGAAATTACATAAAAAGTCAGATGTCCACCTGGCAAAAGCCCAGTATATGCTTCATATTAATTGTACAATATTTATACCAGATGAAAATGTGACCCACTCTCTAAGGAAAGCTTTAGAAATTCAGTAATCCTGAAAATAACACATAAAATCTTTTTTTCCCCCCAAAGGCAGAGAGTTTCTCTTTAAAATTCTATAAATCTCATTCGCAGGGTAAATAATGTTCAGCCTTTAACAAACACCAGACATATCTTAGTCTCTGGAAATGAGAGTTCCTTACTGTTCTACAGCAGCTCCTGCATCTGCCAGCAGCAGCCACTGGGCTCACTCTGCCCAGGATGTAAAGAGGAGGGAACACCTTGTGTGTGAGGAGGATGATTGTCTTGGTGTCACAGCCTTCTCAGGAGGAGAGGATTGAGACACTTTTTCCTCCACAAATACACTGAACAGCCAGAGCAGGGTGGTCCTGCTGCCATCTCAGCTACTAGCACCTGCCACACCACTTGAGACATCCTCCCTAAACTGCTGGAAATGCAGCAAACAAGCCACAATACATTATCATGAAGTCATTGATCAAGAAAAAACATTAATGTCCCATATGCATATTTTTATGCATCAAATATTTGTTTTACACTACCAAGCCTGTAGAGGAAGAGTTGCAACTGGTAGAGGGCCCTAGCTTCGTAGGCTGTAGTATAATTAAAGAAAAAAACACTTAAATTAGAGTGGTATTGCTGGTTTTCAACACTTATTCAGCAAGCCCTGAACAATTCAGTGGTATCTTTGTTTCTTATGTTTCTTACTCAGTCTCGAATTTGAGCCAATAAAAACTTACATTGCATCACTGAATTTTCTGCGAGGCACAACAGCAGCAGTGATGTTTCTTACAGACAAATGTCTAGTGGGTTTTGGGTATAAATCTGTTTTGCCTGTACTCCAATATAGCCATACCCTTATGAATAACACCTCCTTATCGTTACTTAAATGCTCCCATGACACATTTGTCTGGAGTTTTCCATATCCTGAGATGGTTGTTAGCCTGATTGCCTGAGACTGCTCAAGAGTCACAAAATTTGGTGCTCTGTCCTCTTCCTACTAATTCCTGGACACCTTGACCTATTTTTTTAAACACTGTTGAGCAACCAAGATAATGTCTTCACCACATAAGCTATCACAGCCCAGGTAAACCACTCCTGAATGGCAATAGTCAGCTAAACATTATTTTATACATGATGTTAGGACTGGTTTTCACCACATATATCCCTGTACAATCACAAATAGTGGAATCTCATGGTTTTCTGCCCAGTCACTATGCCTCCCAAGATCCTTCTTGAATTCTTCACATGGTCTGATTTTTTTTTACTGCTCCCAGAAGCTTACTGCTATTGATCATTCCCCTTTTTAGGCAGCTACGAATAGATTGAACAAAGCACTCAGCTGCTTCGTTCAATCATTCCATCCTTCCTCAGGTTATTCATTCCTCTGCTTCATTCAAGTCAAAAGAACTGAATTTTGGAGAAAGATGAAAGATGAAATACAGAAGAAGTGCAGCAGAATCAAGAAAGAGAAAAAAGAAATTAAAAAGAATTTTTTAGAAAAAATTACACAGAAATTGCTAAGTCAAGGTGCAGAAAAACTATGAGCAGAAAGAATGCATGTGAATATATACAGCTGGGAAAGGAGGCAGCTTTTGTCCCAGCCTTACACTATCTACCTGTGACACAATTGGGGCTGGACACATCCCACATGCAGCCCTTGTGCCGTGGTGGGACAGTCCAGGGCCACCTCTCTGCAGCCCTGCTCTACACAGGTGTTCACATGTGCCTGCCAAGGGGAGGGAAGCACCTCAGGGTGTGAGTGGTTGGAAGTGTTGCTGGCTCTAAACATTTCAGGCTCGAAACCTGGTAGGGAAGGGGCAGGTCAGGCCTTGGCTCTGGTGAGGTGATGCCCTGCCCTGCCCACCCCACACCCCAAGCCTGTATCCCAGCTCTGCAGTGGCTGCAATCCCTGGCACACCAGAGGCAACACTCCACACTCATCTCTGGAGCCCCTAGCCCAGCTCCCGAGAGGCCAAATGACCAAGAGTCCCACCTAGGGGAAGGGCCCAGGAAAGTCAAAGGTCATTTAATCTGAGACATGAGGCAAGCATGTGTCTTGACCCTACCTTTTCTTAGAATTTCTATCAGCTGAACACTGCTGGAACTAGGAGTGTAGTTATCTTTGTTCTTTTCTATATCTTTTCTGTCTTTCTCACTTTCCTCTTCTTCTAATTCCCTCTTTTTGGGATTTTGAGAATCTTAAAATCAGACAGGCTTAGAGTTTGCTAGTTGAATGGGCTAAGTTAATGCTTTGAGAAGTGCTTTATGTTGATTGAATGCAGCTCCAAATCTTTTGTCGAAATTCTTTGATTTCCTGAAGTGGCCAGTAAAGTTCTTTTTGTTGTTCTGACCTCTTGAGAATACGATCAGTATTTCTCCCATGCATCTAACTCAGAGAACATGAACAACTAAGTCCTTTGAAGTGTCTCATTGAGTGAGATTTTTGGGCCCTGGAGTGGTTTGGTTTACCTTAGTGCTGAGCAGTGGCACCACGATCAGTGCCTACAGCAGCATCGGAAATTCTCCTGCTTGCCAGCAAGTGAATTAATTTGAATAAATAAATAAATCCACATCCTGACTCCATCCAGAGCCTGGCAGCTTTACAAAAGAACAGTGTCTCTTCAAAACTTATTGGTTTGGGCTGATTACAGAATATTGTCCCTTTGACATGTCAGGTCCCACACATCCAGGCCACGCCTGCTGGTGGTTCAGAGAAATGTTGCCTCACCTCAGAGCTGGAGGCTGTGGAAAGACAGTCACCAGCAATGGCACCTTCTGAACCACACCTCCATGGCAGGAGGTCTGGGGCCCTCCACTCATCCCCTTTACACCACGGGAAGGAAGAGGGAGGTAGACAGAGCTCTGGGAAGTGTGCCAGATTCCTTCCTCATGCCTTAGAAAAGCACCAGCCTCCAAATGCAACACCTTGCTCACCTCTTGCATTCATTCATTCACTTCCTCTGCACCCAGGGTTTATCTGATGTTATAGTCCACCTCTATTCAAGCTTCAACACAATGCATCAAGTGTCAGTTTAAGGGAATAAGATACAGAATTTAGAAAATTCCAGGAGTCTATGAGATCAGACTAAGTAATCTAACAACTGTTGAAATCCTTATTGATAAAGTCCTCAAATACACCATATCTTAAGATCAAACATTATCACAGATGAGATACATTTTATTTATAATAAATTCTCCTAAAAAAGTGTATTATTAATCAGCACAAACATTTCCAGTAGTGCCTCTGACAAGAAACTTCAGTACCTTTCTTACAAAACAAAGTCTCTCTCTGCTCCTTCTGGCACTTTTCATTTGCATCTTTTCCACTCACTCAAGTTTGAATATTGTATTACACCAAAGGGAATACAATACCCTCTTTGCAGACCTAAGTCTAAAGGAAACTCTTAGGCATTTCAATGGAAGAAAATAAATCTTCCAGCTAGAGACCCATAAAAAGCAGCAGATATCATGCACACATTTCCATTTTGATGAAACTACACTCTTTGCTGGGAAAATAATCCACCTGAAGATTGAACTTATTCTTACTCATGTGAAATACTGCAAGACACAAAACATTTAAAATGCCA
The DNA here is from genome assembly GCF_030490865.1 of Poecile atricapillus. NCBI lineage: Eukaryota > Metazoa > Chordata > Aves > Passeriformes > Paridae > Poecile > Poecile atricapillus. Next base: position 142,372,037 of record NC_081250.1, read on the forward strand.
ACATGCAGGTGATGACCATTTAGTTCTGGTCATTCACCTGTAAGGAATGACTGGTTTGCAGTGAAAATGCAGGAAACACCTGGATCATACCAATGCAAGCAGCCTGTTATTCTCAAAAACATAGAAGAGACTCTCCACATCAGAAATGCAGGTGCACTGTGATATCTGTGGGTTTGTCCTGAGAACTCAGCTACTGAGCAGCCCTGGTGCAAATAGCCTTGTACTCCAGGAGAAACTACTAGCGAGACCCAGGAGACAGCTCTCTCTTCCAAAGCTATCTTAATAGTCCACAGATTTTCATTTTGCCCTCCTGTTTGCTATTCATTTATTCATGTTTATACCAAAAACTCCAAGGAGATACCCAAGATTTTACAGCTGTCCTTACAGAGGTTTCAAAAAATAGAAATAAAATTTAATTGCTCACCAAGCTGCAAAGTTCTCATCCTGCCTCCAAGTTGTATTTGTTCTCATGTCCATCCTATGTAAAAGACAAATGACATCATGGGCACCCCTGCTGCAGGTTTAACTCAGCAGCATGTCTGTGCTTGGTCTTACAGTGCACTAAAGACATTCTCTCTGCCCAAGACTGTTCTGAAGCAATCTCTGAAAGTCTCCCTTGACCTGGCTCCTTTCCCTCCTCCCAGATTTCAAGCCCAGGCTGTGCCCAAGTCCCAGCAGACAAGTACCAGCACACTTCTCTGCACTGGCTGCCGGTTTTCTCTCAAATGGCAACTAAGTCTCACTATTTTCTTTTCTAATTACCACAGAGAGTTAAATACTTTTTCTATCAGCATCCTTATTAGACAGAGAGGGTCTGAACGGGTGAATCCTGCTTGTAGTTTCTCTGTAATGCCGCTGGTCTCATAGGCTCACTTCTGGTATCTGCTCATCTTTGGTCTTTGTGTTTACATGGTCTTGACCAATATTAGGGTCAGGTTCAACCTGAAAAGCCTCTATATAAAGGCACAGCAAATGATTGCCACAATTGGGAAAGTCTCATGAAATGGTAGGCACCAACAGCCTGGAGAACTGATTGCAACAGAATTCTGGTTCTCTGTAAGCCTAATATTTACATTTGTTTTTATAACCACAGACGTGTTCCTTGTTCCCTATCATCTCTTGTTTATTTACACATTGTCGCAAACACTTGTTAGCAACAACTTTCCTGCATTTCAAAAGACCAGCCTCATTTAATGCTGGATTTAAAGTGTTCAGAGTCCAAGGCACCCTCAGACACCAAGGGAAAGGAGCACTCTCCAGCAGTTCAGCTCCCATAAGATGGGACCAAACTCACCAACAGCAAATACCAGCTCTTGCTGTGGCTGCTGAAGGAGGCTCTTGCTGATGCAGCTGGCCCCTGGGAAACTTTAAGGATAAGCACACAAGGATTTGTTAGCTGCAGTTCCTCTGAATTTCAGAATTTCTGAAAATCTTCAGTTTTCCTCTAAACTTTATGTTTAGGTCCTTGTAGGTATCCATAAGTACTCCAGATCCAGCCCTGACCCATCCTAAGTGCACCTTCCACCAGGCTGACTATGATTCATAGCAATCACTGTCTTGTAATCCTCTGTTCTTGTGTATTTTTGACCCTGACTCTTCCCTACCTTTTGCCCCAGCGCTTGGTGAAAGCCTCCTCCAGTGTCTAGCCTGAGTCCAGAGACAACAACTCTCACCAGCTCTGCACCAGCCTCAATGTTATCTGAGTACTAAGACAGTGCCATAGGGTTGAGCATCAGCACAGTTTGAGGAAATACAGGGAAATTAGCCCATCCTGAACTGTTTTCCATCCCACTGGAAATGACTCCTCATCATTCACTCCTAGAGCTGTTGGGTAGGGAAAGGCCAAGGCTCTGACTCTGACATGACTGCTGTGAAAGTCAGGGAAGAAAGGGTAAAGAAGAAAGGTTCTGCCTATTTCTTGTCCATGCAGGAGTAGCAGGATTTTTCTTGGCAGAGAAATCCAACCCTGCATACCCAGGGACAGGGATCAGCATAAACTTTCTATGGTTTACCCAGAAAATCCTGCAGAACAAGCATCATTTTATATACTTCCTATAGATATAAATATATACTCCCAGGGTTACTGCAGGATCTCTGTCTGCATGCAGGCTTTGGTATAGTGAATTCACAATACTTCCAGATGGGCCCAAAAATCTTGACTGTAAAAGAAACCTGAGATCCAGGAATCTAACACAGACAGCTGAAAGAAACATGTTTTCATCATGTCAGGCTCATGCATTGCCCAAGGCCACCCTGTGGCTCAGGGTACAACAGTTTAACCAGAATTTGTCAGTACAGCTGGCTGAAGGCCTTCCCCACACTGCACAAAAACATAAAGCAGAAAAGGAATGAAACAGGGAAAATGAAGGTTGATTTGCTATTAAATAACAGCCTTTATATTTTCCAAGTTTTATTCCAGCACCTTTTACATCTCATTGTGCACAGACATGTCTCTTATTTAGTATTTGCATAAAGCTGATGTTTTGCAACAGTTTTTATTAATAAAAAAGCCACCTCCTCTCCACTTTTTTATTCACAATGGTAAATACATTTAGAAGAAAATTCTCTACTCCAACTGCAGCCCCACAGCCCACTCACACACTAATTACATTGGGGGTGCATGTAACCAGGATTACTGTTCAGCAGATAGCACTTCAGAAGCACTTGCTGCTAACATCTTTTTCACCTACACTACAACCAGTCCTTTCCTCATGTCCACCACCTGAAGATTATATCCCCTCCCCAGCCACTGTTTAAACCATACATTAATACCAAAGATAGTTTAGAGTAAAATTCTTCAGTTTTGTTCTCTTCCCTACAAACAAAAAGAAATTCCCACTCCTACTGCTGCCACTTCCAGTTCAAACAGAGCCCTCAAAACCTGCCAAGTTAACCTCTTCCAGTGATCAATACTCTCCAGGTTTGATTACAAAATAATGGCTTTCAGGAGGAGAATGGTCCAGAGGATATGGAAAATGCTCAGTGGCTGCACAGAGATAAACTTGGCCCACAAGAGAATCACAGAATACCTTGGGCTGGAAGGGACCCACAAGAGCAATTTCATGCCAAGCCCTGCAAGCTACTGAAGGCTGAGACTGCATTTCTCACATGTGTTCCAAGAAACTCATTCCAGAGAGATCAGAGCCTGCAGCTGTTATACTCCCAGCTTTTTCAGAGCCAACTAACTTAGAAAGCCAACACCTTTGGGAATAAACACACAAAAAGGGAGGTGAGCAACAAATCAGATGCATTTAAAAAGCAATAGAGATCCTGGTACTGTTTACTGCTGGCAGGGAGGCACAGAAGCAGACAGAGCTCTCCCCAGCTGTGGTACATCATACACAAAGGTAATACCATGTACATGATACGCTGCTTGAGGAGCACATCCTGCTAGGAAATTCAAAGTCACTTTTCCCAAGCCAGGCTTCCACCACCAAAACTCTCTTAGTGTAATTCAAAACAAGTGTCCTTCATTCTCTTCCAAGGCCAGGCCAGATGAGGTCCTGAGCAACCTGACTTCATGGTTGGTGACATCTCCTGCCCATGGTGTCATGGGTGGGATTAGAGGATTTTTAACATTCCTTCCAACCCAAACCATTCTGTGATTCTGTGATCCTCTGACAAGAACTGACAATCCTGTAAAAGGTAAAACATGGACTTGAATACAGTAATGTTTTCAAGTTTTAACTACCAATGAACTTTCAGCTACACAGTGCTTTTTACTCCTGTTTTCTCCTGAAACCATCTGAACAACTGCAATTTCATTCCAGTGTTGTTTTGTTTTTTTTTTTCCTGTGATAACAAAAATATATCCTACCCACAGAATCACATCATGACTGGGGTGGGAAGAGACCTCTATAGATGGCTTAATCCAAGCTCCTCCTCAAAACGGG